>NC_059103.1:191589775-192189775 GCF_020740685.1 Jaculus jaculus
TCTACAGGGTAATGCCATACATTGGTACCGAAGAGAGTGTAATTGTAGTTTTAATTTCACCTGAACTTTGGACTTCTTTGTGACCTTTTTCACTTAATGCTTGAAGCCTCAAGGTAAGAAAGCTTAAAAAAAAAAAGTGCAATGAACTTAGATGGTTGAGTGCCAGACATTTCCCATTTCCCCACCCAGGTCTGCTTTAATGTGACATTGTAAAGAGGGAAAGCTGTAGTTTTGCAGACAATAGGCTTATGCTGTTTTAAATCTCAAATCCTGGGTTGTATAGTTACTTGATCATGGGTCATTCATTAAACTTTTCTGACACTTGTTTTATCTTTATATGTAAAGAGGAGACACTTGAGAAAATGCATTTATACTTGGTTTCCTGGGAAATCTACTCTCAGGTTCTTGTTCAACTGTCATAGCGTTATGCATACCCAAAGATACTTTTGCATCCTTGTGGAGTGTATCCTTAAAAAGGCTTCCAATGATAGAGCTATATGCTTAAATTTCTGAGGAAAATACAAGTGGCTTTAAAAGGGAGTTAGGAAAAGTATGCTATGAAGCTTTGACTTGGTGGGCCAGGCAGGAGGAACATAAGAGAAGAGGGCAAGGTGACAAATAATCTGACCTGTGAACCCATCACTACCAGCCTTGCTGAAGTTGTCACCAATCGCTAACGTCCACTGAGTTCCTAAGGCGATCGTAGGCAAGAGACACTGGTTTGTATGGTGCAATGTTGCCTCAAGCTTTGACATTACTTGAGAGGTTGAGCACATTTGAAGATAAAGTGCAGGATAAAAAGTCACAGTAGTCACTTTAAGCAGGTCCTCAAATCTCTAGGAATAGTGCAGACACGGATGGGATACTTAGGTCCTGGATATCAGCATGCTATCATAAAATACTTTCAGTTGGGCAAGAAAGCTCAGCAGCTAAGGCACTTAACTTGCAAACCCTAATGACCCAGGTTCAATTTCCCAGTGCCCACATGAAACCACACGCACAAAGTGGCACATGCATCTGGAGTTTGCAGCAGCTAGAAGCCCTGGCATCTCATTCATTCATTCTCTCTCTCTTTCTCTCACTGTTTCCCCACCTTGCTAATAAATGAATAAGTAACAAAAAATACTTTCAGTTTTGCAAATGTGAATCAGCCGCTTTCTCAGCAAGGTCTGAAGAAAATGCTGACATCCAAAAATGTTTAATTGTGTGTTAAGAAGCAGAGCAGTAATTTCTTTTTTCTTTTTTTTTTTTTTTTATTTAGATCAGGAAATACTAATTCCCTGTGTGATTTCTAGGGATTCAACTAACCATCCAATGATCACAGCTGCTTGAAAAGGGTTCAAGGTCCTTTGGTTCAGCCAAGTACACATGAGCAGGACCTATTTTCCTTTTTCCTCTTCTTTCCCCATTCTCCAGAGTGGGGGCGGGGGGAGTAACTAGAAATTAAGACAGTGAACTATTCAGGGTATATAGAGTTTGTTGCTAATATTCTGAGAACTAGAATGTGGATTCCAATATGCTCAAAGTCATTTTAGCTACTTATCTAAGAATATTTGGAATTGTAAGGACTTTTAGATTTGGATGAATATTTGATTTCTATAATTCTCATTTTTTAATGGGTAAAATAAAAGCATCACAGATTACACAGGTTGGTTGTAGGCAGTGGAAATATGAATAAGGGGTTAAATGTACTTTCTGGCAGGTAGCAATAGGCTGATACTTTTATTGGTACAGACGTGAAATAAAACTCAATGTTTCTAAATTTCAGAGAAACATAAAGGTGTGTGTTCTAAGTCAACTTACATTTTCTGCCAAGCTCACCCAGGAAGCACAAATCTATCAGGTAGGATACCTGTGAAACTCTAATCTTATAGGAAAACACTGATGCCGTTACACATGTGCTAAATACTCCAGACCTGACGCAAATTAATTTGCTTCTGAGAATGAGATTAATTTGGCAACCAAAACATGATATCCACTGCTGGCCCTGTTCACAAAGACTCTCAAATAAAGATTAAGAGAAATGAAACTATATATAAAGGGATGTAACAGGGCTGAAGATGTACACCATGGGTATAGTACTTGCTTGGCATATGTGATGACGTACTTTCATAGCACACACACACACACACACACGCACACACACACACAATGATATTTAATGACTAGTAAGAAAACTTAAGCAACTTCAGTATGGTTAGATATATAGCTGACCTTATGCTCCCAGATTCATAAATTATAAATACATACATATATACATATGACTTGCTGAAAATTCTGATGGAAAAGATTTCTTTTTGTGTGTGTGGTCATTCCTCCATGCCTCTTTTTGCATTGCAAACTCAATTGGTTTTGAATGAAGCTTGTCATGAGGCTATCAAATGGCTATCCCCATTTCCTAGTAAGTACTTATAGCTACATAACAATAAATACCGACAAACATACCATAAACATATAATAACAAATCTAATAAATTATCAATTACTGCCTTACTGTACTTTGTCTGTTAATTGGATGTTTACCATACATTTTTCATTAGGAAATTCATCAGAACTTGAAAACTCTCACAATTGGATACAATCGTTTCCGTGGAATGTGTGAAGTGTTACAAATGCCGCCTAATTCTTTTTGAAGCTCAGGGCAGAGGCAAAAAGTCTTGTCACATACTGGAATGATTTGAATGATTGTACCATAAAATGGCTTGGATTTGCTCATCTGGCTTCAAGTTCAGAGGAATGACCAACAAACTGACTTATGTTCTCAGCAGTGTAGACTCTGAAGGGTCTGAACAGATGTTGAAGGCTTACTCTAGGCCAATGCATGAGGTTTTTTGTGGTTTCTCTTAAGTGTTTGCTAATATCTACCACATTGCATACTCAATGTCCCTTTTCAACTGGCTGCCTGCTCATAATACAATGCAGATGATTTCATCTTTCTCAGAGCCCTTTTGCTACAGTAAACTGAAGTCTGCAGGGCTCAGACTTCTATAATAACATCCATGTTTCTTTAAGATCAGGAAAATCCCTTCTCCTTAAAAGGTTTGCTCCTTAATCTTAAGTTCTAGAATACAAAATTACATGGAAGCACTCTTTAAACAATTCTCTGCTTTTCTTCGAATATTCATTTTTGGCTTCTGGTATGTTATGAAGTTTAGCTGCACTGTACCTTTGGTCAACAGGAAGTGCTTTTCCAAATAAAAGACAATACCATCACTCATATGGGTTAGAGACTTCACAGAGGAAGCAGAACAGAAAGTGTCTCATTATTTGGTGCCACATACAAGTAAACAGTTCTTTAATGCCGAAAAAGAAATTTTGTCTGCATTGATATCCTCAAGAAGATACGAAGAAAAGCTCTTGGCAATCTGTGTCCAGTTGTGACCTTGAGTTGACTTCTCTTGTCTTTTATGCTTATTTGTGGTGACTAGAATCACTTCATGGAGTTGCGCATTTCTGCTTCCTCTGAATTTAAAGGCTTTGTTGGAGTAGATAGTGTCTTCACTTGTAGGATATGAAAAAGACTAAAAGAGCTCAGATAATACTTTGAAAATATTTAACTTTAGATTTTTAGAATAATTAGTGGATAAAACACCATTGAAATCTATATTTTTTTAAAAAAAAGTTCTTCTGCTTCTCTTGGCCCATACATACTTCTTTAAACCTGGGTTAAATGTTAACTATACTATAGTGACCAGGGCACTTAAGATCTTTCCCTTCATCTTAATGTGCTTAAGAACATATGTGTAACAAGTTATTAAACTAGACTTTTCATTTTCCTTTGGAGGTTTATAGAGGCCCTAAAGTCTGGGAAATACACTTTCAGTGACAGATAACATTTCACCTTAAAATATAATGCCAATATTATGTAGTAAGACCATGCTGCCTACATCAAAGAATTATATTATCTTTCTTAAAACCACTTCCTGTCATGGTTGTAGCCTCTGGTAAAGAAAGCAGCCGATTTTAGGGCCAGGCCAACTCACCACATCACAGTGTTGGGCAGCAGTAGCAGTAATTCATTCTCAGATGGAACTGGTCCACTTAGTCTTAGACAAGTACAGAGTCAAAAACAGGAAAAATACAACAGCAGATGTGGAGACAGACACCTTTATGTCACCCTTTTGCTCTTATCTAGGACCACATTGTGGGGGGAGGGACTGATGGGCTCCTGTGTGAAGAGATGACAGAAGATAGACCATGTCAAGGTTAGGTTATACTTAATATACTTGCATATAGTTAGACTATACTTACACCATGAAATGAACTGACATGTATTGCACCCAGTTTAGAAACTGCACTGAGAGACATTTTAAGGAAATGTCATTTTAATGGCCAGAACTTTAAACAGTATATCTGATCAATTATTTTATGTGGAAAGAAAAGTGGCCTGAGATACAGACACATAGGCCATAAAAAATAAATGCTGAATCTGGTGAGGCAGGAAGAAGGAAGAGGTGAAGGAGTTCTAAGCACAACATATTTGAATAATCCATCTAAGTAGGTGTAGAGGGTGATAGGTTTTATCTGCATAATTCTCTTGATGAGAAAACACTTAACTACAGAAGAGAAACAAGTAATCAAATGAAAGGATTTAGTGAGCTGATATTGATTCAGGATTTTGAGTTTCAGGGGAGTGCACCAGGCCTGTGAACCCCAATCTTTGGGTTCTTTTTTTCATTTTAACAGAGAATTGAGAAAATGGACTCCAAGAGGAGTACATTATAAGTTATTTAGTTTATTTAGGGAGAAATTATGAATTATAATGTGTATTGTATTGGGAATTAAGATCCCGGGAGGAGGCAAGTTGAGTCTCAAGCCAGAGGAGAAGTCACCTCCTGGCCCAGCTGAAAAGGGAGAGGGAGAGATTGAAGGAATCTCTACTACAGAGAAGTTTCCAGAGGTCCAGGGACTCTGGAGGAGGCACGCCCACACCCACACCTGGAGGGCAAAGTATTGCACCCCCAAGACCCCCTTCAAATAAAAGACTGCAGAAGATTAAGAAATGGTGAAGGCCTCAGAGAGCAAAGAAAAATCATGCATGTAATCAGAGTGAGAAAGTACCCCAAAGCAAGATACATGCAGAGGGCAAGCAGGAGAATACCCAGACTGAGAAAAGCCAAGCTTGCAAGGGCAGAGCCAGACTCATGCATGTGTTCAGAAGAGATTTCAGGAAGACAGGAAGAAAAGAGAGAGAGAGAGAGAGAGAGAGAGAGAGAGAGAGAGAGAGAGAGAGAGAGAGAGAGAGAGAGAGAGAAAATGCTGACCAACATGATTAGCCTTCATACAGCTCAGACATCCAGTTCAGGTGAGCCTTGCTTTAAGACTCAGGTGTGTAGAGACCTGATTGGCTCATGGACTAAAGGGGCCCCCAGGGAGGCTGAGCTGAGGAAGAACAGGGAAGGGTCTGCTGGGGAGTGTGGCTGCTATCCATCTTGAACGAGGTAAATTGAGATGTGAGTTCTAATTTTGCCAGGGTGAGCAGACAGGCATCTACTTGTTCCCTCTTCAGGCTTCTGTCCCTGACTAACCGTCTATGAAAAGCTATCTTGCTCCTGTTTCTCCTTCAGTGTCAGCCACCCTAGTGCTGGAACAGTGGAGACACCCTTGGTGATAGGGAAGGAGGTTGCGCTCTGGTCAAACGAAATTTACTCCTGCTTACTGCACCTGACCTAGCCACGGCATTTAACAAATTCCCGCCACTGGCCATAGACACTAACACTGAGTCCCAAATACAGAATCATCCCTTGGGAAAAACTGAATACACGCAGGGCACCTTCACCCTTGGCACCCAAAATCTTTGGAGTGTGGGTTTGCCTTTCTTGCTAATACAGTTCAACCAGTACTGTGATTAGATGATTCAGAGAATATTTGAATCATCCTGCTCATAGGAAAGTAGATTACAATTTAGTTAACCCAATAGGATTCCCTGAACTGGTTACATAGTATTTCTCTCAGGGTTTGTCAGAATATTTTCTAGACAATGGTATAGCCTGCTGAATGACTCGCTGAGGTATGTTGTATAGGCCTCAAATCAACAATTGGAAATAGCTATATGCCTTCAAATTATAGAACATGAGTGTCTTAGTACTATAAAGTAAAATCAGCAGTAGCTTGTCTGGTCATCACTCCCAGTAACCTGCTTAGAGAACTGGGTCTCAGACTCAGTTAACTCTGGGCTCGATGAGTTCAGCAGTCTTGGTTTAACAAGGAGTGAACTATTTATCAGATTCTCCAGCAAGAACCCCATCAAAGCTCAAGTTTTTATCAAGCAACTGTTGAATCACTCAGGATCTTGAGATCAGAGGGCATTTAAGAAGTTGTCAATGTGGTAGGTAGTTAGTATGACCAAGGGAAGGAAGGGTTTCTCTTGAATGAGCATGGAATTATATGTTTGGCACTCAGGCGACCTATTGCACAACTCTGGATACTTCTTTATTAACTTTTGGGAGCAAATGGACAAGGTCAAGTTCAGCAGCCACAGCTTGATAAGGACATGGCAACTCTGTACAAATGGATCTCTGGTTTCTTCTATCAGCTCAGGCATTAAAACTAACAAGGTGACAGTGTGTCGGGGACCTTAAGTGAGTTAAAAATGAGGTGTAAGATGAATATTACATTTTGCTTCATCGCCGACTTTATGCCTGTCTTGTAACCATCTTTCAGGAGTCTAGCAGACTCTAAGAAGCATCGACTGCTCCAGGGGCTGATGAGGTAATGTCTGCAGATCTGAATGCACATGGAGTGCACTGTAAAGGACATTCCAAGACTGAAGAAGTAAATTCCTCTTCTCGTTGACAGTATTAGCCACCCAGAGAAATAGTTCAAGACCCTTGCTAGGACTGTTCTTATCTAAAAATAATGAACTTGTTCAAAGTTAAATTCCATGGGATACCCAAAACAAGTTGGTATGGGGATATCAGAGATACCGGGCTGCTCAACTGTGATGAACCATATCAGGTCCAGACATCTGGACAGGTTGTTCTCAGGCATTTGCTACAAGTTTATCACAGGGAATGTCTTCTTCTATTAGGTCCATATTATAAGTCTCCCATGTCTTGAACCTATGAATATCTTGTACTGCTCCTTGAAGCAAATCTCCCCCTTGGGGCCTGCTTAACATTCAGGATGATGTATCTGTTACTGAACCCTGTGGTTTCTGGTAATTTAAAAAAAAATTATTTATTTATTTGAGAGCGACAGACACAGAGAGAAAGAGGCAGATAGAGAGAGAGAATGGGTGCGCCAGTGCTTCTAGCCACTGCAAACGAACTCCAGATGCGTCTGCCCTCTTGGACATCTGGCTAACGTGGGTCCTGGGGAACCAAGCCTCAAACTGGGGTCCTTAGGCTTCACAGGCAAGTGCTTAACCACTAAGCCATCTCTCCAGCCCTTCTGTTAATTCTTAATTTATGTGTATTGTTGATGTATGTGTGTGCACTTGCATGCACGTGTGCTATTACAAAGCCACTTTAAGAACAACAACATAAAAGTTGTACTTATAGGGCTGAAGAGATGACTTACTGGTCAGAACATTTGCCTGAGAAGTCTAATGACCAAGGTTTGATTACCAACTACCCACATAAGCCAGATGCATAAGGTGGCACATGTATCTGACGTGCATTTGTTATGGTTAGAGGCCCTGGAAATCCATTCTCTCTCTCTCTTAAATCATAAATAAAATATTTGAAAAATGTATTTTTAGAAAAAACAAAAGATCTTAAAAGATCTGTTTAGAAGATACCTGGAGAAACATGATCTAGTGGTGACTTGGACACAATGGTCTGGAAAGTGATCCTTTCTGACAACAATGAAAAATTCAGTTGCACTTATGGCCTTTAAAATTTCCTGAATAAACAACTTGAACTACTATAAAATGACCCTTAGCACTTGAATACAGCTCTGGCCAACGTTAGGACCCACGACCTCTCTGTTGTGCTTTGTGATTTCCACACAAGGCTCTCTAGAAATTCTGGGACATAGGAAAAACAGGCATAAGTATTTCTTTTTCTATATGATGAACTGAAATATAAAGAAACTGTACAATTTCCCAGTTTACACAGAAAGCAAGTGGCATCAAGATGTCTCCGAGTTTAGAAATGATGTAGCCTCCTTACAAAAGAGTTTTATATTTAAAAAGAGAAAAAAACCAAAAAATCAAGTTGGCATTAGAAAATTGTCCCATATTTTCAATAATTATTTTTCACATATATGGATTTTTATGTGAAAAATAAAAATGAGGAAATCTGCTAATAAATATGTGAATAAATTTTATTATTATTATCCTCATACAGCCCCCTTTGCAGGTAATGTTAAAATTATGTTTATATCGTGAAAAAAATTGTAGTCTTGTTCAAATAGCCTTCCTAAGTCCCACCTTTATGGTGATACATCATCATACTGCAAGCTTTGAGTCAAACCCAGAGTTCTTTCAATGATATTTATCTCTAAATTACATCTGGGATTCTATTTCTGACCTCTGGTTTCCCTTTCCTCTTAAGCTTATTTTCTTTTTTTAAAATTTATTTAGTTACTTGAGAGCAACAGAGAGAGAGAGAGAGAGAGAGGGAAAGAATGGGTGTGCCAGGGCTTCCAGCCACTGTAAACTCCAGACATGTGCGCCCCCTTGTGCACTGGCTAGCGTGGGTCCTGGGGAATCAAGCCTTGAACTGGGGTCCTTAGGCTTTGCAGGCCAGCACTTAACCACTAAGCCATCTCTCCAGCCCAAGCTTATTTTCTTAAAAGAGGATCTATTTATTATTGGGGTTTGTTTCCTGTTATCCCCTGAAATGTCCTCTTTAACTTCTACTTTATAAGAAAATGAAGCCGGGAGTGGTGGCGCACACCTTTAATCCCAGCACTCGGGAGGCAGAGGTAGGAGGATCGCCAAGAGTTCGAGGCCACCCTGAGACTCCATAGTGTTGGCTAGGATGAACTTTGCTTACAACATTAATTCTTGGCAAGGACTTCTTTTGTATTTTATCTGTCCAAGGAAGTCATGGTGTGCATAGTCGCCCTTTTCTTAACTGTGCTGTAGCTTGAAAGCTGCAGAAGCTGGTACTGAGCAGCTTTGCCTCCAGTATACAGACTTTCTCAGCAGGACTAAGAGTTAACTATACATGAAGGACTAAATGTTAATTAAACAGTGCCTCTTAATCAACAGCAAATTATTTTTAAAAACCCACAAAAATCAAATTTGAGTACTTTGCATTTGTGGCTGCTAGGATAGATGTCCATGAGGCGAGGATAGAAATTATGACTTAAATACCTAGCAGAGTTCCTTTTGGAAGGACCATTGTCATTGTCTAAAATGCATTGCAATAAATGTCTCTATAGAAATGAGGTCTTCTGGGCAGAAGAAGGACGAATGAATGATAGGGATAGAAGGTATCAATCTAATAATGAATTAAATTAGACAAATCTTTACATGGCTATTACAAATATTTTGGGACTGAAGAAAATGCAATAGATAATGGAAGTGGAATGAGAGAAAGACAAGGGCTCAGCACTAACATGAATGACTTGAACAGAACTATCTATCTGTGAGTAACTTCATGGATGAGAGTAATGGGCACACCTGTCAGTACGAACATTATCGTGGATGATTAAATTTTTCTAATACAGCAGAAGCAACATTGCTTACCTCAACTTCTCTCCAAAATGGCAGTTTTGTCAATTGTGAGTGAAGTGATGGTAGGTTACTTCCAGCATAGCCCATAAGTGATCCAGGCATGTCTGCCTCTGTCTCTTGGAAGTGTTGGTATTAGATGTGGAAAGAAGGGTAGAAGTCCAGGCTGAAAGCGAAATGCCAATCCTACATATGCAATTAATTATTTTTACTAGTGAGCAGGAAAAGAATGAATCAGGAAAAGAATGAAAGAATACTTATGGATAGCCAGCAAGTGACTGACTCCCTTGATAATAGCTCTATGTAGAGGCAATTAAGACCAATATTTTTATTCATGGATCTTTTTATAAGTAAATAGGAGAATATGCTCTATTTACATGATGAGTTTCATTGAGCTTACTTGAATGTCTATTTAAAGTTATTTTTTTATTTTGATGTGTTTGTATATGTTGCATGTGTATGCGTGTTCATAAGTTCATATATGTGCAGGCGCTTGTATGTGGAGGCTAGAGGTTGATCCTGGTGTTCTATTTTATCAATATCAATCTTAATTTTTGAGAAAATCTCTTACTGGAATTAGACCTTACTGATTCAGTTATACTAGCTAGTTTGTCAGCTCTGGGGATCTTTGTGTCCCCAGTATCCTCAGTGCTGGAATAACAGGTACATGTTACCACACCTATAGTTTTATGTGTGTGGTAGAGATCTGAGCTCAGAGTCTTACTTTTTTCATGACAAGTTCTTTATCCACCAAGAAATCTCCACATCCTCTAATTATTTATCAGCTTACCTCAATGTTGTGGCCTGTGTAATGAACTTCCAGTTTTTGTCTATGGTCATCTCTAAGAGCACCAGTAAAATAAATAGTTACTTTCTTCAGTGTTCCTCTATATGTTTAGTAACTTCATTTACTGAGAAGAAGACATCTGCTATGTAAGAAATGTAATGACCCAGAGACTTTCTTGCTATAGGAAGCTCAAGTCTTTGAAATATGCCTTGGATTATATGTCTCTCTGTGGACAGAAGGCCCAGGAACATCAGGGCACCAGATGTGTGAGTGAAGATGCTATCATGGAAGTCTTCCATCCCCCAAAACTCAATGGATACATATTTATCAAATAGAAATCATGAGTACAGTCCTTTTAAATTTCCTTTACTAAAATATAAGCAAATAAAGTGATCATCTTATGCTACTAAGTTAGGGATATGTTCTTATGCTCTGAAGAATTATAATGACACCAGTCTTGGTTATTTAATGGGTTTTTATATGTAATGGATTGCTGAGTGGATTTTGTTGTCCCTAATATTCAGCAGGCTCTGACTCACATTTAGTTAAACATAGATATTGAGAAATCATTCCAGAGACTTAAAATCAACATTGAATTGATCCTAGACAAAGCAGGAAAAAAATGACAGAGACAAACAACAAAGAACCTGGTTCTTGAAAGGCAAGAAGCATGGACAGTAAGGAATCAATAACATAAATTCAAAGACAGAAAGTAGGTACTATACATTACTTACTTAAAGAAACAGCTAAAATGGTGACAAGCAAGTCATGATACTTAGCTTAAAAAGTTGTTGGACTATAGTATTCAATGACATCGCTTCTATTCCTAAGGTTTTATTACCTCAAGTGTAAATTTTAATTAGTTCATATTAATTTCAGTAATACTTTGATAATTTTCTTAGGCTAATGGTGATTCCTTAGGTCTTTAATTTTCAACAGCACTTGCACAGAAGGCTTAGTTCAGGCAATCATCATTAAGAACTCACTGAGATGATAAGAACAGAACCATAAGACATTCCTATTTGATAGTCTTTGGCATTATATGATATAAAATCTGGAAAACATCTTGGTATAAGGATAGCTGTCATTTGAAATTTTGAAAATCATCCCTGTTTAAAGATCTTGTCAATAATGAAACTTAAGGGTGAGTTTTTCCCTCTTTCAATGTGGGGGATTGAGCCTAGCGCCTCACACACACCAGGCAAGCACTCTATCACTGAGCTACATTCCCAGGCCTAACCACATAATCTTGACAGGGAAGGGATTTCAGCTCAGCAAAAGCCTGGGGAGATCATAAATAGAAAAGATATCTGCCTTTCTTAATCTGATAGAACAGTACCCTAACTCCTCACCTCTCATGGGATCTCTTGTTCATCATCAGTGGCTGTGCTCCAATGGATCTCTTATCCCCAAACTGTGTATCATTAGTAGTGGGACTTCCTCTCAGTGACATTTCTTCCTAAAGCTGGTCTTAAAGGTGTCCTTGTTATTGCTTCTTTTGTTTTTCATTATTGAGTGAAGGATATCAACATAAGCTTTTGGCTGGTTCTTGTTTCTTGGCATGTTGAAAGTTGCATCATGATGTGCTTATTTTAAAAGAACTGTAAACTGGATTAAGACTTGAGAAAATTGTCACCACTGACTGTCATGTACCATCACCCATCTCCACCCCCAGATTAGCCCCTTCATTTTGCTGGTGAATTTGTGGTAGACACAGAATTAAAAGCCCTTCTTGCAGCTGATATAGAGTTATCCTCACCTTGCTCCTTTCTAGACAGTATCTTGAGTAATCACTTGACAGCCAAAGGAAGTGTGCTTTTATTATTATGTGATTTTTCAGCAAGATCGCTCGTAGAATTTAGTAACATTTTTTGGACCATATGCAGTGTTTCTCATTCCTACCCCTCTGATTAAATGTAATAACTTCTTTTCTTTTTGCATGCCAAAAAAGTGTTCTCTCTTACTGTAAACTTGTAAATGATACTGGAGAGTGAATTTTAGATGTCTTGGTAAGAAATGCTATAGAACACACCAAGATTCAGAGCCAAGGCTAATAGAGAGAAAGGTTAAAGCTGACCAACAAATCTTACTCATAATCTGAGGTACCAGGAGCATGCCACTTTATTCACTGTTCTGGTGATGGTCTGAATAGTTAAACATTTCAGGTACTTTTCTCGTGAGACATGATTTTTTTCTAATATAGACTTAGAGCATATTTTTTTTCTATGAAACGAGATTGCTTACTTGAATCATTGTGATAGAGATTAGGAGTCAGGTAGCACCTATTTTGAAGGCAGCAAATCAGGTACGTGGAGTCCCAAGAATGTCAGTAAGCAGTTCAGAGCTGTCAAGCCTCTAACTCATCAGTCTGTCAGGAGTCTACTCCTCTCTCCCGCCCATACATCCAAATTAACCAATCCCCTGTCTAGTTCATCAGCCTATCAGGAACCCTCACAGAGACTCAAAGTAACCAATCCAATTCTCCTCGATTTGATACTTAATTTATACCCACTAGGCTATAGAAAGCCCCTTTCACAGTCACTTGCTCTGGACACTTCCCGGTTTGGGAGTTCTGTTTTTTCTTTCCACATACTGCTCTGCTAATCCAACCTGCTTTCATTTATTTTTCTTCTGGGTCTGCACTCACCATGCTTTTGCAGGTCGGAAGCAGGAATTTGAGAGCCACTAGTGAGGGGAGTTTTAGGGACTGTTGAGTGTCCCTCACTCAAACTCCCTAAGCCAAACCATCCAGAGCCAAGTCGGTAGCTCTCAAAACCAATAGCAATTGCTTCTTTAGATTACTTTTTACAATTTTAACCTTTCATTGACAACTTCCATACATATAGACACTATACAAAAATCCTAATTCCCTCCCCTACCACCATATTTTTCTTCTCCCGAGTCCCTCCTGCACTGAATGCCTTCTTTCTAACTAGGATCTATCCTGACTATAATGTCTTTAAGTTGTACCTGGTTTTGACATTGACTCAATTGTTTCTGGTAAGAGCAGGACAGGGAGACTCTTCTCTTAACCACATGTGTAAGGAGATATGAATATATATATAAAACTCCTATATGAAATTTTTTTGTCACAAAAAAATCTAAGGCCCTGCACCAAAATAGCTGAGCCCCAGGCAGAAAGATGTACTCCCCTGTTGATTAAAAAAAAAAAAAAATCAACAATGTAAATTCAGTTTTAAATTCTATTTTTAAGAGAAAGCCTCTCAGTGGGCCTGATGGGTCTTAAGAAGTTAAACTCCCAGAACTTCCTGATGAGGGCCACCTGCTCACCCCTTCTCATTCAGGGATTCTAGGAGAGTCCCTATATCCATTTGTTGTTCATTAGCGGTCACTGTGATTGTGAACACCAGTGGAGATCTTCCCCAGCTGGTACTTCCTGTTTTAACTGTCTGGTTCTTTTCCTTTACTGGCTTGGAAGAAGAGTTTTATTAGCCTCTCCTAGGGTGGTCAGACCCAACTGTGTTTTCTAGGGAACATACGATTTCTACTGAACTCCTAGGTCTCTCTTAAGCAAGGCCCCTACTGTACCCATTTCCTAACACTGCATGAGAAAATTCTCCAGGGTTTTGTGTCTTACACATCCTTTGCCTCATACTCCTTGGATAAACAGACTTTATAATAATTTCCTTATCTTTAGAATTCATTTTTTAATGGGCAATGATCCACTTTTCCAACTTAGGAGTTTCATATCATTATCTATGGGTTAGTTAAAAGAAAACCATTACACACTTCTTGGGGCTCAGCTGAAGGACTATGAAAAGGTTAGGTGATCTTCAAATGATTGTGTGAGGAAAGCATAATTATTAAGATAAAGACTTGTAAGTTTTCTTTACACAATGAAGATAGTTATAGTATATAAGAAAAAAATGTGTTTTCTTTTGCAGTGATTTCCAAGAACTTTGAAGCTGTTGTTTTTCTTTGCAAAAGAAACTTCTTCTAAAATTTTAATACTATGGTCTTCAATTTACTCTTTATCCATGATTTTAAGCACTTCCTGGGGCATAGAGATCTTTGAAAACTTAAGGAATGCTATGCTCTCCCAGAAGCAAGCCTATAAATTTTATGTTTAATTTGGTAACTTCTGATACTCTTCCACAGAGTCTGGAGGAACATATGTCCTCTGATACTTCTAAGTATAACTTTAAGTTTTCTTAAGTGATAGGAAAAAAGTGTTATTAATCTCGTCAAGGTAAGATTTAAAGGATTTGATAGTGTGTTTGTTACAATATCCACATGGTCATAGTTCAGGTGATATTTACAACACACCAGTGGTCCCTCTACTTCTCACACTTTAATTTTCACTCCTCTACAACTTTCTCTTATTCCATTTCCTCTTAATTCAGAGCAGGTAAGTACTTATTCTTTTTTCCTGGAAAACACTTCTTTTTTTTTTAACACGATCTTGGAATTATTGACTACCCAGGGGCCCAGGGGAGATTTTCCTTCTCTCAAAATGTAATGATTTTAATGGAGAGAAATCAATCCTTTTACTGTGTTATCAGATGATCTTGTTTGAACTCATGATTGATCCAGCCTATATTTCTTAGACTTGTCCTTTTATGCTGTTATGAAGGAGTGTTTTCAAACAATGCTGGGAGTGATTGAGCATTTATAGGGCTCAAAACTGTGTACTAGTTGCTGATGTCATATGTGACACAATCTTGCCCTTGAGCTTGTAAGAGAAACACAAACAATGTTTCTGTGGGATAAACACTACAAAATACTGTGACCAATGTGAAGATAGATAGAAGGGAGACGGTGGTGGAGCTGGTTAGAGACTTCACATCTTGAGAGCTCCACTGATGGGATCCTATCAACTGAGACTTGAAGGGCGATCACAGCAGTGGTTTAAATGAAAACCCCTCTTTAAAAACATATTTATTTGTGTGTGTGTGTGTGTGTGTGTGTGTGTGTGCGCACACGCGTGCGCACGCAGTAGATATCTGGGAAATTGAACATGGGCCAGCAGGATTTGCAAACAAGCACCTTTAGCCACTGATCCATCTCTCCAGAGCCAAGGTGGCAATCCTTTAAAGGTGTGTGTGTGTGTTTGTGTGTGCGTGTGTGTGTGTGTGGGGGGTGCGCGTGCACATGTGTACCTGCATGGATGTTTAAGTTACTGAGATTCCAGACCAAGTTTGGACACATGCAAAGTTTTCTAAGGATGATGAATCTTTATATCTTAACCTTAGGGCTTAGAAGTCTGTGTAAAATAGTGTGTTAGGCACTGCTCCCAGGAAGCAGGAATAAGAGGATGTGACATAGCAGACAAAGCAAATACAGGAAGACGCATTGGGACTGCTGCCTCAGGTGACAGGGCTCAGTTCCAGTCAGATGTCTGCAAGGGTAAAGACTTGTCCCTGCATTGTCCACTCAAAGGTGAGGAAGTTAGAGAATTTACTCATTGATTCCAGGTCCCTAGCTTATACTTCTGAATGTTGCAGTCAGGTTCACATTCCTGGCAGAAATCACCTGACCAAGAGCAGCTTTGGGGGGAAAAGGGGCTTATTTTGATTTATAGACTCGAGGGGAAGCTCCATGATGGCAGGGGAAAACGATGGCATGAGCAAAGGGTAGACATCACCCCCTGGACAACATCAGGTGGATAATAGCAACAGGAGAGTGTGCCAAAATTGGCAAGGGGACACTGGCTGTAACACCCATTAGCCCACCCCAACAATACACTGTCTCCAGGAGGTGTTAATTCCCAAATCTCCATCAGCTGGGAACATAACATTCAGAACATCTAAGTTTATAAATCAAACCACCACACTGGGTGTACTTAGGATACAGGAGAAAGGACTTTGTGGCAATAGAAATGGACTATTGAAAAAATCAGGGAGAAGGAAGGGATGTGCTTAGGATTAATGTCTTCAAAAGAATATAAACAATGATAAAAAGTGTCTTCCAGAGAAGAAGGTGAATCACAGGTGACTGAAAGCTTATGATATGAGTCACCAAACATCTTCCAAGAATTTTGGAATTCCCAAGCCCCTCAAGCAGCCATCCCAGCCGCAGTCCCAGCCTCTGTCCCAGCCGCTGGTTCCTCCTGCAATACCTGCAGGCTACGAAGGCTAGCATTCCCCCTCCCTCAGTTTTACTGCCACTGGGGATCCCCATGTGCTGTCCCACCCACCACCCCGCCTTGGGCAGACCAAGTCCTCCTGCACTTCCTACAGGCTACTCAGACCCAGGTCAGTGGGCTACCATTCCCCCCTCCCTTGGTTTTCCTGCCACTGGGGCCCCCACGCTCCATCATGGAGGGACCAGGTTCTCCTGCATGACTGACAGGCTACTTGGACCCAGGACAGCAGGCTGTTGTGCACAACTTCCTCCCCCTTCCAGCCACAGGACCACTGCCTGTCCCCCCTCGCATGACACCTGACCTGAAGCATTAGGCTCTCCCTGCCCCGTCATGTCACAGTACCCAGCAGACCCATCCACCCCCTGCTACACAGTCCCAACACACCCGCAGTCTCATCCCCTCAACCCTCAGCATCACAGAATCACCACAGAGTCCCATCCTCCCCTTCTAGGCTACCCCACTTCAACACAAGTCTGCTTTGACCCATCACCCTTATCCCTTGTCCCCTCCGGCCACCTGGCCATCAACCAACAAACTCCTTCATTAGGTCCTCAGGCCCCCAAGAGCCTAAACATCAATCACAAAGAGAAAGACCTAAAGGCAGCTAAGGAGACACAGCACATTACATATAAAGGAGACTCCATCAGAATTACTTCAGACTTTTCAATGTAAATCCAAAAGCCAGAAGGGCCAGGAATGGAACACTGCAAACTTTAAGAACTTATGGCCTCCAACCCAAACTACTCAACCCAGAAAAAGTGTCCCTCATAATAGAGGATGAAAGAAGAACTTTTCCTCAATCAATTCAGCTTTACAACTATATGTACACAAAGCCAAACCTACAAACCAAATTCAACAGCACATCAAAAGCATTTTCCACCTGGATCAAATAGGCTTCATCCCAGGAACACAGAGATGGTACAACATATGGAAATCTGTCGATGTAATACACCACATAAATAAGCACAAAATAACACAATACCATATAAATAAGCACAAATAACTACATGATCATTTCAATAGATGCACAAAAGTACTTTGACAAAACACAACATCACTTCATGATCAAAACACTGGAGAGAATAGGCATGGACAGTTTATATCACAGCATCATAAAGGCTAAATATAAAGCTCCTAAAGCCCAAATAATACTTAATGGGGAGAGACTGAAGGAATTCCCATTGACATCAGGAACAAGAAAGGGATGTCCACTCTCACCTCTGCTCTTCAACATATTACTGGAAGTCCCAGCTCAAGCAATAAGGCAGGAGAAAGAAATGAAAGGAATACAAATTGGAAAGGAAGAAGTTAAGTTAGCCCTTTTCACAGGTGACATGATTTTATACACAAGTGACCTGAGAACCTTCATCTCAAAACTCTTAAAGGTGATTAACTCCTTCAGAAAAGTAGCAGGATACAAAATCAACACACAAAATTCATGTAAGTAGAAGAACAGATTAATGGGGGTGAAAAGGCCTAAGTGAGGTCAGGGAAAGAGATTGAGTAAAGGAAAGGTGGAGAGAGGGCTAATCAAAATCTAAGAGGATAGAAATAAGTCATATGAAAACCTACGTTTTTGGACAATGAAACACACAGGAGCCATAGATTGTTACTAGAAAAATTTCAGTGCCAGGGATAGGATGCCTTTCAGTGAGTTGTTGGCCAGGGAAGACCCTGATACCCCCAAAACATTACAGGTCATTGCTGAGGACCTCAATTTCCCACCAGACATAGATGGTAAGACCCTATTCCTGAAGACTCCACATACTTGGGCTGCAAGGTCATTGAGAAATTCTGCTGGATCTGAATTGGAAACCTCCTTCCTGTAGACCAGCTAACAAAAAGCTATGCTGCATGCAGTTCAATGGGATAGAGAGAAAACACCAGTGGAGATACTCAACAGTGAACACAGCAAGCCTTATATTTGGTGAGGAAGGCCAAATGAACCAACAAGTATAATAGTGGCACATCTGTTATGGGGGAAACCAACCACCTCTAATTTAACTAGAGGCTTGCTCCATGGGAGGAAATACATCACTGATACTGAAAACTTACAACAGGAGTAGTCATGAGCCCTAGGGGTATAATGTCTACTGCTATCTGTCTAAATGTATATACTATGCTCTCTAAACTGCCCAGTAAGCACTTCTCTTAATGTTCATACCCATATATTAATACTAGTCTCACTTTTGGTTAGGGAACCTTCTCCTCATTCTTCTCATTGCAGTTACCTTGGGATGACTAAGAAGGCACCATGGTGCTGAGAAGAAGTAATAGGGGAGAGCTCAGCACTGAAATATCTCTATCACACCTTCCAAGACTCAGAGTCCATTGAAGAAGAGGTGGCAGAAAGAATGTACGAGCCAAAGGAAGGGTAGGACTCCTCACAACGTGCTCCTGCAGACACAAAATGGCCTGGATATCCATGACCTCACAGTACCTGACACTACCTACACAAGACTGTCAAAATAGACAGAAAAGATCATGACATCAAAATAAAACAGAGATTGATTGCGATGGTGAGAGGATATAATGGGGAGTGGAGTTTCAAAGGAACAAGTGGAAGAGGGAGGAAATTGCCATCAGATATTGTTTACAATCATGGAAGTTGTCAATAACAAATATTTAAAAAATAAAATAAATGAAACTGAGAGGGGAAAATGTATGATGGAGAGTGGAGTTTCAAAGGGGAAAGTGGGAGGAGGGAAGGAATTACCATGGGATATTGTCTATAATTATAGAAGTTGTCAATAAAAAAAAATTTTAAAAATCAGTAGCCTTTCTTTATGCAAAAGACAAAGATACAGAGAAAGAAATTAGTGCCATTTCCCATTTTCAAAATTAACAACAACAAAAGTACCTTGGAATAACATTAATCAAAGATAAGAAAGACCCATATAATGAAATTGAGGAGGACTTGAGATAATGGAAAGACATTCCATGCTCCTGGATAGGCAGAACTAACATTGTGAAAATGGCATACTTACCAAAAGCAATATACAGATTTAGTACAATACCACTAAAAATCCCAACATTTTTCTTCACAGAGATAGAAAAAATGATCTCAAAATTCATATGGAATGGCAGAAGGCCTTGGATATTCAAGCATATCCTCAACAAAAGAAGCACCTCTGGAGGCATCACCATACCTGATCTAAAGCTATATTACAAAGCCATGGTAGTAAAAACAACATGGTTCTGGAATAAAAACAGGATTATAGACCAATGGAACAGAATCAAGGATCCAGACTTTGGATCAAGTAACTACAGCTACTTGATATTCATCAAAGGCCCTAACAATGTAGCCTGGAAAAAAGAGAGCGTTTGCCATAAATGGTGCTGGAGAAACTGGATAACCATATGCAGGAAAATGAAACTAGATCCACACATCTCACCATGCACAAAAATCAAGTCCAAATGGATCAAAGACCTCAATATAAGACCAGAAACTCTGCTATTACTAGAAGAAAAAGTAGGAGGAAATTTTCACAATATATGAGCAGGAAAAATCTTTCTGAACAAAACCCAGTAGCTCAGAAACTTAAATATCACTCAACCATTGGTACCTCATGAAGCTAAAGCTTTTTTCACAGGGAAACATACAATAAGCAGAGCCAATAGATTACCCACATAATGGAAGAATGTTTTTGCAGGCTATACAACTGACAGAGGCCTAATTTCTAGAATCTACAAAGAACTAAAAAACCTAAACAATAAAAAGTCAAACAACCCAATAACAAAATGGGACAGAGAACTGAAAAGGGAGGTCTCAGAGGAAGAAATACAAATGGTGAACACAGACTTGAGAAAATGTTCAACATCCCTAACCATCAGGGAAATGCAAATTAAAACACCTATGAGATTCCACCTTACCCCTGTAAGAATAGCAAACATTAAAAAATCAAATGAAATAAAATGCTAGAGAAGATATGGAGAAACAGGAACCCTCATTCACAGCTGGTGTAAATGTAAGATGGTATAACAACTATGGATAGCAATATGGAGACTCCTAAAAATGTTGACTATAGAGTTACCAACAGGCCTAGTTATTCCCTTACTGGGTGTGGTGGTTTGATTCAGGTGTCCCCCATAAACTTAGGTGTTGTGAATGCTAGCTCTCAAGCTGATGGATATTTGGGAATTAATGCCTTCTGGAGGGGTTGTATTGTTGGGGGCGGGCTTATGGGCTTTATAGCCAGTTTCCCTATGCCAGTGTTTGGCACACCCTCCTGTTGCTGTGGTCCATCTTATGTTGGCCAGGTGGTAATGTCCACCCTCTGCTCATGCCATCGTTTTCCCTTGCCATCATGGAGCTTCCCCTCGAGCCTGTAAGCCAAAATAAATATCTTTTTCCCAGAAGCTGCTCTTAGTGGGGTGATTTCTACCAGCAATGCGAACCGGACTGCAACACTGGGCATTTACCCTAAAAGCTCCATGCCTCATTTAAGAGAGATTTGCTCAACCATGTCTATAACTCCCCAATTCATAATAGCTAAGAACTGGAATTAACCCAGATGTCCATCATTAGATGAATGGATAACCAAGATGTGGTATATCTATATGATGGAATTCTACACAGCACTAAGGAAAAATGACACAATAAAATTTGAAGAAAAATGCTCGCACTTGGAACAGATCATTCTCAGTGAAACCATCCAATTAGAGAAAGATAATCATCTCATGGTCTCACTCATCTGTGGCTCTTAACCTGAATCTACCCAAAATGCTGACATACCTAATAGGCATCTTGAGGACCAGAGAACAGGGAGGGTGGGGCGGGAGGGGCGGGAAAGGGTGAGGGTGGGGACACAAAACTGGACCCAAATGGAGCTGGTGCCATAAAATCCTATATCCCAAAAGAGACTTTAAGGCTGAACCTTCATCAGGTCTTTAGAGGGAGAACCTAAATCAAAGGGCCCTGGGAAGTTTATGATGAAGATTAACCTTAATCTTCTCCTTTTTCTCCTGTTTCTCTCTCTCCCTCTCTCCTTTTCTCTCTCATCTCTCTTTCTCTTGTATATTACCTATCTCTTTCTTCCTCCTTTTCCCATGGTGCTGGCCTGTAACTCTCAGTACCAGGATGTGGTTAACATCTACAATGAGCTGTTGATCAGAGAGACCTACAAGGTTTCCCAAAAGAAGACAGATTTCTGTCAGAGCACTTGGTTACCCCCAAAGATTAATTGTAAGACCCTACTACCAAAGACACCATATGCTGTTGGTACAGAACATGGAGAGACCTGGCTGGAATGTGGAAGAGAGTCAATCCCCAGACAGTTAGCTTATCAATTGCCAGAAGGTGCCACATGAGCAACTGGGTGAAAATGACCAACATCTGTCCAATCAACTCATGGTCTAAGCTATGCAGCAGCAAACAATCTGATGTGATGCTTACCCAAGTGTAATAGTGGCACACAGCCATCGTGCGTAACCAAGTGCTCTTGAATTGGCTAACGGATCTTCTCAGTGGTATGGAACCCATAGTTGGAACTAGGAAATAAGTCAGAACCATATCCAAAAAGTAAGTCTGCTCTCCAATATCAAGCTCCCACCAATCTTGGGCTACAAGAGGGCCTACACCTATTAAATTCTCTCTAAAATTATAATGGTTATAACATTTATCCAGTGTTGACTTTACTCTCCATTGTTGAATCTGCTTCTCTTTTTCAGATGAACACTGTGCCTGAGGAGAGAATCAGCCCATCACAACTTAAGAGAGCCCCAGCTGAAACCATAGAATAATTGGGGAAATGAGCAAGAGTGCTGCTTTCTTGGTGAACCTGGTACCAGCACAAGGGTGAAGGAGATAGACACAGAGAACAATCAACTCCTACCAAACCAAATATCCAGAGACACAGAGGCTCCCAAGACCTAATAACTGAGGTAGACCTAAAACAAACCCAACATAGCTCTGGAAAATTTGTTGAAGAGGGGGCAGAAAGATTGTTAGAGCCACAAGTTGGGACATTATGTACAGAGACATTGCCTCTTCCCCATAACTGATGGCTACTTCCACAATGCATGACCCACACCCACCAATGAGGAGGGCCTGTTCAGAGGAGGGAGGACAGGGAGGAGGCTAACCAACATGGCTGGTTATGCACTGAGTATATACATATCTAATAAAGAAAAATAAGAAAAAGTAAAAGGTGGAAAGAAACAAAAAAAAAAAAAAAGAATTTTGGGATCAGAAGCAAGGGAACTAGTTGGGATGTTAAAGGAATGCAGGAAACATTGTCTTTCAAATTTTTCTCTCCTGGAAACACTTTACCATTTGCCTGGGTCCTGCCCTTTCTTTGAAGCCTAAGACATGGGCATAGACTGAAGCAGTGTCTGGTGATCAAATACATCTTCATTACTTTTGGTGAATAAATGACTATAATCTTTATTGTGACATAAAATTTACAAAGTTAATAAGTTTAGTACCTGCAAAAGCTTGACAGGTATGTATTCAGACCTCCATTTCATAAACCTATCCACATGTTAGTAAAACAAAGTTTTCCATAGGCAGACACTATATTGAGTTATAAAAATGGCTATGAAATCTATTCCAAGGAAAGTTGATTATTTATTTACCAAAGTGGAGGTAGTGATCTCTGTGATATCTTTTCATACCCAGTTCTTTTGCTTTTAATATTTAATTTTTTTTTCTTTTTAAAGAAGGGTCTCACTCTAGCCCAGGCTGACCTGGAATTCACTATGTAGTCTCAGGATGGCCTCGAACTCACGGCAATCCTCCTACCTCTGCCTCCCGAGTGCTGGGATTAAAGGTGTGCACCACCACACCCGACAGTCCATTCTTGTCCTATTCTACAGTTCTCCCAACTAAACTTTATTGATTCCAGGAGCTCATTAATCTTTATTTCTTATGCTACACTAAATGTTCATTTATTATGATGTATGATATGGGATTTTTTCACCACTATATTTGTCTTTTCTCTTCAAATGAGCATTCTGAGGGCAAGAACTGTGTTCTTATGCTTCTACATAACATTAGATCAAGGGTAGACACAAGGTGATACTGCAA
This sequence comes from Jaculus jaculus, assembly GCF_020740685.1. Classification (NCBI taxonomy): domain Eukaryota; kingdom Metazoa; phylum Chordata; class Mammalia; order Rodentia; family Dipodidae; genus Jaculus; species Jaculus jaculus. The sequence goes on from NC_059103.1 coordinate 191,613,320, forward strand.
CATGGGTCTCAGCAATGATTTTCACCTTTAATAATACCCATCAGCTCTTACATTTCCTACTGAATTACCACACAGAGAATGCGATGCCATCTGACATAAATGCTGATGTGAGTGTAGAAGAGAAGACTTCAGGACAAACAATCATCACAATGTTTTCAGGGGAGTTTTATTTATATGCAGAAATTTGGCAATTGATGAAAATGACTTATTTGATGAAAAAAAATACAGTGAATTTAGACATACCTAGACCTATTCTATTTACCTGCTGTTACCAACCACAATGAAGAAGTCACTAAAATGCCTCTAGTATCTCTATTTAGAATGGCAGTGTCCCACCGATAAGAATAATTTTAGTTTTTTATTAATTAATTTTGTACTCAATTAATACAGTCAAGTTGGTACCATTGTTAGCCTCTTCCCTGTCCTACCTCCTCCCCCTGGCCCCTCCTTGTTGAGGTGTATGGGTCATGCATTGTGGAGTTAGCCCTCAGTTATGGGTAGGAGGAAATGTCTCTGTGTATCATGACCCAACGTGTGGCTCTGACATTCTTTCCTCCCCTCTTCCACAAAATTTCCCTGAGCCACATTGGGTTCATTTTAGGCATGCTTCAGTGATGAGGTCTTGGGAGCCTCTGTTTTTCTGGATATCTAATTTGGTAGGAATTGATTAAAAAAGCATAGAGTAATTTTAATGTATATTTAATTTTGCTCAGTTATTAAAAGTGTCACCATTTCAGCCCATCATCAATATAAAAATTAAGGAGATATACTTTTCATTATACCACGTCTTCAAAAGTTTGAGTCTTTTATAGTTTGGATTAGCCATATTTCAAGGTCTCAAGAACCACATGCAGCTAGTTGTTGGCATTTAAATAGTCCAGGTTTTTGGAGTCATCTCTACAGTGGGTATTGTGTGTGTGTGTGTGTGTGTGTGTGTGTGTGTCTGAAATGTATGTTTGTTCCTGTTCCCTGTGGTGCCTCACTGTGTTTGGTAACGATGAACTTCCAGAATAGGGACAATAGACCATGGTCTTTTAGTATAGACATTATATGTATACATTCTATTGATATCCCATATAATTTTCTTTGCAATATGGACTGTCACTAAATTTTTCTGATAATTGGATAAATCTTCTGCATGTAAAACAATTAAAAATATAATTTAAATGGGATGTTCTTAAAGAAATGTACAGCTATAAGTCTTTTGTGACTTTTTTTTTTCTGAGGTAGGGTCTCATTCTAGCTCAGGCTGATCTGGAATTCACTATGTATTTTCAGGATGGCCTTGTACTCACTGTGATCCTCCTACCTCTGCCTCCCAAGTGGTGGGATTAAGGCATGAGCCACAATGCCTGACGTTTTGGGAAAATTTTTATACGAAGGTACATTTTATTTATTTTACTTGTTGACTTATTCTAAGTTCTCTTTTAAAACTCAGAAAAATTATGAATGCTTAAAAGTTAACTTCTCCTTAGTTTTTATTCCTGCAGAGAACATGTGACTTGACATGGATTTCCATCCTTGCTGCTGTGATGTGGGGTCGTGATTGTGTGCTGGTTAAGACCAAATCTTGTAAATGGACAGACTAGAGATTCTGTCCTGGATCTTTGCTTTATCAGCTTTGAGGCTTTGTGAACTTTTGGTTATCTCTGTAAATCTTTAAGCATTTGTTATCTATCGGCAAATTTACTTCTCTTTAAAGCTCAGATGTTCCTGTAGGGTTTTGCTCTTAAAAGCACTTTCTTCTTTTCTTTTCTTTTCTTTTCTTTTCTTTTCTTTTCTTTTCTTTTCTTTTCTTTTCTTTTTTCTTTTCTTTTCTTTTCTTTTCTTTTCTTTTTTCTTTCCTTTTCTTTCTTTTCCTTTCCTTTCCTTTCCTTTCCTTTCCTTTCCTTTCCTTTCCTTTCCTTTCCTTTCCTTTCCTTTCCTTTCCTTTCCTTTCCTTTCCTTTCCTTTCCTTTCCTTTCCTTTCCTTTCCTTTCCTTTCCTTTCCTTTCCTTTCCTTTTCCTTCCTTCCTTCCTTCCTTCCTTCCTTCCTTCCTTCCTTCCTTCCTTCCTTCCTTCCTTTCTTTATGGCTATGGATTATTCCCCAGTACCCACCTGGAGCCAGATGCACCAGGTACTATGTGCATTTAGGTTCATTTGCAATGTCAGAGGGACCCTGCCATGACCATACTTATTCTCTCTCTCTCTCTCTCTCTGTTTCTCAAATAATTAAAAATATATTAATAAAACATGTAACTAACAACTATGCTAAGAATTTCCAGATAATATGATCTTTCACATGTCCAACCGTATTCTCTACTGCAGCAATTTCTCCACACTGACCAACCAGAGTTTATTGAGCAAATACTCATCAGGTATTTATAATTTACTATTTTATAATTATGCAGGACTTTTGCTGAGTTGGGCCTATTTTATTTTCATTTCAGATGTTAGGAGGTACCAGTGAGCTACATGTCTGTTAAGTCACAACTGACTTTTATGGTAAGACAACAGGCTTTCTGTTAAGTGTTGCATCTTACTCTGTTGTGTGCATACAACTCATGCCAAGTATGCTCATTTAAATGGATGTCCCTCAATAGACTCACAATAGACTCACCTATTTTATTAAAACTTGCCTCCAGCTGCCTGGCTGGAGGAGATGTCACTGGGAATTGGAACCTGGGGACCAGCCCTAAAGTGTTACTGGGAGTGGATCTAATTTCTTGGCCAAAGGTATATAGAGCAGTTTGATCTCTGGCTAGGTCCCTGTTGTTTGCTGCCTTTTGGTAGCTTTTAATAAGTACTGACTCTTGTCGATTTCTTTCTCTACTTTGATCTGTGAAACGGAGCCACCTTTTTCCACCATTATTGAACTTTCCCTGGATCTGTAAGTTGAAATAACCCCTTCCCCCTATTAACTGTGTTTGGAAGTTCATTCCCGTAGTGTGGAGCTGTCTACAACATCTGTCAAATGGTTTAAACAGGTCTATTGATCATCTAGGTTTCTTTCAATTTTTTCAACTTATTAAGAAAAATACTGCAATAAGTGTTCCTTGACATTGATAATTTGTGGAACTGTAATCAGGGAAATTGATGTGAAATTTATGTTTGCAATCATAAGCAGTAACTAACATGTTCAGTGGTTTTGAAATGTGAATGTCTGCATAATTTAGATGAGTTTCTGCTTTATTGAGAACAAAAACAGTAGATAAAAATGATACAACTTGGGCTGGAGAGATGGCTCAGCGGTTAAGGACCCCAGTTTGAGGCTCGATTCCCCAGGACCCACGTAAGCCAAATGCACAAGGGGGCGCATGCGTCTGGAGTTCGTTTGCAGAGGCTGGAAGCCCTGGCGCGCCCATTCTCTCTCCCTCTATCTGTCTTTCTCTCTGTGTCTGTCACTCTCAAATAAATAAATAAATAAAAATTAAAAAAAATAAAAAAAATGATACAACTTGATCACTCCAGTGATCATTATGCTGAGAGTTCTTGCAGAAAAAGATGCAGGGAATAAACCTTGTCATCATAAGACGGTGGGAGCACACTGCTTCATTAAGTCATAGATAATGGAATGTGTTTGACCACATACGGATCTCTCCCAACCTGCAGTGGTTTGATGCACATGTTTTTGACTTTTAAGATTGTATAAAAATGATATGCACTTGGCACTCTATACTGTGCTGAGCTGCTACACCATGATGTTAAATAGGTTTGATGTGATAACTTTAGTGTATGAGTGTGTGTGTGTGTGTGTGTGTGTGTGTGTGTGTGTGTATACATGTGAGTGTTCAGATGTGCACATCCTCTCTGATGCATGTGGATGCTGGAGGAGAATGCTAATATCCTACTCTATCACGCCTTCCATTTCTTTACTTGAGATGGAGTATCTCACTAACCCTAGAGCTGAAAGGTTATAATGGCACACCAGGGAGCCCTTGTGATTGGCTTGTGTCTGTCCCTAACAGAACTGGGGTTATAGGCTTGCTTTACCATGCTAGTCCTTTTTAGAAAATTATTTACATGGGTGCTGGGGTTGAACTATTCCTTCGTGCTTGGGCAGCAAACACAGCACTTTCTACAAAATTCTGATGATGATTCCCATTTATGTGTCATCTTTTTCTTTAGTGCACGTTCACCTGCCTTCACATCTTCCCCTCTTCACCTTTTTCTTTCTATAACCCAGTATTCATTGCTACCAACCTTTTTTTTTTTTTTTTTGTTAATAAGAGTTAAATTGAGAAACATATAGAGCACCTGATTTATCTTTCTGGACGGCATTAGCAAGCTTCACTTTTCATAGTGGTCTCTTGTATGTTAAACAACTTTGTGAGGGGACACCACGCTGATGTCTACTAGGTCTATTAGAACTACATAGTAAAATGCAGATGAAAACCAATGTATGTGAAGAAGGTAAATGGAATTATTCTGAAAGAAAATAGAACTTCCACCTTTCCCTTGCAAGGTGGGGTAGGATGCATTGTTTCAAAATTCCTCTTACTTGGTGTAATCCTGTTCACTAAAAACAGATTATTGGCTCAGCTACCAAATATATCTGTATGAAATGACAAGGTTCTGGGCTGATTAGAATAACTTATTCCATGAGCTGCCCATTTTCTCAAACAATTTTTCCCGTTTCCACAGCAGATAACTTCCCTCCTTTCATATTACCTTTGTGTCTGTAAAGGCAAAAACTCTTCTTCCAGACAGTAGGATTCAGTTCTGGTTCTCACACTCATCAGATGATTTCTATTCAACTTCAGTAAGCCTCAACATCTATTTGATAATCTAAAGGATTTTATCTTTGCCTGAATTGGACAGCCATATTCCCAGGCATTATATAAATAATGAAAGAAAGAAGTGTTTTTGAGTTTGTAAAAGTTATTCTTAGACATCTCTTATGCAAAAGGTTTATTTCTAGAATGTAGTCAGATAAGAGTTGTGCTCTTGTCTTGATGTTTTTAACGAACCTATACTCATGACTATGCACACATTCATACATTCTTTCTCCCCTTCCTTCCTACCCTGATTACACACAGCAAGATGTACTGACTGTAATGTAGAGAACCAGCCCTTAGTTAGGTCATCTATACCATCAATATTTTCATTGTCTGTTGATCTTAAAGCCACCTGATCCATATGTCTAACCTTCCTTAAAGTATCCACTTGGTTAGAGACTAGCATTTCAGACAAACCATGGTCAACTTACATGTGGCCTACCACACACATTTCTTCACATCTCAGATCTTTTATATTCTCTACCTCGTGGAGGAGGTAGCGTCTTTCTTTCACTATGCAATCACTTGAAAGAAAAAAAAGCTGAACTTATAATGCATGAATAAAATGAGAGTCCAATATTGCAATGCACATCTATATGAATATGTCAATAATTATGAGCCTCAGTTATTATGAATCATCTCATAGATGTGGGCAGAGAAACATTCTGAAGGTAATGCAGGAACATACGGAAAACAGATGCTGAGCAGTTAGGATTTCTGGTCCAGATGAAGGACTGTAAATTATTAGCTACAGTGACCTATCCATGAACCTAGAGCAGAGATAATGAGAGTAACAATCAATACTGATTGTGTGTTTCATGTAAACATACTTGTGTATTTCATCCATACAGTGACTCTAGACACTTGATCATTCATCAACTCCACTATGTGGATAGGTAAGCTGAGATTTCTGTCACCTGCTTGCATCATTCATGAGGATGGCATAGCTAAGGGTGAACTGTGAAAGCACAGAACTGACCATAATACTGGATTCAAGAGGAAATCAGAAAATAAAGAAGTGAGGGAGTCGGACATGAATTCATATATGCAGTCTTTTTCCTGTTCTTCTGAAGGAGCCCCAGATTGACATAACTTTTTTTTTTTTTTTTTTTTTGGTTTTTCGAGGTAGGGTCTCACTCTGGTCCAGGCTGACCTGGAATTAACTCTGTAGTCTCAGGGTGGCCTTGAACTCACGGCGATCCTCCTACCTCTGCCTCCCGAGTGCTGGGATTAAAGGCATGCGCCACCACGCCCGGCTCAACTTTTTTTTTTTTTTGTATGGGAATTGGGATGAACAGTGTTATGAACGAAGCTAATGTGGGAATTAAGAATGAGTGGGTAGGGGGCTATGGCTTTTACAATCTCGAGAGGGTGGCCACGTCTTGTAAATACAAAGCATAACACGAGGAGGAAGGGGTACTGGGAACTGGGGCTGGGCATGGGTGGGAGCACGTGATTCCCTCCAGAGCAGCCGCACATAACAAGCTAGGGGATGCTAATGTGCGCAGACCATTCTGGTGCAGGATCGGAAACTTGTTTGCTCTTGTTCCCACAATCAGCTCTGGACTGTTCTTCAAAAGTTCATCGAGGTCTCCGTTGTGCTTTAGCACTTAACTATTTATTTTCTTTGCCTTTTAAACTTTTTCTTATTAGTTATGGACATAGTGAGTATGGAAACAACACTTGTCGGCATCACCATGTCCCTCATCCCTGCCCCTTACCTGAAGAGGCCCTTCCTCACTGGGGTAGCAGGTTATCCCCGTGGGGATTGTGGGTTACGTGCTGTGGGAGCAGTAGTCAGTTATTGGGAGAGGTAATGCCTCTAGGCGTGATGTCCCAACTTGTGGCTCTAACCATGTTACGGCTCCTCTTCCACAAATCTCTCTGAGCCATGTTGGGTGTTGTTTTAAGTCTACTTCAGTGATGGGTTCTTAGCAGCCTGAGGATCTCTGCTTTGTGAGGTGGTGAGTGTCCTCAGTCCTTTTTATCTGACAAAAGGAAGTAAGAAACATTCTATTTGCAAGATAATTGCTTTTCAGAAAGTAAGTATAATTATTGTGTGACCCTAGAACCCACTGCTTGCTTACCTGCTATGAGTGAAAGATGAGTTTGAAGTACACATTTGATACAATTCAGATTTGCAAAAAAAAAAAAAAAATAGCAATAATAGGAAAAAATAACCTTTCTTTATCTACCAGATGAATATCTTCAAGCTCTCCAAAACTGTATTTTAAAACCTTAAATACCAACAATACAGTGGTAATAATCATCTCTAGTTTAAAATGATACCATTTTACAGTTTTTAAAAATCTGTAAATTCAGAGTTGGAGCCTTAATTCGTAAGTGTGAAAGTTCAATCAGGTCACTTTCTGGAGTCTCGGTACTCTGCACGGTCCCTAGACCAACACTGTTACCATCTAAGAGAGCCTGCCATGATGGAGCACCTTGGGGCTAAGCCTACACCTATTATACTTTACCAGTGTGTGCATTCGAATAAACTCCCAGGCTGATTTGCATACATTGCATATTAAAATTCCAGAACTTTTCTAGAGAACAGTTCAGATTATTGTTGCACGATGCTATGAAATATATGTAGAAACATAACAATCTGGGTAGAAAAAGTCAAATGAGTTTTCTAACTCATGGTATCCCTTCAGGTATGAAAATTCTCCACTTGATTTCTAAAGTGTTGTCTCAGGCTGGCTCTGTCTCTACTCCTAAGCTGATTCTAATGAAAGAGCCATCTTGTCACCTGTTGTAAAGCCAGAGTATCAGAGAAAGGATAGAATTACCAGAAATGACAGCATCAGACTTCACTGTAGTTTATTTCTTTGCTACTTCAGAAATAATGTTTGAAATTTGCTTTATAATTTTAGAATAAAATTGTGTACACTTAGATGAAATAGATATTTTGAATATAAACATATTTTCATATATATTAAAATGTGTATTAACTTGAAGTTATCCTCTTTCAAGTTATAATATTTACTTGGAATTCCAAGATTTTTAAAAAAATATTTTAATTTATTTTTTGCAAGGAAAGAGGGAGAAAGAAGAGAGAGAGAGAGAAAGACAGAGACAGAGAATAGGTGCACCAAGGCCTCCAGTAATTCCCTACAAACTCCACATGCATGCCCCACTTTGTGCATCTGACTTTATGGGGTTACTGGGGAATGGATCTTGGCTTCTTAGGCTTTGCAGGCAAGCACCTTAACTGCTGAGCCACCTCTCCAGCTCCCCCAAGATCTTTTAAATACATACAAAGCCCCATGTTTGCTTATGAGTCATTTTGTTGCCCATACATAAATAAGCTGGCAGTGGCCTTGTTAAAGGGAACGTACGTGGCTGTGGTCTGCAAGGAACGGAAGGTGGAGGAAAACGGGCAAACAGCAAAGCTGCGCTTGACAGTCCCTGCTCTCAGATTTCTAGTCACTCACCTTGTAGACACTAGAACCAGATCAAAATTTAGGCAGATGAGTCTTCATGCACTGAGTGATAGCATGCTTCAAACAACATGTAAATACTACTGCAGTAAAGATAGTAAATGCATATTTTAGGGTGTCTATAGAGGGGTACTTAAGGGAGTACAAATTGCATAAGGAGGACTTAGAAGAGGTGTGTTGCCAACTACTGAGGTGGATTCTTAGCAATATTAATTAGGTACTTCTTCCTGTGGTATAAATTAAAGTGCTCTTATTTAAAAATAGAGTTGACATTAGCCAAACAGTGGAGGTTAATGAAATGAAACAAACCTGCCCTGGAGTCTGTGCTTCAACTTTCATTAACCTCCTGGGTCAAGGTGCTTAATGTCTCTAAGCTTCCCCTTCATTATCGGTGAGATGGAAGTTCTAAGAGCCCATACCTTGTCTATTAATCATGCCCTGTAAATAAAGCCTAATGTACATCAGCCAGTGCATATAGCACGAAGAGCAATCAAAGCACTCAGTTAATGCTTTGAACATCTACATCGTGGCAGTTCCTAGCACGACTATGGCTAAACAAAATGTTATTCTTATCCTCACAGGGCTTACACTCTAATAGACACTAATGAAAAAGGATCATGTGAGCAAATGCAAAATTGCTCTGTGAAGACTGGAGCAGTCTTCTTACGTGAACGTTCATAGATAGCTCTTTGCAGAAGATTGCCTCATTTGTTACGTAGGCATCTATGGTGGTTTGAGTCAGGTGTCCCCCATGAACTTAAATGTTCTGAATGCTGGATTTCCAGCTGATGGAGATTTGGGAACTAATGCCTCCTGGAGGCAGTGTATTTTGGGGAGCAGGCTTATGGGTATTGTAGCATTTCCCCTTGCCAGTGTTTGGCACACTCTCATGTTGCTATTATTCACCTTATGTTGGCCAAGGGGTGATGTCCAACCTCTGTACATGCCATCGTTTTCCCTGCCATCATGGAACTTCCCCTCAAGCCTGTAAGCCAAAATAAACTCTTTTCCCCCAAAAGCTGCTTTTGGAAGGGTGATGTCTGCCAGCAATTGGACCTTACTGCAACAGTAATGTTGGTACCGAGAGTGGGGTCATTTGCTGCTAAACACCTGACTGTGTGGCTGTGGCCTTTTGGAAAGAGGAATATGGAAGGATTTGAAACCTCGGCCTAAGAGATGCCTTGCAGTGCTGTAAGTACAGCTTGATGGACTATTCCAGTCAGAGTTGAAAGACATGAATGCAGCCAGAACTATGGACTGTGAAGTTTGGCTTATGAAGGTGATAAAGAGCTTTTGCCTGGACTGGGCTAGCAGTTTGTGTGGGAAGTTTGCTGTTTGGCCCGTGTCCTAAGAGTTTGTGCAGGGTTGCTTCGCATAGAAATGAACTGATGTGAGCAGAGGGAAATGGCACAGAGATGAAATCTTTGGGTTGAAACTTCTGCCCATTTAGTTGCAATTATATGAGATTACCTTTGAGATTGGGCCAGCTGACCTTCACTGGGGCAACAGGAAGAATGTAGACTGTTTTGAAGGGGCCTGGAAGCTGAAGGAGTAGACTGTTTTTCAAAGTCTGCTTTATTACCCCCTGGATTAACAAATTGGCACCTTACCTGGTATTATGAAGTATAAGAAATGCAGGAAAGAGAGGGTCATTGAGGCTGCAACATGGTCTTGTATTTTGGAAATGGCCATGGGCAGTGTGAAACAGGATTGCCTGCATGGACACCCACTGGAGCTGTAAGGATGAACCATGGATTGCAGTGGAGACCCAGTGGAGATGCCCGGGGCCACAAAATGGCTGCTAAGGAGACCTGCCGGCCTCTGATGAAGTTTCCCAGGACTGTGAGTAGCCAAGCTGGAGGGGCGGAATTGGAACTCCAGAGACTTGTGGCTGGTTGGAGTTATCGGACTTGGAGACTTGTCACTGTCTGGAGTTGTTGGACTTGGATTTACAGAGTTTGATATTTGCCTTGGTTGTTTTAAATCTTGTATTTGTTGAAAATATCTTTGTTAAGCCACAATAAACACTTTCTTTCCCCCAAAAGGTACTCTTGGTTGGGTGATTTCTGCCAGCAATGCGAACCTGACTACAACATCATCTGAGGTATTATGGGATAATAAAGGAAACTCAGGGTTTTAGAAAACGTGTGTTCAACCTGAAGATGGTGAGTGACCTCTCATGACTGCGTTTGGATATGTGGGTAGAGGGAAATGACTAGCCTCAAATCCTTCTCAAACCCCATAGGAAAGGAAGGGAAGTTCTTATGAAGTCTTCTCTCTCCTTTTCAGATGCAATGTGGTAGTCTCTCTCTTTTTTTCCCTTGTATTTATGCTTCAGTTCTTCAACAAAAATAAAGACAGGAAGAACTGCCCTTCTGAACCTCCTCTCTGACTTTACTTCTAGGGATTTCTAGCATGTGGAGGAAGATCAGAGTCTCTGTGGAACTTCTGCCAAGCTGCTAAAGAAAGAGGGTCTTCCCACACTCCCCTGGGTCTCTCAGTCTTTATCAGAGATGTAGTGGTGGCGGCAGTAGCTCTTCAATGTCAGAAAAGAAAGCAAGAAGAGAACGAGAAAGAAAGCTGGCAGCACTGGCACAGACGATGCCCTAAGTGGCTGGCCATCAGGGGCTGAGGTTTATGTAGGAGCAGGTGTGGACGCCAGCAGCTCTCGGCTCAGTGGGTACCTTGAGGAGGAGTGCCTCCTGGGTACAGTTCACTCAAGTTGACTGGTGGGCACTCCAAAATTAAGGGGGATATGTTGGATCAAGTTATCAAACCCCTTGAACTTCCTTAGTTCTCTCTTTCAAAGTGAGTCCCAGCCCCTGAGTGGGTTCAGCGCCTCCATGGCAGAGTACCCCCCCCACCTTGCTCAGTACACTGAAGACTTCTTAGAGGCCTTACGGAGCGTTTGCAAGAGTTAAATGTAAATGAATCAGGAACACATGGATTCAATTTCCCTGGAAATTCACATGTGCTTGGAAATGAAGGGGGGCAGTGTCTGGCTAAATGTGCTTTGATTTATCTGACCCCAAAATACACCCTTCCCTTCTCTTTTTCCTCCCCTCAAAATCATTTCAAACGTTGGTTAGTGTCAAATCGTGGCTGTTTTCTTGAGACCCTTGAAAAATGGAGAGGGCTGAGTTCCTGGAAAGGGTGTTCAGGAAGCTCTACCCCTCCCATGAGAGATCAGGGATCTCACATGGTTTTCCTCTAGTTAATGGGGTTAAATTAAGGCAAGGATGTGATGGTGTTAGTTCAAACACAAAGTTAACCACGTCTGCATCCACAGAAGGCTCCACTTCCTGCAACAAACATTTTCCCCCTTCAGATGTGCTCTATACAACCTTTATGCCAATAAAAGTCAGGCTTATTTGTTCCTTGGAATCCAGTGCTTGGATAAAGAAGTAGAATAATACAAGCGCCATTATTCCCTTGCTCCCTCCTCCGAAGAACACACTTCTAATGATCATATGCAACGGCCATAACTGCTTCATTCACACGGTGGTGGATATGGGATCACTTATAGCCTATTTAGACCTTTCAAGCAGTGGAGGACTGTGCAAAGGAGGAGCCTGCATGTAGTCGATGGGCAAAAGAAAAACCAAAACGAAACAAATAAAAGCTCCCGAGGCTTCTTATATTTGACCACGGTGATTTCTCTCAACTACTCCATGTTCTTTCTTGGGAACTTATGACAGGACAGAGAAAATAAAATGCTACTTTTAAATATTTTTTGTTCATTTTTATTTACTTATTTGAGAGTGACAGGGAAAAAGAGGCAGATGGAGAATGGGCACACCAGGGCCTCTAGCCACTGCAAATGAACTCCAGATGCGTATGCCCCCTTGTACATCTGGCTAATGTGGGTCCTGGGGAATTGAGCCTTGAACCAGGGTCCTTAGGCTTCCCACGACAAGCACTTAACCGCTAAGCCATCTCTCCAGCTTGAAGGACTACCTCAAAAGTCTCCTCATAGACAACAGTCAGGCTTGTTGCTTGCCAGGGGCTAAATACCGTCTGCCATGTTTATTTAGGTTTTCAGAGAAAGCTGAGTCAGACACCCAGGCAGTTTCTTAAAACCAATTTTCTTTCTGCTCCTCCTTAGGCTGTCAACGGACCACACCTGTCCAGTGTGTATTTCCTCTTCCTGCCCACCTGGTTAGGTTTCCTGGGTGTTTCCTTTCTTCCATGGTTTGTGGGTTTTTTTTCCTTTAAGAGTTGTTCATGTATTGACCACCAGAGGGAGACCTCTGACTGAGGGGCCCAGCTGGAAGATGGCATGAGCTAATTCTAGGTCATTTTCACTGGGCATCATGAACAGGTCTCGGACTCTCTTGATGTGCCTTTGCCAAACCTCTTCCTTTATTTCATGGTGATTTTTTATTCTATATAGAATATTTTTCCTTAGCACATAGGATAAACTACCCTCTAGACTCATAAATTTCTGATTCACTTGTCAACTATTCTGAGAGGCCTCCATGATCCATAGGGATCACTCCCCTAAATCACCCTGTGACATGAAGGTCTCCTGCTCCTCTGACGTTTGCCTGTACCACTGGATCCTGTTATTGCCTCGTTGCATAGCATTATCTTCAACAGCATCGTGTATTTGTTTGTGTGGTGATTGTCTCTTGTGCTGGTGCTGGTGCTGAAATGTCCTACAGGCAGGTACGACTTCTGATTTGTATGTCACTATTAACTCAATGCATAAAAAAACCTGGCACAGTACATGATCAAAAAATTACTTTTGGTGGATTATTCTAATGAGATGTGCAAATATTAATGTTAGCATCCTGTCAGAAGACTATGAGTCCAGAAACCGGGTGCCACAGTGAGCAGTGAATATCCTCATGCAATTTAATTTAAAGATAGAGCACTTTGGCCAGGAAATACAGTATTGTTTTTACTTAAGGAACAAGGTAACAGCCATCCAATGAGAAGACAGTATTACTGTGATGACCAGTCTTAGTCAAACTCTCTGTAAGACACTGAGAAAGAGCATGAAGCAGTGTGTCTGAGCCCATTTGTATTTTCACCATGGGACATCCCAGCCTGCGGAAAAGTTAGACACTGCACCGCAGAGTTTGACACAGGGAGCTTTTTAAAACAGAACCACCTGCAGTTATGATACGTTCCCACCTGATAAGTCAGATGACATTTTATTAAATCCAATGAGAATATAAGCTAATTTTAAATTATTTTATTGATTGTTATTTAATTAATAACTATTCCATGGGTGAGTATATAAAAGGTTAAAAATTTTCAGATGCAAAACCAAATATGGGTCCATGAAGAGACAGAGAGAAATAAAATTGAGAGAAATAAATGAAAAAGACAGGTGTAAGGTTATTACACTATTTAAACATGAAGCATGAGTTGTTTGACATTGTGCTAAAGGCGGGTTGTAAGTTTTGTTCTGGCTTTTCATAACAGATGGCATAATGAGTAAAATAGGATTTAGAATGTGATTTATAGGCAGAGCTAGCCACATAATTTTCTGGCCTCAGTGCAAAATGAAAATGTGGGGACCCCTTATTCAAAAAGCTGGAAAAATGCCACTCAATGTAATAAAACATGAGACTCTTTTCTTTCCTCTGCGCTTTCACTCTGACCTGTCACGGCGGTTTTTATTTGTTATTAAATGGTACACTCCCTCGGGCTGGAGATCCATCGGGGTGAAAACAGACTCAGGCTCTGTGAGCCTCCGCCCTGACGTGCCTCTCCGGCACTGGTGCTGCTGGGTTTTCCAAACGTAAATTTTACGCTGTTTCTGGGGGCCAGAGGACAGCGGATCCTCCCCATAGTAATGAACCCACACATGCTGCCAGCCAGGATGGTAACCACCATTGTTATGCCAGGCTTTACCTCAAGGTCCAAACTTGCCTTACTGGGGGCCCTCTCATAGTTCCTATCTCCTTAGGTGTGGGGAGAGAATTCAGGCAGCGCCTGGGTGCCAAGGTGGCAGCAGGCACCAGCCCTGTCTGGCTGGGCGGGTAAGAAGGAGCGTGGATAGAGGCAGAGCAACAGAATACAAGGGGAGCAGAAACAGGAATCAATGCCAGAGGGGCAAGAGGAGATGCGCCTGGGAGCTGAGGTCTGAGCACTCAGGTGTGCTCCACTGTGCCCTGGCTCTTCGCTTACAAGATGCACAGGTAAGCTGGGCTCAGCAGTTCACACCTGCATTCTCAGCACATGGGAGGCAGAGACAGGGTGATCTCTACAAGCTTGATGTGCATAGTGAGTCTTAGGCCTCCCAGGGTTGCCTAGCTAGAACTGTCTCTAAAAACATTTTTTAAAAAATACAAATGTATAGATTAAATTCTTAACAATGTCAATGCAGTGACTAACGAACACTAGTCCTCAAGCCACAGGCCCTGTGAAGACACAAAGGTGAAACCACATACCTGTTCAGCCAGTTCTGCTTATATGATCTGTAAGTTCAAAACAACCAAAAGAAGCTGATGGCTAAAGAGATCAGCATTTGACCCTGGCACTGAGAACAGTAAAAAGAATGAAATTTCTACCAGAGGTCTCCATAAAAAAGATAATATAATGACTACAGTCTTAATGTTTGTGTTCCTTAACCCTAAATTCATAAGCTCATAAATGGAAAAAGAATACCAAATTCATATTGATGATGTTAGGAGCTAAGGTGTTGAGAAGTGGTTAGAGCCAGGCGAGGTGGCGCATGCCTTTAATCCCAGCACTCAGGAAGCAGAGTAGGAGAGTTGAGTTCAAGGCCAGCCTTAGACTACATAGAGAAGTGGCCAGGTCATGAGGAAAGTGCTCATGAATGCAGTCAGCCACTTTTTTTTTTATTACTTATGTACACAGGGTGTATGTTGGTTGCTACCATCCTTAGCCTCCTCCTTGTCCTTCCCCCTCCTCAGGGACCCTCTTTGTTGGAGAATATGGGTAATGCATTGTGGAGGTAGCCATCAGTTATGTAGGTAAGAGGCAATGTCTCTGTGCATAATGTCTCAACTTGTGGCTTTAACAGTCTTTCCAGCCCCTCTTCCACAAAGTTTCCTGAGCCATGTTGGGCTCGTTTCAGGTCTACTTCAGTGATGAGGTCTTGGGAGCTTCTGTGTCTCTGGATATCTGGTTTGGTAGAAGTTGAATGTTCTCTGTGGCTATCTCCTTCACTCTTTGGTATAAGTCAGCAGTTAATAACTTTTTTAAAGTGACTTCCAAGAAGCTGACTTGTCTCTTTTTGTGAGGTCACAGTGAGAAGATAGTGTCTAGGAACCACGAAATGGGTCATCTGTAGACAGGGAATCTGCTGACTTGATCTGGAGTATGGAAAGCTCTAGAACTGTGAAAATTAATTTTTATATTTTTATTGCTTTATGAAATTTCATTATTGTTGCCTGAGTAGGCTAAACTCATGAATTGGTAATGCTCATAATATTTCACTGTGTAATAAAATTAGTAGGTTTAAGTACCTACTGTGTGTCACCATGGCACTTACTTTATAATAAAAGAGCAGAAATTAAGTGGAATGTCTTATCCTGAATTTACATATTCTGGTCATACCTTTATCTTGTCACATATGTATTTCAGACATTCCTTCAATATTATCTCATCTTTTTTCTAAATTTATTTTTATTTATTTATTAAGAGAGATAGGCAGATATGTATATATATATATATATATATATATATATATATATATATATATATACTCACATACATATCTATCTCTATCTCTATCTATATCTATAACTATATCTATATATATATTGGAGAGAGCTAGAGTGAGAGAGAGAATGGGAACTGCAGCACCTCTAGCCACTGCAAACGACACAGGAGACACATGAGCCACCTTGTGCACCTGGCTTAGGTCCTGGGGAATTGAAACTGGTTCCTTTGGCTTTGCAGGCAAGTGCCTTAACCACTATATAATCTCTTCAGCCCCATCCTGTCTTTATTATTTTATCTTGAAGTCCTCCTTGTTAAGGAAAGTTTTCATGTTCTCCACAGTGGGACAAGTCTCTTTTTTCCTTCTATTTCACTTTCATATTGTCCACAATGTCTTTAAATCATGAATTTTCTCACGTTGTCACTTAAATACCTTCTACTCACTTCCAGGTATACTCTGAGCTCAAAATGATAAGATTTGTTATGACTCCTTCCCCATTATATGCTTAAAGTGGCCAGTTATCCTGGCATTTACAGAAGCCTTCTTTTTTTGTAATGGCCAATCTGATTTTATCAATAAATTGGCTCTGCATTTACTATGTGTCACACACAAGTCTACATCTTTTGCACTGAGAGGTTAATAAAATCAGTATCCATGTTCTCATAGAGTATTCTCCTTCTCCTTATTTTTCCCATCATTATGTTTTGTCCATAACATGTCTGTTGTAATCATTTGCTGTTTTTCAAACATAGTCCATGTCACCCTACTTCAATATGTATTTTGATAAAAATATATAACATCTGTGGTGGATTGAATGGAATGTCCCTCCATGCACTCATGTGTGCTAAATGCTTAGTTCCCAGCTGATGTCAATTTGGGAGGAAGAGCCTTGCTGGAGGAGGTGTGTTGTTGGGGGTGGGTTTTGGAGTGTTATAGCCAGCTCCCCCTTGCCAGAGTTTGGCTCACAGCCTTGCTGGTATTTTCCACCTGCTGTGGCCAAAGTAATGTCCAGCCACTGCTCATACCATGCTTTTCCCTGCCCTTATGAAGCTTTCCTCAAGACTGAAATCCAGCAGGAAGCTTAATAGACACTTAGCACTTGGTGGGGGGGGGGGTAAATCTTTATTGTGCCTCCTCTTTGTTATTTCTCTATTTGTGATACATTAGACTAGTATCAGAGTACCAAATGTATTCTTGTGGAAAGAATAATTACAGTTGGAATTCTTTAAATTTTAAATTATCTGAGAAACAGATAGAAAACAAATAAGAATGATGAATCTGACATATATCTGAGGTATTTCTGCACAAGAAAATTTGGCCCACATGTGTGAACCTACTCTGCTGCCCTGGAACAGCCATTATTACATTACTAAGAAAGACAAAGAAAGCTTTATTGATAAATTAGGACATAGATCATAGGTAGATTACTTTCCACATTTGTGCAAAGCCCTGAATTCTATCCCCAACCCAGCAAAACAAGCAAACAGACAAAATCAGTGAAGACTTTTTTTAGAGTCTTTTTCTTTTTCCTTTCAAAAGGGAAAGAAAGGTTTCTTGGCATCCCAGTATATAGCTTTCTTTCTTCATTGTCCTCTCTTAACATCACAAAATTGAAAGATGATGAACCTGAAGAAAGCAACTTTGGTGATCTTTATTGCTTTTAGTATTTAGTATTTAGCAAAGTAATGGGTTGGCACTAATCCAGAGCATCCCAGCTAGTGATAAATCCATAGTTGTTTCAGTTGAAGAGTTAGGCTCCCTGAAGACAACAGGCTGAGAAGTTGTTATTTATCAACACATTATAGACTAAAAACTTAACCTCAAAGAAACAACTTAAAGAATTGCATACTTTGGATTAGTAATCATTTCCAAAAGAGCTCTTTGAAAATAAACCTCAAGCCCTTGGTGAAGAATTCATGTGCCTTTTGCCATTCCTGAAACATATTTTAGTCTTAAGAATTAACACACATGTCTATGCCTCACATTTCTCCATTGTCCTGCTTTGAGATACATAACTGTTTATTTCTCACTCCTCTCCACTGGTCACTGTTGTTAAGTCTATTCTCCAAAGGATGCCTCCTTACAAGATACTTTGTGATCAAACTCCTACTTCTAAATATTCTCCATCTGATTTGATTCCAAGAACATATGGAAATTTTTGCCATGCCCTTCTTCTATTACAATTTCTTGAAAGATATTCTCTCCTGGGGAGGACCCAGAGGTATCCTCCTGACCTTCTACTTTGGTCTCAGTACCTTTTTCTGACGAGATCTCATTTGTTCCCCAAATCTTGTTTCTTCTTCCTGATACTATCTCAAAATTTCTGTTCTATCCAGATTCATTTAGTACATTCTTTGTATCCTGAGAATTTCACCTCTGTTCTCTGCTATCAAAGAAAATTGCTCTCATTTGTTTGATAGACTGATGCTGTTACAGACACTGAATCACTTGATAGATATCTGGATTGTTATGCCCCTACCTCTTTAAGCAATGAAACTTAAAAAAAAAAAAAAAAGCATCTTCATATATAAAAGATGCTCAGCAAATGTTGAATTTGTAACTGAGCAGGTTACAACAAAATCTGACATAATATTTTTGCATCTCTAAGTAGAGACTGGATCCAGGTAGTTGGCCAATGACATTCGGTGGAAGAACAATGAGGAACAAGCCTACTACAGCCAAGCTCTTGTCTGTTCTATAGTTTCAAGGTACTTTTAAGAGTAATTAGCAGCTCTTCAATACATCAGCACCATAATCCCCCTTTCCAAAGGAAAAAAAAAAAATGCCAGAGGTCACCTTAAAATTGAACGCCTGAGCAAGGATTAAAATGTAAGAACAGGGGGACTTTGCTTGAGTTAACAGGATCGCTGCTTTCTTGTCCTTGTTAAATATGCTTTCTGAACCGTGACAAGAAAGCATGATACTCTAGAGAGTGTGGGGTTATGGGCATTGGTTGAACAGGTTGGGGAGAAAGATTTATAGATTGATAGCACTCTTTTTATTCTATGCATGGTTTTCATTTTCTGATTGTCTTTCTCATACTTCAACATGGCTTTCTTCATTAGTGATAAACAAATGTTTCTTGTGCCCAGATCTTAGGATGCTTATTTTTTGTAGCTGTGACACCTTTGTTTAGGCTCTTTGAATAATGGCCATCTCCACATAAATAATATATGTCTCCAAAGTATAATAGAGAGATATTCTATCTTATTGAAGAGTAAAAGATTATAAGAAATATATGAATCTCCTTTGGATCTAACCATTTTTCTGCACCAAAAGGCATTTTGACTTATAATCCACGAATTTCTCTGATATTTATAAGCTGGAATCTCCCATATACAGAAACAGCAGCTGTCTGAATGCTCACTGATTAGAGACAGGGTTCAAGTAATTCCTGATGTCACAAATATTGTTTGCTACTATCTACAAATTGGGAAATCTTATAGGAAATAGGGAAATAATGAAGAAATAAAAACTAGGGAAAGGTCACAGAAATAACATAAAAAATACCAAGAAAAATTAAAGTCTTGTGTTACCAAATCTGTGAGAAAGACTCTGCTGAGAGCTGGGGAGAAAGTGGAGAAGAGGGGGAACATGGAGAAAGAAGTGGTTACATTATGGAAACTTTTCTGAATCAAACCCCGAGGGGATTACCAGAGCAGATTTTTTAAAAAATGTACTCTGTGACTTTGAGAGAAATTAATAGAAAAAATGCTTTTATTTAAAATGAAATAACTAGACAGTCAGTCAATATGACCAATTCATACATTCATTGATAAACTTTTGAAGGACCTACAGAGTCCTCTTAAGTATTTGTCTCTTTGAATGGATGGCTTAAATATATCCAGACTTATAGCACTTGTCAGACCCTATTTGAATGTTTGCAACTTTTTAATAAATAAAAGTTATGCTTAATAATATGTTTAATAAGACAATACTATTTTCATGCAATGTGCCTTAATTTGT
Source organism: Jaculus jaculus (assembly GCF_020740685.1). Taxonomy (NCBI): domain Eukaryota; kingdom Metazoa; phylum Chordata; class Mammalia; order Rodentia; family Dipodidae; genus Jaculus; species Jaculus jaculus. The sequence continues at coordinate 191,633,129 of NC_059103.1, forward strand.
ATTCTATTTTTTAATAATGAATGTTACTTTGTTCTTTTTTAAAAAAAAATTTTTGTCTATTATTTATTCATTTATTTGAGAGCGACAGACACAGAGAGAAAGACAGATAGAGGGAGAGAGAGAGAATGGGTGCACCAGGGCTTCCAGCCACTGCAAACGAACTCCAGACGCATGCGCCCCCTTGTGCATCTGGCTAACGTGGGACCTGGGGAACCTAGCCTCAAACAGGGGTCCTTAGGCTTCACAGGCAAGCGCTTAACCACTAAGCCATCTCTCCAGCCCTTGTTCTTTCTTTTTTTTTTTTTTTTGAGACAGTTTCTCACTGTGTCTCACTGGCTGGTCTCAAACTCACTAGAGCTCTAGATCCTCCTGCCTCCACCTCTCAAGTGCTAAATAAATGCCAAGCATGAGCCACCATGCCCAACTTTGCAGTGCTTCAAATTAATTATAGAAGTGTCTACTAATGAAGCTGGGTGTGGTGAAGGCCTGAGAGGGTAACTGCCAAGTTATTAAGTGGTTCTTGTTTGTTTTAACTTTCACATTCTGGTGTCCAGCTCAGTTCCAGCAGATTTATTTTCACAGGTATAGTTCAGTAGCTTCTGATGTTTGTTTCTTGAAGGTTCCCTGAAGGCCTACATTAAAATTGTTGTCTCCAGTGTAGTGCTATTGGCAGGGGTTGGGATAGTGAATCTTTTCAGATGATGGACATAGTAGAAGGTTTAGATCACAGTAGTCTGGCCTCTTCCTCTGTCTTTGGTTCTTAGTCATGAGATGAGTGTCTTGACTTCACCTCAGGCTCTTGACAAGATAGACTGCCTCGCCCAAAGTAATGGGGCTGGAAGGTCATGAACTATAGCTGTGAGCAGAACTAAACCTTTTCTCTTTAAGAAATTATCTAAAATATTGGTTTAGTAAACAGAAAGTTGACATAGAGAATATTTTTTAAATACCGTTCAAATTCAAATTTACTTTGATTTCTTTTTCAAAAAGAGTTGCAAATATTTACACTTTTTTTTTCCTAGTATATACTTCTGAAATGTTAGATTATTTAGATCTCATATTATTGATCCAGGAACAAAAGCTATGTAAATTTAATCTTTAAATTTTTGTGTCTGCTTATTTCTTTAGAAATTTTTTAAATTAAGTTTTACTTAGTATACAAAGGATGGTGTTTCATTATGGCTTTTTCATATATATATGTGTGTGTGTGTGTGTGTGTGTGTGTGTGTGTGTGTGTGTGTGTACTCACTAACCTCCTCTCTTATCCTCCCTTGCTAATTCTAGTATTTTAAAAATCATATATGGACAATGATCATTTGCACTTGAAAAGTTTAAGGTTTGTTAAAATCTCTTCATACTGCATTTCTTTATTTTATTTATTGTTAGTTGAGATTGGGAGACAAAAAGAGAGAAAGAAAGATAATGGGTGCACTAGAGCCTGTAGCCAGTGCAAATGAACTCCAGACACATGTGCCACCTTGTGCATCTGGCTTATGTGGGACCTGGAGAATCGAGCCTGGGTCCTTAGGCTTCACAGGCAAATGCCCTAAGCACTAAGCCATCTCTCCAACCCCAGACTGGTGTTTCTAAGAACCTACAATAAGACCTCTTATTGAACAAGATTCTACAAGAGATAGATATGGAGATACCACACTTTGTCTAGGTCCCTCCTACTGACTCCTCCTTTAAGGCTCCTTTCCATTACAGAATGTCTAACTATCTAACTAGTATGTCTACCATTCCTACTCAGGTGTTAGTAATGTGACCGCTGAGAGCCTTTAGCTTATTTTCTGAGTCTCCAAAGCTTAAGAAACAGGGGCTGGAGAGATGGCTTAGCAGTTAAGCATTTGCCTGTGAAGCCTAAGGACCCCAGTTTGAGGCTCGATTCCCCAGGACCCATGTAAGCCAGGTGCACAAGGTGGCGTATGCATCTGGAGTTCATTTGTAGTGGCTGGAGGACCTGGTGCTCCCATTCTCAATCTCTCTCTCTCTCTTTCTCTGTCTCTTTCTCTCTCTGTTTATCAGTCTCAAATAAATAAATAAAAATAAATATAAGAAGAAATATGGTGAGTAGCTTTTATTCAACAGAACCATCTCTTTTAAAGTGCATTAACCACAAAAGAAAGGCACACTTGAAACCTTTTTGCATCAATGTGTAATGCGATGAAATTGAGTTATTGATTTGCTCTGAAACTTGTTTTTTCCCTCAGTAAACTGAAGATTATCTCCATTATCATTAGAGTGTAGCAGGATACCATGATATAGAGAAATCTTTCATAAGGATACTTCTCATTCAGTTAAGATCTGCTTGCTTTCTTTCCCACTTTCTTCCTCACTGTTAGTGTCTTGGGGAAAACATCTTTTGTTGGACAAATCTCCAGGAATTTGCATCATACCAGGAACTTCCCCTTTAGTTCATATCGCACTTTGAAAATTTTATCTCAATAATTTTAATGTAAAATAAATTAGACAAAATTCAGTCACTGGACAAGTACATCTAAATGGAGAACCCAAGCGTTTTAAAGGTCTCTGTTACCAAGGAATTAAGAGTTGAAAACAATTCACAAATTCACATATAAAGAATGTTGTTAGAGCAAGGCAGTTTATGATACCCAAAGAAAGAGTAGAAGTAAAAAAGAAAATCTCAGAAGTTGGGAGACATTAGAGGATGTGAGTGGCAGCTTACTTCCTTTTGTGACGTAATGTCTGGAAGGATATTAAGGAAAGAGGATGAAGCTGCCATGTTGGCTGTACCATGACCCCTCCCACGAGCACATTTTGGATAGATGGTTCTTCCCCTGAACCCTGCTTATCTTCTGGGTGGTCTGAATGTGCTCATGGCCTGGACATTGTCAGGGTGTGTGACAGCAGAAAAGTTGGGGGTGGTGGTGGAAGCAGGGGTAAGGGCTGAGAAACAATAGTATGCCCAGGAAAGCTCTAAGATTCTAACTGTTTTGTTCCCACCTCTCTTCCAGGACAAGAAGATCAGTGTTCTCAGGGAGCCTGACAATTCCTTCCATGTAACTTGTGTTTCTTCTGCTTTCCACATGTGGGGCATGTAGGCAAGGCCACGGAAAAGCCTTTGGCTCCTTCCGTACACTTGGGTATTGCCAAAGTTCACTTTAAAATAGGAAAACCAAAAAAAAAAAAAAAAAAAAAAAAAACCCAAAAGCAAGAATCAATTGACCCACAACAGCGAAGTTTTAGAGGTTGCTTAAAAATAAGCCAGGCTAATTTACTATAACAATACTGAGCCTTTGGAGTTAAAAGAGTCATAACATATGGTTCTGAAAGCCTGATGCCAAAGGAAAATATGAAAAGGCCTGCCATTCAGTGAGCCATCACTAGAGGGGGTGGTTGTATGCCGGTCAGGCTCACCTCCTGGGCCGTTATCACACCCTTCTGTAGTGCAGACTTCCCACCTCCACCAGCAGTGACAGTTTGCTGTTGCCAAGGCAATCCCTAAACAAGGAGTAAATATGCCTCTGATAGCCGTAGACAATTTTATTTTTCATTCTTTTTTTTTCATGCATGGCAGTCTCAGAGGACTCTATCTGCAGCCTGATGGTGCTCAGTGGCCTGTTAAGTCTGGGCAGCACAAGTCATCCATTATGGCCCAGTGGTATCACAGCACTCAGCTCTGTTCACACACTGTGGTGTATTGTGAAGGTCTCCGCTCTGTGGAGAGAGTGAGTGAGAGAGAGAGAGAGAAGAAATAACCCTTTTTGCCCCTCCTCCATTCACTGGCTTGCTCCCTTTTCCAACAGCAGCTGAATAGTTAGAAGTGGGTATCTCCCAGGTCTGTCTGTATTAGCCTAGTACACACTCAAGATGTTTCAGTGTGGAGAAAACCAATTTAAGTGGGGATAAAAAAAAATTGAAAAGGAGACATGAGATTTACTTTCTACATTTTTAATTCAAAACAAATTCTTTGAAATACTTAGATTTAAAAAAAACATGTATCTTTATATAAAGTTTGTGATAAAATTGGGGCTAACAATTTTTAATGTCCATGATATGACTTAGTGTGTATTTGAGTGCGTATCTACGTGTAGCATGTATCTCTGTGTCTGCCTAGCATGCACAAGGCTGGGAGCTCAGTCCTCAGCACCACCAAAAACCAAACCCAAAATAAACAAGAGCAAAAGCAGAGGCAGCTAGCTTCGACACTTGAGATTCTTACAGTCAAGGCAATGTTTACGCCTTGAAGAACTGGTCCTCTTCCAATGGGAAACCAAGGTTGCTATGGCAATAGCACAGATGCCTAACTGACAGTCTGAATCCTCCTCTCCATCAGCCCATCTTCTCATACTAAGGAAAGGAAATACCTTCTCATGCAAGAAGTGGGAGGACCAGGGCTTTAGACGTGATTTCTCGAGTTCAGAAGCCAAATCAGTAGGTTGATAAAAGTAATTTTGAATATGTGGTATGTAAGAGACTTCAACAGATTTGTGTTAAGTAAAAACATAAATGAATAAATGGTCGACTAGTGGGACGGATGATACATTCTAGGTGTTCTTAGTGGAAAATGGTGAGTTCTTATCATACCAAAGGATAGCAAACCTAGAAAAATGATAATATTCTGCCTTTAATTTTAACTGAATCTTCCCAGTTTTATCTTTTTGTTTCTCTCCCATTTTTTCAGGTACCTTTATTTTATTATTTATTTAGTTATGAACATCATATATGTATGAAAACTTCATACATATGTAATAAATGTACTTTCTTTGTATTCATCCCCCATTCCCTTCTTTTATCCCCCTCCCACTATTGCTAAACCCTTCTTCTCCCTACTTTAGGCTTTGTACTGGTTTCAATCAGATGTCCCCAATAAACTCATGTGTTTTGAATTATTCCACCCCACCTGGTGGCAATTTGGGAGTTGGAACCCTACTGGAGGAGGTGTGTTGTTGGGGGTAGGCTTAGAGGTGTTGTAGCCCAGTTGCGTCCTTGCTAGAGTTTAGTTCTCTCTCTCTTGCCACTGTGTTCCACCTGCTGTGGCAGAGGTGATGCCCAGCCTCTGCCTCTTCTATGCTTTCCCCTGCCATCATGAAGCTTCCCCTAGAGACTGTAGACCAAAATAAATTCTTTCCCTCAACCTACTGCTTTTGGTCTAATGTTTTGCCCCAGAAAGAAGGTAACCGCAGCAAATTTCTTCCTACTCTTGAGCTTTTTGTGTATGTGACTCACTGAGTTTAATTTGGGGTCCTTGCATGAGCTTGGGTGTGGGTTATTTGTTGGAACATGGGTAAATTACTAGCGGCTATACCACTAACAGAACATGACTGCTCCTCTGCCTGCAACACTTAACTGCCAATAGCTCCACAACAAAAGGGTGCTGCATAATCAGTTTTTTAAATTTTTTTATCACTGTAAATATTAATACAAATAAATATAAATTTGTAGGGTGGTAAGAAATCATGTGTAAATTATTACGAAAGAGAAAAGCAAGTGAAATAATTGGCTGTTGACTTTCTGACAAGGGTGTTTAAAATGGGATTTCTGCTGAGAATTGCAGGGGTGCTTTGAAATTTCCATTGACAGTTTGGGTTCCTGGCACCTGGGAAAGTCCCTTGTCTCCATCTGGTATTTCCCAGAGGACTTATCACTGGGAGCTTCAAGAACATGAAACTAAGAAGGGTGGAGGGACGCTTGTGTTGAGGGGTGGCCATCCACCCTTCAGGAATGCTATAGCAGGGATGATGGCCAGTCGTGGCTTCTTCTCATGGGGGCCCCAGGGTGTCCACTTAACTAGAAACACACTCTGCAATTGCAGCCAAGAGAACAGACCTTTACCCAAATGGTTCTTGTTCTGTGATTCAGCATGTGAGTCATTTGGTTAATAACAATTTCCTGTCTGTCTCAGACAGCCCCTCCCCCAGGAAATTTGGATCTCTTCTGATTTGAGGAGAAATCCTTGGGCCAGTTGCTAAGATTGTTGTTTTAAGATTTCTAGTCAGGGATGTGAAGACCTTTGAGGCTTGTTGTAACTTACTGACCGACAGAGGGACAGGGAGTATGACGCTAAGACGGCAGTCCTGTATCACCTTGCTGGTGAGTTATCGTTCTAAAAGACAGTTCTCAAATGTGGACAGAAGTATGTCATGCTTTCATACTACTGTAATGGCTTGAATGTTCCAAACACATGGAATTTAATTGCCACTGGAACAGTTTTTGTTGTTGTTGTAGTTTTTAGTTATGTACACAGTGTGTATACAGCCATGTTGGTATCATTGTTAGCCTCCTCCCTGTCCTCCACCCTCCGAAGGGACCCTCCTCATTGGGGAATGTGGGTCATGCATTGTGGGTTAGCCATCAGTTATGGGGAAGAGATAATGTCTCTGTGCATAATGTTCCAATGTGTGGCTCTAACAGTCTTTCCAACCCATCTTCTGCAAATTTCCCTGAGCTATGTTGGGTTTGTTTTTAGGCCTACTTCAGTGACGAAGTCTTGGAAGCCTCTGTGTCTCTGTAACTCTGGTTTAGTAGGAGTTGAGTGATCCCTGTGTCTATCTCCTTCACCCTTGTGCTAGTACCAGGTTCATCAAGAAAGCAGCACTCTTGCTCATTTCCATAATTACTCTACGGTTTCAGCTGGGGCCTTGGTGAGATGTGATAGGTTGATTCTCTCCTCAGGTTCTGCATCCATCTGAAAAAGAGAAGAAAATTTTCCACTGGAGAGTGAAGTCAGCACCAGATAAATGAGATAACCATTATTATTTTAGAGAGAATTTAATAGGTATAGGCCTTCGTCAGCCCAATATTGGTGGGGGCCTGATAATTCTGAATATGGTTCTGACTTGTTTCCCAGATTCAGGTATGGGTTCTATTGCACTGAGTGGATCCATTAGCCAAATCCAGAGCAGCTGTTATCCACCATGGCTATATGCCACTATTGCACTTGTATTAGCATCAGATCAGGTTGTTTGCTGCTGAGTAACTTAGACCATGAGTTACCTAGACAGATATTGGTCATTTTCCCCCAGTCACTCATGTAGCACCTTCTGGCACTAGATGAGCTAACTGTCCTGGGACTAACTCTCTTCCAGATTCCAGTCAGCTCACCCCATGTATAGTACCAACAGCATATGGTGTCTTCAGCAGTAGGGTCTTATCCATTAAACTTTGGTGGGTCATCAGGTACTCTGAGAGAAATCTGTCTTCTTTTGGAAAGCCTTGTAGGTCTCTCTGATCAACAGCTCATCATTGTAGGTTTTGACCACATGCTGGTAGTGGGAGTTATAGGCCAGCACCAAGGGGAAAGAAGGCAGAAAATACACCTGAGTCACAGGGCCCTGGAGAGGATATGATGAAGACTTACCTTAATCTTCTCCTGTTTCTCTCTCTCTCCCTCTTCTCTCTTTCTCTTTTATATTACCACTGCAACACTTTTGTGAGTGGGACCACACTGTTACCAAAGGAGTGTGTTTCTTATAAAGATGAGTTAAATACATTACATTTTCTGTTGTCACTCTGGGCTTGTCCTCCTTCTGACTCAGAATTATGTAGCATGAAGACCCTTGTCAGATACTCATGGTTGATTTTTGATGTCTTAACTTCAATAATTTAAGAAACCAATTTTTTTGTTTTGTTTTTTGAGGTAGGGTCTCAGTCTGGCTCAGATTGACCTGGAATTAACTAAATAGCTGCAGGGTGGCCTTGATCTCAAGGTGATCCTCCTACCTCTGCCTCCCGAGTGCTAGGATTAAAGGCATGCGCCACCATGCCCAGCTAAGGAACCAATTTTTTATCAATATAAATGACCAGAAATCAAGCGTTTGGCCATAATGTAAGTAGATCAGGACAACTACTAAAAAGTGAGCATATATGAGTGTTAAGAGAAGAAAAGTTCATTCATGCATTCTTATATACTATGGAACTTGCCTCTTAGCATCCATTCTATGCCTAGCTCATTATATATGAAACACACCATTTAAGTAGAATGAACACATCACAGTTTCTGGGAGTGGATACTAAAATTATAAACCATTCCTTCTAATTCCCTGGGTACAATGTCAGGTTAGGGCTGAGTACTTCAACTAGGCTTAACTACTTCCTGGCCACGAATAATAGATAATTCTCATGAGAAGAAAGCTAGGATCTCTGCTAATTAAGTTGGAAATTATGGTATTATCTTTCCTGGATCAAGGAAAGCATTGTATTGTTCTAAAAATTATAGATAGACATACTGGGATAACTGGGAGGTCAGCCTTATGTTAGAATTGGCAGAACCCAAGAAAGGAAAGAGCTGGGAAGAATCTTAACATCCACAAGTTCCTCAGTGAAACCAAAGGCCTCCTTCTTGCTGCATTCCTGCATACAAACTGAAACAGTACTTTCGGTGTTCAATGCATTTTGAGTTGAATTTTCTGTTATTATTGACAGAAAGGAAAAAAATTAATTAGATCATTCAATCACATATTCTAAAATTATATATAAGCTATTATACCTAAGGCATAAAGATGGAGGTCCTCAAGGAAAATGAAATATACTGGAAAGTCAGTTATATACGTGGAAAATAAATGTATGACATGGTAAATAATAAATGCAGATAAGCATATACAAAGCACAACAGAAACATAGAAGGAGTGATCCCTAAATATAGCTTTATGGAGGCAATCAGTGGAGTTTTATGCACATGACATTTGAGATAGTCATCGAAGTGAACTCTTGAAATAAAGCACAAGGATGAGACTGGGAAAACAGCCAGGGGTACATTGTAAGTAATCTTTCATTTCAGACGGGAAATAGTTTTTTCTTGTTGGAACACAGGGCTATTAAATGATTGTGATATGCATTTTTATTTTGAAGGCACATATGTATGATTTCTTACTTTCATATGATGGGAACTTATAAAATGCTGTAGTTAAGAACATGCACAGTAAGGTTAAATTCCTTGGTCTGAAATCCTGGTTCTACTGTCTCAGTTCTCTGATCTGAAAAAGAAAAAGAAACATGGATGCAATGAGAATAATAACGTTGTAAAATACATGCACTATTATTTTAGAATAATGGTAGATGATTGTGTATTTAGACCACGAGTTTTTTGTATTTTACCTAAATTATTTCCTTGCTGATTTCAGTCCTTAATAATCCTATGAATGAATTCTACTTATCATGTTGAAGAAGTTGTGGCTACTCTAGATAGCTGTTTTATGATACAATGTGAGGATTCAACCTGGGGGCTTTTATAAGATGCTGATCCATTTATTGTCTCATATGCTTTGGTAAATTCTGTACCAGCTGGGAATGCACATTGGCTGTTTTACGTTCTGAAGCCACATGTAATCCAGTAGGTAGAGTAGGCCATTTCCCAGATAAAGTATTTTCAGTAACAAAAGATAAAGAATACAGGCATGGTAAGAGGTGTGTACTTGGTGTTGACAACAGCTCCTGGTATTTCTACGCAAGCATGATAGGTTTTCTATGTGAGCTGTTTCCTAAGTGGAAAAGGCACATGGTGGGTATATTAGATATGTGGCTGGTATTTCTGTCTGTGTGGCTGTACCAGTTCATTATCATTTCCTCTTCTGATGGGAAATGTATTTTATGATCAATAAAAGATTTCACCATATAACATTGTTTTTAATATTCATCTTTGCAATTATTTCTTTATATATGAAACTCACAGCAAGGAAAGAGAAAAGTTGGTAAGCAAAAACCTGTGTTTAGTCAGTACTGGCAGTATGGGAAATGAATTCAGGAGACAATAACCTATTTGGAGATAGATGTAATTAAAGGCTATGGGATGTGGAATCAGCATACCCAAAAGTCAGGGAAACAAAGGTTTCCATATCACTTTCTCTCTGTACCTTTAATTTTTTCTAGTTATTTAACTTCTGAATCTCAGATTAGTTGTGGAAGGTAGATATTCTTGCTGCAATTTTTTTCTTAGTGAAGTTAAATGAGTTTATCATCAATCATGGAGTCTTGCGTAAGGAGTAAATGCAGACTGGAGACATAGCTCAGTCAGTCTAGTATGCATGAGGCCCTGTGTTGACCCTCAGCACAACATAAAACTAGAGGTAGTGGCATTGCTTATAATCTTAGCACTTGAGAGTAGAGGCAGGAGTCATATCAGAAGTTCAAAGTCATTCTCAGCTACAAACCAAGGGCATACTGGGCTATATAAGACCCAGTTTCAAAAAAAAGAAGAAGAAGGACACAAAAAGAAAAAAAAATAAATAAACGTAAGGAAGGGGAAAGAAAGAGTAAATGGAGGTAGTCTCTGGGTGGTAAATCTCAGGACAAGAACTGGATTAACCTACATAAAGAGCTGTTGGTCAGGGAGGCCCATGAGTTCCCCAAAACAATGCCGGCTACCGACAAAGCACTTGGTTACACACCAGAGCTAAATGCTAAGGGCCTATTGCTGAAGACAACATAGATCTGCAAATACAAGGTAATGAGAGATTATGCTGGAGCTTAGAAGGAAGCCAGCTACCTGATGATTAGCCCTCATAGAGTTGGAAAGTTCTATGCAAGTTGCTGTGGCATAATCATTACCAATAGCTTGAACTAGCAGGGTATCCTGCAGATTGCAAAATCAACCAGCCTGGCAAGATGTACACACCTGTGCAATAGTGGCACATGGGATATGTGAACAATCAATTGCTATCTGATTGGAAATGAGGCCCAGTCAACGGGAGGGAAGTCATACCTGGCATTGAGAACCAAGTCACCATCCTATGAGTAGGAAGGTACTGAGAACAAAGTCAGAATCACATGGATAGGAAGGTCATAGACTCTAGAGAGAAGCTCCCACTGTTCTTTGGCTAAGAAGAGTGGGTATACCCATCAAAATATTTGACAGGACTATCCTTATCCCCTTTGATCCATGTGGCTCTCACTATTGGTTGGAGAATCTGCTTTTTACAGATGGAAGTGAACACCATGGAGAACCCAGATCGATTGATACGACAAGTAATGATAACCAACTACCTAGCATGAGATACGTCATCTATAGCACATCTTCCAGGGCCCAGGAGACACTAAAGATAATTTGATGATTTAACACAAGTGCTTCTCGCTGATAGCCTGAAAAGTTCCTCCAGGAAGATGGTGATAGACACTGAGGAGACTCAAAACTCAAAGAACAGAAATTCAGAGGATGCAGAAAGCTCAACACCAAGAGAGACTTATATAACATGACATCAAAGCTCAAGGTAAAATTGAGGAAAAGGAGTCAGAAAGATTGTAAGAGCCAGCAGGTAGGAAGATGTATCTGGAAGCATTGCCACCCTCCAATAAAAAAAGAAAAAGAAAAAGGAAAGAAAACTGACTGATGCATTCATGACCCCACAGTGAACAGAGGTAAACCCATTGAGGAGAACCCTCAGTGAAATGGGGACAGGGGAGAAGGGATAAAACAATATAACCTGATGGAAATAGAAATAATACACAATATGTTCATGATGCAATGTGTATAATAATAGTAATTTTAAAAAAATGACTGGAAAAGATACCTGTTTTTCATTCAGACTAGCTGGAGTAGGAAGAATGGTCAGTATACATTATGATCTTTTAAGATAAAGGAATAAAGAAGATAGATATCTACTCAAACCTGCCTGTTTTCCCCACAATTTAGATGTTTTGGGGATTTCTATATAATATTTCCAGCACAGGTAACATCATTATAGGTATAATCTATTAGTCAGAGGAAAACAAAATATTGAGATTCAGCCTCACCTCACCAGGCAGTGGCCCCTGGTTCTGGCACATTTCATTTTCCTCTGAAGTTACATCTGCAGGCGTGGCATAGCGTCCTGTAGCAGATGCTTGGGGAATGTTGCCTGTATCACCACCTAAGAAGCCTATGATTAACTATTACTGCTACAAACACACCATTGCTTCTAAGGCATAACAGATTGCATTTGTCCTTGGGAGAGGGTTGCCTTTGTTTTAATGCCACTCATCATACAATAATGTGATATGCTAATCCCTTATTGAGTTAAAAGTGCCTCCATATCAAACAATACATCCTGCATTTTATGTTCTGAAGATCCTAGAAGATAACAGCAAATACCTGCTAGATGTGCAACTAACCTATGTGCTACTGCATTCAGTTTTACAATTTTTTTAAAAATCTTTTTCTAAACACCAAATATGTATCTTCTAGTTTGAGACACAATGCCTATTCTGTTTCAATACCTCTAGTATGTCAGGGAGCTTTTCTGCCTAGACTGGCATAGACAATTTACAGAATAGCAAATCTTAATGTCTTTTACCTCAGACTTCTCACCGTGATCTGAATCATCATTTGGCTTCTCCCACAGTCAACCAATGCCAGCAGCGGGATAGTCCCATAAGTTTCCTTGGCAGGGCCTAGTCCAATAATGAGTTCCTATGAACTATGCTGTCTGAATCACACAGAGCATCTTGCTTGCTTCCATTTCTATCCATGGAGTCTTTCCAAGGACTGGAAGGGACTGTGAAATACATGGCAAAGGCAGGTAGAGATGTTGGGTAGCCAGGAAGTGAAGACATCCCATTTATCTGAAACTCTTTCTGGTGAATTCTTGGCATGTCCATGGGACAAAGGAGAGTTTTTCAAGGACGTGATGAGTAGAGATAGTTCTGCCCTTGACCTTAAAGGCCTTTCACAATGACAACAGTTGCTCTGTAGGTATTTAATATAAGTTCCCCCCCCTCCACCAAAATAAGATCAGCCAAAGTAACTGTGTTGCTTCAAGTCCCTGTAGGTGACTCTTGTCTTTGATCTCTGTCATTTGGCTTGTTTCTTTTACTTCTGTCTATTATGTTTCTCTTCCGAAGATAGTGTCTGCATCTTTGTATATTTTTGGATAGGAAGTGTCTGCTTTGGGAAAATAGATACTATGTGGATACAGCTTAGTTCCCTTGTCTATAAAATTAGTCCAAAAAAGAACATGCATCATACGTCCAGTGAAGTTGTAGAGACAGAGGGTTTCATGCTGCTCCTTCCACATCCAGAATGCCAACAGGCAAAGTGTTACCAGTTCTAACTCAATTCACAGACTTGACTATCCTTTCACTTTCCATTCAGTCAAGGAACTGCAAGTTTTCAGTAATCTTAACTATAGATAAAGCTTAAAATGGCTTTAAGGGATCTAAACCTGAGCTAGAGAGATGGGTTAGTAGAAAACGTGCTTGTTGAGTGAGTTTAGATCCACAGAACCCATGATGAGCTGAACTTGGAAGCGCAAACGTCAGTAACATCGCTGTGACTACAGAGAGAAGGGAAACAGCAACAGGAGACTCTGTTAGAAGCTCTAACCTGGGGAGCGCAGTGGTGAGCAATGAGAAACACTGTTCAAGCAAGATAAAAGGTGAGGAACCCAAAATTGTCAGCTGACTTCCACATACATTTAGCATTGACACACAAACATGCATACACTCGTGCATGAACACACACATACACACACACACACACACACACACACACACACACACATGGAATCAGATTTAAACTACGAACGATCATGTTGCTGAATAGATTATTGGTACTCTAAATGTTTTATTAAATGAAAATTGTATTAACTTCTTCCTGTACCTTTATCTTACTTTTTGTAGCACCATTAAATATTCTCATTAGTAAAATGGTTTCTTTTCTCAAAGCATTTTTATAATATGAGGAAAAACAGTCCAAAAAGTGTAAATAGGGGTTTTTGAATCTTAGCATAGCATAGATCTATTTTGTCCATGAGCCCCATAGTTTTGGGTTCTGCATAACAGAAAATTTCAAGATGAATTACTTCCTGATTACCAACTTACCATAAACAGGAAGACTAGTTTAAGCAGGGATGACCTGCTTTGAAACTCTGTAAATTTCATTTTATTTTTATATCAAATCTCTTTTAATGCATGAGAGAAATGCTAGGGTAAAAGCCACACTGAGTTCAGTCAGATGTTTCTCAAATAAGATTACCAATGACATATTGACCAATAGTAGACAGTAGTGGAGCCAGTCAGTATTTCTTCTGGGCTACATGGGCTGCGTGTACCTAGCAAAACTATTCAGGTAAATTTGGTAACTAATATTAGTTAGCACTATCTGAGAATGGACTTCAATGAGCAGATTCTAAGAGTTGTGTATAAAAGTTTTCTAGGAGTAGTTTTGGTAGGCACCTGTAAGCAGGGAGCGAATTTGGCCTCATTCACAATTCAGGTATATGTGAGACATTGGCCCAGCCTACCATGAGCTGTATACCTTGGATAACCCTTTAGAACATCTCAAACTAGCAATGCCCCTGTAACTTCAGCCAGTACTCCTTGTGTGGCTTAGAGGGACCATAACTTTAGAAGAAATAATTCACTGAGGCTATGTGGAATTCCTGGTAAGTATCACAGCTGTGAGTTGTTGGCGGCCAGTATTATTAGCACCTGTGGAATGAGGGATGGGCGCAGTGGCTTTGAAGAGAGCAGGTGCCAAAACACTCATGCCAGAGCAATAGCTCTCAAAGTTTACTACACGAAGAGCATCAGTGCTACTGCCATACTTGTTAAAAATGTAAATTGTCAAGCCAGGTGTGGTGGCACACGCCTTTAATCCCAGCACTTGGGAGGCAGAGGTAGGAGGGTCACTGTGATTTCAAGGCCAGCCTGAGACTACATAGTGAATTCCAGGTCAGCTTGGGCTAGAGTGGGACCCTACCTCAGAACAAAACAAAACAAACAAACAAAAAACACAAAATGTAAATTGTTGAGATTAACCCTAGAAAGGAAGAGAAATTCTTGGAGTATGACAAGCAATCCATGGTATTACATACCATCCATATGATATTGAAGCACAGAGAAGTTTGAGAACCACTGTATGGAGGTTCTATTGCAAAAACAGCTGACAAGACAGCACCAATTAAAATATTTTATCAAAGTACTATTTGCATCTTTAGAGCTTCTTTACATCTGATTTCTAGTGTTATTTCACAGACTAGAACATCAGACAGAATTTAAAACTTCAGTCAGTTTGGCCTACCAAATACCATAAAGTTAGGAAAATTTGGAAATCTTATCATTAGCATGCAATGAAATCTTGTCTAAGGAAAGAGATAAGATTTGTAAATGAGAGAGACAAACAGATGCACAGGCATCGTCCATGTCTTCACTGGTGGCAGATTGTGCAAGTTTAACAGTACAAAAACCTCTGGATTGCGCAAGGATGAATGTAGATAGGTACCAAATGTCTGTTGCTCTGCTTTTGAGAAGAAAGCAAAAAACAGTTTTCCTGTTCTTATAGAAAATTTATACAAGCATTGATTAGTCATGCAGATAATGCCAATGCCCAAAGAGGTAGGGTGATGCTGCCAAGGGGTAAATGATTTTCTATGGATTTTCTAGAGACCATGGAAATAAGAGCATATTTTTAAAATGAAGAAAACAGGAAAAGAGAGATGAAAGCTTTTATTCGTTAAGTCCTGTTTGTTAGTTCAGCTAAACAGTTCTTTGCAAAGCTGGTCTCCTTGCCTCTGAGTGTATATCACAGAGCTGAGCGCTCCGCCGCCCAGGCCTCCTGAAGCCACTTTAGAAGAGGATTCTTCATTAATCATAATAATAATTATTATTATTATTTACACAGTGTATACAATCATGTTGATACATTGTTAGCCTCCTCCCTGTCCTCCCCCCTCTGCAGGGACCCTCCTCGCTGGGAAATGTGGGTCGTGCATTGTGGGGGTAGCCATCAGTTATATAGGTAGGAGGCAATGTCTCTGTGCATAATGACCCAAACGTGTGTCTCTAACAATCTCTCCGCCCTCTCAAAGGTAGAATGAGAAAGTGATGTTTCCTTACTCCCTCTTTCTCATGTTCTTCTTTTTTTCTTTTGTGGTTTTTCAATACCACCCCTTTGGCTAACGGAAGAATAGGGTGTTCTAAAACTTCAGGTGGGATCTTGGGTGGAGTGACTAAAATGTGAACAGGGATTAGATGGGAGCCTAGTCGGTCACGTGTCTTTGCAGTGTCACGTGGACTTGTGTTTGGGCTCCCACCGGCAATACTGGGGGTGGGGCGCCTCTGGTGACAGTGGGGGACTTGCAGAGACAGCCCTGGAGGTATTTCAGAAGCTGAAGGAGTGGGTGGGAATAAAGGGATTTCAGGCCTGTGTCCTTAATTGCATAGGCATAATAGGCATAATATTGGGTGCATGGCTTTTTTAAAAAAATATAGTGAATTCATTACTCAACCAAACATAAATATTTGATAAGCATCTATGTGCGAGGCATGATTCTAGGAACCTGGAATTCATTGGTGAGCAAATTAAAGATTGAAAAAAATATATGTAATAAGCATATATCACAGTGTCCTTGTATTAAATAGCTTCAAGACTTTGAAAGAACTCCCACACCATTCTATTACCTGTATCTAAGATCTATCAGGAAAAAAAAAAAGAATATTGAAGAGATAAAGGCTCTGTTCAGCCTGTTTGTCCCATCTTGATTTATAAATTGCCATCCATGTAGAGCCTCCCCTATAATGTTCAACTTCTCATCTTTGGGCTGATAATTATCTCCACATACTCAACTTCCAAGGGCTTATTCTCTTCCTCCAAGTAGCATTTGGACTTCATTGATTTTTCCAACTGCAGTCCAGATATTGACTAGGACAGTAGTTCCCCCCCCCCTAAAAAAATCTGCTTTTACTGTGTATATAGGAGGCTTAGATAACTCAGAATAGCTAATTAAACGTAATTTTTTCTGATGAATTCCTCATTGTACACTAATTTTTAATAGCATCTTAAGTTTTTATAATTCTAAGACTTGGATTTAATACCAGAAAGGTCTTGAATTTAATACCAGAAAGATTTATCACTGAGACACATTAAGGCCACAGATGGTTGACTGGCTGTTCACAGCTTGTTTCACAGCTTTGGTTTTCCAAGAAGTCTGGGAAGATGAAAATACTCACTACATTGAGTCCTCTATTATAAACTGCTATCTCAAAGGCTGTTCCATTCATATTGAAGGAGGCAAGAGAAAGCTAACATATTTCAGGCAGTTAGTTAGGGACAAAAGTGCAAAGAGGGAATGAGGACATGCCCATTTTATATTTTAGGAAAACTGAAACTTGGGTCTGATCCTGTCTCTCCAAGATGGCTCCAAGTGACGCACCTGGCAGAAACTTCCTGCTTCTTCTTCAGTTAGTCTCTCTGGCTCAGGCCTCTGAGTCCTTGAATTAATGAGATATTGACCCCTCCATGGTCAGTCCATTGAGTCTGAACCAATCAGGTCTACGCTTACACACCTGAGACTGTTGATGGGATTCATCCAGATTGGATATCTGATCCATAAGAAAGCGGTTTACACACATGGCTCAGTCCCCTCTATCCTTTTGTCCAGTGGCCTTCCCTGAACACCCACCTAAGTTTCTCCTTCCCAGCCAGGGAAGGGAAGAGAAAATGTCTTGACTTGGCTATTTTCTGCTTGCCTTCTGTCTGGATCATGCTTTGGGGCACCATCTCATTTTGATTACATGTATGATTTTTCTTTCATCTCTGAATCTGTCACTATTTTTAATCTTCTCTGGTCTATTATTTGAAGGGGCTTCTATGTCCGGTTTTCCGTGTGTGTGTGTGTGTGTGTGTGTGTGTGTGTGTGTGTGTGTATGTGTGTGTGTGTGACTGCTCAAGTCTTTTCCTAGATACCAATTTTCCTGAAATTATCTAATATTTTTCATTAATTATGATTTATCTCTAAATAAAGTCAATAATTCATAGTTTATCCATCTTGAGTCCTTTATCAATTGTTTGTTAAAAATAAGATAAGGACCTAAAAACTGGAGTTTAAAAGTTTGAGAGACAACATCTGAACCTCAGAATCCTACACTAATTTCTTAGAAGTTCCTTTGATTTCTGAAATCTTCCAATACAGAGAAAATGAATATTCTCAAGACTGCTTTGCTTCATGATAGTTAAATTATTAAAAGGCACTTCTAAGAAGGAACCCTAGCAGGCAGGGTATTCACGCTTAAGCAGACACCACTTAACTTGCTCATAGGATGCCTTATGTTCTTTTGGGTGGAAGGAAACTTATCATCCATTGACATACACAGAAATAGAACAATGTCAGTAACTTTTTCTTGGAGTTCTCATTAGTTAATATTTATTCAATTCCAGCAATGTGCTGGATATTACTTTTTCTTTCTTTCTTTTTTTTTTTTTTTTTTTTTTTTTTTTTGGTTTTTAGAGGTAGGGTTTTGCTCTAGTCCAGACTGACCTGGAGTTTACTATGTAGTCTCAGGGTGTCCTTGAACTCAAAGCAATCCTTCTACCTCTGCCTCCCAAGTGCTGGGATTAAAGGCATGCTCCACCATGCCTAACTAGACCTTTTTTTGTTTGTTTGTTTATTTTTTTATTATGGACATACTTTGTATGGATACGTCATGTGTTGGTACCATCCTTTCCCTTGACCCTATCTCCATTCTGCTGCCTATTATGTTTTTAATAAGTAAACATGATCTGAGTTAAGTAGCAAAGAAATTTATTATGTAAAAATAACTCAGTAAAACATAAATATTTCACTATAAAATGATTTGCTATGTTCGTTTGATTTCATTTTTCCACCTTATAGTCATATATTAAAAAATCACAGGGCCAGGGAGGTAGCTCAGCAGTTAAAGATGCTTCCTTGGAAATCCTACATGCCTGTGTTCAATTTCCAAGCCATCCACGTAAAACTGAACAAGCATTTGTTTATAGTAGCAAGAGACACTGGCCCATGTGATTTGTCAATTAAGACGTAATTAGTAAATATTCCTTAGAAGGGAATTCAATGTAGCATTCAAAACTTTAATAGATACATAAATATCTTTATTAATAATAATTTTTCAATAATGCTGCATTTACTGATTCTCAGAATGCCACACACACTATGAGTCAGTATCATTCAGAGGCCATAGACCAGGCTATCCCACTGTAGATAGGCTTTAACACCCACTGTCTATGTCACCTAGGGATAGTTACTCCATGTCTATATCATGGTTTCTCATGAGAGTTGAATTCATATTTCATGGACTTGTTGTGACAATTCAATTAATTAGAAACAGAAAGGGTTTTACCAGTGCCTAGTTTATAAATATATAATTATGAAATTACGGAAATGTTAGTCTTTAATATTAGTCATTACCACATCATGGCAGACACAATGCTGGTGTTCTTTATATGACTTCCTTTTACAGAACCCAAGGAACATAATATTTTCTAGCCTACATTTAGATCACAGCTATGACAGAATTCTGGAAAATTCCAGTTGAGTGAAAATTACATGTCATTTCTAGTCTAAAGAATTTCAAGACCAACTTTCCCTCTTGAAATCCTTTTTCCCTCTCAAGCGAGGTAATGTATTAAGATGTTTCTGTAGAAAAACTGACTCCTCACATTAGCACCATACTTATTGAGATAAAGATAAATGTATTTTTCACAGGACAGTCCACCTCATAACTACAATCCAGTAGTCTATGACTGGTAGAAATAGCTGCTAATAGGCTGAGGAGATAGCTCAGTGGTTAGAGGTGCTTGCTACCAAAGCTTGTAATCTTTGGTTTGACTCCTTATTGCCCACATAAGTACATATGCACAAAGTGGCCTATGCATTTGGAATCCATTTGCAGTGACAAGAGGCCACGGAGTATCTGTGCTCTCTCTCTCTCTTCCTCTGTCTCCAATTGAATAAAAAAGTTAAGAAATAAATAATAAGGATTTTTAGTACCTTAGAGTACTATCTATAGATCCATCTATAGATGCTTCCTATTGAATAGATGGTGCCTTTGGATGTTCTTATAAAGAACAATGAAACCATATGCTCTTTCAGGAAGAGCTTTTCAGGAAGAGTGATTAATTCCGCAGGATACAGAGAAATAGCAAAGTACTTTAAATTATCAGAAGGGTACTATCTATATGTCAATGTGCACATTGAGTATGTGGGTGGGTAAGTTTGATTCTCAGTGGTTTTGATTTGCTTAGTTCATAGATTGAGCAAACCTTGACTTCTGAATCATTGATTAGAGGAGACCCCCTTCTGAGAAGCAATAGCACCAAAGGCTTGGGACTGAACCATTCAAAAATGAGTCTCCAGGGAGACTAATTCAACCCACAGCAATAATAATGCATGAATACTGTAAAATATTATTTATTTTCACATGAGTCTGTAACTCTGCTTGACCTCACTGGGTAGTTGAGGATGATCATGAACTTCTGATCCTCCTGCATTCACTTCTCCAGCTGGCATTAGACACCTACTGCTCAGTTTTATATGACACTGATAATCTAACCCATGTTAGGTTAGGTAGGAATTCTGTTTACTGAGGAATAGCCCCGAGATAGTAATTATGTTTAACACTATTATTAATTTCAGCTACAAGTCAGAATAATTAATAATGAAGAGATTTGACTGATGGAATGATGAGGAGTGTTCAAAAACCAAATGATTTACATGAAATAATCAGCTCAATATTTCTAGTCTTTGAAAGACATTGACATATGTGGCAGTGTGAATATAATGTTCCCATAACCTCAGGTGTTTGTAATTGGGCTGTCTGCTTAGTGGAAGTCTTTGGAACTTGGAGCACTGCTGTGATGGAGAATAGCTATTTAATCTAGGTCAGAGGATTCAATATTTCCATTAACATGTTGCTTATTATACCACAGCATGAAAACTCTTCTGTTGTTGTTTCCTGTCTTATTTTTATTGTCCTGCTTTAGATAAATTTGGAGTTTTTATGATTTGGAATTTTTAGAGACTATTTCCTGTGCTAAGAAAAAATATGAAGTTTTATTTTAGGTAGCCTACCATTTTCAAGATAGACAGCAAAGATTTCTTAAAATATAAAATTAAGAAAAATAATATATGTTTGTTGAATATATCATACATATATAATACTTATGCACTATAAGTCAATATCAACATATAAGGAAGTAATTGTTCCATATGTTTTTATGATTATACTAGATCAGTAATGATAATTGACAATAGTGTCTGAAGTTTTCATTAGATTTTATTTTTATATAAAAATATCATTTAGATGGAAACATTGTCAAAGAAGAGCATAGAAGATCGTAAGAGCCATAGGGTAAATAGGAGTATCCTGAGGCATTTTCTTCTTCCCCCACCAGAGACTGACTGACGCCTTCATAACACCAATAACCCCGCTGAGGAGGACCCTCAGTGGCATGACAGTGGGATACAGGGAATATAAGAGTATATCCTGATGTGAACATGACATATAAGTGATATGTTCATAGAGCAAAACTTATAACTCATGAGAATACAAGTAAACCCTAAAAATATAGAGATGAGTTTGAAGCTAGGATCTATATATGAGAGAGAATGTGCAGTTTTGGTTTTCCTCTACTTGTTACCTTACTTAATATAATACTTTGCAGTTTTATACACTTCATCTATTATTTATTTATTTATTTGATTGTATTTAAGATGGAGAGAAAGGGAGAGAGAGAGAGTGAGAGAATTGGAATGCCAGGGCCTCTTGCCACTGCAAATGAACTCCAGACACATGTTTCACCTTGTGCATCTGGCTGACTTGGGACATGGAGAATTGAACCTAGGTCCTTAGGCTTTGCAGGTGTGTGCCTTAATTATTATTCAATCTCTCCAGCCCTCAGCTATTTTTATAATCTCATTTTTTATGGTGGGATATAATTCTATTATATACATAGGTGTTGCAGTCAGGCTCTCATTGCTGGCAGAAATCACCTAACCAAGAGCAGCTTGTGGGAAAAAGTTGTTTTTTGTTTGTTTTTTTTTCTTACAGACTCTAGGGAAAACTTCACAATGTCAAGGGAAAACAATGGCATGAACAGAGGGTGGACATCCCTGGCCAAAATCAGGTGGACAACAGGAACAGGAGAGTGTGCCAAACGCTGGCACAAGAAAACTGGCTAAACACCAATAGGCCTGCCCCCAACAATACACCGCCTCCAGGAGTCTTTAATTTCCGAATTTCCATCAGCTTGGTAGCATTTAGAACACCTAAGTATGTGGGGGACACCTGATTCAAACCACCACAATCGGGAATGTTTCATTATCCATGGAGGCATTGATGGAATTCTGTTGATTCCATGGATGAGCAAGCAACTCTGTACTAAGGTGTAGAGTCCTTTAGGTATATGTTCATGAGTGGTATAACTGGGTCATATGGTAATTCTATTTAGAGCTTGGTGGGAAACCTCCACACGGATTTTCATAGGAAAGGTCTTTCAGCTCTTTGGTTAGATTTATTCTGTGGTATTTTATTTTATTATTATGATTGAAAATGGGACAATGTCACTTATTTCTTTCTCTGTATCATTGTCTTTTGCATATATAAAGGCTGCTGAGTTTTGTGCATTGATTTTGTATCCAGCTACTTTACTGAAGGAGTTAATCAACTTTAAGAATTTTGAAATGGAGGTTTTCAGGGCACCTATGTATAGAATCATCTCATCTGAAAATAGGGATAACTTAACTTTTTCCTTTCCAATTTGTATCCCTTTTATTTCTTTCTCCTGTCTTATTGCTTGAGCTAGAACTTCCAGTACTATGTTGAAGGGCAGAGGTGAGAGTGGACATCCCTGCCTTGTTCCTGATCTCAATGGGCTTTTCTTCAATTTTCCCATTAAGTGTTATTTGGGCTTTAGGATCTTTTATATATAGCCCTTATTATGTTGAGATATAGACCATCCATGCCTATTCTCTCCACCAGTTTACACTCCCAGCACAATGAATAAGAGTTCCTCACTCCCCACGCCCTTACCATCATTCATTGTTCCTTTTTTGATGGAATTAATTTTTCTGTTGGATTTTAAAATATATGCATTGTTATAATACTCATTGAAACCAAAGTTATATTTTAGAGAGATGCTTTCTCTACCATTAAATGTTTACTTTAATATTTTCTCACATTAATAATATATTCCCTTGTTTACCAGTGTTCCTTTCTCCACCATTGAAAATAAGTGCTACCCTGAGATAAAAGCTATGCTCAATGGTTAAGAAATAAACTAAAGGTATAATATAATATACCCAGGTATTTTAGTAAAGATGAGTCATTTTCATACAGCATAAAATTACTTTTATAGTAAATTCAGTGGAATCCTTCAAAAATGGCACTAACGCAAAAACTGATATTGAAGTGAAAAATGATACAACTATGGAAAGTTTGGCTTGGATTGGCTCAAGTAACAATTAACAATGTACATTGATTTCATCACTGAATGACAGTTCATTTGAATAGTGCTCTAAACACAAGTGTGTACTAATAAGCATTACAGTAAACTCCCTTTCAACATCAAATAATAGAAAAAGATGCGAGGTAACTTGAAGTTGTACCTGAAAAATGGAATAATACTGTTAGCATTTATTTACTTTTTCTTTAAAAAAAAAAAGAAGAGAGAGATGACTTAGCAGTTATGGCACATGCCTGTGAAGCCTGAGGACCCAGATTCAATTCTCCAGGTCCTACATAAGCTAGATGCACATGGTGGCACATGCATCTAGAGTTCATTTGCAGTGGCTAGAGGCCCTGGTGTCCCAATTCTCTCTCTCTCTCTCCCTAATAAATAAATAAAATATAAAATATAAAAAAAGAGTGTTTCATAGAATGACTGATAGAAAATTTGTGTGCCCTTTGTTAGAAATACCAATTAGGAGTATATGAACTGAGTGTTAGGAAAAAATGAAAGAAACTGAGTGAAAAACAGATAACTACAAACAATAATTGTTTTCCCAGGTTTTAATTGTCCTTTTATAAAACCAATTTTATTGTATTTTGTTATAAAAACTCCAGTTTCCATGTCAGATGCTCATTACTCTACTTGCACAAGTCATTTCAATTTAATGACTATGTAGTAACAAGCATGACCTTAATGGTGAGAAGTACAAATATAGTTATTGCCTTGTTGGATTTTGTATTCTGGTACATAATTTATACAATGTACAATCAATGAAAAGCATAATCAATGAAGTCCTAGTTTAGGATACTTAAAAAGACAATACTTTAATCTGTGCCTCCACACAAGATTTTATTTTTTATGTAAATTTATTCTTCCAATTGCTAAATGAAAGGATAAAGAGGAATAATAATAATATATGAATGAATTAAGATGCATCTTTCTCCCCAAATTTCTCATGAAAAGTGGCTTCTTAATTTCTTTGCAGTTACATAGAATGCCAGAAATAATGGTCCCATTGAGGGCAAGCAATGCAGTAATGAATGGAGGCTTAAGTGCCAGGCAAGGAACAGTGTGCATAGCCCAAAGGACAGGCAAAGATGAAGAAGCAAGCACATATGCTGTAAAGTCTATCTCTCAATAAAGGCTCTTCTCCCATGGAGACTTTATAGGCCCCAGGCACAAGGCTGACCCAATCATCTATGCCATCCTCCTTTTAAAATTAAAACATTTCTAGATTAGGTAGGAACTGTAGAAGTCTCTTCATCCTCTATCTACCAAGGAAAATTTAGGGAGTTAAGACATTAGAGCATGTTTTATCCTTATTTGCTTATTGCATATGCTTTCCCTTGTCTTTCAAAATTTACATGTATAGCTGGGTCAAATCTTATTATAAATATACTGGTAGTTTTTTCACTTATAAGTTATATGAAGAAAAAGATGGAAGATATCTTTTTTCCCTGTGTTAGAAATATTATTTAGTTATTGATCTTTTAAAATTATTTAGTGTATTGCAACATGTGTTATAAGTGAATGACATTTCTTTTGTGCATTTGTGTTTCCAGATGTGATACTAGGTAACTTAAAGAACATGGGGAAAAATATTAAAGAAAGGAAAATTTTATATGAGTGTTCCATGGGTCTCTGTCTCATAGTAAAAAAAATAATGAGAAAATAGGAACATCTTGTTGGTTCAGTATGCATCTCTTTTCCAGATATAATTATTCTTGGGTTTGGGAAACACTGTTTCCATCAGCTGTGGTTATAGTCACCAGTTTAAAGCCAGACTATCAGTTAACTCTCAGCTTTTATATTATTTTTTATTTACAATAATATCCTTTGCATGTCAGGAGTCTCTGTCTTCCTTCTTTAGGTTGTTTTATTAAAATAGAAAGAGATTACCTCCCCAGGACAGTGAGCAAGGAACTGAGGAGAGAGTTAAGTATGTAGGCATGGACTGTAGTGCTAAACTTGTATTAAATTATTCAAACACAGTTTATTGAAGCTTTTCCTGAGACAGTGTCTATGAAATACCCATGCAGGATGATTTCTGAATCCAAGTATGAAACACAAACTAAACAAACATTTCTCACAATTCCAGAAGCTAAATAAGTGATAATATGTGATACCTAGTTAAGTTTGAATGTCAGGCAAACAATTGGAAATTGTTTCAGTATATGTTTATCCCACTCAATATCTAGGACAAGCTTATAGCAAGAAGTTATTTCCTGTTATCTGAAATTCAATTCTTTTTTGAGGCAAGCCCAACAGGCTAGCCCTTTTGATGAGAAAGAGAGAGAGAAAGAAAGAATTGGTGCACCAGGGCCTCCAGCAACTCTAATTGAATTCCAGAGACCCACACCACTTTGGGCATGTGTAAACTTAAGCATGCATCACCTTGTGAATCTGACTTATGTGGGATCTGGGGAGGTGAACATGGGTCCTTAGGCTTTGCTGGCAAGCACCTTAGCCACTAAGCCATCTATCCAGCCCTGAAATTCAATTTTAACTGAGCATCTTGGACTTGGTCTGACAGACTTATCTAAAAAATCAGTCACGTGTTGGCATCATAGTTGTTATGCTTCATATATATATTTCTGAAGCAGGTGGGGCTGATATTGTTCCTGTCTCTACAGATGCATTAGTGAGGGAAGACTGACCACCATGCAGACTGTTCTGCCTGGCAACCGAGATTGGCTCAGGCAGGATGACCATCCTTGAGAGACTTTGTGGTCATCATTTTCAAAGAGCAACCCCTGAGGCTGCTACAGGATGGGCTCTGCAGCAGGAGGCGTTGGCGTCTATGTCTCCCTCTCTTGGACAGGCTTCCTATAAATGCATCCAGAGACATGGAAACCTTCCAAAGGAAGCAGGGCAAGGGAATCTGTGTGTCTGTGTGTGAAATCACCATGGCATTTTGAAAAGACCTCCCTGTGGCCAATGCTGGTGGTGGTACAGGCAATTAACTCTCTTCTTTGTTTCTTATTTTTGTTTTGCATGATCCCTCTCTCTCCTTCTTCCCCCTCATTTTGAATCAGTTCTATAACCCCACAAAAACATCTGCTTCCTTCCCAACAAGAGTACAGAATTGGATTGTGGAAGGTATTTAATGTCAGACTAGAAATTGAGGATTTAATGTATCTTTGGTCTTTGAAGATCTTTGAGGTGGGAAGAAATGGAATTAGAGGAAACATTTAGTAGGGCTAGCATGGATGTGCATTGCTCTAGGGAAGAATTTAACAGCAAACCAAGTAGGAGACCAGGAAAACCTGGTGAGCAGAAATGGAAAACTAATGTAGAAGTAATGTGGGTTAAAAAGCAAACAGAGAATGAGACCACTGTGCAACGGACATATTTTAATCAATATATAATGTTTACCAGTTCTTGGACAGTGGGACTTGTTATCAAAAGAAAGTTTTGAGTTGGCTCCACTTTAAATATAGAAAAAAATATTAAAATATGTAGCCTAGAGGAATGATAGGAACAGAATAGGCAACTTGTTGCAATTCACAGAGCTTTGTGCTTTCATTATTTGATTGTTATAAGGTTATTATAGCCATTGCCAGAAGCTGAGAGACCTCATCTTTGGACTTAAGTCCTATTTATGTTGCTGAATAAACATCCATTTTTTAAAAGCACAGCCATTAATAACTTGTCCATTTGTACATTTTCCCAAAACCACCCTATTTCCCCATCTATGGGTTACCATGCATGGCAGTCATTGTTAAGCTCTTAATGGCCATTTATTTATTCCTGAAATATGTTCACTTGAACGTTTTCATTGAACATCCAGACATTTATTAGTCATTTGTTTACCATTACACAAATTTATGGAACTGTGAAATTCACCATTTTGGTGAGCTGTCAGAAAAGAATTATGATGCAGAGGAATATATTGTTTGGAATTTGCTAGAAGCTCATCTCAATACTATTAATTTTGCTTACTAGAGAATTGAGACGGGTCAAGTCATTTCACAGACATGAAAAACTGACTTGAAAAATGTCCCTTTAAGATTAAAAGGCTCTCACTTGCAGGCAAAAAGGCTATGAGTAAGACAATTGTTTATTATTACAACCCACTTAGACTAGGAGCTAAATAACAGAGAGTTTAATAATCTATAAGGCTCTAGGTAGAATATTCTTTTGGGGATTCATAATTGAGAATGTC
This sequence comes from Jaculus jaculus, assembly GCF_020740685.1. Taxonomy (NCBI): domain Eukaryota; kingdom Metazoa; phylum Chordata; class Mammalia; order Rodentia; family Dipodidae; genus Jaculus; species Jaculus jaculus. Next base: position 191,660,431 of record NC_059103.1, read on the forward strand.
CAGTAACAGATCTTTCTAATAATCCAGTTACAAGCTTTTCTTGGGTTTGTTCTATGAGTCTCTTGTGTACATGTGTGTAGACATTTTCATGTATGTTTGTGTGTGTAAGCTCATCTGTCTGAGGATGTGGGTGTGTGCATGCCATGGCAGACATGTAGAGGTTTGAGAAAAAGTTCTTTTTTTAAAATTTTAATTAATTTATTTGAAAGCAGAGAGAGAGAATGAAAGAATGAGAATGGCAGCACAGGTTCTGCAGCTGATGCAAACAAACTCCAGAATCACACGCCACTTTGTGCCTGGCTGTACCTGGGTACTGGGGAGTAGAACCTGAGCATTAGTGCTTTCAGGCAAATACCTCAACTGATGAGCTATCTCTCTAGCCTTGAGTACATGGTTTTGGGACACTCCTTGACTGTTTACCTCATGAAAGAAACCATCTCACATCTTATATATATGTATATGTGTAACGGGATTACAGAAGCCCACAACAGCTTCTGGCATTTTATGTGGCATATGGGGAAGATTGAACTCTGATTCTCAGGTTTGATCACTAATTATTCACTGAGCAATCTCCTCAGAACTCTAGAATATGCTGTATATGGAAGATTCTCACCTAAATTGAGTAAGTTTGGCAGTATTTCATATGTCCATAAGAAACAAAATAATTGGAGAACTATTAAGTTATTGTGTTCTTTAATAATAATAACTAACAATATGGTCCTTTGGAAGCAAAGATAAAATATAAAAGGGCAAACTTTTTGATGGTTACTCGTGTTTGGACCTTGTATCTGACATGTGACTTTTCCTTGCTGATTAACCTCTGTGGTCCTTTGAATTAGGTGTTCCCCCCTAAAGTCATGTGTTCTGAATGCTAGGTCCCTAGCTGATGGCAATCTGGAAATCATATCCTTGCAGGAGGATTTGTGTTTTTCTGAGCAGGCTTCCCCTTACCAGTATTTGGCACACTGTCTTGCTACTATTGTCCACCTGATGTTGCCCAGCAGGCAATGTTGATTCTCTACTCATATTGTGTTTTCCCCTGTCATCATGGAGCTTCTCCTTGAGTCTGTTAGTCAAAATCAATCCTTTCCTCCCACCAGCTGCTTTTGGTCAGTTTCTTTGTGCCAATAACGAGAAAGTAACTGCAATGACCTATTATAATTAGCTCAAGCGCTCTGAGACACATACATCTCATTTCTCCAATACTGGTGATAAAATTACCTATGCATAGTACTAGAAACACTGACATGTATCAGATAAAATGTTTAGAGCAAGATAAACCATAGAATGGGCATGAAAATATTAAGTGTTCATATCCTTCTCGTAACACCATTATTCTCGTTATTTCTCTTTAGCAACTTCTTTTAGGGATGCCTTGTGATGCGGCTAATTCACTGTGCTGATTGATTTAATGCTTGATAGTTACATAGCATCAAAAGACATTTTTCTACCCATACTTAAAGTATGATGACAACTTCATTGGATTTCTGCTTTTACTCAGAGTCAAGAAAAGACTCCTGTTCTTAATTTAAGTCCTCACATGAGGTTTCTGTGCTGAGACTCTGAACAGTGCACTTTAAGGCAGGATACATGGGAAGTCACATGATTTAAATGGAGATATCCCTCTCTGCCTACTCAGGGCTGCTAGGTCAAATCTGGAATGTCAGTCAGTTCTTTTTTTTTTTGGTTTAGTTCCAGCCTTTACAGCTGAGCAAGGTCTCAGAATTGCAGCCTCTTGCACATTCTCCCCACCCACTGCCTTTCCATTCACTATAGACAATCTCCCTGTTTTCTTTGCTGGGAAGGAAGAAGCTATTGAATCTTACTGTAAGAAAGATCCAGCTCGATTTGATTATGACACAGCTTCCAGAGAATGTTAAGACAATGAGGAAGAATGGAAATAAGAGTGATTGGAGCCAAGCAGAGTCATTAGTTGATGTTGACATCTGTACAACTGGGCCAAATGGCCTCTAATCAGAATCTCAACTATCAGCTAATTATCTCAAAAAGCTTGATATTCTTACTAAAATAGGGCATCATATGTTCTGTGAAACATGTACCTATTATAAACTGTAGTGGTGTTTAAGTGTTACCCATGAGAGTGCCCCAGTTTTACACAATTAAGAAACAGCCTCCAAAGCCAAGAGATCTAAAGGTCTGTTTTGGGGCACATAACATATTTTTGTTTGTAAATTTTTATTCTGATGGACAGATGGGACTGAAGGATTCAGACAATTGTAGGTAAGGTACAAAAACTAGCTAGTTAACCCAAAACTTAGCCTACACTATGATACAAGAGTTATGGTTTAGTGCACTGATATGGTATACTTATGTGAACATCAGTATGGAGGGTTCTTCTAACAGCTTGTATGAATACCAGATTCTCCATTAAAGGGTTTAACTGAAGTGTGTAAGTCCTACTTCAAATAGTGTAACCATTTATAAACCAATTAAAAGACCTAATTGACCTGTTGACCCCTTATCATTGCTTTTTTTCATCCAAATCAACTACCAAAGGTAGCTAGGCAAGGAGGAACACTTCTATAATAAAATGACTTGTTGATATGTTTGCCATGAGCAAGCTCAAACTGTCTACAGACTGCTTTTAGTATTAATATAATCAAACCAACACATATCATGGTTTTCTTACCTATAAATTATAATCAATATTTCCCTTTGTAGGTGTTGCATGAAGTAAAGAGATCAAGTCTATAGGATATCTTTTAATACAGAGCTCTACTAATCTGTCCTTAATGTAGTTTTCTTACCTTTTAACTAAATATAGCTTTTACTAGCATTAACAAAAAGAAGTAAATACAGAGAATCAGATATTAGGGAGAATACCATTTGCTGTCATTAGTACTAGATAATATTGAGGTAAGGCTATGGAAGCAATATAAACATGTCAACAAAAGCCCCTCTATGGTAGGTGTTTTGTAATTTTTTTTTAAATGAGAACCATGTAGCAGTTATTCCAGTAATCATTAACTCTAATTGTTCTGTTTTAACTTGGTCAGAATCTTTGGATATCACTTCTTAATGCTGATATGTGTGCCTCATTTTTTAAACATACATGTGAACAGCTCGACAGAGACATAGTTGAGTATGATGATGGTTTAGGCGCACATTCTTCCTACATGTAACTTTCTGATTCTTGGTTTGGGGAAGATCCTCATAACTTCATTAGGCTGACCATCACTAACCTGTGTCTTATCATATGAAGATGCAATCATCAATGAATATGTTTGGCCAACTGCCAGGCTTTGTCTAGAATGAAGAAATTTCCCTGGATGCTTTAAGACCAGAACAATCCTGAGATTATCATGCCTATTTCATCACTCAATTTGTCATCTAAGTTCCATTTTAAGGTCCATCACATTAATACTTCTACAGTACAGTCTAGCTGCTATACTCCAAAATTATGTAATAAATAAAAGTCATGAAAATGTTGCCTCTGTCTCACTCCACAACATAACCAGGTCATGAAGCTAGATTAAGACAAAGAATTCCATAAAAAAATTACAAGAGCTGGGCATGGGGGTGCATACTTCTAATCCCAGGACTCAGAAGGCAGGGGCAGGAAGATTTTCATGAGTTTGAGGCCACTTTGAGACTACATAGTGAATTCCAGGTCAGCCCAGGCAACAGGAAGATCCTACCTTGATGAAAACAAAACAAAACAAAACAAACATGGGAAATATACATATTGAGCAATAATTGACAATCATTTTTACTTGAATACTCAAAAAATTATAATATAGCTCCATATCAAAAATAGCACTGTACAAGAAAGTGTTTCAAATGGTAGTAATACCATGTGTGTAAACCATATTATTGAACAATAAAGAAATTATCTATTGTGAGCATTATAGTTTCTGGTATTAGAATAACCTATAGTGAACCAGGCATTATTAATGATCCAACTTACATGTTGATACAGAGATTAATTTCCAAAATGGCATGGATTAATTATCTATATTAAACTTCTATAGTTCATTTTCCTATTCATGTTGTAAAGAAAAGACAATGACTCACAAAGAAAGGTTACAGAATATTGAAATTAGTTTCCTTTTAGCAGTTGGAGTTAAACTGAAAAAATAACAAACCTTATATGTTCCTGGAGCAGGGATGGGAGGGTTAATTTTATTATGGATTTTGTCACACTGGGAAGCGTCCATTGATTAAGGGAGTTTGCAGTTCTGAGTGTTTTAGCCAGCTTCCCATCTGTTCCACAGAAGTTTGTGAACACAGCTGGAGAAGATGGAGCTGCCAAAACTTTCCTATGCCTTTCAAGTATCACTCTCAACCCCAGCAAAAGAGCTAAAATAATTAGAATGTCTTCCTCAAGGAACTAAGTAAAGGAGGGGTGGAAAACCATCTCTTCCTCTTTTCCTTTGCTATCACCCTGGTCATTATTCCCATTTGTGGCATCACTGAAATATACATGCAATCACAATGTCTGTCCTGCAGTCTTAAATTTGACTACCAATAGCTCGTTCTCTTTAAATTTTTGAATGGATTATCTGGTTTTGAAGAACATATCTTCACAAATTGGTTAGAAGTTATAATCCCATCCAAAAACTCTCTCTGTGGTTGAATCATCTTAGTCATAGCAGCCAAATGAGATGTCTTGTATAACTGTTTCTCCTAAACCATACCCAGTCTTAGCAGGGAGAAAAATCAACATAATGCATTCTGCCCATTCAAGACCAGGGCTGGTTTTGTTATTCTTTATAATTCCATTTAAGAATGGAAATGCTGTCTGGACATTAATAGGAATGATGACTGAGGGATAGAGGAGTGCTGCCCCGATGGAGACTTGCCTGTTCCTCTTTGAACAAATCTGCTTGAACCATGGAGTTAGGCGCCTTCAATGCAAGCATGCTACAAGTTCTGTATTGTTATTTTAATGTGTGTTCATATTCTCATCTTAGTAATGCCCCTGCTGCTTTATAGATGAAGCAACTGGAACTCAAATTTAAGTGAACAGACAAATGTGATGTGAGTGGTGAGTGTTCTAATCAGGCCCACAAGGGTTGCTAAGTCAATTTCTTTTATCTATTTCATCTTCTTACTCAAAATGCAGGAGTCCCCATTTAGAAGTTTCTAAGTTCTTTTATCGGAAGCAAATGGAATCAACAGCAAAAGTCTATGTTTAAATTTAAATGTGCCTGAAGTTAAGATATGCTAAACCCTCTATCTTTCAGTTTCTTCACCAGAATAATTTATCTTTTTTAAAAAATTTTTTATTAGTTTTCTATTCAGCAAATACAGGCAGTTTGGTACCATTATTAGGCTCATCCATGACCTATCCCCTCCCCACTGGCCCCTCCTTGTTGAGTTAGCCCACAGTAATTGGTATGGTAAATGTCTCTGCATATCATGACCCTACATGTGGCTCTGACATTCTTTCTGCCTCCTCTTCTGCAAAATTTCCCTGAGCCATGAGATACCAGCACAAGGGGGAAGGAGACCAACACAGAGAAAAATCAACTCCTACCAAATCAGAGAGCCAGAGAAGAACTACAGATGCCCTACAATAATCTGGGTTACTTCTTTAAAGATCTCATAGTCATCACTTACTTGTATAAGGATATTTACCTTTACCTAATGGAAAAGTGTCATTTTACATAGGATCTGGGTAGGTATCGAGGATTAAGTTTTCTAAAATAATTGATAGGTTCACATACACATATCTGTATCTTTAACAGGGCCATCAATCCAGAATCAGATTTGCAAATAATTGTGAATTAATATTGGGAGGTATAGCTGACTCACTGTAACCAACCAAGCTCACACCATTCTTAATTCTTTGATGAATTGGAAAAATTGCTGGTTAACTACTTCCTGTGAGAAGACTCTGGCTTAGCTTCAAGTTTCTATCATGAAGCTTCTGAGAAATTATAAATCAAATGCTTAAGTATCCAGGTGTAAGCTGGGTGCTCAGACTCTCAAACAAGTAGGATTGTGTGGCCCTCAATGAATATGATCATTTTGCCCACGCTGTGTTTGCAGGTGGAGGTCTGTGCTCTGTGGAAGACCAATCTCTTCAGTATAATCAGCTCTTCTGAGGCTCCAGCCTGGGTATGTGACCCACACAGTGGAGATGTTGTACGAGACCTCAGTCAGCTCACTATGTCACTAGGCTTTACACATCCCTAATATAGACTTCATTGTGACATTAATGGTTCTGTCCAGCTGAAAGCACCACTTGTGCAGTAGAGATAGGCCTTCATAGCTAAGCCTAATCAGTAGGTGGCTCTGAGAGGATCCAGAGAGACTTTAACTATGAGACACTTGGTGGAAAGTGGTAGCTGGATTAAGTGTAGATAATTAAAGTCACCCCCATTTCAAGAAAAAAATACACATAAAACAAAGACTCACCTTCTCCCTCCCTCCCATCCTTTCTTCCTTCCTTGCTTGTTTTTTTTTTCCATGCTTCAATTAAGAAATCATTTCAAGATCACCTATTACATACCACCTATTACATATTACCTATTACATATCATGTGCTTTTAAATATCAAAGAGGAGATGGAAACGCAGGATTCCATTTTCAGTTATATAGATATATAGTCTAGGGGTGGGATGTGATAGTGGAGACACACATAAAAAAACTAGCTGAGTTACGATGATATAGATGTGGTAATTGCCACATATCCAATTTAATAAATACAATATGTCAAACACCGTTAAAATGTTTTATCATAATTGGTTTATTTAATACTCACATGACTTTTATAAATTACTATAAATGCTTCCATTTTGTAAAATAGGAAACTGAGATATTTATAGAGAAAGAATATTGGGTGATTCTAGGTTTAAACATTGAAATATAATCACTCTCATTCTGGAGCCACAACGGAACCTACTTTGACTCATTACTACTTAAGTATCAGTAGAAGATGGAAGGAATGTAGAGGGTGAGGTGATTCAGACTATTGTATATCAGTGACAGTTTAATAAAGAACATGTTGGGGGGGCTGGAGATATGACTTACCTTCAAAACCAAAGGACTCAGGTTCAATTCCCAAGGATCCACATAAGCCAGATGCACAAGGTGTTGCATGGTTCTGGAGTTCATTTGCAGCAGCTGGATGCCCTGGAATGCCCATTATCTTACCCTTTTTACCTCTCAAACAAACAAACAAACAAACAAATAAATAATAAATAATAAATAAATAAATATTTCCTTAAAAATTGTTGGGGCATTTGAGCATCATCTGTACATATGGGCTGCATTGGGAGGATGCCAGGTGCTGTCCAGGGGAACAAGTTGCCTTTGTTTATTTCAAGGAACTTATAGGAACTAAAAACAGACAAAACTCAAAAGGAAAAATAAAATGGGGAGAGGAAGGGTAAAAGAAAATTTCTTCCAGGAAGTAAGGAAGCAGATTAAAAAGGTATTTGATAACCAATGGCTGACAACTAATGAGACCACTGCCTTGGAATTATGATATGTGTTAAACAGTCTAATGAAGGGATTTATGAGTCAATAAAAAAATGAAGATAACTGATGCTGAAACATACTGGTTAAGTCCCAGACAGGGCTGTGAGTTTGACTTATCTTATAACTTTATAGGACAATAGGTTGCATGAAAGATATTGTGAGAAAGGAGCAAATTTTACTTATTGTACCAATCTTATACCACACACTGTTAAATTTCACATAGATTTATGCATACACACGTGAATAAAATACATTTATAATATATGTGTTCCTTTAATCCACACCATTCCTGATGGAGAGGCATTATTAATATTCCATTATTCTGGATCATTGCATCAATACACGAATGAGGTTTAGAAAGTTGGACAAAGCCATACAGAACATAAAATATGTATTTTAGAAAAAGTTGTGTATTATGCTATATAATCCCATTGAAAATCCATTGTAGATACATATTTAAAATTATATAAACAGCCCCTAAATCCAGTCATTTAATAATTCCAGTTCATCATATTTTTAACCTTAGCAAGTTTTCATTTATATGTTTTTATAAGGGTTGTTGTAACATTGTTGAGAAAACAAAAATAGATTATGTTTCTTTATTTCTAAGATAAAGATTCCAGCCAAGAGTATGGCATTGCATTTGAGAGCTCATTTCTTCTTTGGTAGTTCCATATAAAATTGCCTGAGACCAAGATCCATCCAAGGTAAATGGACTTCTTATTCCTCTTTGAAGTCCCAGAAGGCACAATGATAGTTTTATTTTTTTTTTTAATATTGGGATGTATTTTTAGTGCTAGACACACAGATTTAAACTGATATCCTTCTTGGAAAATTCAACAAATTAACAGTCTGTACATGTTCTCTGCCAAGGCCAATTCTTTCTGTGGCTCTTTAAAGTATATTTTGATACAAGACATGTCATCAACTAACCCCATCACCTACCCTCCAACAGTCAATATTTTATGTCTTGAAATAGGAATTAAGGGGATAGAACTTCTGCATTTCTTAAATTATGTGAATATCAGCCTGCCTAACTTTTCTTAAAAAGGAAAGAATATAAGGAAATGTGCAAATGTTGTTTATCACCCTTTTTATTGTGTTATTTATTTTCCAAGATTTTATATTTTAGTTAATATTGTATAACAATAACACTTAAAAAAATAAATTCACATTTTTTATAAGTAGCTGTCATTTACACAGAAGTTGTAAATGACTTCTCATGTGCTTAGGATTTTGCAGGTGTTGTCCTTTAACTGTCTTGTCTCATTGTACAGAAATGGCATTGACAGAAAACAGCTACCCATCAGCTTATCTTCAACCCTCTTATCTTTCCTTAAAGACTTCTTTCTTCTGTTGTCCTAATTTCATGCAGTTCTCCAGCAGTACAGGCATCTTTCCTTTGCTGAATGTATGTTATATATACATGCAAGAAAGCCTAGATGCTTATCAGTATACCCCTAGAGTAATGCCTATGAGTAGCTATATTTGAATGCCACAGAAGAGAAAAATATTAGCTGCATTTGAGTTTGTAGAAGCAAACTGGATCAAGATTTCAGATACAGTAGCTCCATATATCTTTAGTTGTTCTGCTATTCACTGTGATATTTGAAAATGTTAATCTAAAGGAAATGGGTAGATAGGGGAAAGCATTTTTTTTCAATTGTTTAATAAAGAGACACTCTTGTTCCTCTAGCTAAAGTAAGTAGTATCAAGCTTCTGGGCAACGCAATAGAAACATGTCCAAAGAGTATACTTAGTAATGATCCAATATTTAATGTAATTTAGATGCATTAGTGGGCAGGGAAAATGACCATTACAAAATTATAAATAGCACCAAAGTGTCCTGGGACAACCTTGGGGCCACTGCTCAAAATACTGGTATTAGTCAAGCCCTTCCCAGTCTGAAGAGTAGGAGCAAGGAGGAGATTTGGAGAAATTTGTTGCGTATGACGTGCATAGGGTTTGCAGTAATAAGGCTATTCAAGTTTTAGGTCTGTCATTTGTGGATTGTGCAGTTAGAATAAATTCAGTGTCAAGTCCAATGCTTGACATAGGATAAAATTTATAGATTTAAGAAAATGACTTGGAATACAATGTTAAATTATAATTCAAAATACTGTACAATTTATATTACAATATGACTGTAATTCTGAAAATGTATGTATATGTGCTTACATATTATAGGGATCTGTATAGTTTTTCTTTTAATTTGATATTGAGTCTAATTATACATATAGCCCAGTCTACCCGTGAACTCACCATTGAGTACAAACTAGCCTCAAACTCATGATCTTCCTGCCACAGCCTCCAAGTACTAACAACACAGGCATGGGCCACAAAACTTGGCTTATATTCTTGACCTATATTCTTATTTCAACATAAAAATACAGAAAAACTTATCAATTTTTAAGAGTATATTATGGACAATTTCATTTTTATTCTGCGTGAGTTTCTCTAGTTTTCAAAATGTTCCTCTTTGGGAAGAGTCTTTATAACCAGAAAAATAGAGAGAGAATAGAGAAAGAGAGAGAGAGAGAGAGAGAGAGAGAGAGAGAGAGAGAGAGAGAGAATGATGGTAGGTATAATGTGGTTGAGTATGGATAATGGTTTGCGTGATGTGATGTGTGTTTGTCTATGGTATGGTACTCTGTACACTCTCCTGTAGCAGGAGGGCTTGTCTAAGGTGGCCATAGTAGAACATCAGTTGTCAAGCTCCATCGTAGGTCTTCTGCATCAGTTTTGTTTTTGAGCAGGATCTCTTTACTGATTATAAACTTGCAGGGCTCTTAAGAGTCTCAGGTACCTTCTCCCGGTGGGACTCAGATTATTGGCCCACATGGCCATACCCAGAAGTTTACAAAGGATCTGGAGATTTGAACTCTGGTGGTCTTAGACCCCTTCAGCCCTCATGCTTGCACAGGAAGTACATTTATCTGCTGAGTCATTTCTCCAGCCCACTTATACCTGTCTTTATCAGATTCTTCATCTTAAAAATGATGGGAAGAATTTAACTTCTATTGTTATTTGATAGCTTGAATATAGTTACAAATTATAACTATACATTTTTTTAAAAATATAATCATTGGGATGGTGTGGTGGTTTGAATAAATGGCCTCCGATATATTCAGTTTTTAAAATTTCTTTGTAGTTTGCATCTGCAGCCACCTGGCTGGAGGCAGTGTCACTGGGTTGATCTTAAGGTGTGGTGGTGGGTTTCTAATTTCAATCTAAAGATATACAAAGTGTGCCTCGCTGGAGTTCCTGAAGTGTGCTGTGCTATGTGACTTTAGGCTTGTGCTTCTCTCTCTCCCTCCCCCCCCTCTTTGCTTGGTCCTGTGAAGAAAGTAAGTCAGCTTCTTCTGCCATTATGAACTTCCCTAGGGTCTGTAAGCTTCACTAAATATTCCTTCCTCCATAACTGTGCCTGGTCTGGAAGTTCATCTCAGCAAACCTAAAGCTGTCTGTTACAGATGGAGAGATGGCTTATGGTTAGGGTGCTTGCCTGCAAAGCCTAAGGACCCAGGTTTGATTCCATAGCACCTACATAAGCCAGATGCACAAGGTGGCACATGTGTTTGAAGACCAGAAGTGTGAGACTGTGTAAAGAATCCAGAACCTTCAATCCACAAGAGCCAGGCTCAGTGAGCTAAGAACAAGGATCTGGGCTGCAAGGTCTGCCTCAACCAGTATGTCCAACATGTACTGTGATAGAAATGTTAAGTATTTTTGTTTTGTAATTCTGTCAATATTCTCTATTTAATGCAGGTGTGTAAGTGTGTGCATGTCTGTGTGTCTGTGTGTACAGGAGCATGTGTGTGTGGTTGTATGTGTTTGTGTTTAGTGTCCAGAGGTCAACGTCAGGTTTCATCCTCAGGAAGTCTGTCCACATTTATAGAGACTCTTATTGGCTAGAGGCTCATGAATTAGGATAGAATGATTGGCCAGTGATCCCAAGAGATGTGCCCATATCTGCCTCCTAGCACTGGACTTTATAGACAAGCCTTTGTACCTGCATTTTACCTGGGTCCTATGGATCACAGTCAGGCCTTTGAACCTACAAAGCAAGCACTTTACAAACTGACTCTTCTATCTTCCACACTTCTCTGTCAACATTCTTGAATGTCATTATTATCCTTACACTAATGTGGAAAGTAACAAAGATAGGAAATATGTTAATAAAAGCCCATTTGGGGCCAAATATTCATGTGATCAAGTACTTTCTTATTTGATTTGTATCTTTGGACTAACTGAGCGGGCATCAACTGAGAGCCATATATTCTTTCTTTCCTTTTTGCCTCAGCAACAAAATACATTCATTTTTATTCCTTTACATCCTTTCTCTTGTTGAAACTTTCTCACTGGATTTTCTTGTGTCTTTTAGATTTTTCACTTATCATTCCTCTGCTGCTATCTTGTAGTGAAATTGATGTGATGATTCATTAAGGGAAATAAAAACCAGACTGGGAAAATGATTTGATCATGATAATGTCCCTTCCAGGTCCTCTTAATTGAACATAATCAGAATTTCTGTCACTTTAAAATTACAGTTGTAGAGAAGTTGAGAGAAGTTGTAGAGAACTTGATGTTTTAAGTCATTTTAGAATGAGTTATAAAAGAGTTAATAAATTAGTGTTCCATGGGAAACTTCCAAAATTTGTTACTAATAGAATAACAGGAAATGAGTATGGTGTCATTTAATATATATCCAGGATCCTTTTTATACTTGCCAATCAAAGGATGTTAAGCTCTACTTTGCTGTTTGGATAAAACTTGCTAGGTCTTTTTGTCTAAAGTTAAGAATCACAGAGTTCCTCCATGTGGATATCTACATTGGTCTTTCTCCACATTTCCAAGTTCTCAAGGCAGTTCTTGTAACTTCTGTGATGAAGCAGCCATGGATTTAAGTAAAAGCTTCAGAGTTTTTAGACAGAGCAAATTTATCACTGCATTCTTTTATTTTTTTAATTTTTATTTTTTTAATTTTTTTGTTTATTTTTACTTATTTGAGAGTGACAGAGAGAAAGAGTGAAAGAGGCAGATAGAGAGAGAGAATGGGCGTGCCAGGGCCTCCAGCCACTGCAAACCAAACTCCAGACGCATGCGCCCCTTTGTACATCTGGCTAATGCGGGTCCTGGAGAATCGAGCCTCGAACCGGAGTCCTCAGGCTTCACAGGCAAGCGCTTAATTGCTAAGCCATCTCTCCAGCCCTATCACTGCATTCTTAATGAGCCAACACTGAAAACTGAACACCAGTCTCTTTCTTCTATATCCCGTTTAGTTTGCTTCAGACACATACAAGGCTAACATGTTATTATTGTTCCACATAAGATCTGGACTTTAAGGAATCTGAGCTCTGTCTCAAAGATTTTTAGTAAACAGAGCAAAAATATCTAAACCCGTAATGATGTGGTTTCACACGTTTTCATTGTTCAGAACCAAATTGCTAAAATAATTTTGACGCAAAAGGTTCTGAATATTTCCACTTTGACAAATGACTTCTTAATTGGGCCAGACACAGGAAAAACTTCCACATTTATTATATTTTACTTTTGTTATAATTGCAAAGAAAATGAAAAGCCTCGTTAACATACTGTAAAAGCAGAGAAAGAACTTCTCATTGCTGGGACAAAGTACCTGATAAAAATCACTTCAAGGGAGAAAAGGCTTATTTCAGTTTAGAGTTCCAGGAAGCAGTCCCTGATGGTGAGGGAGCCATGGCAGGGGGAGCCGGAGGCCACTGGTTATGTTCAGCATAGGGAGGGTGCAGAGAGGGATGACTGCTATAGCTCGTGTGCTCTCTCTCTCTCTCTCTCTCTCTCTCTCTCTCTCTCTCTCTCTTTCTCTCTCTCTTTTCTACAGTCCACAGTGACAGAATCTATCACACAGAGAGAATCACTGTGAACTCAGGAACATGGAACAAGACTAATCATACATGGGCTTCATCTGATATGACTATGACATAAACATGTGGAGAGTCTAAATGGGAATGCAAGCTAGAAAGTGTAGTGAAGTCAGGTTGGAGAGAGTTCTGGTATCAACATAATAGTACGTACTTGATAGACCATGTGATGTTATTGAATATTGCTAATGTTCGAACATAAGCTGCAGAAATGAAAATCTCTCGTCCTTTTAACCTTCACCTTAGAAACTGTCTGTTATATTTGTTTTATCACTATGTGTTGTGTTTGTGTGTGTGTATGACATGTGTGCTCGTGTATGTGAGTGTGGGTGTCTGTGCCACCACATGTGTGGGGAGATCAGAGGACAGCCCCAAGGGTTCGCATACACTTCCCCCCTTGTTTGACACCAGGTTGGTCTCTTGATGTTCAACCCTGAGTTACTGCCCATGGAGTTTGGAGGATGTTCCTGTCTCATTCTGGACCATTTTGTCCTATTAGGGCCATGATTACAGGTGCGCCAGGCTTTTTCTGGCTTTGACATGGATTCTGAACTCAGATTGCCATGATTAAGAGCTCTTACCTTGAGCTATTTTACCAACTCAATTTTTTTGTTTATTTTTATTTTATTTATTTGAGAGTGACACAGAGAGAAAGAGTGAGTGAGTGTGTGTGAGAGTGAGGGAGAGAATGGGCACGCCAGGACTCCAGCCACCACAAATGAACTCCAGATGCGTGTGCCCCCTTATGCATCTGGCTAATGTGGGTCCTGGGGAATACAGCCTCCAACCAGGGTCCTTAGGCTTCACAGGTGAGCGCTTAACCACTAAGCCATTCTTTCCAGCCCACCAACTTAATTTTTGATGAAGGAATCTTTGATGAATTAAAAAAATAAACCAACGATCAACTATTACAGCAATGTTTTAATAAGGAAATGGTATCAAATATGTTACAAGGAAAGAAAGAAAATGAAACTATTTAGAAGCCTGTTGTATTGAATCAAAAAACAATGCCTAAGGTCCTGGCGGTGGAATAGAGCTCAAAAGCAGCATGTGGCATCATCAACGAAGCCCTCTCAGTGCCCGCTGGCAGAAAGGGTGTGTCCACAAAGTTTAAGTGTCACACGCAACAAATAGACCTTTTAAGAAACTAAAACATCTAGTGAAAACACTGAGTTTTGGAGTTGGAATTCATAAGTCCATATATTACAAAGAATTTAAAATTTTTTATGTATTTAATTGCAAGCAGAGAGAGATAGATGACAGAAAGAATGGGTGCCTCAGATGCTGCAAATGCACTCCAGACTCATGCACCACCCTGTGCATCTGGCTTTACATGGGTACTAGGGAATCGAATTCTGGTTTTTGGGCTTTGCAGGCAAGCACCTTCACACTGAGCTATATCTCTGCAGCTTCTCATAGAATCATTTGAGGACCTATTTTTTCCCCTGTTGTGGAATTTCTCTAGACAATTTATCAGCTTCTCTCTAGACATTTGAAATGCTTTCACTACAAAAGACAGAAAATCCCTGCCCTCCATTTTACACCTTAACAGATTAAGAGGGAGTATAGAGTGTTCTAGGAACCCTCAATAATTAAATTAAATTATTTAGTATGTTTAAGTACTAAAGCATTATGAAAAAGTAGAACATGGAAAGGGCACTTGAAATATCATTGCAGGGAGAGTCTGCCAATTTAAGTGGTTAACATGTACGGATCCTACATTGAGGTGGTTTGTAAGGGGAAAAAAATGAAGAGGATAGAATGAGTTAAGACAGGTATTGTGAAGAGAGATCCAGTTGGCCTACATCTCATCAGTTTTCTTGCACAGACTCAAACAGCAGAGAATTTAAATCCCCTTAAAAACAAGTACCTCTAGTGAGAATATACTTTTATCCCTGATACAGTATCAGAACTCTTCACTGGAAGCTAGCTGGAAGTAACCCAGAGATTATTTACTTTATGCAAAAGGATGTTTCTAGTTATATACATATATATAGGTATACTCACCACCTAAAGGAAGGCCTTGTCTGTCACTAGTTGTTGGTACCTATAAGTCCTGGAACAAATGCACTGTGGATAATGATGCCCAGCTATACTGGAAGACATTGCTTCAAGGACACAGTAAGGGATATAGGTGCCTACGAAAACACAGCATCTCTCTTCTGTCTGAAGAGAGAGGATGTTGGGGAATGTTTATATTCAATGACTGATACACAGACACATAGTTAAGAAGTTACAAGAACAAATGTTTCATATGCATTTAAAGCAGGAGAAACTGCTTTTCTGGTAGATTTAATACATCTGTCTTCATAAGAATTAAGCCTAGATGAAAATTCTCAAATGGAGCAGGAAGAACTATTTGCTTAATATGAGCCACCTCTGAACCTTCCATTTCTCCTGTAATACAGGGAAAAGCCAGAATACAAAATGATAGTTGGAAAGATCATTTGGAAATGAGTTTCTTGAATCCTGCTCTGTTCTTCCTTACACCTGCCCATGCCCATATCCCATCCTACAGTTTGCCTCTCAGAGGACCTCAAGGTTTGATAGTATAATTAAAATTGACTTTATCAATGTCTCTCATTGGCCACATGTGTGGATGAGACTGACTATGTAACTTTGATTTAGCAGAGCAGAAGAGGATGTCATGGGTTGGCTTGAACTTGGAGGTCACTGTGGTGTGGACAGCATCTGCTGACTCCAGGACCTGACTGACCTTCTTATACAGAGAAGCCTTCCCAGAAGGTCATGAGGTCCATGCCCCTTCCTCCAGGCAGTCAATGTCTTAAACATCAAAGCCAATGATTGATTATCATCTCTCTTCTGAAAATTAGGTTTCAAAATAGCAAATACATCCAAGCTAAGTATTTATATGGGGCTAAAATTCTCTGATGAAATTGAAGCTCATGTCTAGTTGTTCCCACTTATATCTGAGTATGTAAATGACTCAAAAATTTAGGTGCTTTTTATTTAGCTTCAATCAATTTTATCAACTTGATCACAAAATAAATCATCTATCTGTTATTACATTAAAATTAATGCAATATTTCATTTTCATAGCAGATTCACTTATGCTAATTAAATTTTAATTTCAAGAATTATACTTCACAAAGGTCTTAAGCTTCGGATGAATTTCTCTGAGAACTTTCCTGCTTTTGGTTCTTCAACAGATGAGCTTGGTACAGCATTGCCAATTGAACAAATCCTGCATAAAATGAGAAGTTAAAAATGCTCTTAACTTTTGCTGAGCCCTGAAAGATCCCAGCGAAGATTTTCCCTATTCAGATGAGGAAGCAGCTTGTCTGGATTAGAGGGCTGACTGTTTGCCCTCTTGTTTAGTTTCATTTCTTAATGTGGACCAGAATGTCAGGGGTTTTCTGAGCAAGGCTGAGAAGAGCAGAGATGCGGGTGGGATCTCAGGGGAGAAGCTGGCTGTGATGTGGGCGTGGGAGCAGATGAGGGGAGTGGGGTAGGTACAAGCAGAGATCACTGAGATCAAAGAATCATCAAGGCCCCTCAGCCTTCCCTAGCAGACAAGCCTTTGCAGCTCTTTGATGTCCAATTTACCCTCTGCCCCAATCAGGAGTGTGTCAAGAAACTTTAAGAGAGAATTGGGACAAGGCTGTTTTCTTAGCCTGGGGGACAGATAGCATCTTTGGGGACACCTTTCACACAGGCATGCAGGGGAAAAAAAAAAAGATTCAATCCCTAACCCTATAGTTATAGTTATGGCTTACCCTATAGTTAATAGCAACTTGATCATTCCACTTGGTCAAGTTCTTTCAGAAAAAAAAAAAAAAAAAACAACTTGGTGATGCCAAGGTTGGAATTTTTATACTTAAACCAGTAATTAACTAAATCAATTATTCTCAGGAATAAAAAAGCAATTAAATGCAATGTTGTCATTTTGCCTAATAGCGTCTTCACCTCTCAGTCATGTTCCTATACTGAATGTCTATTCCTTATCTATGTTCCACTGCTTGTATTTTGTTTCTGTATTACAAAGTGTGAATCTTATGTAATTCTATCATCAAACCTTCCTTTGCCTTATGCTAAGCAATTTTAATTTCTTCTATACAACAAAGATGTGGGCAGCACAATGTACTGTCCAATTCACCTTTGTTCCTAAGTGTTAGGGACAACTCTGATATTGTATCATCAGCACTGCAGAGCAGAGACTACTTGGGGCTAACTTTAGTCTCCGTTGGAGAATCTGCTTCTCTTTTTCAGATAGTCACATATCATAAGGAGAGAATCACCTGATCATACCTCAAAAGGGCTCCAGCTGAAACTAAGAATTATTGGGGAAACATGCAAAAGAATGCTGTTTTCTTGGCAAATCGGAACCAGCACAATGGTGAAGGAGATAGACACAGAGAACAATCAATCCTTACCAAACCAGATATCCAGAGACACAGAAGTGCCCAAGATCTCAACACAGAAGCAGACCTAATATGAACCCAACAGGGCTCAGGGAAATTTGCAGAAGAGGGGACGGAAAGAAAGTCACAGCCACATGTTGGGTCATGACACACAGAGACATTTCCTCCTCCTCTCTCTCTCCCTCCCTCTCTCTCTCTCTCTCTCTTGATTGCCCTACACTGGAGAAAAATGGACTCAACTTGGACTTAAGTGAAATGCAGTGTGTTCTGGAAAAACATAGATGAAGTCTTACGACGAAGAGAGGAGATTAATTAATCTTTTTTTTTTCTTTAAATAAATGACTTAAAACAGAGTTCTGCCTCAGTAATAGCCATATTTTGAGATATAATTAGAATCATCATTTTCAACTGAATTGACACAAGAAAAAGAAAATCAAGTGTTTAAACATCATATGGTAAGGAAGCTCCACACAGCAATATGTAGTCTTAAAACTAACTGGAGACAGAGGAAAATCACAATACAGGACCTCAAAGTAGTCTTTGGATTTACTGTGAAAAATTGCATGTGAGGCCTGACTTCGAAGGCCAACGGAGAACAGATGCACCAAAGTCTGGGTTTTATTACCCTGATCTATTAAGGTTCTCTTATCTAATCTTTTTAGGATACTGCTAAGTGCCATAGATATGATTGCCACTATATAAATATCACAGATTATCCAAGCCTCTCAAGAGAAATCAATCGAGTAGACATCAAAACCAGTTTAGACATTGTGTGTTCTTAGTTTTTCTTTTGTAGAATATAAAAGCTAATCATTTCATCTTTAACAACAGACTTGCAATTTACCAACTTTTAATTATTTTCATTTTTATTTTACAAACCTGCACTTAAAATGTTACATTTAAATGCTTTGTCACCTAAAAGCATAAAGCAACAGAGAATATTTAGCTTATTGACTCCTGAGTTAAATGATCTGCAAATTGACACTCTCATCTATAAGCATGGTCATTTAAGGGAAACAAAGAAAGCCAAGATACCATAAAGTGGAGAAGGGAATATGGCAGCAAAAATTATAAACATCTACTTTTCCAAATGTACTTTCTTTAAGCAATGTGTTGTGAAGTAACAATTAGGGGTCTAGGAGCCTTTCTTGCCCCGTGGTAGGAGTATGTTCCTCCCAAAGTGATTAGCACCTTGGAGCTTCTAGGTTTCCCTAATGTATAAAATATGTACCTCATATGGTTGTTATGAAACCCAGAGGTGGTCATTCACATACACCGATTGGCAAGTTATTTGATGCTCACTAACCACTCCATGAAGAATGGATATTTGTTACTATTATTTGGAAAATGTAAAGCATGTATAGATTGAGGAAATCTGTAGAAAATGGGCTTTTTGGCAAAGATAAAAATATTATCTTGTGTCACTTAAAGGAAATGTATAGGGCAAAAGTGCCAAGTGAGACAAATTATACTAACAACGGGATACCTTTTATTTTCTTATATATTTTATTCATAACTCCAGGTCCAAGCTTTTCAGGTCTTCTTTTGTAAAACATAAATAGTTGTGTACACATTGAATTGTTTTTTGATAATGATTCTGTCATGGTAAAATATGTTGATATCATCCGTTTTCCCTTTTCTATCTTAATTTATAATACATGTATGACCCACTTGATGAACTTAATTTATGCAAATACTACATTTAGTACTTCTTTTTAGTATATTTAAGTATATGTGTATTGTTAGATTTTTCCCTTTAGCTCAGTACGCATTGAATCAAATACACCATAGACTCAGACAGTAAAATTGGAAATTTATTTTTCTAGTCATACAGAGAAGAGCTAAAAATTGGATTGACTTTTGTTATAGCTCTCAAAGAATTTGTTGAGAAATTAAGCCGCTTAGGATTAGGTCATGAAGTTAGCCTGCATTTGAACTGTGACTGCTTCTCCATCAAACTGCTGCAAGGTTCACCTGTTTCTTTCTCATGCATGTCTCTATGCTCATGTCAGTGTGGTAGAAGACAGGATTGTGTTCACTGTCTGGCTCCTCTTTGTTACCATGCTTAGCCAATGGCCCTTGTTGAAAAGCAAAGCCTTAGTCACACCCTCTTTTCCTTGAGCTTAGCATCCATACTCCAGGTCTCTCACCAGTAATTCTATTGAGGAAAGAGAGCAGAGAATCTACTGTTCTTGATTCATTCTGTCTGCTTTACTGTAGTTTTCAGATACACAAGACACAGAAGGATTGCAAGAAAGCCTGTCTCAGTGTGGGAAACCAAATTGACCCAGAGGGACCCACATTTTTCTGGAGATTTATATGTGTGTGAAAAGAACATTATTATACACCTGTGAATTTCCCTTCAGAAATTAATTTTCCAGGAGAATACTAGATCATATGATATGCACATTTATAGTTTAATAAAGACAACCAGACTTACTTCCTCAACCTCATAGAACTTCTTCAGCAGTGTATAAGATCTCCATGTCTACATGCAGGGTGGTATTATTCAGTTTTGACATCTGTAGCTTTGTCATAGATTTTTCTTTTTTGCAGGTGGGGGGGGGGTAGTGGTGTTGACATAGGGTCTAGCTCTAGCCCAAGCTGACCTCAAATTTACTATGTACGGTCAGGCTGACCTTGAACTCATATTAACCCTCCTACCTCAGCCTGCTGAGTGATGGGAGTAAAGGTGTGCCCCACCATACCCAGGCTTGTCATAAAGTTTGAAGTCAAGTAGTATGATGCAGTGCATCCAGAGGCTGAGAGAGTGGGCCTACAGAGTGGTCATGACTCACTAGTCACAGCGTGGGTGAGACTGGAAGAAGTAGCAGATCTATTCCAAAAGTGGTTCCACAGTGGTTGTTTCTTAGGTCTATAGTTGCCTCTCCAGTTCTTGGGATTCCATGGTGAGGACGGTGTTGGTCACCTTCATGGCACAGTAGTCTGTGTCCTCTCTGGAGCCAGCTGCTGGGAGCCATGTTACATGATGCCAAGTGTCTCCACCAGTCTTCTCTGTTCCTAGTGGACTTCAGACATGTCAAAGCAAGCGTTGGTCTTGTTTAATCCACTGTGGGGCTGCAGATTCTTGATTGAACTGAGTCCTCTCGGGAATATCATAAACAGCTATTTGTATCTGACTTTATGTGTAAGGGGGGGGTGATAGACACTGTCATTTCCTACTGCCAGTTGGGAAATGTCTACTCATAGCTTTTTTTTCTCAATTTTTATTAACATTTTCCATGATTATAAAAAATATCCCATGGTAATACCTTCCCTCCCCCAACTTTCCCCTTTGAAATTCCATTCTCCATCATATCCCCACCCCATCTCAATCAGTCTCTCTTTTATTTTGATGTCATGATCTTTTCCTCCTCTTATGATGGTCTTGTGTAGGTAGTGTCAGGCACTGTGAGGTCATGGATATCCAGGCCATTTTGTGTCTGGAGGGAGCACGTTGTAAGGAGTCCTACCCTTCCTTTGGCTCTTACATTCTTTCTGCTACCTCTTCCGCATTAGACCCTGAGCCTTGGAAGGTGTGATTTAGATGTTACTCAGTACTCCAGTCACTTCTTTCCAATTTTTAATTTTCATGAATATCGTGTGTGTGTGTGTGTGTGTGTGTGTGTGTGTGTGTGTGTGCAGTCTTTTAGAAAGTTTAAAAGCTACTTGTACTTTTAAGGGAGTTAATCACTAATTTGCAACAAGTATTTCCTTCTAACATAATTTTTTCTTTTTACTGTTTTATCTATATTAGCTTTGTATTGCTTCAATAGTTTCTTACCTTCTTACCATTATTACAGAGTTCTTGCTTGTTTTTGGCAGGGCTTTACAATCAGACAATTAGTCTATTAAATTAAAAAATTATTATAGAGTTTTTAAGTTCTAGAAATAAGAAAAAATAACAATATGCCTGTATGAGAAAAAGCTGGGCAAGTTATTTAGTGGTTCAGGTGAACATCCGTAGAAAACAGATGCAGATACAGAAAAGAAAATAGGAAACTAATGGTGTGTCCAACTCCCAAAAGGACTATTTCTCTTGTCAAAAGAATAACCCCTCCCTTTCAGAGAAGCCTAGCGGGCTTTGATAACATTGGGAATCTGTAATCCAAGCTCCCTTCCTCTGTCTTTCTTTCTCAGCAAACAACCTCTGGGGTCACTTAAGAAACATTTGTTCAAGGATGCTATTGGTGGGCACTGTGTCTATGCTCAGCCCTCAGCTCACACCAGTCAGGAAGCACTTCCTCTGCTGATTCAGTCAATGAATGATCTTAAGAGGTTAATGACATAATAAATATGCAATAAAATCTTACATAATTTTGAATATTACTAAATATATATTTTTTTATGTTGCACTTCTGTAGGGACATAGTGAAGTCATTGAACACCGCCACTTTAAGAATTAAGCAGTACAATGACTTTAAACTACTTAACGTACAATCTGTTACCTAAAAAGTGTTTGTCCAAAATGTACACACAGTCAAATGCTGTGGATAAGACTTAATTATTATACAGTGGGATAATTTGCCATCAGTATTCATTAATATTGGACAGATGCTTAGTTTTATCCAGTAATATTATATTGTCAAGTAAGTACTGCAAAAAGAAACATCATAAAGTTTTAAAAATTTAAGTATTGTAATGCTAAATTATATTTGTTTCATTCTGTTTTTGCTTCTGTAGCAGATATATTTTAGACCTGATAACTTATAATAATGGATACTTTTCTGGTTTCTGGAGCCAAGGAAGTGCACAATCACAGTACCAGCTGGTTGGTGTGAGGTGAATTCCCATCAACATTGTCTTCTTGAAGCATCTTCACATGGCAGAAGAGGAAGGATGAATGCCCAAACAGGTTCCTGCAAACTCTACAGTGAGGACACTAATTAATTCCACTGGGAGCATTGCTCTTACCACTGAATCACCTCTAAGGAGCCCCACATTTGATGCTATTGCACGGAGGATAGGTTTCAACAGGAATGTGGGTGGGGCACAAGCATTCCAATTTTAACCTGAGTTTATCCGAATAGATTTCTTTCTTGAAGGACAGTTCTGCATCTTTAATAAGCTACTCTCTGCTCTCACTTTCTAAGAAGCGATCCCGCCTATCCCCAACTTCCCTTTCTTCCATGGAACAGTTTCCTGAAGGAGTACGTTGGAGGTATACACTTTCTGTAAGGAACAACTTGGGAAAAGAAGGCTTTGTTTTTGCTATGTTTTGATGAAAAACAATAATGAAATACTTCTAGGGCTGTTATTTTTCATATAATTTGTTGTGTGTCATTTATTTCATCTTTTTAATAAAAATACTGGTAGTAAAAATATTAGTAATAAAATAAAAATTTTACAGTGCTTATGACATTCTCGACTTTGTTCCAAGTACAATACACATCTGGCCAGGCTTAATTTAATGACTGGGATAAGTGCTAGGAGCTGCACTGGTAGGTGATTTGTCATTTTGAGAACATCATATGGGGGATTTGTGTGAGTTATGAGAGCTACAATCTCACAAGTGATGTAATCATAGGGGACATCCTTGCTATATGTTCTCCATCACTGACTGACATCATGTAATGGAGTGCATAAGTATATTTATTTTAGCCACTCATTGGAAAACTTAGTATATTGATGTTTTATTTGTTTTGACAATAACTTCAGAATTCTAGTAGAAGTCCATGTGGTTCTACACAGCCATTTTTCTTTTTTCTTAATTTTTTTTTTATTGACAATTTCTATACTTCCAGACAATAAACCATGATATTTTCCTCCCCTACTCCATTTTCCCCTTCACAACTCTGCTGTCCATCACTTCCCTTCCCTCTCTCTATCAGTCTCTCTTTTGTTTTTCTCTGTTTCCTATTATGAGGGTCTTGGGACTGCAAAGTCATGGATATTGAGGCCAATTTCTGTTTGCACTGTTGCATTGTAAGGAGTGGTACGCTTCTTTTGGCTCTTACATTCTTTCAGCCACCTCTTCCACAATGGACCCTGAGTCCTGGAGAGTGTGAACTGTTTCAGTGCTGGACACTCCTTGGTCCCTTCTTCTCAGCGCTATGTTGCCTTTTGGGTCATCCCAGTGGTCATCACCATCTGAAAAGAGAAGCTTCTCAAACCAGAAGTGAGAGTAGCATTAATATATAAATATGAACAGTAAGTGTAGTGCTTTCAGGGCAGTTTGATGAGAATAATATATGCATTTAACCAGAGAAAAGCAGGCTTTATACCCCTAAGGCACATGACTTCCCCTGCCATAGGCTTTTGATTAGCATTTCAGTACCAGGCATGAATTCCCTCCCATAGAGAGGACCTCTAGTCCAATTAGCGAGCAGCTGATTTCCCACAGAGCAGACATCCAACTACTGCACCCATTGGGTCATTTGGCCTGAATTGAGGCTTCCAGTGTCCACTGTTTTCACTACTGATGACTTCTGTTTCCCATAGGGCTACATGCAGTGCAGCTTTTTTCCAGCTTATAATTGGCTGATCTACAGGGAGAAGTTTTTTTAGCTCAGCACTAGCTTGATTTTTCTGTGATCCTGCTGCCCACACATGTGACGTCTTCAGCAATAGGGTCTTACCATCTGTTACTCCTGGGAAACCAAGGGCCTTGGCAAACGCCTGTAATGTTTTGGAGGCAGGAGGAAGCTCGCTGGCATACAAATCACTGGTAGGTATCTCATCCCTGGCACTGAAAATTTTCTAGTAGCAATATATGGCTTCTGGATGTGTTATTATCCAAAGAAGTAGGCTTTCATATGCCTTATTGAGAATATCTTGAATTTTGAATGACCCTCACACCCAATTTTCTAAAGCTTACAATGCTTTTATATGGTAGATAGACAGGGGTCTAAAGTGTAAGTCTCCTAGGTCCTTACATTTCTGTCTTTTCCCAGTTTTATATTGTACAGGACTGATCTGACCTTATTTCCAGCAATATAAATATTTAAAATAGACTGGCGTGGTCACTCTGTTCATCTATCCTGTTCTTTCATAATGAATTCTTCTAAAATTCTGCACTAAAATTTATTGTTTCCCTTACTTAACAATTTCAAAATAAGCCCTTAAGTTCAAACAGAATACAGCTGTTCAAAATTGTCCCCTACTGAAAATATCCACCAAAGAATTTCAGCCTGTGGCCTCAGAAATGTTGCATTATCCTATCTAAAAATCAAAAGGGAAATGACAGTGTCAAGAGGCTTTATAAATATTTTGTGTTTTGTTCTAGTGTTCCTTTCTTGACTCCTGGTTTCTTGAGAAAGAAGAATAAGGTGGAAATTCAACTTTACCAAGTGACTCAAGTAACAGATTAGCATTTTTTACCTTTCCAGCTCTGTTTTAGAAGAACTGAGGTGAGATTTGATGCTAATCTCTGAGCATGCCATTATCTTGGCCTTTCTGTAGAACTTGTCAGTCAGCAAGGGTGCTAAGGATAGCTGATAGTTTTGAAAAAGAGCAGAGAACATACAGGATTAAGCCAAGTAATGCTTCTTTTCACCGTGCGCGCGCGCGCACGCACACACACACACACACACACACACACACACACACACACACACACACACACAATCTCTTCTGCTGCCAGCAGCTTTCACTTGTCAGTGTAAGCCGGGTTGAATCAGTGACCCACAAGGTAAAAGTTTTGTATTATATTACAAAGGCTGGCAGACTGGGTCTCTTGGACAGTTTCCACCTGCAAGGCTACACCACCAATGACTGCTCAAACATTTGAGTGTATTTTCCTTAGAGTGTTGTTTTAGGATCATCTTTCACTGACTTGTCCATGTTCAGGTAGAAGGCATCTTTGCAGACCATGACAATTATCACATGGCCCAGAGTTCAGTCTGCCAAAGGAATGAGGAACCTGTGATGCTTTCCATTTTTTCTCCTATAGATAGAAAGGTAGAAAATATAAGGTTAAGGGGATGTGTAAAAGTGTCCTAGCTTGAATATCAGCTAACATTCTCTGGGTACTGTTACTTTGAAGTATGTGTACTTAAAAGTCCTCACTAATTACCACAACTATTACATTCTAAAAAAAAATAATCAACTTGTATTCTTTAAATGAGTGAGACATGAAGCCATTGTACAAAATTATAACTTACTTATGAAAATATTTTCTATGACCTTTACTGTAATACTTAAGACCAGTGAAGCAAGATATCTCAGACCTGACCTGGAAATGAAGAGCCCCTGAGTGCAAAGTTAGAGAGCCAAGATGCCTACCTTTTATGGTAGCCCCAAATACATCATTAGACGTCTTGGAAGTTGTGCTTCCTTTATGGTAGTAGAGGATTCTGGTAAATGTTATTTACATGAATATTGGGGCTTTGTATAAATAATTACTGGTTGCCATGACTGTGCAGGACACAACAATAAGGCATGTATACCCTTATTGTAATTAATACCATCAAAGTTCAGTGAGTGCCCCAAACAATGTGTAATCTTGTAAAGGATATTTCTTGTGCTAGTTCTCAGTTTATTCACAAGTCAAAGTATACTCTCCAGGTCCCAAAAATCCATTGTTGGTACTAGGATTTTTAAGTGACATGGCCAAAATTCGTATTTTTGCTCTCCTTGTAAAAGCTATGTAACATTAGACAGGTCATTTTATATCTCTTATTATTGATTTCTTCAACTGCAAATCAGAATACAACACATGAATTCATTATATAAAACCTTTAAATATTGAAATGAGGCAAATCCTGACAAAGTTCTTAAGTCATTGTTTGACTATAGGCACTCATATATTACATGACTAGTACTTGTGTCGGTAGAGCATTTATTACCATCATAAGTAGTATTTTAGCATAGCACTAATAAGATATATATTACTATTCAATGTATACATTATGTACAGTAGAACCTGTAATAGTAATATTATTAATAGTTACTATAACAAATTATTATTATGATTGTATTATTCTTAACTCTATTAATATCAAAAATACAGAAACACACAGAGTACCAACACTTATTTCTTGGTATTGATAAAGCGTCCCAAGCTGAATTTGCATGTTGGAACATCTTTTATAGCTTATCAAAGTTCATATAACAATAAAACATGCAGTGCAAGCAAATAACAAAGCAAGTGACATTGAGCTTGTTCTACTGGTCTATCAGCATAGTGAGGGTTTCCTGTTAATTGACCTCTTAATTTTAGTTCAATCATTTGAAAAATTACTTTAAATGCTCACCAGGCTGAAAATAACACACTCAATATAATGTCTAGACAAAAATTGATGTGGAATAAGATAAGTGGTTAATACCTACAATAGAATAATAAATTCTACATAATATACTGTAAAAATACACTTTTCAAATTATGCTTTTTATGATTTTTACTACATACTAAATACAAATTAATGTTGTCTATTATACACTTGAAACAAAGGATGGGAATTTACTGTGGATATTTATCTGTTAATGTCAAATTATCCACTAAGAACATCGAGGTAAGTCAGGGGGTGACCAAGAATGATCAGACTATAGAATTCAGAAGTGTTTTGAGGAACTGGCATGATGGTTCAATCAGAAATGTGCCTGCTGCAATCATATAGTACTAAGTTTGGATTCCCAACACATATAAATGCCAGGCATAGTGCCACACGCATGTAATCCCAATGATGAGGAGCAGTGACAGGGGGCTTTAGGTCCAGTGAGATGCTTTGTGTTATAAAAATGGGGTGGACTGGACAGAATGTAAGAGCTAGAGGGCAGGAAGAAGTACTTTGGGACACTATTCTCTGGATATGAAGTGACTGATATGTTACTGACATCACAATGGATGTCTTTCCTCCCCATATTGAGCCCATCACCATTTTCACATAGATAATGGAGAAGAATAAAAGGCACGAGACATCAATACACAAGAAGGGCTGGGCGTGATGGCACATGCCTTTAATCCCAACACTAGGGAGGCAGAGGCAAGAGGATCACCATGAGTTCAAGGCCAGCCTGAGGCTACATGATGAATTCCAGGTCAGCCTGGACTATGGTGAAACTCTAACTCCAAAACAAACAAACAAACAAAAATACAAGAAGGACTACTAAGAAAGAGAAGGGGATTCAATGAAATGGCTGGAGAAAGGAGGAAAAAGAGGGCAACAGGAAGAAATTAGAATCAAATTAAAATTAGTTCATGTGTTTAATTTCTCAATAAAGGTCTCAAGCAAGGGCTTGGAGAGATGCTCAGCAGTTGAAGGTATTTGTCTGCAAAGCCTGACAGCTTAGGTTTGATTCCCCAGTAGCCATATAAAGCAGTTATACAAAATGATGCATGCATCTGGAGTTTGTTCTGCTATGCATTACCCTCCTTCCAAATAAATAAAAAAAGTTTGAAAATCACAAATGAGCAAAACATCTTAAAACACAAGTTAGAGAAGGCTAATAACATAAATACAAGTAACTACTTGAAAAAATTGGGTTAATGTATTCAGAGCTGTTCGTAATGTTTATTTTATTTTGTTATTTCTAGTTTTTTCATACTTTCAGTTTCATATTTTAAAATACCCAGAGAGTAAATTTTAGGTAGACTGAGACTAAGAGAACCAGGAGTGATCTAATTGTCTCCTGGCATGGGCTGTCAGCCATTTAGAGGATAATAATTTAATGAACACTGGCTTTCCCTTTCAATTACTCCATAAAACATGGAACAAGGTCTTTAGGGTTTTCAACCAAGGTGTTTGAAGACATTCATGGAAATGTAAATTCTGGTAATCCCAGAAAGAGAAGTAAAATTTCATACAAGGAACACATATATGTACACAAACAAGATGTTAGACATTGAAGAATATAATAAACATATATGTGTCTGTGTGTACACACATATTTAATATACTATGTTATTAAAATTATTATTAGAATGATAAATATATTCATTTAAACCAAATATGATAGGTAAAACAAATAATACTTATGTTCTTAAGACTGTAATAAGGTGTTTTTTTTAACTATTATATACGATAAAGTAAAATTTTACATTTTTAAGGACTACATACAATGGTGAATAAAATACCTCAAAATATGTTGTTTATATTCATGATACAGTACTTTTTTATTTATCACTCTGTTCAAGAGAGATAAGAAAACTTATAAATATAGTATTTGCAATGATAAAAAAAACAGAAATTAACTAAGAATGCACTAACACTAAAAAATGCTTCATAGATTTTAATACATGCACATTTTCAAAGTTGTAAATGAAAATTATATATCTATGATCTTTATATTAAACATGTAATGAAATTATTCTAGAATAAAGATATGCCTTGTTAGGGGTATGATTAGACATGTTTTATTTGAGTATCTTTATAATTTATCCAAAGTATAACATCAGGAAGCTTAAAGTAAAGAAATAGGGCTCAAATGGCCAAAACATATTTAAATACAAATTAGAAAACATGAGTAACAAATAGATAAATATTTGAGAAAATATGGCTAATGTTCTCAGAGTTGATTGCAATGTTACTTTTATTTTCATATTTTCAGTTTCAAATAGCCAGAGAGTACAATAAGTTAAGAAAATAAATAAGAAAGTATTTTTAATGGGGGTGGTTTCAAATGGGATTGGGACAATTAAAACTAGTATTTTGAGTCAAGTAGGATTGTGGCCTCACATTGCTTGTGAGTCACAGCCCATCTGGTCGTTCTGCTCTGGGAAAGGAAGACATGAAAGAAGATGTATCTATTTGGCAATCAGATCCAAGATTTGTTTAATGCTTAACATGTTTGCAAAAAATGTAAATTTCTTTTCTCCATTCATGAAAAGTAAGAATTGTAGCCCACCATGTCTTTCCTCTGTATCTCCTGTTCATTCAAGAGCCCTCTATGGAGGTGATGCCACACCATAGGTAAGATGTCAACTTTGTCTAGTGAAATCACACAATTAGCCCGAATCTCTGTTTTTCCCTAAAGGTTACTTTCATTGATCTGAGTGGCAAATCTACATTCAAATACTTTTCTTGAAGTTGACATATCACAGTTTACACTTGCTAACTTTCATGCATGAATGAATTAATGAACAGATGGCCGTGAGCAGTTTATTTTAACTCATATTATTTAGTTAACTAAGTTTCAAACTATTTTCATTCTCTTAATAATATTTAAAGTGATAGTTATCATTTTTCTAATGCAGTGAGCAACATGCCATATGATTTTCTGTTTGTGCTGGAAGAGCTCAATTCTGTCCAGGACAATGGTATCTGTTTGCCTAGAAAAAGGTCTGTGGAAAGCAAGAGAAACTTGGAAGA
Source organism: Jaculus jaculus (assembly GCF_020740685.1). Classification (NCBI taxonomy): domain Eukaryota; kingdom Metazoa; phylum Chordata; class Mammalia; order Rodentia; family Dipodidae; genus Jaculus; species Jaculus jaculus. Next base: position 191,690,413 of record NC_059103.1, read on the forward strand.
ACGAATTTGTTTCCTATTTCTTTCCAATCCTACTTTTCTGTTTTGCTTCATGCTGTTGGGTATTGTCCATGCATGAGTGTGTCTTTACCCAAGTTTATATTTATTCATTTCAGAAATAAATCTTCCTTTCTTGGGTCAACCTTTCAACATAGGAAAGATGCCTTCCTAAAAAGTAAATGAGATGACTTTCAATTTGCCACTTTTCTTCCCTTCCTTCTGTTTTTCAATCACATATGAATGGACTCCTGTTACATACCTTGACAAAGTACTAGAAATATGAAAGGAATATAACTTTAGTAATAATATAGGAATCACACAAGGCCCTAGGTCTTCATGTGTCCACAGTGAGTTTGAGGGCACATGGAAGTGTAAAGAGTTTACCAATCAGAGTGGTCATTGGTCCTTTGGTAGAAGTCATGGAGGGTGTCATGCCTAAACCAAATTTGGGGTGTGGAAAAGTGGGTGTATTTGTGATCATTTGAGATGTTGAGTTAAGAGAACTTCAATTGAGAGCAGAAAGAAATATAAGAGGAATTGAGGATGTCCCATGATGTTGAGAAACAGTGAGAGGGGGAGAGACAACATGGTTTGCTCAATAATTTTTTAAAAAATTAAGTTTGACTATATCTTTGACATGATGTGACATCTTAAGCAAGAAAATTATGAGCATATTATTTTGGCTTAATATAAAAAATGTCGATGTAAAGGACAATAAGATTGAATATAGCTCAAGTGGATTCTTTTCTAACAATCCAAGTAAGAGATGATTATGTCCTCAGTAATAGTGCTTGTAGGACTCATGAGTAGTTTATAAAAGCATGTAGAAAACAAATTCATGTAGTCATGGTGTTTGATTGTTCATAATATCAGTAGCAAAATGGAGTCATGAAGGTTATCTAGTAAGTATTGGAAGACTGATGGATGTTTTTCACTGATATTCAGAGTATAGAACAAGAATTGCTTTGTGGGATTGGGAATGTGGGGTTGGATTTGGATATACCGAGTTTGGGGTTTTTTTAGTTATCTACAAGAAACTATCTAATATGCAGTGGGGTATAAAGCCTGATTCTTAGACAGGTTATGTGACTGAAAACACATACTTAGAATAATTAAGAAAGGATTTAAGTTAAAGTTTTAATGTGAACTCACTAATTGAGAACATGTAGAAGTAACTAGAGAAATATCAAGCAAAGAGATCATTTCAAGAGTGCAGCCATTACTTTTCATGAGTCTGTATATGATTTTGTCAAAGTCAGTTTTAGTGGCACAAAAAGAAGGCATAGGACACTGGTTGCAGGATGCTGAAATTCAAGAGCTCAAAAGGCACTGCAGTATTTCCATGTGTGGATTTATGTACATGTGTTGGGTAGAGTTTGTCCCAGTAAAATTAATCTTCCAACTTGTTTTTGGAAACAGAAAAGAACTGGCTAATAGGGTGAGCTCATTGTATAAAGTGGAGATGTTACTCACAATGACACCCATGAGGGCTAACTGAACAGGATGTATAAAGTAATAGCATGCAATGCAATCAATATACTTTTGCTGAAGGTGGAGAACCAAATTTACATTTCTAAGTTTATACAGAGAAAAAAAATATCTGAGATTTAATTGCAAGCCTATATTTAGTAGAAAAAAATTATTCCTTTTCAATTGCAGTTTGTAGTGTGTTAAAATTATTTTGATTCCATGAATATTTTATAATAATATAATGTGGTCAGAAGAAAAGATTATTACATTAAGATTTAACTAAGGGGACTGGAGAGATTGCTTAGTGGTTAAGGCACTTGCTTAAAAAGCCCAAGGACCCAGGTTCAACTCCCCAGATCCCATATAAGCCAGACACATAAGGTCACACACACACACACACACACACACACACACACACACACACACAGGTATCACATGCATCTGGAGTTCTATTGCAGTGACTAGAGACTCTGGTGTACCAATTCTTTCTCTCTCCCTTTCTGTATCTCTCATATAGAAGAATTTAATTGAGTTTTTCAGTACCAATATTTGTTAAATTTCATATGGCATAAAACTATTTGTTTATGATCTCTGGGTAATTTTCATGAGAAAAGAAAATAAATGTAATGTTTTTCTCTTGCGGATGAGATAGAAATCCTCTTTAACTAAAATAAAACATTTAATTCTGAAACACAATTAACAGTACAAAAGTTACTCTACTAATATAAACACATTCAGTCACTGATGACTGACACAGACTAATAAGCAAAACAAAATACAACAATAAATTTTCACCCATGAATCTTAAGGAATATGTTGTTTCTCAAAGAACAAGACTCTTTAATGGTTATTCATTCTTTTTCTTGTATAGTAAATATTAATACAATGTGAATAAAGCAAATCACAATACTTCGTTTCCCTAGATGGTGTGGGGATGCATAGCTAGCTGGAGAATACTGCCAGCTGTTCCTCAGGATGGAAATACCCCCAAAGGAATTCAAGCACTGCTCCTTCTTGCAATGACTTTGGAAGTAAACTATGACCACTTTAAAAATTTCCTATATTTTGAAATCACTCTAAAACTGACTATAAGGTTGAAAAAAAAAACAAAACTATTTGCTTTCTTTCCTTTAGTGAATCGACAGTGTACTACTCAAAATATTGGTTGATACAGAAAAACAAAGATGGATACGTTCCTTGCTTTAAATCTTATTCCGTTATTTCAAAGTGCTTTACACATATGGATTTATGATTTAGTCCTTTAAATTTTTGAATGAGGCATAGTGAGATGTCTTGTAAGTAATGGCGTTTGTGGGAAGGGTGAAGTGAATGAATCCAGACGTGGTTGCCAACAGGTTTGCTGATGAGCCAAGAATAGCAAACAGGAGTTATGCATTACTGTTTTAACCACTAGAAGCACAAACATTCATCAATATTAAATAATTAGAACAACAGACTAAATGTGGTGTAGGAAAAAAAAAAAAAACACTAAATCTTGACTAAGCCTTTTGTGTGGGAACCTGAGCAGGTTTCTTTATTTTGGAATCTTAATGGTTTCATTTTCCCATCAAGGATAAATTGACTTCTCATATTCCTTCTAGATTTGATGTTCTTAGGCTCCATCAACCTTCCTCTGACCAAGGTCCCTGCTTGAAAATAAGAATGGTTGGAAATGTTTATAGAAAAAACATAGTACAGTAAATTGTTTTGTATAAATTAAAATGCTTATTTAATCTAGATTATTGTATAATAAGCCACTCTACCCCCCCCTTTTTTTTTCAGGGATAATGACTATAAATAAATAAAAGAAGAGAGACTTGGAAAGGAGTCCTGGAACAATACATCCTTCAGAATAAATCACCGCTCATTAATCCATGGATGTGTAATGTTGGATAGATAAATTAATACTTTCAGGTTCTACTTTCCTCATTGATGAAACAGATGAGATGATGTGCTACCAATAACAAGCACTCTTGTGCAGGGTTAATGAATGTGAAGTGTTCAGCACACAGCTTCCTATATAGTAAGCAGTCTGGCTTTCCCTAGTTCCCTTTGGAAGACATTTCTATAGATTGCATTCTATGCCATCCTAAGTGCCTCAGACTGAGAGCCCAGGAACTACAGTTCACTTATCCTTTGCCACACACCCCTGCTTTACGTTCCTTCAGTGAGAAAATAGTTTGCAGGAGATTTTGAAGGCAAAGATGCAATTAATGTGATTTCTCCCCCGGGGAGGCATGTGCATGAGATTTGCTATTAGACAAGCTTTGGTCTGTGACTTCTAGGAGTTTCCTTGAGAATTATCATTTTAGTGTAGTAGATAGTGAAGGAATTGGCAGTGTGTAAATATGTTTTTAAACAGCATCCTAATTCCTTAAAAGATAACTATGATAACATAAATTATACTTCTTTGTACTTTTTGATGGTATTGCAAGCACCTTATTAATTCATACAACTGAATGACTTCTAACTTGAATGTTCACTATTTTTTTGACTAATCACTAGCTGACATATTTCCTTAATAATTTTAATTGTTGAATTCAACCATATGATACTAGAAGGGAGGAAGAGAAATAATAGCCATAATGGCAGCTGTTAAAACTGAGGTTTTTACTCAAATTTAATTTATCATGCCTGCAATGTCCAACTTAGCCCCATTTCTTTTTTTATTTTTTGAATTCATATTTTTTATTAAGTAGGAACTTTGTATGGGCACATCATGTATTGGTATCATCATGTGCATCCTCCCTGCCCTCCTCACTGGGATTTCTGGTATTCACCATGGGGTTGTTGGCTATGCTTTGTGACAGCAGCAGTCAATCATTGTTGGGAGGGCGAGAAATGCCTCTGGATACTCCTTCCCACCCTTTGGCTCTTACAATCTCTCTGTCTCCTTTTCTGCAAAATTCCCTGAGCTGTGGTGGGTGTGTTTTAAGTCGATTTTGGTGTTGAGCTCTCAGCGGCTTCTGGATTTCTGTTTTGGTACGTGCTAAGTTCCCTTAGTGTCTGTCTCCATCACTCTGCCTCAGGATGTCAGGCTCGCCATGGAAGCAGCACTCCTGCTAAGCTCACCAATTCCTCTGTGGTTTCACCTGGGCCCTGACGGATGTGTGAGGGGTGGTTCATCTTTTGCCAGGGAGTAAGCTATTGTTTCTTTTCTCGTTGATGGATTTTGATTGTCCTCAGTTCTAACTGCCTTCTGAAAAATAAAAAGAGATGGAGAGTGAGATCAGCAAAGGTTAAAGGGATAAATGTTGTTAATTCAGTGAGATTTTGATGGGTGTAGCCTGTCCTTTGAGGGACAGATAATACGGTGCAAGGATCTGGGGGGAGGAGAATGGGAGGATATGTCAGATACACACAAAATAAATCTAAAATGAATTGGTACCATAGAAACCTTGCCCCTGGATAGTAGACTAAAAGATATAATGGTCAGGAGGAATATGGGGCATCATCCAGTAAGAAGGATGTATAGAAATTGGTTACAACCCACTTTGAGCTGTTAATCAGAGACCTATGAGGTCTCCAAAACAAGGCAGACTTCTGTCAAAGCACTTGATTACCTGCCTGAGATAAAAGGTAAGACCTTATTTTTTTTAATATTTTATTTTTATTTATTTATTTGACAGAAAGAGGGAGAGAGAGAAAGAGAATGGGCATGCCAGGGCCTCTAGCCACTGCAAATGAACTCCATACGCATGTGCCACCTTGTGCATGTGGCTAATGTGGGTCCTGGGGAATCAAACCTGGGTCCTTTGGCTTTGGAGGCAAGCACCTTAACTGCTAATCCATCTCTCCAGGCCAGCCACCCCTCCAACCCAAGACCTTACTTTTAAGACACCACTTGCTGCCAACACAGACCATAGAGAGATATGGCTGGAGTCTGGAAGGAAGCTAGTTTCCAGATGGTTAGCCCACATAGTGCTGGAAAGTGCTATGTGAGCTACTGGGGGAAAACCATCAATGTTGTGAGCAAGCAGGGTGTGCTACTGTCTAAAAGCTACCAGCTTGACAGGATGATTACACCTGTGCAATGGTGGCACTTAGCCCAGGTGGGTAACCAAGGACCTTCGGTTGCCTCAAAGAGCCACTCAGTGGAAAAGAACTGAGAGCTGGAACTGGGAACCAAGACAGAATTGCATGGAACTCCATCAGAAAGCTCCCACTAGGGCTGTAGAGATGGCTTAGCAGTTAAGCGCTTGCCTGTGAAGCCTAAGGACCCCGGTTCGAGGCTCGATTCCCCAGGATCCACGTTAGCCAGATGCACAAGGGGGCGCACGCGTCTGGAGTTCGTTTGCAGAGGCTGGAGGCCCTGGTGCGCCCATTCTCTCTCTCTATCTCTCTCTCTCTCTCTCTCTCTTTCTGCCTCTTTCTCTGTCGCTCTCAAATAAATAAATAAATAAACCAAAAAAAAAAATTTAAAAAAAGAAGCTCCCACTAGCTTTTGACCATTTCTGTTAGTTTATAGAACTCTCCATGTAGTCTTCAATGTTTCACATCATAACGATATTATTTATCTTGTGTATTATGTTTCTTTCTAGAATGTCTAAGTTCATGAAGACAAGGGTTTTAGACCGAGTCTCTACTGGATTGCCACCTCTTCAACAGCATTTAGAAGGTATTCAATAAACATTTGTAAGGTTAATGAGTGAATTCGGTGCCCACGTGCCAGGTTTCTTCTAAGTGCCATGTGTGCTTGATGTGGATCCTAAACAATGTCCTATCCAGAGGCTGTTGTTATCAACTTGTAAATACCAAGACCTAGACACAGAAGTGTACAGCAAGGCTGTGAACTCAGGTCGACTCCTACCACTTTGCTATTTATTATGATAACATAATGAATTTCATCTTTTTTTTTTCTAATAGTAAACTAGGTTCTTGATACCTATGTGCCTGAATACCAAATTTTATCTATAATATTCCATTTAAAAATGAGATAAAGGAAGGTGGTTAATTTCTACATGCTTAAATACTAAATTTTATCTACATGTATTCCATTTAAAGATGAAAGAAACCATAGAGAATTTAAATAATTTAGCCAGGTGTAGTACTGCATGCCTTTCATCCCAGCACTCAGGAGGCAGAGGTAGGAGGATCGCTATGAGTTTGAGTTCACACTGAGACTGCTTAATGAATTCCAGGGTCAGCCTGGGCTAGAGTCAGACCCTACCTCAATGGCAAAAATAGCTACTTAAATAATTTACACAAGGTGGTACAACAAGTAAGTGGCCCAGTTGAAATCTTTGTTAAGCTATATCTGCTCCTAACATCCTGCCAAACTGGGTAGCCTTATGAAAAACCGTAAGATGCTTTGTTTTGAAACTCAGATAAAGTCTATGAAGAAAATTGATGTCATGTATCTATTGTTCTCAAGTAAGATTAGAGAAAAATAATGAATTCTGCATACACTTTTATTAGAATGGAAACATTTCAGTATATGGGAGGTCTACTTGTCAGATGTTACTATAATCTGGGTAATAGCATATTACTTTCATTAAGTAATTACTGTTGCCATGGTGTGAGCCTAACTTAGCTTACAATGGGACACAACATAAATACCGTGTCCCTCCCCCCACTCCCAAAGCTCAGAAAAAGAAAACAGCTGCTGCGTCTGAGGCATTTTTATAGGACAAGTGAATAGCTCATCCTGTCATGCAAGAGGACAATTTTATAAAACCACACTTGGAAAAGCAAGTTGGGCTGTGGCTGTTCTCTTCTTTCTCTTGTTGTGCAAAATTGTGTAAGACACTGGCAGTAGTAATTCTGACAATGTCTCTGGGTACAGATGTTCCTTGGAAAGAACTGTTCTCCGTTCGGTTATCACACAAACGTAGGGTAGAGGTGTTGGTCAAAAGCGGTATGAAGATGCTTGAAATAGCCACTGTCATTCCAGTCAGACAAGAAGAAACAACAGCCTTCTCACCCAGTGCAGCCTGTGAACATGAGTGTGCTTCATTAACGGGAGTCACCTACTTGTATGCAAGAGGGGGATGTGGTTCAGAAATGAGTTGTCTTTTCTTACCAGGTCCCGTTCCTTCCCAGATACCCAAGATTTTCACACTCCACTTGGTATAATGCATAAACCTGGAACTTGTGGATGAGACAAATTGTTTTTATTTTTCCTTAAATATACATGTATCTGATTTCTCTTTTGCAGTCTGCTTAGACTTTGTGTGATGTTTATTTCTATCATGAGTATGATTTTATCTTGGAATTATGTCACTGGTGGGTATGAAACAATTTTTAGAAAGCAAAGAAACATTTTTATATTAAATTACTTTTTATTAGCATATCAATAATTAAGTTTCACTATGATGTTTTCAAACAAACTTTTTGTTTCTCTTTCCCATCTCCCCTTGTGCCCTATGGCCTTCTTTCTGCTCTATTCACAGTAGCTAGGAAACGAAATTAACCCGATGTCCACCCAATGATCACTGGATGTGAAACATTTTTATCTCTAGATGATAATACTATGATTCCATGGGGCCATGTCTGAGAAGTTTTGTATGATGGAAAATTGAAGTCATTGGGAAAATGAAGAATATCTTAGTACTGGAAGGTATAGAGCAAATTCCTAGACTGAGTGGGACAAAGTCCTACATTTTCACCTTGGTGGTTCTGCTAATTAATAGCTAAACATTAGAAAATTCATGTAACCTTTCTGGTATTTGGGTTTTCTTCTGCAAAAAATATAAACTCTTAGGTCTGAAGAGACTATTGATTTATTCCATCATTTAAAACATTCAGGGGGCTAGATAGATGGCTTAGTGGTTAAGGTGCTCGCCTGCAAAGCCAAAGGACCTAGGTTCAATTACCCAGGACCCACGTAAGCCAGATATACAAGATGGCACATTCATCTGGAGTTTGTTTGCAGCGGCTGGAGGCCCTAGCGTGCCCATTCTCACTCTCTCTGTCTCTCTCTTTCTCTGCTTCTTTCTCTCAATTTCAAATAAATAAAAATAAAATATTCTTAAAAATTCAGAAAACATAGCCACATTGAAAAAAAATCCAACTAAATTAAAATTTTGTTTAGTAAGTCAAAATTTTAATACATTATCATAAAAACTTATTTATTCCTATGAGGCTGATAATGACCAAATAAAGTCACAAATAGCACTGTTTATTTAATTTTAAGAAATTATTATAATAATGTCTCACCTTAATTATGAGGACAGTTCAGTAAATACTATGTTTAGGTCTAATAGATTGCATTATTCTCATCATAGTTATGAATAAAGACTGGTGTCATGAAGTACTCATTGAAAATTAGAACCTATAGTTGGTCATGCCATTGTAACAGGATGCGACTTAACAGTAATGTCATGGGCATTGTTCCTTTAAGAAGATTAATTTGTCCTATGGAGACAAAGTAGGCCACCTCCCTGCAATTCCTTCTGCACCCATGTAGATAAATACAGCTGGCAGCATCAGGTGGATAGTATGAGTAGGTAATACTCTGATCTATGACTTGGTCAACTATCCTGCACCTTCTCTTAGCCCCTAACACTAGTAAGGAAGATATAGCCACCCTGTAGCAAGGCCTCTTCTCTAGTTAGAGACCCTTTCCCATAAAAACCTTTAAAACATATGTATTCCCAAGAATTAATTTCAGTTGTCCCAAGACCATCTTCCTTTGACCATCTTGAGAATCTCCCATGGCAGAGTGTCCAGTGTTAATAAAAGTAATTCCTTCTAAAACTTCACTTTAATGCCACTCCGTTTGAACTGGGTCAGAATTTTTATCAGTCACATGCTAGAGTCAAGTAGCCTGTGGGGTATCCCTGATTGGAACTGTGTGTACTTGCTAAGAAACGTTTGGGGGCCTGCCTGAGTCATATGGAAATTTGTTAAGGTTGGTTAGCCCATTCAATCAATTTCACTTGTGTTAGTGAGTTTGGTAAACTGGCTTAAAGAGCAAAGGATACATTTGACCCTGAAAAGGTGAGCAAAAACTCATTTGTTCCTTCATTATGCTAACACAAACAGATGGCCATGAGAACAAGCATTTGGTGGACTTTTCATAAATTAGCCTGTTTGAGTTTGTGGAATAGCCTGGGAAAAGTGGATGGCGTGTGATACTAAAATGCCTTCTCATGACTTGGCATTGAGGCACTACCATAGTTGGTGATAATCACAGGGTATGCTTGCACAATTTAGACTTTAGCAGAAAACTTTCTTTGGATAGAAGCTTTGGGAGGCTTCCTGGGTTTTGGTTTTTGTGTTTTAATTACTAAAATGTGTTTTCAGTCGATCCAAATTAACTTGCGTTATTGTGCTACAATTAAATGTGAACCGCCTGGCAATTATTTTTCTTTCCTTTGAAAAACATTGCTATTTGTTTATTTATTTTTTTCTCTGGGGCTCGGAGGAAACCTGATCCATATTGGAATAAGAATTTTAAAGACATGGATGTAATTTGGTGGTGAAATGGACTCAGCATTGTTCCTATGACCTTTCCTACTTTTACCCCTCCCTTGCCCACTCATTTCATCTTAAAAATATTAGACATGAGTCAATTTTGTGCTAATGGTCTCAAAAAAAGCTAAATTGTGTACTTTTTAAAGAAAATCCAAAATTGTAATGTGTGTGCAAAATTGCTAACATTAGGATTCCTAAAATTTACCAACATTGCACAAAGTACTGAGAAGAACATAATAATTCCTGCAGTGATCAATTACAGTCGTTTTTAGAAACGTATTTTAAATCATTCAAGGATGCTGTGATTAAATGTAAATGTACAATGGGAGTACTTCAAAAGCTCTATGACTATCCTTGCATTTGGCTTATATTCCATTGACAAAAGTAGCCTTACTATGGTGGTTTGAATATAAAAGTGTCCACCATAATAGGCTCCTGTGTTTGAACACTGGATCCCCAGCAAAGTGATGCTGTTAAGGAAGGTTATGAAACATTTAGGAGGTGGAGCTTTGGTGGATGAACTGTATCACTAGGAGAAGACACTGAGATTTCTAGTCTAGCCTTACTGTTCTGGCTCTTTGCTCCTCCCTGCCGATGTGATGATGTCAGCACTTGTTCCTGCCATGCTCTCTCCACCATGGTAGATTTTACTTCTTGAACTATAAGCTGCATTAAAAAAAAAAAATCCTTTTAAGCCGGGCATGGTGGAGGTAGGAGGATTGCCATGAGTTCAAGGCCAGCCTAAGACTCCATAGTGAATTGTAGGTCAGCATGGGCTAGAGTGAGACCCTACCTTGAAAAAACAAAAAATAAAAATAAAAAAAATAAATTCCTTTTGTAGCTCGCTTCTGGTCAGGTGTTTTATCTCAGCAACAAAAAATAGACTTTTTAAATTTTTTATTTATTTATTTGAGAGAACAAGGGGAAGAGAGAGAGAGAGAAAGGGAGAGAATTGGCACATCATGGCCTCTGGCCACTGAAAATGAACTCCAGATGCATGTGCCACATTGTGCATCTGGCTTACATGGGTCCTGGAAAATCAAACCAGGGTCCTTTTGCTTTGCAGGCAAACACCTTAACCACTAAGCCATCTCTCCAGCCCACGAGAAAATATTTTATATACTTAAGCTAAAATATATGCAAGAGCTAATTCAAGGAAATAACTGAGGTATAGTCTGCTATATCCTCAATCTTCATAGCTTTATTTGATCTCATAACTGCAACCTTCCTTTCCAATTTAAACTGAGAGAGAAAAAATTTCCAAATGAAGACATTTCAGTGTTCTGGCCTTCATTTCTTCTTTTTTTTTTTTTATTAATAAAACAGTACCTTTCATTTTAATTTATGCAGTGAACTTATCATGTATAATGTTTGAATTCCTTGTGGGCACATAAACTTCTCTCTGCAATATAGATACCTAGAGGATAAAAAGACTATGGATAGATTTTGATGGGGCCAGGAGTTCTGACTAGTTTATAAAATCTGAAACAAGTAAGAAATTATCTGAAGTAGCTCACAGTTTTAGAAGTCTTCAAAAATTGCAAAAAAAATTGAGATACCTTGTTAGTTAGATTAATCATTGGTTTGATAGCTAGGTTCAGGGTCCTTAAATTGCATATTTTGTTTCATTGCTGCTCATCTTTTTCTAAAATATTTTATTTTTATTTATTTATTTAAGGGGGGAGAGAGAGAGAGCTGGGCGTGGTGGCACTCAGGAGGCAGAGGTAGAAGGATTGTCATGGGTTCAAGAGGCCACCCTGAGACAACATATGAATTCCAGGTCAGCTTGAGCGACAGTGAAACCCTACCTCATAAAACCAAGAAAAAGAAAGAAAGAAAGAAAGAAAGAGAGAGAGAGAGAGAGGGAGGGAGGGAGGGAGGGAGGGAGGGAGGGAGGGAGGGAGGGAGGGAGGAAGGAAGGAAGGAAGGAAGGAAGGAAGGAAGGAAGGAAGGAAGGAAGGAAGGAAGGAAGGGAGAAAGAAAGAAGAGGAAGATAAAGGAAGAGAGACCAGGAGAGAGAAAATGGGTACACTAGGGCACTTAGCCACTGCAAATGAACTCTAGATGCATGCACTACCTTGTGCATCTAGCTAATGTGGCTCCTGGGGAATCAAACCTAGGTCCTTTGGCTTTTCAGGCAAGCACTTTAACCACTAAGTCATCTCTCCAGCCCTCATTTCTTGAGTCTTACAGAATATACTTGGTTGAACCATTTTCTGACTGAGAAATATTCATGGGAAAGTAATGAAAATCATCTACATTGAGAGAGAGCATGTACGCTGGTATCTCCTCATGGTCAACATGTATTTCTTTCCCATCTTTAAAACTGCAAGAATTCTAAGGCAGGGGGATTTAAAAAAAAGGGGGGGGGGAGTTAGTTGCTTCCATTATGAAGTATCTATCTCCCTTCCATAAATATTCCCCCAAACAAAGTGCCAAGAGCTGCTGGCTTACTAATTAACTTGACGGGATTCTTTTATAATGTCTCTTATACACTATCAGTATACACAATTGTTAGATGCCAGTTCAACAGACTTGTTCGTTTATTTTTTAAACAAACCACTCATTAAAGAGAAAGGGGCCACATCATTCAGTCCTGACCTACCAAGTGTCAAGGACTCTTCACCTAACTGGCCAAACATTAACTATAATGGCATCTTTTAGAACCCCTGGCCTCATGGCTTGCTCTTTACAGGTTACCTTAGCAATGTTTTCTTGGATGACAATCTCCTATAAGCTCCAAGAATATAGACAGATCATTGATTATTATAAACATAGAATGTGCCACGCATAGCCACCCAGGTCAATTATAATCACTAAACTGAGGCTGTACACCTACTTAGTTAAGCTATGTCAAAATTGGTGCTGAGCAGATGGCTCACTAATTAAAGGATCTTGTTTGCAAAGCCTAATAGACTAGGTTCAAATCCCCAGACATGAAATGTGGCACGGGAGTCTGCCACTTGTCTGTTTGTATGCAGAGCAAGAAACCTTGACACTGCCCCCACATATGCAAGGCAATAATTAAAAACTTTAAGCCAGGTGTGGTAGCACACACCTTCAATCCTAGCACTTGGAAGGCAGAGATAGGAGTATCGCCATGAGTTTGAGGCCACCCTGATACTACATAGTGAATTAGAGGTCAGCCTGAGCTAGAGTGAGATGACTATACCTCAAAGGAAAAAAAATAAAAATAAAAATAAAAAAACTTTTAAAAGACACATCAAAATCATGGGACACGTAATACTTGGCATTTTACCTCCACTTTGCCAATTGACTTTTGCTATTCTTTCAAATGAACAGTTTGCCACTGCTACTGTCTATGCATTTTTTAATTTTATTTTGTTTAATTTATTTATTTGAGAGGGACAGACAGAAAGAAAGAGGGAGAGAGAGAGAATGGGTGTGCCAGGGCCTCCAGCCACTACAAAAGAACTCCAGATGCATGCGCCCCCTTGTGCATCTGGCTAACGTGGGTCCTGGGGAGTCGAGCCTCGAACTGGGGTCCTTAGGCTCCCCAGGCAAGCACTTAACCACTAAGCCATCTCTCCAACCCTGTCAATGCACTTTTTCATTGTTTTTTTGTTTTTGGTTTGTTGGGATAGGGTCTCACTCTAGCCCAGGCTGACCTGGAATTCAATATGGAGTGTCAGGGTGGCCTCGAACTTATGGCAATCCTCCTACCTCTGCCTTCTGAGTGCTGAAATTAAAGGCATGCGTCACCATGCCCAGCCTTTTTATTGATTTTTTTAACCTGTATTTGCCACTACATAAATGACCTTGAATTTTATATTTCCATCTTATAGAGGCAGTTTTCCATAGAGTGAGACCCTATCTTGAAAAAGCAAAAATAAATAAATAAATAAATAAATAAATAAATAAAAGAATAGAAATTAATTCCATTGTTTTTCTTTCAATAACACTATGAATAAAATCTTACATGCAGCAGGAGAGATAGCTTAGCCATTAAGGTACTTGCCTGGGAAGCCTAAGAACTCATGTTCTAATCTCCAGGTCCCACATAAGCCAGACACACAGTGACACAAGCACACAATATCACACGTGCACACAACGGGGGAGCACGTGTCTGGAGTTTCTTTGCACTGCCTTAAGGTCCAGACACACCCATTCTCCCATTCTCTCTCTCTCTCTCAAATAAAAAGTAAAATTTTACACAGACAGTCTTAATAACCAAAGTTTAATGAAAATCTTTTAGGTACCTTTAAAGATATGGATGTGGATAAGACAGATTCTGAAAGTAGGACTCTAGAGAATTCAGGAACAAAGCAAAAATGCTAGTAGAGTTGTTCTCTAAAGTTTTAGTTGTGGTGTCTGTCAATTCTTTTTAAATACCTTAATAGACACTGTGTAGAAAATATGTATATTGTTTAGTTTAGCAAGTAACCCATATACTTGTAGTAGTTAATACAAAAATATGTTATTCATAGATCATTAATTAATGTTAGTTTGGAATGCAAGGTCTGAAAATAAGAGTGAATGCTTTTGTCAAAAGGCTACTGAATCTTAGTTCTTGGAAAGCCCCAGCCACTGCCCTCACCACAGCGAGTGCTTTGTGACTTGTATGTGGATCAGTGACCAACACTTAGCGAATTAAGACACTGAATGTCAGAAATGGGGCTGCTTACTGGTGAATCTAGTGATTGCATGACAAAATGATATGTTAAAATCTTCCCAAATTAGAGAAATTAAACATAATCAGTACGTTCATTTTGGCTAAACTATTTAAAAGGTACTTTGCACACATGCACAGACAATAAAAACATAGGATGTATTTGTGGTCTACATTCTTGACAAAGATATTCTTATCTTAATCCCTCTAGATCCTTCTGCCCATTTTTAGATTCAGGAGGATCTGGCTGTCTGATCAGCTCTAGGGGTGGTATAATCCTGCTGTGTCTCCTTTCAGAGTGTGGCTGTCTGCCTTAATGGAACCTTTCTTAGTCTGTAGTTACAGTACCACAAAGGACAGTGAGCTGAGATCTTGTTGAAACAGATGTTTGTATGAATATTTGTCTTCTTGCTTTCTAGGGATTATTTGGTATATTTTTTTGTTTGCACATGTGAGAGAATTTAGACTTGGGCCGGGGTTCATCACACTGGGGAATAAGGTTTCAAGTGGAGTGTGCCTACTGGTTCTCTGCTAACTCAGTCAGTGTGAGCCCCTCACGGAACCAGAGGATTGTTTATAATCATGTAGGCTAAGGTTCTTTTCCCATGTCTCTTACTGATCTAAAGATTTTAAGTTGAGAATTACAGGAGCTAGGGAGATTGTTCAGTGGTTAAAGACATTTTCTTGCCAAGCCTGCCTGCCCAGGTTTAACACGCAAGCCTCCCATGTAAGCCAGACATGAAAAGTCATAGAAACATCTGGTATTCATTTGCAGCAGATACAGGTCCTAGTGTGCCTGTGCATGCACACACACACACACACACACGCAAATAAGTAAATTAACGTTAAAAAAGAAAGAATAAAAATAGTAGACACAATGTTTATACATCACACACATGACATGTAACTTTTATCTGAAATTTATCATTCTTATCTTTGAACATTTTTTTATGTTTTCTGTTTTTGTTTGTTTTATTTTTTTCTTATATTTTATTTTTCTTTCTTATCTTTGAATATTTTTGCATTGATTTTTTTTCATGCCAGAACTTCTATAGTCAATGGACAATTACTTTCAAGAGTTAAATATGAACTTTTACTCTAGAAAACAATGTTTCCTTTCCTAATAAATTTTTATTGGTGAGATTCTTATGCAAAAAAAATTACTGATAATATTATATATATAACATATACATATATAAAAAAATTAAAAGGCAGTATAATGATACAAACAAAGGAAAAAAGCTGACCACTGTGACCAATGAAGATGTGAGTATTGCAGCAGGTGTCATATTTGAGATTTAGACACAGCATAATACAGGCAAGAGTCACTGTAATCAGACTTTGAAGATTAAGATCGGTTAAAGAGAGCATATAACATGTCTGGAGGCACAGGCTAAAGAGTACAGATTCTAGTTCCTTTCAGTATTGCTTTATGTAGGAAATCTTGATTTGGATGAAAAGTAAGCTAAACATTTTGAAAGGGTAACAGCCAATCCCGACTTAAGCCTTGCTGAAAGTTATCAGGCGAGTGAGGGCCTTTCCCCACTGAGCCTTCTCCTCTGGCCTCCACAGTCATTATGCATTTATGAACTGTAGGATGAGGGAATGAGGTTTAGGTTTAGGGACAGATGAAACTTCAGGCAAGGAGCTAGCAGGAACTGCGTCTCCTTCTCCCCATTTCTGAAACCTGGTAAGAAATAGCACTTGGCTATTTTCCCAGAACAAAGAGCAGGGTATGAATTTGAAATTAACCCATCTTGTGTTTTCTTAAAACAGGAAACTAGCATGGAAGTTAATGAACAGTGAACAGAGCATCCTCCCATTAAAAACTCCTGAAATTTCCAGTGTTTGTGAACTTTGCCTGTCTCTCTACCTTGTAATCCATCTCCTTCTTCCCTCTCTCCCTAATTACTGTTTTCCTGTCTCATTAACCTTTTATGGCTCAACTTAAATAGACACACTAATGTTGCAGATTTCCTAGAGCTGTAGTCAACCACTTAATGTTTCCTCTCTAGCTCATCTAGCTCCTTCAGGAACCTGTCTTACTGACCGAGTGAATGATATGCAAACAATCATTTATTATGGGTAATTTTGTCCAGTAGGTTTTCTCAGTCTATCTATAAGCTTTTGTTTTTCTCTAAATAGAGTTTCTTAGGTAGCACAAAACATATCGAAATTCTATCACTTTCTTTCCAAGCGTCTGGGGATAATAAGGACAAACTGTGGGAATGAACTATGGGAAAGAACTTGGAACACTTATGGACCTTACAAATAGCTTTTCTGAGATTATTGCTGGAGATGTTACATGTCTTACTTAAAACTTGCTCTACAGTTAATCTTACAACTGTGCGACCTGCTTGAAGCAACGTGACTAGGTTTCTTCTGTCTTGGTGTACCTTCGTCATGAACAGCACGGTGATCAATACTGACACGCAATGTTTAGAGGCCTGGTTGGCCTCTCGACTGAGAACATGCATGCATGCATGAGGAGTGCTGGTCAGAGTGTGGAAGGCGGCGAGCTTGGTAACTATGGGCCCACAGCCCTGTTGAAGGCAACAGGCAGGGTTAGTGTGATTGCTCTTGTGACCAGAGTGCGTTTGTGTGTTTTGTATCAGCGGAGCCCAGCAGGGCCCACCCATAAATCTCTTCCTTTGACAGATGTTTCAGGATTATCCCAAATTGAAAGTTCCTTAGCCTTTGCTCATGCGGTGTGGACTTGTTCACATGCTGCTCATTGAAAGCGTCAGTGTGCATCTTTGCACGCAGGAGGGAGGAAGCCACAGTGACACCAGAGCAGCAGCGACAGCAGACGCAGCAGGTGTGCTAATGGCTTGGACTAAACTTCTCTTCAGTATAGGTTTTCCTCAGGCTGCTGCTAGAGGCAGCTGGCCCACTCTTGAGACATGGGGTCCCAGCAGTTAGCTCTCCCACCTCCCAGGCTCTGCTCCTAGAAGCAGTTTGCCCACTTCTGGATAAGACCATTCCAGAGGTTACTCTTCACAAAATCCAGGCCTGTGCCCACCAAATAGGATAAACGCAAATAATTAAAATAATGGGAGACGGAAAATTGAGATGGTGCGTTTAGTTAATCTTCACTGTCAATTTTATTAGATTTAGAAACATCATGGAAACATGCCTCTTGGTCTCTGATTGAGAGGGCTTCCAGGGAGGTTTAACTTAGGACAGAAGACCCACTGTGAATGTGGGTGGCACCATGCCATGGGCTGGAGTCCTGCAATGGATGAAAAGGAAAAAAGAGGGAGATCAATTCAGCACCAGCATTCATCTCTCTCTGCTTAACCTCAGATGCCATGTGACCAGCTACCTCAGACTCTTGTCACCACAGTTAGACTGCTCTTGTCACTACGTCTTCCTGGGAATGGTGGACTATACAATTAAACTGTCATCCAGAATAAAGCCTTTCTTCATTAAGTTGCTTTTTTCAGGTATCGTGTCATGGCAATGTAATTAGTACAGATGGCATCGCATTAACTGGAACAGCTAGGCTGGCTGGTATCTCTGGATAGTAGTTGTGGAGAGTTCAAGGGTTTTATCAAGTTGTGTAGGAGTTCAAGGGTTTTATCACAACACAAGTTCAAGGAAAAGTAAGGTGAAGAGAAAGAAGTCTTTGATGGAGAATCCTTTCGCTGTGCAGGCCCCTTTGAAAAACAAGAAAGGAGGAAGAGGAAGCAAGACCTAAAGGAAGAAGGAAGGCAGGACTGACAAGCTCCGCTCATCTGATAGCAAGCCATCAAGGGATCATTGCTCATTAAAGAGGGTCCTTCCTTGAATAGCAATAGTAGGTCCTAGAACCCTTTCTACTTTCACTCATACATTCACCCAGTGCAGCATGTTACCAGAAAGAAGGTGTCATTGATTTAAAAGTAATGGTTACCAAAGATATTAAAAAAGCCTTCAGCTATCCACACTTCTTGGAACTGCATAGAGTTATCCATTCTTGAAGAAAATCTGAGCATTGCTTTTACGTGACTTTAACAATCCCTATGTCTGCTTGGGTTTGCATTGGTCTCTGAAACCAGGTTTCGTCTCCTTTGATAGTAGTACACAAATAGATTCGAGAAGAGTCACTTGGACAACGGAGCAACCCAGTGGCTCAGAAACATGAGTCCACTTGTAAGTCAGCTAGAAAAATGGAAAAAGCATGGGTGGTTGAACCCACATCAGAGTTGGTGTTTCAGGTCTGGGGAGAGATCCAAGAGCAGAGCAAGGTCTCTGGGCATGCCTTTGCTGCTGGTTGTAGGCCTCTACCCAAAGAACCACATGAGTGGGGGCATAACCGCACAAGGGAGAATCAGAGAAGAGGACCCAGCTAGGTGCAAGTGCTCTTTCTTAGAAAATGTGATTCAAACATTCAGTAAGATTTTAGGAAGTTACTCATCACACTCCATAAAAGTTCTTTATAATATAGTCCAAAGAAAAGAATCAGTTGTATTAATAAAGGTCAGAAAAAAGAAAAAAAAAAGGAAATCACATATGTGTGTATATATATATATATATATATATATGTGTGTGTGTGTGTGTGTGTGTGTGTGTAAAACATATATATGTATATAGTGTATATGTACTATATGTGTGTGTGCATGTGTTTTGTGTGTGTGTATAATACACATATGGGTTTGTGTATGATATGTGTGTTTGTGTGTTTTGTGAGTGTTTATTTTGCTTGCTGTGACTTAATTATTTTATTTTCCCTATGGGACTCCAACACTGAGTATCATATAAAGAAATCATGGCCACATTTTTAATTTCTTTTTCTTCTACTGTTAATGTGTATTTTACCTATGCCTTATCTTTTTAGGGGTTCATCATTTTTAAACCATGAAGTCAGAGAATGATGCCACCCCCATCTCCACACAGGAACCCCTGCACACCCAAGTCCTGGGCTCTGATCTGTCTGTACCCTACAGGGGTCTTTGTTCCTCCTGGTGGGTGGGCTATGGGGAGGTCATTCAGTCTTAATGACCTCTGCTTCCTGCAGAGAGTGTGTTCTGCGCGCCTGTCAGGCCAGGGTCTTTGGCTTCACTTCTCATCCTCGTGGACAGCCCTGGCTCGGTGAACTCTGAGCGAAGGGCTGTGCGTGACTTGAAAGGGAAAGAATGACGGAAACCACCTGCTCTGGCTTCAGTGTCACCCTTGCAGCCTGCTCTGCTCCGAAGAGGGCCCCACAGACACTGACTGGACTGTTCCACAGCCCCTCTCAGAGGTGGCCGAGTGAGCCCTTTCCCTGCTCGCTGGTTCTTCTGGATGTTGTTGGCTGAGGCACATTTCAGCAGAGACCATCCCGCATTTCGTTACAAATTGAACCTTGGCCCTTAGGAGGTGGTTAGAAGCTGAAGCAGAAGTCGGTCACTTATCTCAGGCAGCTGTGAGACGACAGGACAAAGCCCTGCAAGTGCATTTTTAACAAGTTTATTGTGGGTCGGTAATAACTGAACGGAATACATTTAGGCATGTTCTTAAGCCACTTAACTTCTCTGTTATAAAGGCCGTGTAATATTTCTGCCACAGGCCACAATCCGGTGTGGTTGGGGGGGTGCGTATAACTGGATACATTTTGTGCAATAGAGCATATGTAATATTTTCTAGAGTATGTACATATATAATTTATTCTATAGTATGTACGTTATAGAAATGCCAGGTCATACATTCTCTTCTCTCTAATTCATAACTACCTAATTCATTCCACCATTTTCTCCTTCCGTTTTGAAGATGCACTTGATTCTTCCGTCCGATGGAGATTTATTGAGTGTATTTTAACCCACTTGGTCAACCATAAGGGAATGTTAGCAGTGTTCTTCCAAAGTATAAAATTCCTGGGGTTTGCATGGGTCTCTGTCTCTAGTTGTCCTTCTCACTTGTCCGTATATAATATCAAATATATTGGAGAAAAAGCATTAAGATAGCTGATCAATCTCATGGTTCCCAAACTTGACTATGCATTTGAATCAGCTGACGGGAATGAAGGCATGTGTTACGAGGCTGTACATGCTGAACGTTCCCTTGTCATCATCTATTGTGTTCTCAGTATTGTGACCTTTGAGCATAGAAAATGTCAATGTAGTTGCCATATTTTCTACCCCTCCCCCTCCCCTTCCACAGACACTTTAAAAGTGTCCTTCCCTTCCGGGACGAAACGTCAAACTGGAACTCAGCTTAGAGGCCTTCAAAGGCCACCTTTCTCGCTTTGGCACTTGCAGGCTACACTCCCTTGATGATCTGCCTGTAGTTAAAGGTAAGACCCTACTTCTGAAGGTGCCGCATGCTGTGGACACAGAACATCAAGAGATCCAGCTGGAATCTGGAAGGAATCCAGTTCCCAGATGGCGTGCCCGTCTAGTGATAGGAAAAAACGGCCAAAAATGTTCTTTGTTAACAGGGGACAAGGCTGTAAGAAAGCAATGAGCCTCACTCTGCACTTGTGCAATGCTCGTTTGGCCCAGACATTCTGTGGTGGTTTGACACAGAGGTCCCCCAATAAACTCATTTGTTTTCAGTCCAGCCTTTGCTCTCCCATCCTTTCCCTACCATCATGAAGCTTTCACTTATGACAAAATAAACCCTGTCTTCCTATCAGCAGCTTGTGGTCAGGTGTTTAGTCCTAGAACCAGGAAGGTAACCACAGCACACTCCTCCTTCATGCTTCTGTGCCATCGAGCTAGCTAGATGCCTGTGCTTCTCCCTCTACCTAGGCGAGCCTCCGGTCAACCTCTTTTATTTTTATTTATGTATTAAAATGTTTTGTTTTTATTTGCTTTTTAGTTATTTGGGAGAGAGAAATAGGTGGTGGGGATGGGGAGGGAGACGGAGAGAATGGCCACACCAGAGCATCCAGCCAATGCAAATGAACTTCAGAGGCATGCACCACCTTGTGCATCTGGCTTTACATGGGTCCTGGGGAATCAAACCTGGAACCTTTGGCTTTGTAAGCAAATGCCTTTAGCCTCTAAGTCATCTCTCTAGCCCCCAACCTCTTTTATACCTGCCTAATATCGTTTTCTTTCGCATTCCTCTTTGTCACTCCCAGAGAATGCTGTTCCTAAACTCCCAATACAATTCAAGCTAGTAGAATGAAAGCCCTCACCCCCCCCCCACCTTCCTTTTGTTCCTTTATGGGAGCCGGAGATTTGCTTAGCAGAGCAAAGAGTTCCTTTTATTTACCTACTGTCAGCCTGAAAGTCTTCTGATTTTCAAAGGATTCAACAAGCCACTCCCCAAAGAACGTTTCAAATAAAATAACTTTTTGTTGCTATTCTTTCAGGCATATATGTAAAAGGTACATACCTCTCAGGATTTTATTAGTAGATATTCAGTTTTCAAATTAGACGACATGAGCAGGCTAGGAGAGGAGACCAGCTCCAGAGGGCGCTAGGCAGACCCTCTGTATTTCAGGTGAAGGTCCTGTGCTTTGTTTCCATGAGATTTCAAGGGAAGGGGCTTGGCAGTATTTATTTGGTTTACGGCAACCG
Source organism: Jaculus jaculus (assembly GCF_020740685.1). Lineage (NCBI taxonomy): Eukaryota > Metazoa > Chordata > Mammalia > Rodentia > Dipodidae > Jaculus > Jaculus jaculus. The sequence continues at coordinate 191,712,415 of NC_059103.1, forward strand.
CTCAGATGTATTACATCTGCTGTGCACTCAAGGGTGTGTGGGGTGTCCTTCTGGTGACTTGCTGACGGCCTCAGACAACATGCATGTTTGGACTTTCTGCCTTTGATCTCTTTTGCCTAGTATCTTAATGCAGCCTTTCCTGTGCCTTGAGACACTTCCTTAGCTTCCATTAACATGACAGCTCTGCCCACAGTCTTGGTTCTGCCCTACACTTTCAGCTGCGGGGTGACAGAGGACCAAGCTGCAGTGTAACACACGTGTAACAGGTAAATGCAGTGTACAAGAGAGGGGTGGTGTATGAGAAAATTACATTTTTTTCTGGTGTTGGAACCTGGGAGTTGAGGATTAGGGATAGTGGAAAAAAATATAGGAAAAATCAACTTTTTTTGCAGGGGGCAAGCATTTGAGGTAGGGTTTCACTCTAGTGCAGGCTGACCTGGAATTCACTATGTCGTCTCAGGGTGGCTAATCTTAATCCCAGCACTTGAGAGGCAGAGGTAGGAGGATTATTGTGAGTTCCAGGCGACCCTGAGACGACATAGTGAATTCCAGGTCAGCCTGAGCTAGAGTGAAACCCTACCTTGAAAAACGAAGAAATAAATAAATAAAAAGATTAAAGGCGCGCACCACAACAGCCAGCTCATAAATTGACATTCTTCAAAGAATAAGTAACACGGTGGCTATAGGTGGAGATACTAAAAATAGGTTAAGTATCAACTGTGATAAATTTAGTGAGTCGTCGAGACGCAGGGTGTCACTTTCTTGCTGCTGGGACAAAATGCCCAGCCAGAAGCACCTCATGGAAGGAAAAGGATTTACTTTGGTTCTCAGTTCTGGAGGGTAGAATTCATCACTGTGTGGGAGGCCTGGCAGACTAGAGTTCTAATCACATTTCACCAGCCGAAGAAGCAAAGAGGAAGAGCTGGCAGGCAGCTGGGCTGGGCTACCATCCTTCGAGGCTCACCACCTCCTCCTTCCAGAATAGCGCTACCACCTGGAGATCAACTGTTCCAACACATGAGCCTGAGGGTAATAATCTACATTGAAAGCCCCACCTTCAGAATATTAGACTTTTCATCTAAGTGAGGAATATCAGACCAACTGTTTCTGACAATAACCATCTGTTTTGACTCACTGATTCAGGAGTTACAGTGCGTAGCTGGTTGGCTACACAGTCTCTGGGCCTGTGGCAGAAAGTTAAAGCAAGCTGAGTTGTTTATTTCATGGCAACCAGGAAGCAGACAGACTGACAAAACAAGGCCTGGGACAGCATACCACCAAGGACCTAGCTCCTCTACCTAAGCCCCAACTCCAACATTTCTGTTATCTCCCCAAAAATGCCACTAAACGATGGATCTGACCATGGATAAATTAACTCATTGATGAAAGTAGGATTTTCATGGTCCAAACTCTTACCCCCACCCCCCTTAAAACAACATCTGTGTTAGGGCCTATGCTTTCAATGAGACTTTTGGTAGGCCACAAGCTATCCAACCATAACATTCAGTTTCCTGTAAATAAAAGGTGATAGTTTTATTTTTATTGTTTACTTATTTATTTAATGAAGGAAAAGAAATAAATGGGTAATACACCAATGACACAGGGACAACTCAGGGCACACTCCATTTTTTTTAACAATCTTTTTTTAAAAATTTTGTTTATTTATTTGAAAGCGACAGACAGAGCGAGGAAGAGTCAGAGAGGGAGAGAGAGAGAGAGGATGGGTGTGCCAGGGCCTTTGGCCACTGCAAATGAACTCCAGACGCGTGCGCCCCCTTGTGCATCTGGCTAACATGGGACCTGGGGAACCGAGCCTCGAACCGGGGTCCTTAGGCTTCACAGGCAAGCGCTTAACCGCTAAGCCATCTCTCCAGCCCAGCACACTCCATTTTGATTATCATACCAGTGTAGCATAGTATGGCGTGGCGTGGTGTGATATATACTAGTGCATACCGGTAACATACTAGCATGGTGTACTGTAGCATAGTATATGCTAGTATATACCAGTATTATACTAGTACGGGATATTTCTGATGATGCTTAATGTGAACAATGCTACCTACCCTTCAATGATATCTTCTGTGCTCCGTCTCTCCCTTCCTTTCTTCTTCCCTCACTCTTTCTATACCTCCCTATTCCTCCCTCCCTCGGTCCTTCTCTTTCTTTCTTTGTTTCTTTTTCTTTCTTTCTTATTTGACAGGGTGTCATGTTTCCTAGACTGGAACTCCCTATGTTGCTCATGTTGAGGATGGTCTTAAACGTCTGGTCCTTCTCTGTCCCACCTGCTGAGAGTGTAGGCACTCACTACCATATCCAACACATGGGTGCCAAGGTACACGCAGTTTGGTATATGCTAGGCAAGTATACCACTAACAGTTGCATGCCTGCCCCTGCTTCACGTTAGGTCTCCAAAACGAAGATCCAAAATGAAAATAACAGAAAACGGAAACAAAACAGAACGAAGGAAATCAAATAAATCTCCAAATCAAAGGTGTCTCTATCGGCATATATGGTACTAAACATGCTTTAATCAGAGGATAGAGAGGAAAAAGAGTAGGAATCTAATAAAACCTCAGCATCATTATGCACCCCTATTTCATACTAGAAGCAAGACAATGACAATGCCATTAAGCACCAACAATAGGCTATATTTCTCCCTAGCAGAAAAATTAGATTTTTTTTTTTCAGTCTAAAAAATCTTAGACTGTTCCTACCAATATGATCACTTTGGTTCTCCCAAACTAGAAAATTTACTTCCAATATAAGGGATTTAGACTTTATGTCTTATGACCTACATTTTACCTATTTGTTTCTTTCCAAGAATGCATTCAAGAGGAAACTGTTCACAAGAAATTCAAGTAGTCTTCTACTTTGTATGCTTGTTTAGAAAGTAACATAGCTATGTTGTTATGTTAGTAGAAAAAAATTCAAGCCTAAAATAACACTTTAAATGTTCAGTTTTATTTATAAAATTATATTTGGTTAAATTTAAACTTCTAACCAAACCATAAACAGAAAAGTTTTATTAAGCATTTTCAAAATATTTTAGCTCAAGACTTACATTACTATTAAGGGAAGGAAGGATCCAAGTTTGGGATTTCTAAGATTTAAAGAACTTCACATTTTTACAATGACTACAAGAATAAATTCTGCCATATAACTTTCTCTCTTAAATTTGTTGTCATTTTATAGAAATAATCCCTGGTAGCACATTGTAAAGATATTTAAATGTGTTTCGAGTCTTCAAATGAGTTTTATTCAGTCATAAAGAATAAGAAAATTCTGTAATTTGGTGGAAAATGGATGCAACTGGTAATCAATACACTAAAGAAAAAGAGCCACATGCAGAAAGACAAATGGTACATTTTATCTCATTTGTGGGTCCTAGAATTATTAATAGATACAGAAGTCCATCCATCCGTCCATACATATGGCATGAAATACGTGTATATATGTATGCAATATGTATGACATGAAATATGTATGTATGTTTGTCACAAATACGCTATATGTATGACATGAAATATGTATGTATGTATGTATGTTTGTCACAAATACGCTATATGTATGACATGAAATATGTATGTATGTATGTTTGTCACAAATACGCTATATGTATGACATGAAATATGTATGTATGTATGTTTGTCACAAATACGCTATATGTATGACATGAAATATGTATGTATGTATGTATGTTTGTCACAAATACGCTATATGTATGACATGAAAGCAGAGAGGAGACTTGGGGGGAGGAGACTGATGGGAATGGGGAAAGAGGCAAACAGGCAGGAAATGAAAGGGGTCATTACAGTCCGAGTGTATGATATACTTGAAGGAAGTTGTCTATGTGAAACCCAATAGCATGCACAATGAATATACACCAGTAAAGTATCGTTTTAAAATATAAGTAACTCTGTCACATGTAACGCTTGCTCACCTGTCTCTACAGCTCTCATCGACTAGACCTGCTCAGTTTTTATGCAGTGCTCGTTCCCTATAGCTGCTGCCGAACCTGGGGCACAATAGCTACACAGTCTTTGTGGAGTAGTTTCAATGAACCGATGTGTCAAAGGGTAATGTATTTCTTTCTCAGTTTTAAAGAAATTTATAACTAGAAAATACATTTGTCAGACTTGCCCCAAAGCTTTGACAACCTTGGCACCACTGTCACTCAAGGTATGGCTAGCTGAGTTATTTACAGGGACAGGCAGAAGAAGTCTGATGGATGTGCATGAGTCAAGAACGGAGCTGCCCAGGTAGTCACTGGCAAAGTCATAGAGCTGAGAATGAAGAAACGCCTTTGGCAAGGGGTTGGATCCGACTTCTCCTGTGGGGTGTGTGTGTGTGTGTGTGTGTGTGTGTGTGTGAAATGTGGACTCTAGGATAACAGTATTCAGTGATGTGGCCTAATGAAGATTTGGACCATGGGAAACCATCTTCAGAAAGGACTAATGTAGTTCTCACAAGAACACGCTTGTTACGGAGATATTAAAGGGTGGATGGGTCCCTTCCAATTCTTTTTTTTTTTTTCCTTTTTGTTTCACACGTGCCCCTTCTGCACGTAACAATTCTCTTTCTGCTTCTCCGCTATGTTGCAATACAGCTGGACTGTGACATCATGTTGTTTGGGTTTTCCAGCCACCAGAATCAGGAGCTAAATCAAGCTTCTGTTCTTCGTGTGTTTTCTGTGTCAGGTATTCTATTATACTGACACAAAACAGAACAACATTCCCTGTCTCAGCTGACTGAGTTTGGCAGGATCTGGGCCAAGAGAAAATGAAGAAGATAGATTCCGAGGATTGGAAGATTTCTAAGTCACAATGTGTCAGGCCAGACACCTTTAGGCATTCTGCTGGAGGCCGTGGCATGCCCATTCTCTCTATATATCTCTCTCTGCCTCTTTCTCTCTCTGTCTGTGGCTTTCAAATAAATAAATAAAAATAACAAAAAAAAAAGAAAGTGGAGAAAAATGATCCTGGTTGAATAAAGAATGTCATTAATGGCATACTTAATCCTCTAGATGGTGGGACATTGGGATATAGCTATTAGAAATATTCTATTCCAGCAAAGTCCCCAGCAGAATGCCTAAAGGTGTCTGGCCTGGCATGTTTTGACTTAGAAATCTTCCAATTCTCAGAAGTAGATGGAGTATCACACTGCATGGTCACTCTGGATAGATTTGTATCCTCTCATTCTCAATGAAAAGATCTCCCCTGCCCCATTGCTAGCTTACCTCACAAGGCTATTTCTTTCTAGCTATTAAAGGAAAGGCATACGTGCCCAAGTCCCAGACATTTAATTATCTATTTAAAGACATTCTGAAGCTTATCTCTTTGTAGCAGCATATCCCTGACCACTTGTCACAGGTCTGGCCCATGTCAGGATTTACCATGCTATTCAGTCATAACTTGATCTCATGCAAAACAATATACTTTTATTAAAAAATTCAAATGTATATGCAAAAGGACTGGCTAGATAGGACTTCAACACAGTACCTTGACTGTCATTCACATAAGACACTCAGGAAAATCTGTGACCCTCCTCCCAAATTTGGTAGTGTGATGCTACAAATGATGGATTTGCCAAAACCCTGTGGTGACAGCATCCTAACCTCTCAGAAACAAACCACTGCTTGCCAGAGCTGCGCCACTGACACCTTGTTTCTCTCCAGGGCCCGACCTGAGCCAGAGAGGCAGGGAGATTTCTGGCCGAGGACAGAATGCCTACACCAGTCTTAGCTTTCTCGTGGATTTCAAGTTAGAATTAGAGGGTATTTACTGCCCATGGAGCCATTCTGCCAATGCACCAAAACAGAGTTTCAAATTCATAAATATGCAGATAAGCACACACACATACAAGTCACTTCTCCAGGCTTTGGGTAAAAACTTGTAAACGACCTGCCTCTCTCCATTTTCAGTATTCTGCCAAACCTCCATTGAAGATGCTGCGTTCTTTTTTTTTTTTTTTAACTTGAAGAGTGACTTTCCTTAGGGGAAGGAAATTGGTAGGAGCAAAAGACTTCTTGGAACTCATACTGCACAGCTGCGACCAGTGATTCAGAGATCTGGCACTTAGTGATTCCTGACATTACTCTCTGAATGTCGTGACCTATATGTGAAAGTGAGAGGATGCTTGCAGATTTTTTTTTTTTTTTTTTTTTTTTTTTTGTCCTTGAAAACTAATGCTCCAGGGACAAAGAAGTTCTTTTACTGGGAAGCAATGACGGCCATGAGGTGGGAGCCATAAACTAGTCCAGCCTGGGCAGTTCCATGCTGACATTTTTCATTCCTAATATCCCACAAGTATTTCAGCTTCAACAGAGCCTCTGTGCAAATGAAAAGGAACTTTTTTGTTCCTAGATTTTGTTATATTATGTTTGAAAATTCCTACCAGTCTCCTAATTATCCATTTGAAGAGAGACTGGCAAAGCTATTTTTTTTTTCATCACCTTTATATCCTCTATATTACAAGCAAAATGAAGCATTAATAACAGTAGCTTCCAGTAGGTAAATAAAGTTGGTGCCTCTTTCTCCCCCAGACCTGGTAGCCTGTGAGATTAGAAATATTAGCAGCTATTGTTCACTCTGGTCTGTCCAGGGCCAGCCCTCACTGAGGTGCAAGGAAGCAGACCAGATGCCAGGCACAAAATTTAAGGAGAAATTGGAAAGCATGGCTTACTTTTGTAAATGTGAATGACCCACGCTGAAAGAAAGGAACAGACCCTTTGCGCAAAGAGAGATTGAGTTATTGTGGGGTGGGAGGGAGGGAATGTCATCAAGGGATGAAGTTCAAAGCCCTGTAAGTGACCAGATAACAGATCTGCAGTATGTTTTGTTCACGTATTCATCTAGTGTCCCCTGAATGCGACAGACACAGAGCATCATTTCCTAGCTATGACAGCCTCACTACTTTTTGTCTGCTTTGTATTTTTTTTTTAATTTTTATTTATTTATTTGAGAGCGACAGACACAGAGAGAAAGACAGACAGAGGGAGAGAGAGAGAATGGGCGTGCCAGGGCTTCCAGCCTCTGCAAACGAACTCCAGACGCGTGCGCCCCCTTGTGCATCTGGCTAACGTGGGACCTGGGGAACTGAACCTCGAACCGAGGTCCTTAGGCTTCACAGGCAAGCGCTTAACCGCCAAGCCATCTCTCCAGCCCTGCTTTGTATTTTTGTGGTCGTTTTCCTTTAGAGATAGTTTGTCAACCTTCTGTCCCTCTTCTTCCCTCCAACTCCCAACTCCCCTCCCACAGAGCAGCACATCTACACTCTTGGATGGCAAATTCCATTCACAGACTTTTCTAAATTTATTCTTCCTCCATCCTTTTCTATCTTTCCCCTCCTCCCTTCCCTCTCTTCATTCCTTTCTACCTCGCTCTCTCCTTCCCTCACTTTTCTTCCTTCCTGCCTTTTGTTCTTCTCTCATTCCCTTCCTTCTTTCTGTCTTCTTTTCCTTCCTCCACTCTTTAGACACTTTGTTGTTGTTGTTGTTTTGCTTTGATTTTCAAGGTAGGGTCTCACTTTCACTCAGGCTGACCTGGAATTCACTATGAAGTCTCAGGGTGGCCACGGGCTCACGGCGATCCTCCTACCTCTGCCACATGAGTGGTGAGATCAAAGGTGTGTGCCACCATCCCTGGATCATGTCTGGCTTTTTTAATTAGCATGCTGTATGACAGACATTGGGCTCAGAAAATAAGTCGCAAACAACAGAAAATCCCAACCTTTACAGTTCATAGGCTTATTGAGAAAACATATCAAATAAGTAAGTATAATACACAAATAACAATTAATGAAAAAGAGCCTATGGAGTCAATTTTTTAAAATGATGTCACTTTATTTCCTTTATGATTAGCAATTTTAAATCCCTATTTTCAAATTTTTTTGTTGTTTATTTTTATTTATTTATTTGAGAGCAACAGAGAGAGAGAGACCAAGAGAAAATGGGTGCGCCAGGGCCTCTAGCCACTGCAAACGAACTCCAGACGCGTGTGCCCCCCTGTGCATCTGGCTAACTTGGGTCCTGAGGAATTGAGCCTTGAACCGGGGTTCTTAAGCTTCACAGGCAAGTGCTTAGCAACTAAGCCATCTCTCCAGCCCTAAATCCCTATTTTTAAAAAAGAGATCTTTTCCTCAATTATCTTATCCTCATTTTCTTTTTACCTTTCATGAATAGATATGTGTATTTTTCTGGGATTTATTCATTGGACATGAGGAAGAGAATAATTCATTCAGCACTATCTATTGGGAAGATTTTCATTTACTCACTGGGTTGACAGGTACCCATGTCAGTCAGGCAATTTTATATGTGGGTTCTTTCATAGAACCTCTATTTTCCTTCCTGGTTAAATTTGTTTGTCTGTGGTGGCAGTTATTCAGTTATACACCATTTTTTAAAAAAATTTTATTTATTTGAGAGAGACAGAGAGAGAAAGAGGCAGAGAGAGAGAGAGGGGGAGAATGGGTGCACCAGGACTTCCAGCCATTGCAAACGAACTCTAGATGCATGTGCCACCTTGTGCATCTGGCTTACGTGGGTACTGCTGAATCGAATCCCAAACCGGGGTTCTTAGGCTTCACAGGCAAGTTCTTAACCACTAAGACATCTCTCCAACTCTTTTTTTTAAAATTATTGGTTCGTTTTCAAATTGCTATCATCATCCAGTCCTTTGAAATTCTTTGAAACTTTAGAATTATTTTGTACAATTTGAAAAAACTAAAATTCCCCTGGATTTACTTTATAAATGTCTAAAGATAATTTTAAAAAATATTTTATTTATTAATTTGAGAAAGAGAGGAGAGAAAGAAAGAGAGAGAGAGAGAAATTGGTAGGCTAGGATCTTTAGCCACTGCAAATGAACTACAGATGCATGCGCCTCCTTGTGTATCCAGTTTTACAAGGGTATTGGGGAATCAAACCTGGGTCCTTTGGCCTTACAGGCAAGCACCTTAACCACTAAGCAATCTCACCAGCCCTTAAAGACAAGTATTAATGCCATAATTATAAAGGGGCTTGAATCTAGAAGCATGTTTTATTGGATATATTCATGCATTGTAGAATGACTAAATTAGGCTAATTAACATAGATACTATAGCACACAGCATTTTGAGGTGAATACACTTGATTTACAAGTACACAATGCATTACTATTATCGATAATCAATACGCTGTTCTCTAGAACTATTACATTAATTCATCTTGTCTAACTGAAATTCTGTATACTTGTACCAAAGATCCCAGAGTCCTTGGTAAATCCTCAATCTGCTTTATGCTTCTTCAAGTTCATTGATAGTTTTAGATTCCACATCTAAGTGAGCAAATAAGCATTTTTAAGTACCTAGCTTATTTCACTTAGATAGATGATAGATAGATATTGCCCATAGTTTCATTGATTGGTGGGCACATAACAATTCCATGTTTCAGCTATTCTGAATAATGCTGCAAAGAACACAGAAGTGCAAGATTTATTTTACTTACTGATTTAATTTTCTTTGTAGGTTTTCTCAGTACCATATTTGTTGGGGTATATGATAGCTCTATTATTGAATTTTCAGTAATACCCATAATGGATATACTAATTTATAGTCTTCTAAAAAGTATACTAAATTTCTCTAATATTCACATCTTTAACATTAGTTAGTTATTGTCTTCCTGATAATTTTTATTCTAATGTGTGTGATTACTGCAACTGTTAATGCTGGTCCTGTGTCACATTGAGTACACCTTGAGTTCATAATAACCTGTTTGCTCTTAGATGCAGACAATGAGAAGTGTTTTGGACGTTACAGAACTCAGTGTGAGCAAGGTCAATTTGATAACCTGGAATTTAATCAATCTTCTTTCGCCATTTTTTTCTCAAATATCCTGGACACTTAAGGTGGCACTTAAAGTAAAAGATAATACTGACCTCCTTGAATGTTTAATACCACAAAGCTTACAATATTAGAATTTCCCAAACTGTTGTTTCACAGAGTATGAGTTCATTGAAATGGTTCTTGAGATGTAGTGATTTTTCAAGAAGCAGAATAAACTTAGGAAATTCTGTGCTCTTTCTCTGATTTCCTTTCTGATGATCAAAACACATTATCAAAATATCCAGTTCATATCTGTGGAGTTTCACAATCAAGTGACCAATTTAACATTTTTAAACCTGGGCTTCTTTTTTTTTTTAAATGTGTGGTTCACTTATTTCATTAGAGACACAAACTATTTTTAAGCAACAGTTAACATTTCACCTGTTACTCAAGTCCTACAAGGGATATACTGGTAAATGTTTTCATACTTCTCTTGGGATGCATACTTTAAAATTATTAAAATAGAAATTACCTCATTTTAAAATAGAAAAAAATAAGAATCTGCTTCTTAGAACTAACTAGGAAAATTCTTTATAAATAGCTGGTCTTCAGAAAATACATGCTCCATTATTGCCATTTCTGGATGATTTATATACAGTGCTTGGCTGGCTGAGAGAAAAGAATAAGGCTGAGCTTGTGCTCATATTTGCAGATGTATTTTAGTCACAGATTCCAATAACCCATCCAATAGTGAAGCACAGAAAGATGATTTTATTTGGTGTCATTCTGAGTCCCCTAAGTCACCAGGATAATTTCTAAAAAATAAAAAGATTTCTACCTTTAGAGATAGCTTCAGCACTTTGTAAGTTCTCAACACAAATTACATTTTAATTCTAAATGTCATTAACAGAGATAGTTTATATTTTCCAATTCTTTCTCTAATCTGACTTTACTGTGTTTTCTCTCATGAGAACAAATTCATTTGTTTTGTGTGAAGGTATTTTATAATATTGCTTTCCTAAGTAAATATTTTTTGAAATGGGCATTTTCTTTCTTTCTTTTATTTTTTAGTTGGAATACAGAGATTTGATAACATTCATTTCCTCATTTTCAATGTAATTAGTTTGAATTGATTCTCACCCCTCCCCACCTTCTCCTAAGCCTCCCACTCCCAATTCCTTCTTCCCTTCTAACGTTTTGCTCCTCCCCCCGCCCCCGTTTACATACCGCGTGCGAATTTTCCTTTCTCTCCTCTAGCTGTTCTCTTTATATTGGCTTCCTTACCATTCTACCTTTGCTGGGTTTTCCACATTTGCCCCCTTGTATGTATGTACTTAGAGATATTACAAGCTAAGACCCACATATCAGAGTGAACATGCACCTTTGGTCTTTCTGTGATGGGCTCATTTCACATATCAGGATTCTTTCTGGGTCTGTCACTTTCTAAAAATTTTCATAATTTCATTTTTCAATCCTGCTGCATAAGAATTCCATTGATAAATGGATAATAAAAATGTGATACAGCCACGCAATTCTTTAAATTTTTTATTTAGTTTACTAGTGAGTAGGTTTACAACAGCACCTTGTCATTCTACTATTCTCATGATTAGTTGAATATTTTCACACATGCTTAGTTTTCATTGATCTTTTTATGCTTTTCAATATTATTATTATTGTTATTAACAACATATTTCATAAGGATAGATAATGTGTTGGTACCCTCTTTTCCCTTGTCCTTGCCCCCTTACCCACCCTTGTTCTACTGTACCCTCTAGCCACTCATCCATAATGAGAGTCATCCAACCCCAGTGTCATTCCCTCTTTTTGTTTTAACACGAGAGAGAGAAGGTGGATGGGTGCAACAGGGCCTCCAACCACTGCAAATGAATTCAAGTTGCATGTGCAACTTTGTGCATCTGGCTTTACATGGGTACTGGAGAACTGAATCTAGGCTGTCAGGCTTTACAAGCAAGCATTTTTAACCAGGTGAGCCATTGCTCCTGCCCCTGTTTTTTTTTTTTTCTTTTTCTTTCATATCACCTGTGTTGTACTATGTTCTGTAGCCCTCTTCTTTTTAATGTCTGTTGAAATAAGAATTTTCAAGATCTATATTCATTTAACAAGTTTATCCTGCCAGTGAAGATACTCTTAGTTAAACTCACTAATTTATGTAATCATTCATGAGATACTAATGGATGCCTTATATGTGGTAGCCACTGGACAAGGCACTGAAAATAAACAGGAAATTCTGAGTTTTTCTATCCATATAAAGTTTCTATTCTAAACAGGAATGGAATATGGGGGCTGGGAAGATTGCTCAGTGGTTAAAGGCATGTCTTTGGAAAGCCTGCCTGCCTAAGTTCAATTCACAAGCCACTTATGTAAGCCAGAAAGAAAAAGTGGTACAAATGTCTGTTTTTTGTTTAGAGCAGCAAGAGGCCATGGTGTGTAAACACACACACATGTACACACACACAAAAGATGAAAGAAAACAAAATAAATGATCTGTACCAAGGTTGTATAGGTCCACAATGCAAGTCTCCAGTGAAAACATATAGGAGACAACAGAAAATAGAATCCCAAAATGAAAGCACAATAATCTGTGACCCTGACCAAGCAAATTGCTGAAATGTAAGCAAGTCATCAAAATCCAACAATCACATAAATGAAATTGAGTGGGATCATCTATTATAGCACACAGCTTTTATCACTTAGGCTTAATAGAATTGAGTAAAACCACAGAGACCTCAAAAGGGAGATAAAAGAACTGAAGGTAAGTTAACAAATAGAGGACCTCAATAACCATCTGATTAAGCTTAATGAAAACATGATTAAGTACAAGAATGAATTCCAAGAAGCATCAAGAAAATCAAACCATGACCAAAGTTGGAACTTAAGAAAGGGATGGTCATGATAAAGAAAAATGCAACAGAAAACAATAATCAAATAAAGCTTATAAAAACCACTAGAAACCCTTAGTAGCAGTTAATCACGATGAGGATAGAACATTAGAGCTGGAAGACAAGACATAAAAAATTGTTCAGGAGTCCAAAAACTTTAATAAGTTAAAAAAATTGTGTAGGGCTGGAGAGATGGCTTAGCGGTTAAGCGCTTGCCTGTGAAGCCTAAGGACCCCGGTTCGAGGCTCGGTTCCCCAGGTCCCACGTTAGCCAGATGCACAAGGGGGCACACGCGTCTGGAGTTCGTTTGCAGAGGCTGGAAGCCCTGGCGCGCCCATTCTCTCTCTCCCTCTATCTGTCTTTCTCTCTGTGTCTGTCGCTCTCAAATTAAAAAAAAAAAAAATTGTGTAAACCAAATATGAGGAAAATATGGGGTACATTAAAATAAAAAAGTCCAGATAATAGGCATAACAAAATGGTAAGAAATTCAGGCCAAATATATGGAGAACATATTCAACAAACTTATTGATGAAAAATTTCTCACCCTTTCAAAAGAGAGGCCCATCCAGATATAAGAAGCTCATAGAACACCAGATTAGTCAAAAGAAGAAATTCTCCAAGACAAATCATAGTTAAAACCCTAAATAATGCATGCAAAGAGAAAGTGCTAAAAGCGGCAGGAAAGGAACAACTTATGATCTACAAACTCTATCCAAATTACCTTGGATTTTACAATGGAAACCCTGCAAGCCAGAATGACTTGGAATGATGTACTTCAAAGTCTAAAAAACTATGGCTTCCAACCCAAACTGTTGTGCCCTGCAAAAGTTTCTGTCTTAAGAGATGGTGAAAGGAAAACTTTCCATGATAAAAGCCAGCTCTATGATTATATGAACACAAAGCAAACTGACAGGGAAGACTTCGGGAAATATTTCACACAGAAGCATTGAACAACAAAGCTCAAGAGCCTGTACAAGGCAGAACCCAATAACTAAAATTAAGTAAGCATGAAAACATACAAAGCTGAAGAAAGTACCAAACCGCCTAAAGCCTCCAGTATGGCAGGGATTCAATCAAACTTCACAATTGCAACCTTAAATATTAATGGTGTTGACTCACCCATAAAGAAACACAAGTTAACAGGGTAGATCAGAAAAATGGACCCTTCCGTCTGGTGCCTTCAAGAAACCCAAAAAATTATTTTCTAAGCAAATAGAACTAAGAAACAAGAAGGTATGGCAATATTAATAACTGAAAAAAAATAGACTTCAAACAAAATGTAACCTAACAGGACCAAGAAGAGCACTTCTTACTCATCAAGGGAATCATCCAACAAGAGAACATCACAATCATAAATCTATCTGCATCAAACACTGGTACACCACAATTTATATAGCAAAACCTACTTCACAACAAACTAGAAAAAAAAATCCCCATACTATCATAGAAGGGCATTTTGATGCCCCACTATTATCAATAGATGACCCAAGCAGAAAATCACCAAGTTAATAATAGACCTTAATAACACCATAGATCAATGAGACCTAACAGACATGGACAGAACATTCCACCCTAATTCCATAGAATACACATTTTTCTCAGCAGCCCATGGAATATTCTCCAAAATGGGTCATATCTGAAGGTGTAAATAACGCCTGCAATGAGGAGGTTCCCTTCGGGGGTGGGGCAGGAATGAGGGTAAGAATAGTCCCATCATGTGCTGTTTACACACTGAGAAGGTACATAATGAAGAAAGAAAAAAATTCCTCCATAAATTCAGAAATATTGATGGGACTCCCTGCATCATATCAGACAAAATGCATTAAAGCTACAAATTAACAAGAGAAACAGCTGAAATTACACCAGCTGCTGGAGATTGAACAACACACTATTTGACAATGAATGGGTCATGGAAGAAATAAAAATAAATTATAAAGTTTCTAGAACTGAATGACAATGAAAACACAATTTACCTGAACTTATGGGACACATGAAGGCAGTCCTAAGGGGAAAATCCATTGCATTAAATGCCTTCATAACAAAGACAGAGATATCATAAACTAATAAACTAACTAAACTAAAGGTGTTGAAAGAATAATAGCAATCCAATCCTAAAAGCACCAGACAGAAAGAAATAAGATCAGAGAGAAAATTAATGAATTAGACACAAAGCAAACAATTAAGAAAGTTGATGAAACAAAGAGCTGGTTCTTTGAAAAAATGAACAAGACTAATGAATCCCTGGTCTATTTGATTAAATGAAAAAAGGAAAAGTTTCAAATTAACAAAATGAGAAATGCAAAGGGAGAGGTCACAACAGATACCGATGAAATGGCAGAATTTCAGAACATATTCCCAAACCATCTATTCCCTAAAATTGGATTACCCAGAAGAATGGATGAATTCTTATATGCATACCACCTACCAAAACTAAATTCAGAGCATATAGATCTCCTTAACAAACATTGCATGGAAGAATTATATCTCAATATGTTAAAAGCTATTTACTAAGCACCTAAAATCCAAATCCTATTTAATGGGTATGGTGGTTTGATTCAGGTGTCCCCCATAAACTTAGGTGTTGTAGATGCTAGTTTCCCCAGCTGATGGCAAATGGAAATTAACACCTCCTGTAGGCAGTGTATTGTTGGGGGCAGGCTTATGGGTGTTATAGCCAGTGTCCCCTTGCCAGTGTTTGGCACACTTTCCTGTTGCTATTGTCTACTTGAAGTTGGCCAAGGGGTGATGTCCACCCTCTACTCATGCCATCATTTCCCCCTGCCATCATGGAGCTTCCCTTCAATCCGATAAGCCAAAATAAACCTCTTTTTCCCACATGCTGCTCTTGATTGGGTGATTTCTACCAGCAACGTGCACCTGACAGCAACAATGGGGAAAGACTCAAGGAGTTCCCGTTAAGATCTGGAACAAGGCATGGAAGCCCACTGTCACTGCTGCCTTCAACAGGGCGTTAAACACTCTAGCTCAAGTAATACAACAGACTAGCCCTATTGGCAGAAGACATAAATGACTCAAAAGACTCTACCACAAAATTTCTAAAGGTAATAAATTACTTCAACAAAGAGGTAGGATACAAAATTAACACATATCATATCATATAGCAAAAGACAAATGCATAGAGAAATAAGTCAGATTGGCTGTCTCATTTTCAATACCCACAAAAAAGTCAAATTCTTTGGAATAACACTAACCTAGGATGTGAAAGATCTATGTAATAAAAACACTCAAAGAAGAAATCAAGGAGGATATGAGAAAATGGAAGGACTTTCCATACTCCTAGATATGTAGAATTAATATGGTAAAATTGGCAGTTCTACCAATAGCAATATATAGATTGAACACAATACCAATAAAAAATACCAGCACCATTTTTCACAAAGATAGAAAAAAATAAACTCAAAATTAATTTAGAATGACAGAAGTGCCCAGATATCCAAAAATAACCTCAGCAAAAGAAACACCTCTGGAGGTATTATCATAGTCAATCTAAAGATATACTACAAATCCATAATAACAAAAACAGCATGGCAGTGGTATAAAAGCAGTTATATAGACCAATGAAGCATAACTGGAGATTCAGCCCTTAGTTCAAGCAACTACAGCTACTTGATATTTGACAAAGGAGACACCAATATACACTGGAGAAAAGACAACATCTTCAAGAAATGGTGCTGGGGAAACTGGATAATCACATGTAAAAAAAAAATTGAAACCAGACCTGCCCCTTTCACCATGATCAAAAATCAACTCTAAATAGATTAAAAACCTTAATAAAAGAACTGACACACTAGAATTACTGGATGAAAAAATAGGAGAAACTCTCCATTATATAAAAATGAGGAAAGACATCTTGAACAATACCCCAGTACCCCAGGAAACTAAACAATTACTCAAACAGTGGGATCACATGAAGCTAAAAAACTTTTGCACCAACGAACATGCCATAAACAGAGCCAACAGACTACATACAGAATGGGAGAAATTCTTCACCAGCTACTACTAACTGAGGCCTAATATATAGAAGCTACAAATAACTCAAAAAAACCAAGCAATACAAAACTCAAACAATTCACTCAAAAATGTACTAGAGTACTGAATAGGAAATTCTCAGTGGAAGAAATACAAATGGCTAATACTTACCTAAGAAAATATTCAACATTCTTAACCATCAAAGAAAAGTAAATTAAAACAACTATGAGATTCCACCTTCCTCCAGAAAGAATGGCAGTCTTTAAAAACATCAAATGATGCCGGACATAGTAGTGTATGCATTTAATCCCGGCACCAGGGGGCAGAGATAGGGGATTGCTGTGAGTTCAAGGCCACTCTGAGACAACAGGGTGAATTCCAGGTCAGCCTGGGCTAGAGTGAGACCCTACCTCGAAATACCATAAAAACAAACAAACAAAAAAATAAAATAAAAGGATTATACTAAGTGAGGTAACCCAGGCCCAGAAAGCCAAGCACCACATGTTCTCTCTCATATGTGGATACTAGCTACAGATGACTGGGCTTCTGCATGAGAATGAAAATACTTAGTAGCAGAGGCCAGTAAGTTAAAAAGGAGACATAAAGGGAAGAGAAAGGAAGGGAGGAGGGTACTTAATAGGTTGATATTGTATATATGTAAGTACAATGATTGTGATGGGGAGGTAATATGATGGAGAATGGAATTTCAAAGGGGAAAGTGTGGGGGGTGGGGAGGGAGGGAATTACCATGGGATTTTTTTTTATAATCATGGAAAATGCTAATAAAAATTTTAAAAATTAAAAAAAAGAAAATAACAACAAATATTGGTGAGGATGTATGAAAAGGGGAACTCTCATTCACTGTTGGTGGAACTTGTACAACCTCCATGGAAATCAACATGGAGAATCCTGTAAAAGATGAAAATAAAGCTACCTACTGACCCCACCATTTCTCTACCAGGTATCTACTTAAAAGGCTCCACTGTTCACTGCAGAGATATTTGCTTAGTCATGTTTATAGGTCCTAATTCATATAGCTAAGAACAGCAATCAATTCAGATGCCCATTGTTTGACAAATTGATAATGAAGATGTTGTCCATATACACAATGGAAATCTACTCAGTTCTAAGGAAAATGATATAATGAAATTTATAGGAAAATGGATGGACTTAGAACAGATCATAGTAAATGGACTCACATGAGCACAGAAAGATAAATGCCACATGTTCTTCCTCATCTGTGGTTTCTAAAACTGCAACAGCTTGAGCTGCATTCTTCTGAGGCAACTTGAGGGACATATAAGAGGGGTGAAAGGTTTAGTAGAAGGGTAATGGGAGGGCAGGGGAAGATACACAAAAAACAAATCTAAAATGAATTTGTGCCATAGAAACCTTCCTCCTGGATAGCAGATTAAAAGATACAACCCCTCAACCCTCAATAGGAGCATGGAAGGGCCATCTGGTAAGAAGGGCCCTGGAGAAGATGGGATGAAGCCTATCCCTAAACTATTCAGCCCTCTCTTGTAACTCCCAGAACCAGAAATTGGTTACCACTCACTTGGAGCTATTGATCAGAGAAAGCTACAAGGTCCCACAACAACAAAAGGCTTCTGTCAAAGCACTTAATTACTCACCTGAGATGAAAGGTTAGACCCTATTGCTGAAGACACCATATGCTGTCGATGCAGCATGTCAAGAGATATGGCTGAATCTTGGAGGAAACCAGCTCCTGGATGGTTAGCCTACATAGTTCTGAAAAGTGTTCCACAAGGTACTGGTGGGTCTGGGAGTGGGAGAAGCCCAACAATGCTGTGACCAACCAAGGGATCCTGCTATATGAAAGCAACCAGCCTGACAAGTTGTACACTCCTGTGCCATCGAAACACACAGCCTAGGTGTGTGTAACCATTGGCTCTCAGATTGACTAAGTCACCTGCTCCGTTGAAAGGAACCCATAACTGGAATTGGGACCCAGGTCAGAATCCTATGGAGACCAAGATTATGGACACCAATGAGTAGTTCCTACTATCTTTGGTCAAAAGTGAGGCTACACACATCAAAATCTAAATCCACAATGTGTATCTTCTTTAATCTATCCTTATTTCACTCTCCATTGGAGACTCTTTTTCTTTTTTTGTTTTTCTTTTCCTTTTTCAGAAAACAGAAAGGGCCAAGGACAACCAAAATCTGTCCACAAGACAAGAATAATACCTGACTCCCTGGCAGGGCATGAACCACGCCTAGCACAGTAGCTGTGGCCCAAGTGAAACTACAGAGGAATTGGCAAGATGAGCAAGAATGCTGCTTCCATGGGAACCTGATAACCTGAGCCAGGGTGGTGGAGACAGACTCAAAATGCACCAAAGCAGAAATCCAGAAGCTGCTGAAAGCTCAACTCTGAAGTAGACTTAAATTTAGCACATTCACAAAGACTCAGGAAATTTTGTGGAAGAGTGGGAGGAAAGAATGTAAAAGAGACAGGTAGAAGGGAATATTCAGAGGCATCTCCTCCCTCCCCCAGGGACTGACTAATGCTCCCACAAACTCATAACCCATGACTGCATGGTGAAGACCAGCAATCCCACTAAGGAGGGCCCTCAGTGGAGTGGGGGCAGGGAGGAGGGGAATGATGGTACCAACATATGATGTGTCTGTACAAAGCTTCTACTTAAAAAAATAAATTAAAATAAAAATAGACTAGGGTTTCCTTAATAAGATTGGGTAAATGGTGTTTGGTAAGCTTGTAATTGGATGATTAGATTTATCTGTCAAACAATGAATATGAGAATATAAGATGATGAGGAGGAGACACAGCCTGTTGAAAGTCCTCATGATGGAAAGGAACATGGTATTTGTGTGAACGGCAATGGTCCATAACAGAGAAAGGTGTCTTTGACAGGTAGGGTCAAGGAGGCAAGAGCAAATCAAATTGTGCAAGGCCATTTTCCCCCAAGCAATAGAATACTGATTTATTTTAACCATAATCATATTTAAATGTTGAAGGGTTCCACTTAGATGGATGACACACTGGAAAGACACATGAATGGATGTCGGTGAAGGACGGAAGAGTCAGAAAGCAATGCGGTATGTAACATAAACCTGTGCTACAGATGGAGAGAAGTGGAGAAATTCAAGATATATTTGTGACATAAAATCAAAATCGGCACTTGATAAGGGAAAATGATGCAGGGGGAATAATTTGTTGAGAGTGACTAAATTGATTATTTATTGGCACATGTGTGTGTTTGTATTTACACTATTTGCACTAGCGTCTCATGCTGCTTCAAACAAATGCCCATCCGGCTTTACATGTGTGGCTGGGGAATTGAACCCTGGCTGACAAGCTTTGCAAACACGTGCCTTTAGCCAGTGAGCCTTCTGCCTAGCCTCTGAAATGATTGAGTCTTTTCTCACTCTATTGTGAAGATGTAGGAGTATTCAGGAGTTCTAAGTGAGACTTAGGGTCAAGCTTTCCTGAAGTAAACAGGGTGTTTCTGGCTGGAGAACAAAGTATAGTTTGCTAAAAATGTGTCACTATTAGAGACATAATTAGACCATAGTCTTTCATTTACATTGGCCTTGGCCTCAGTATGGTTTATTTTACATTCAAGGCAGAGCAGAAGATACTGTGGGATTTTTAGAACTGCTTAATGAAACCTGGTACTGAATGGCTCTGGCTCAATGGGTGGGGGATGTGTGCTTTGAGGTTCCCCAGTGCACAATAATCTGGGGGAAGAATTGAAAATGAGTGTTCCTGGACACTTTAGAATTGTTAAATCAGACTCAGAAGGGGGTGGGACCCAGATATCCACCTCCTAATTTATCCAGGTGGTTATTTTCTGGAGTCACGTTTGAGATCCACTAATGGCATGCTAAATAGGTACCGGTGCTTTTAATTCATTGGTAGCTGTACCAAGAGCAATTATCTACTCCTAAGTGGATAGTTTTCCCTTTCTGGTGAGGTCTGATTGGCTCGCCCTTCTGCTGCATGTGTTGGTTGTGTCTCGCCTGAATATTTCACAAAGCACTGAAAAAAATAAAAAGAAAAAAAGAACATCTTGGTGCTAATGTGAGTGATTTCTTAAGCGGTGCCTGTCTCTTATTGGAAACAGATGTTTGTGAAAACCATTGCCTATGCACACTTTCACATACTGCAAGATTCTTTGGTTTTATTTTCTTTCTGTTTTGTTAATTTGGTTGTTTTAAATGGGCTCAGCTTCTCACCTCTAGTATATCTTGTATATATTCCAATCAAATTGTATATATAAGTATGATAAGATATTATTTGCACCATGACCTGTATGAACAGAGTATAATTCTTGTTGCTGGAAGGAGCTATGTTTTATCTTATACCTACTAAGCATTGATTAAAGAAGATGGCCTAAATAAACATAAGCTATCTATGGTTTTGGAAAAGGCATGGAATATATCTTAGTTTTAACTATTAAATAGTGGGGAACATAGGAGAAATGTTTATCACCAATCTCAAGGAACTATTAAAATTAAAATTTAACTAAAATTGAATTTAGAATAAAAGACATAATCACTAGATGAATTTTCAGCAAATTGATCACTATAGAATAAAAGGCCAATGAACATAGACATATTAATACAAAATTATGAGCTAGGAAACACATTCTATAAAATATTGACAAAACAGGGCTGTAGACATGGCTTAGAGGTTAAGGTGTTTGCATGAAAAGCCAAAGGACCTAGTTTTGCTTCCCCAGGACCCAGGTAAGCCAGATGTACAAGGTGGTACATGCATCTGGAGTTCTTTTGCAGGGCCCAAAGGCCCTGGCATACCCATTCTTTCTCTCTCTTTCTCTCTTTTCTCTGTCTCTCTCACTCTCAAATAAATAATTAAATAAACACATTGATTTTTAAATTGACAAAATAGTGCATTGAAAAATAAAAGACAAAAACTTTTTCTAAATGCTAATTAACATTATTAATTAAATGAAAGATAAAAAAGGCAAAGCTATGGACTGGAGAGACGGCTTAGCGGTTAAGGCATTTACCTGCAAAGCCAAATGATCCCATTTTGATTCTCCAGGACCCACATAAGCCAGATGCACAAAGGGATGCATGCAGGACTAAAAATCATGTACAAAAGCTTTCAACTTAACCCATAAAATGCTCTGTAAAAGCCAAAAAGACAAGTTTTTAAAAGCCTGATGGCCTGTGTGGAGGTGGTTTGATTCAGGTGTCCCCCATAAACTTAGGTGGTCTGAATCCTAGATTCCCAGCTGATGGAGATTTGGGAATTAACACCTCCAGGAGGCAGTCTATTGTTGGGGGCAGGCTTATAAGTGTTATAGCCACCTCCCCCATGTCAGTGTTTGGCACACTCTCCTGTTCCTGTTGCCCACCTGATGTTGGCCATGAGTGATATCCACTCTGTGTTCACACCATTGTTTTCCCCTGTCATCACAGAGCTTCCTCCTCGAATCTATAAGCCAAAATAAATTTCTTTTATTTTCCCCACAAGCTGATCTTGGTTGGGTGATCTCTACCAGCAATGCAAACCTGACTGCAACAGCCTGGGTTTGATTCCCTACTACCTAAGTAAAGTCAGCATGCATCTGGAGTTTGTTTGCAGGGTGAAGAAGCCCTGGTGTGCCCTTTCCCATATTCATTCTCTTGCTTTCCCTCTCTCTCCCACTCATCCTGCAAATAAACAAATAAAACTATGGTTTTTGTTTTTTGAGGTAGGGTTTAATACTAGCCCAGGCTGACCTGGAATTCACTATGTAGTCTCAGGGTGGCCTCAAACTCATGTTGATCCTCTTACCTCTGCCTCCTGAATGGTGGGATTAAAAGCTGTGCTACCATGCCCAGCGATAAAATATTTTAATTACATTTTGTAGCTCCTAGATAAATGCAATAGAGTAAGACAACAAATAAAAGGCATAAAGATTAGGAATGAAGATTTTTAAACTGTGTGATTTAGTTGAAACACTCACATGTGTGAAATATTCTGGAAAATCTATAAACAGTCCATGAGAATAAGCACATTTATCAGAGGATAAGGTTAATAGACAAAAAAAGAGAGAAATGCATGTCTATCTAATAGTCATTATCGAATAGAGAACTTTTTAAAATACTTTATAAAATTATTATCTATTTACCTATTTGAGAGAGAAAGAGAGAGAGAGGCAGGATGGGAGAGTGAGAGAGAATAAGCAAGTAGTATCTCTGGTCATAGGAAACTCCATAGACATGTGCTACCTTGTGCAACTGGCTTATATGGGTATTGGAGATTCGAACCTGGGTCCTTGGGCTTCACATGCAAACATCTTATCTGCAAAGTCATCTCTCTAGCCCAAGAGAACAAAATTTTAACCGTGTCTAAAATCATAAATGTTTTCGAAATTAGTTGCTGATGAAATGGCTCAGCAGGTTAAGGTACTTGCATTGCAAGTCGGCTGACCAGTGTTCAATGGCTAGCACTGGGTAAAGCCAGTTTCAAAATGTGCATACATCTGTAATCCTAATGTATCTACCAAAATGAGAGGTGGAACCTAAATGATCTGTCTCATGCAAGGCAGAAGGGAAGGACCAACACCCCAAGGGCACACACATGTGCTGTGGCATGTATACCCACCCCTAGCCCCCTCAGACACCTTAGCAACTAAGCAAAGTAAATAAAGTTTTAAAAAACACAAAATAATAATTTTTTTAAAGCTTTAAGAATATGAGCAACTCCAGAGCACTGAACATTATAAAATGCATTTTGGGGGAAAGCTTTAAAGACTTAAACAAGTGATTGGAATTGTATATATTATTATCCATTCTCTGAAGTCAAAAAATTCAATTTAGGACCACTCAAAGAATTGGGGATGTTTTTGTTGTTGTTAGAATTGACAAGTCGATGACAAACTTTATATGAAAAAACAGGATCTAGGATGATGAAATAATTGAAAGAAGAAAAACTTGGAGATAATGTATTTCTTTATTTCAAAAATTAGTATAAAGCTGGGTGTGGTGGTGCATGCCTTTAATCCCACCACTCAGGAAACAGAGGTGAGTGGATCATCGAGAGTCTGAGGCTACCCAGAGACTACATAGTGAATTCCAGGTCAGCCTGGACTAGAGTGAGATCCTACCTCAAAAAAAATAAGTAAAAAATTTAAAAGTCACAATTATCAAGACAGTGGAATTTTAGCTTAAAAGAATGGAGTTCAGAAAGAGACATGACATATATAGGTCAGTTTATTTCTATAAGAGTGTTAAAATAAATTAAAGCAGAAATAATAGTTCTCACAAGCAATGGTGTAGAGCTACTGGGTAGTCCTATAAAAAAAATAAGATATCTAAACCCTCACTAAAAAAATGTAACTAAAAAGTTAACTTGTGAACTGAAAAGGTGTCTTAGCAGTTAGGGCATTTGCCTGTGAAGTCAAAGAGCCCAGGTACAATTCCACAGTACCCACAGAAGCCAGATGCTCAAGTGTTGCAGTTGGGTTCGTATTGCTGGTAGAAATCACCCAACCAAGAACAGCTTGTGGGGGAAAAAAAAAAAAAAAAAGGTTTATTTTGGCTTACAGGATTGAGGGAGAAGCTTCATAATGGCAGAGAAAAAATGATGACATGAGCAGAGGGTAGACATCACCCCCTCGCCAACATCAGGTGGGCAATAGCAATAGGAGAGTGTACCAAACACTGGCATGGGAAAACTGGCTGTAACACCCATAAGTTTGCCCCCAACAATACATGATCTCCAGGAGGCTTTAATTTCCAATTGACATCAGCTAGGGAGAATAGCATTCAGAATACCTAAGTTTATAAGGGACACCTGAATCAAAACACCATATTCTGCCCCGGACCCCCAAAACTGATATCCATACATAATATAAAATACAATATATTCAGTATGACTTTAAGAGGCCCCATAATCTTTATCAATCCTAATGATGTTCAGACATCCCCATAATCCAAGGTCTTTTAACTGAGCCATAATACCAGAAAAGTCCCCATAATTGCACAGAATAAATATCTACATTGCAAAAGATGGCACTGAGCATAGCAAAGAAATATTCAACTAACACAAGATTTAAAACAACTACGGAAAACATCAAATTCTGTAAATCCAAGTCCAACAACTCTAATCAGTGACAAATCTCCATGTCTGATAATTCCAACCAGAAACAAATCTCCATAGTTGCAATTCTGCCCTTCCAGGTAGGCTACACACAGTCCTGGAAAACTTCATCAGGGCTGGAAGCTTTCGTTACCTGCCGTCTCATGGTCCTGGCATCTCCACTGGGTCTCCACTGCAACCCACGATTCATCCTCATGGTTCCTTCCTATCTCCTTGCAGGCAACCCAGCAAAGCTGCTTCACATTGCCTACGGCCATTACCAAAACACAAGACAGTGTTACAAACTCAATGATCCTCTGTTTCTTGCATTTCTTATCCTCCATAATACCAGGTGGAGTGCCAATTTGTTAATCCAGAGGGGAATAAAGCAGACTTTGAAGAACAGGATACTCCTTGAGCTTTCAGGCCCCTTCAAAAGAGTTTACATTCTTACTGTTGCCCCAGTGCAGATCACTGGCCCAATCTCAATGGTTGTAATCTCTCACATAAATGCAGCTGAATGGGCAGAAGTTTCAGCCCAAAGATTTCATTTCTGTGCCATATCCTTCTCCTCACAATAGTCCATTTTTATGCAATGAAACCCTGCACAAATTTTCAGCACATAGGCATAATAGCAAGCCTCTTACACAAACTGCTTCTATCCCATTCCAAGCAAAACTCTTTCTCACCCTCATAATCCAAACCTCATAGTCTATAGTTCTTACTGCATTCGGGTCTTTCAACTCTGACCAGAATAGTCCACCCAGCTGTACTTACAGTGCTGCAAGGCATCTCTTAGGCCAGGGTTTCAAATCCTTCCACATTCTTCTTGAATATCAGCTCCAAAGGCCATAGCCACACAGTCAGGTGTCTAGCAGCAAATAACACCACTCCTCAGTACCAACTTTACTGTTGTAGTCAAGATGATTTTACTGGTAAAAATCACCCAACCAAGAGCAGCTTGTGGAGGGGGGGAGGAGACATTTATTTTGGCTTACAGGCTGAAGGGGAAGCTCCATGATGGCAGGGGAAAATGATGGCATGAGCAGTAGGTGAACATCACCCCTTCGCCAATGTCAGGTAGACAATAGCAGTAAGAGAGTGTGCCAAACTCTGGCATGGGGAAACTGGCTATAACACCTATAAGCCTGCTCTCAACAATATACCACCTCTAGGAGACTTTAATTTACAATTGGGAGACTAGTTTGAAGAATACCTAAGTTTATGGAGGCACCTGAATCAAAACACAACAAGGTAGCACACACATGCAGCTGGAGTTCATTTGCAGTGTCTGGCAGTCCTGACACTTCCATTCTCTCTCTCTCTCCCTTTCTCTAAATAAATAAATACATAAATGAAAGCTTTAGTTTATTTATTCTTTTACATGCAAGACTTTATTTTAGACATTCAATAAAGCTATTTCAGAATTACTAATTTAAAGTAAGCAGCTATATACAGATAACAAAAAAGCAGCATTTTATTACAGCTCAGCACATAGCATCCCAAACAACAGGCATGGGACAATGCATATTTATGCAACATTAAAATCAGATGAGCAGCCTGTTACAGGGTGGTGGGGGATGGAAAAATGGAAATGAAAGATTCACAATGCTTCAAATGCAATACATTACAGCCAGAATGGCAAGAATGGAGGAAACTTTTCTGAATATCTGCCTAAGACTAGTTTTGCTCAAGGTCTTCTTTCAGGTAAATTGGTTTAAGCATCTTCTAAATTACTTCAGTTTTTGTTTACTAGGGTTTCTTTAGGTAACCCAGTCGCCCAGATTGACCTAGAACCCCTCATCTTCCTATCTTAGCCTCCCACATGATGGGATTACAGGTACACACTACCATGCCCGGCTCTGAGGTTACTGTTTAATGACAGCTTATTTAATTCATCTTTAACTCTCTAGATATCAACAATGAATTAGTTGGTAGTGATTTTTCTTTTATAATAAAATATGTTACCAGTTTTGTTAAGAGCATACATAGTATCCCTCAACATTCAAGTTTTAATATTTAGAAATATACAACCATAGTTAACAAAAGCATTAAAATATTTTAAATGAAGACAATATATTAGAAAGCCAAAAATATTAGGTATTGAACATTACATATTGGAACTCTATATTAGTACTTTATACATATCAACACTTTAGACAGTGAACTTGGGGCCAGCAATAATCTTGATGGTCTAGTATTGTGAGGCCCTGGATTCTATTCCTGTCACTAAGATACAAGAAACTAGGTCAAAGTCAATGTTAGCATTTAATGTAAAAGCCAAAACTGTAAATTTCCAGGAAAAAACATGAGAAAATGTTGATAATCTATGTATAGGAAAATATTTGTAAAACAGGACACCAAAAGACATGTTTAGAATGTAATGAAGAGTTGAACTTCAATACTAAGAGTCCATATTCACTAGAAATACTCTACCAAATAAGATATGTAAACAAAGAAAATAAAAAGAAAGAAATAATGAGGGAAACAAGTAAAAAGAAAAGGGAAGGGAAGAAACCCCCAAATCTCAAAACAAATATTTGATGATGAACTTACATCTAGATGGAGCACTAAAATGAGATTATTGGAGTATTGGGAAATGATTCACTTTTATTCTGCACATTTTCTTTTTTTAAAAAATTAGTTTTGTACTCAATGTATATAGTCAAATTGGTACTATCGTTAGCCTCCTCCCTGTTCTACCCCTCTCTGCAGGAACCATCCTTGTTGGGGAATATAGGCCATAAATTGTGGGTTTAGCCATCAGTTATGGGTAGGAGGCAATGTCTCTGTGTATCGTGACCCAATGTGTGGCTCTGACATTCTTTCCACCCCGTCTCCCACAAATTTCCCTGAGCCATGTTGGGTTTATGCTGGGTTCACTGCTTCAGTGATGAGGTCTTGGGAGCATCTGTATCTCTGGATATCTGGTTTGATAGGAATTGAGAGCTCTGTATGTCTGTTTCCTTCATCCTTGTGCTGGTACCAGGTTCACCAAGAAAGCAGAACTTTTACTCGTTTCCCCAATTATTCTTTGTTTCAGCTGGGGCCCTCTTGAGGTGTGTCCTTTTTATTGCCCATGCATGTGAGCTGCTCAAATCTGCCGTTGATTTTAAAACCGTGACTGCTTGTGATGTGCACAGTGAGCAGTGAATATAGCATTACCTTCTTTTCTGGAAACATAAGACACAGGAGCTTGGAACATGAATACTATTTGCTATGACTGTAGGCTTTACGGTTAAGACCCATAATGTGCTTATAATGATGATAAGATTTGTGCTCTCTCTCTCTCTCTCTCTCTCTCTCTGTGTGTGTGTGTGTGTGTGTGTGTGTGTGTGTGTTATTGTAGAAAGGATGCCTTAAGCATGGCACCTAAAGCAAGGGATTCTCTTGCTCCAGATCCAATTCACATGAGTCACATCTCAATATGTTCCTTGAATTTCACATAATTATTGCTCCCTCTCTACAATGCGACAATGCCATCTTTAATCTTTTTATGTACTCCTCAAATCTGAAATTGCCTGGTTCTCCATGCCTGTCATCTGACTTCTGTCAATGAAGTATCTGTCCTTTATGAGAAAAGGAATGTTTTCTGTGTGCTTTACCAAAGGAACTTTGATGTCAAAACAAAGCTCCCCATGTGGCAGGCTCTTAATCAATATTGATCGAAGCAATGAAATACATTTAACTCTGATTTATTGTGCATGAGACAGAATGATGCCTCTAAAATGAATCATTCTTTACTCATGAATATGCTCTTCCCTTTCCCCAGTTTTGAAATGTCATTTCCCACGAATCTGCCCTTTCAGTCTTCTGAAATGAGTATTCCAGTGAAATATGAAACAAACTATTGTTCTTGAAGGTAAGGGAACAGGCCATTGTCAGATAAGCTATGGGGGGTGACATTTTTCTTTATTGCGAAACTGTTCTCATTGAAAATAAATTGAACTTGTTCTTCATATGTTTAGAAGATTACAATCTTAGTTTCTAACTTCTTGTTTCATTCTTAAAAATACTCAAATGTTAAATGTTGATTTCATTTCCCTCAATCATCAAGAAACCTCTTAAAATGGCTCAGTAAACTTCATTGAAAACAGGATTGCCAATTGTCATTTGAATAAGAACAGGTCAAAATTGACCTATGTATATAACTCTGGAAAAGAAAGTTTCTAAGAACATAATACTATAGAGATTAGTTCAAATAAGGACCATTAAATATCAAGTGATTTCACATACAATAGTGGTTTTTACAGCAAGGTAATATGCCAACACTCATATGCTTCACATTTCCATTTCCTGTCAGGCTGAGTATCATCTGAAAAGACTGGCTACTAGGTTTTGTTACTATTTATGTCTAAAATTAATAATAAATTTGATTAAGGAAGGAATCCTGCCACATAACCCAAAGCATACATTAAATTCATCTACACACACACATACACACATTATAAGCTATTTTGTATGTGTGAAACTGTCTGTTCATTCCCTCAAATGCTTGCATACATACATATATAACATATATATATATATCACATATAATCTTATTTTTGCTAAATACTGTTTTGTCTTCATTTGTATTTTCTTTTAGCTTTCTGCAGTTATTTAAACATTTTAAAAAAATGTATTTGTATTAATATTTAGTGTTTTTGAATATACCTTTTAGTAATTTTTCAAGTGGATGGTCTAGGTGAGATACACCATGTATGTACACACACCGGGGTGGGAGGAGAGCTGTGACAAAATTGCAAAGCTGGTTTCAGCAGGTGCCAGTTGAGGGAGGGGTGAGCCTCCATGAAGCAAGACATCCTTTCTTAGTAAATTTCTCAACTTTATGGGCTCTTAAACCTTTATCCCTACATCTAATGCAACTAATTCTTTTATTAATTAATTTATTTGCAAGGGGAGAGAGAGAGGGGGAGGGAGAGAGAGTATAGGCATGCCAGGGCCTCTAGCCACTACAAATGAACTCCATGCACATACATCACTTTGTGCATCTGGCTTTACATGGGTACTGGGGAATCACACCCAGGCCCTTAGGCTTTGCAGGCAAGTGCCTTAACTGCTGAGAAATCTCCCCAGTCCCTGAATGCAAATATTTCTAACAGATTGAATTGTGGGTAAGGATCGCTTCCCAGAAAGCCACTTCTTACTCCAGGAAAGGGGCCAGCCCACACCACTGGAAGCATAGGGACTGGAGAAAGAAATGATAGACCAGGATTATAAATCCTGATACTAGAGATAGTCTTTTGCCACTGCCTTGGTTCTGCCTGCTACTCTGGTTGGTGTACTTTCTGCTTTTGCTTTCTCATCTGCTAAAATCAGCCTTAATTATTTGCTTGTTTTCCCTGTGCCCTGTTGTGAATTCTTCTCCTTAAGGAGCTTGTGAACAAAGACTTTTGCCATGGTTTGGATTGGATAGAATGCAGGCAGAAGCATAACCATCCATTGCACACACCATCAACTGGCTCTTTATTGTGTCTCCATTATTTTGATTTTTAATCCACTCACTGATGTTTCAATTCTAATTATCATGCATGTGAAATTTGATATTTCCTCTTGGTTTTTCATTACTTAATCTGTTTCTCTGCTGAAGAATTCAGCTTTTTAAATTTCTCTAGCATGTTTATAATTTCTCATTAACATTTGTATCTTTTCTGTTTGAAATCGTTGTCAAATAAGTTTAATATCTGTGTATTCTCTCTTGTGACACCTTTTTTTTTTTCCCCCTGTGGTTGAAGACCCTCCTTGTTCTTATTACACTGTGTGACATTTTACTGTAATGTACGCATGTTTGCATTATAAGACTCTTGATCTCTTTCTATCCTCTGTCTTATCTGGCATTTTATTTGTCATCAGAAAGGAAAAAAAAACTACATTATTGCTTTCAGGAGAAGATGGGAATCCAGGTGACTCATTCAGCCTCACACATGGGATGAATACCTCATTACTGCTGATTACAGGTGACAATTCCTGGTTCTCCATGGCCTTACAGACAACGGTGGCAGAGTCATTATCATCTGGTGGCAGGGAAAGTCTTAATTCTTCACTGGACCTCATCTGACATCCTCTCAGGGGCTACACAGAGGGGCCTTCTGACTAAAATGAAGGTGGGGTGCAGCTTCCCTTGGAGTCCACACTGCTCACCCTGCTCTGGTATCTCTGATTCCACTCAAGGGGAAGTGTTGGGTACCCTGTTACCCTATTATTTTTCTACAAAGGCAGCTGCCCCGGTTTCCCACGTGCCCTTTGCTGATGTGAGTAGAGGAAGCTGGCAGAGGGTTTTCCTGTAGTATTTGGTTAGACCAGCACAAGAAATGTTCTGAGTATCTAGGCTTCCTGTTTTCTGAGTCTTTGGTGACAGGAGGCCTGTAATTGTCTTTCAGAATCTTCTTGTTTTTCTTTTTTTTTTAAAATAAAATATTGTATTTATTTATTTGAGAGAGAGAAAGAGGCAGATAGAAAGAGAGAATGGATATGGCAGGGCCTCCAGCCAATGCAAATGAACTTCAGATGCATGCGCTCCCTTGTGCATCTGGCTTACATGGGTCCTGGGGAATCAAACCAGGGTCCTTAGGCTTTGCAGGCAAACACCTTAAGGGCTAAGCCATTTCTCCAGCCCAGAATCTTCTTATTTTTCTAATGAAGTGTCCATGGTTGTTTGGTATGCTTAGTGATGTCAATAAGGAAGGGCAAATCAAGGCGAACGTCAAATGCAATACCATTGCATACCCCAATAGTAACTTCAAATCCCATTAGTGAATTATGCATTCTAGTGTCAAGCACAGTTGTCTAGATTCTCTAATATTATTTGCTTTTACCTATTAGG
This sequence comes from Jaculus jaculus, assembly GCF_020740685.1. Classification (NCBI taxonomy): domain Eukaryota; kingdom Metazoa; phylum Chordata; class Mammalia; order Rodentia; family Dipodidae; genus Jaculus; species Jaculus jaculus. The sequence continues at coordinate 191,744,012 of NC_059103.1, forward strand.
TTTTAAAAAATTCTCATTTGGATTTAGGTTCCTTTTAATTCTATTCTAAACCTAGGCCATTTAGGTATTTTTAAAAATAAGCCAAATTTAGAGCCCATTCCTGAATCTGTTTGAGTGTCATCATTTGCTATCTGGGAGGTTCTGAATAATTCATGTCACATCCTGTAAAGTAGACTTTTCAGTGTGACTCTCTCTAAGATTGTAGGGTAAAAGCTAAAACTTATATGGACACAGAATGACCCTGACATACAATAGGTTGTTAATAACTAATTATTGATATGTTACCTTGGAGTCTTAGCTAGGACTCCTCACTGAAATAATTAGGATTACTTTTACTATAGGCACTGAAAAGGAGGAAAGAATAAGGAGGCAGGACTGAGTATATTACATTTTTTTTTTCTGGCCAATGGAATCAGAAAATATAGGGATAACCCTTCTTGATCAGTGGTGGCGATCAGATTGAGCTGTTTGCTGTAAAATCCCATCTTATTGGTCTAAAACGGGAAGGACTTTTCTGTAACTCACTCACACTCTGCCAAATCTAAAAACGCATCTCCAAGGAAGTGACCTTGCAAATTGTCACCAGGGATGTCTCCTCTTTCAACACTAGCAAGCGAAGCTAAGGGAATACTGGTGAATGATAATTAAATGCTTTCTATTCAGAGTCGTGCACGTCACATATACTAAAGCTAGTTGATTGGGTCACATGAGTTGACCTCTAGCAAGTGATTGCAATTCTTTTCAGCTGCTGGAGAACCTCTGTAAGATGAGCATCATCAACATTCACTAGGCTAACTTCCACACACAACCATTGTGAAGTACAAACGTGAATATGGGACAAGAGAGATGGCTCAGCGGTTAAGGAGATTGCCTGCAAAGCTTAATGAAATGGGTTTGATTCCCCAGTATCCACATAAAGGCAGATGTACAAAGTGGCATGTGTATCTGGAGTTCATTGGTAGCCTCTGAAGGCTTTTGAGGTATACTTCAGAAAATGGCATTGTCTTAAACAGGTACATAAAACAGAATGTGCCTTACTTTCCCTTCATCTTCCTTTCATGGTTATATGATGCCATGAAGCTGGAGATTGCCACATGTCCATAGTAAATGAGCCCGAGTGGGATCAAGTCCACCCTGCTGAGAGAAGCAGAGCAAACAGTTGTTAAAGTCCCAGGTCCTTGATGCTGCTACTGAACCATTAACCTTGTATACTGACCAAAGGGTCGTATGCGACCACTCTGTCTCTCTCATCTAAGAAAGAATGTGGGACCATCCTATAAGTTACTATGCATTTATAAAATATTTATCATAAAGTCATTAAGCATACTTGCTTGATATCACAAGGACTTGATATAACAGATAGAGGTTTATGATTTTTCTCAGTCTTATCTCAAATAATTAAAAAGGAATTACAGTTGTAACTCTGCTGCTCATCTTTAAGGTGTTGAATAGTTCCTGTCTGCAAAGTTAAATAGTTAAATGCTGTTTAGTAAAGAGAAGAGACCACCTCTGGGTTTGCCTTTATGGACTGGATCTGTACCAAGAAGAAATTTATTAAACAGAGATTAGCAAGTGGTCACATCATTGTGTGGAGAAAGGGATGGGTCATTTATGCAAATCCCGAAGGTCCAAATCTTCTGGCACCACTTACTGTGGGTTCTCCTCCCTCCAACATTAGCTTTAAACTTCAAAACGGTTGATACTCCCAGTGGGTAAGAATTGACGTACAGTTGGGATAGTGTGTGAAGTCAGTAATGCACTTTTAATCATTTTGGAATTCAGTTTCAAAGCTGAAGCTTCAATTAAGGCAATTAAAGGTAACTTAAGTATGACTTAAGTCATCTTTCTCTACACTCCCCTAGCATAAGCAGAGCCATTTCTGTGTCAGGCTCTTGGAAAAAAAAATAAAAAACACCCAGTGAAGTGTTGATCGATTTAGATGTACATTGGCTGTTTTCTCATAAAATGTTGTGCTTGTTAAATGAAACTGAATGAGACCTGGTCCTGTTTTTCAATGGAGTTATAAAGAGCCCATGGAAGAATGTAGAGCATAAGGTAAGTCTGACAAGAAGAGTGGTAATAAGGTTTTCTGAATGAGGCAGAATAAAGTATCAAGTATAGAAGGAATGTGCCCAGGGAATTCTGGTAAGGTTTGCATACAAAGTGACTAGAGACGGATGAGGGAAAAAAAATGACTGGATTTAAGCAGAAGTAGTCACAAGCATAGACAATTTTATCATTACAGGCCAATTAAGAACAAAAGGATTGTGTTTAGTACATGGGTTTTGCACCCAGTCTTTGTGCTTTAAGAAATGAGTTCATTACATTAAGAACTGTTTTCTCCAAGTTAAAGTATGTGAAATAACTGTCACCTTGTAACCCTGAGTCAAACAATTCAGCTCTTACAGCTTGTATAAATGAACTAGCACCTGACATAGTTTCTACCTAGAATAAATTTGCACTTACTGTTTGGTCTCCGTCTTTCCTGCAGGAGTGACATTTTAGATGCATCCTAAAAGAAATGATGGGCATGCAGTTGGAGGGAAATCTAGAAAGCTGAATAATGTAAATGAAGATCCAGAAAATTCAAAGCATGGTAGCCTAGAAGTGATTCTTTTGGGGATAGGGGAGGATTCTGCACACAAGAAGAAAAGAAGGTAAAATGCAGACAGGGTCTGAGGATAGCAAAGGTTGCAATCAAAGTGTCAGAAGAAAGCTTAGGCTAATTGCTTTTATTAGCATCCTACCACTATAGGACAGATGAGGAGAAATGCATGTGCCAGCATAACTGATTAACTGAAACACATGGTCCACATCACTGGAACAAGCCTCTTAGTAGGGTGTAATTTTCTAAGTTTCTTCAAAACAGAGGAGAATTCAGAACTCCATTGACACAAACTTTTGGGTTTCTTTCCAAAGACCGAAGGATACAACTAGGGAACGTACTAAATATGAATCATATACTTACTGAGCTACTGAGACCTCTTTCTTCATGCCCACCCCCCCCCCCAGCTTCTCCAGGTACAAGTTGGTGATAACATCACTGGTATTGGCAATGCTGCTTGTAGTAGATTCCTTGCTGAATATCATTAAAATAAATTGGAATATGTTGGTACAGAGAATGTCACATGGCCAGTGGCAATTAGCTGGAGTTGAAACTTGATTGTGTGCCTGTCTTAGTCTTGGAATTGGGGCCTTGAATTTATTGAAAACCTGTAGAATTACATTTTGAAGCTTTGAAAGTGAACAACAAGCAGAGAGATGAGGCAGAATTACAAATTTTTAAATATTTTATTTATTTATTTGAGAGAAAAAGAGAGAGAGAGGGGCACAAAGAGAGAAAGAGAGAATCAGCACACCAGGGCCTCTGGCCAGTGCAAACCAACTTCAGACACGTGCCACCTTGTGCATCTGGCTCACATGGGTCCTGGTGAATCAAACCAGGGTGCTTAGGCTTTGCAGGCAAACACCTTAATGGCTAAGCCATTTCCCCAGCTAGAATTAGTTTTTTTTAATGCAGAAGAGATGATTGTTCTAGAAGGAGAGACCAGAGGTCTGAAATGTGACTTTATCATGATGGCTTGCTTAAATGATAGTAAGAAGGCTGTTCACTGACAATGTGGATGGCCTTTTGACATGGATGGGACCCCTAGCTCACAATCAGCAAGGAAATAGAAATCTACATCCTCGGCTGGAGGGATAGCTTAGCGGTTAATGCATTTACCTGCAAAGCCAAAGGACCTGGGTTCGACTCCCCAGGACCCATATTAGCCAGATGCACATGGACTTCTTCTGCAGTAGCTGGAAACCCTGGCATGCCCTCTCTCTTCCCTGCCCTTTCTTTGTCAACTAAATAAATAAATATTTATTAAATTTATTAAATAAAATATTTTGCCGGGTATGGTGGCACATGCCTTTAATTGCAGCACTCGGGAGGCAGAGGTAGGAGGATCGCATGAGTTCGAGGCCACCCTGAGACTACATAGTGAATTCCAGGTCAGCCTGGGCTAGAGTGAGACCCTACTTCAAAAAAAAAAAATTAAAAATAAAATAAATTTTTAAAAAAGAAATATACATCTTGCAGCCATGTGAAACTGTATTTTGTAAATAATATGAATGACCTTGGAAATGGATCTGACCATAGAGCCTCCAGAAGGAACAGAACTCTGCTGATGCCCTGGTATAAGCCTTGAGAGACTAAGTAAAGAACAGGCTAATGCCTGATATGTCTAACTTCTTCAATCTATTTTCTTTTTGGGTTTCTTTTGAGGTAGGGTTTCACTCTATCCCAGGCTGACCTGGAATTCACTATGTAGTCTCAGGGTGGCCTCGAACTTACCGCGATCCTCTTACTTCTGCTTCCCATATGGGCTGGGATTAAGAATGTGTGCCACCATGTTGGGCCATATCAAGCTTTTTACTCACACACTGATTTAAAGCATCTCTAAAAGTGTGGTGATCTGTGAGCACAATAACATAACATTGGTAAATGAGAGAATTGAATTTAAGAAACTTGCTTTGACTAGCAAGTACCAATGGTGTGTGTGTGTGTGTGTGTGTGTGTGTGTGTGTGTGTGTGTGTGCATGTGCATATGTGTGGGTGGGGGTGGAGGACTATTTCTGTTATCTTCCCATCACAGCAAACAAAAGAGCACTCACCAAACACCCAGGCTGAAAATAGGACTCGCCTTGGGTAGTAAGTGGGGACTGCCATCCGTGGAAGTGAGATTCCGGGCTGCATGTGGCTGGGGCAGCTCCTCTGTAAGGGAGCGTCATGGCACGCACGTACAGCTGCAGCGTCCTGGGATAGAATTCCAGCCTTGGTTCTGAGGAAATGGGAAGGAGGAAACCTAATTAGTAAGATGCATCTTGATAGAGCACACACACACACACACACACACACACACACACATATCTCCTGTGGAGTTTTCTGCTCTGTGTAGCTGTGGGTGATAAGGGAAGAGTACACCATCTAGATAAGTTCCCCCCATTCATACAGATTAGGATGTGACAGGTGTTTTCCAGCCTGGGGATACTGGAGCATTGCAGGCTGGGTGAAATGGGAAGAGGGAAGAAGCAGAATTTGATAGCTCATTTCCACTGGCTAGATTACAAAATTCCAGATGGCTCCCTGTGCTTAGCACTCACCGCACTTTCAGCATTTGACACTCCAGCCAGATCCTGGAAGAACATGGACCACTAGACGTCAAGTTAACGCTGGTGTTCAATGAGTGATGAGAGAGGAACAGACTGTGTGGCCTGTGTGATGCCACGTCTTCTTTTTCTCCCTCTCCCTCCTTTTCTTCCTCCACCTCTTCCCTTTCTTTTCCTTTCCTTCCTTTACATTTGTTGCACATTGACCACAAGGCAGACACTTTGATTCTCATGACAGGACAGTACACACGTTGTAATATCATTGCACATTACAGACGCAGAACCTGATGGCGAGATGAGTTAAACAGCTCACCCAAGAGCTTAAACTGGGAAGTTGCGATTGATCCACAGACATCTAATAGTCGCACACCTTATTTCCTCGTTGGCAGGAGTCCTGAATCCTCTATAAAGTGTCACCCAGGCATTTCTACTTTTGGCCTGAGCTTGAGTGTCGCACTGAGAAATGTGGCACAATGTTGAGAGGCAGGTGAAAGCTTTCAGTAGGAGCTGGTGCTGTGTGGGATGGAGTCACAGCTTCCTAGTGTTGGCTCTTATCCATGCCTCGTGGAACTTGGGTCTCCAAAAGGTTCACTCCAGGCCTGTCTTTCCCACATGCTGACCTTTGACTTAGCCTTGGTAGGCCTTCTTCTCTCTACTGGGTCTCCTCTGCTTCCTTTTCACAGAGACAGCTCTGGGATGTGGAGGACCAGAGGATTCTTGACTTCTCACCTTAAGGACTATATCCACTCTGCCCTCTCCACCAGCCAGACCTAGCATATTGCATCCAGAGTTTCTGCCCAGTTGCTTTTATTTTCAATTGTTTATTTGAGAGAAAGAAAGAGAGAGAAGCAGGCAGATAGAGAATGGACTCTCGGGGCCTCCAGCCACTGCAAATGAAACTCCAGATGCATGTGCTCCCTTGTGCATCTGGCTTATGTGGGTCCTGGGGAGTTGAACCTGGGACATTTGGCTTTGCAGGCAAACGACTTAAAGGCTAAGCCTTCCACCCCTCCCCCCCCCCAGCCCTCAGTTTCTTCAAAACTGCTATGAAAAGTTTATTCTCAATACCTATTCTTCCCTAGTACATGGGTATATGATTTCAGAGCTCAGTTCCGGTCCACCAATGACAGTAGAAGATCACTTTCCCAATAAGCAAATTGACTTTCTTGGGCTTAATAATGTCCATACATTTATTTACTTTCACACTTCTCATGAACCTTTGACTCTCATCCTCAGTGTTCTATCTATGTGGTTTCTTTATTGATCCTGGAAGTTCAAAGTAACTAATGGAGAAAACCTGAGATGAAGAGAGTCAGTCTACAGACAGTTAGCACATGCTACATGAGCCACTGGGGGAAAACGACCAACATCTGCGCAAGTAACACATGGTCTAACCTACTTAGCAGCAGACAACTTGACGTGATGCTCACACAAGTGCAATAGTGGCACACAGCCAGGGTGGGAAACCAACTGCTCTTGATTTGGCTAACTGATCTGCTCAGTGGAATGGAACCCATAGCTGGAGCTAGGGAACAAGTCAGAACCATATCCAAAAATGAGCCCACTCTCCATTATCAAGCTTCCACTAATTGTGGGCTAGAAAAGAGCCTATAGCTATTAAATTTTCTCTAAAAAATAATGGTTATCCCACTTATCTTGTGCTAACTTTACTCTCCATTGGAGAATATGCTTCTCTTTTTTAGATACACACAGATCCTAAGAAGAGAACCATCCCATCATATTTCAAAAGTGCCCCAGCTGAAACCATAGAGTAATTGGGGAAATGAGCAAGAGTGTTGCTTTCTTGATGAACCTGGTACCACAGCACAAGGGTGAAGGGGATAGACACAGAGAAAAATCAAGTCCTACAAAACCAGATATCCAGATACACAGAGGCTCCCAAGACCTCATCACTGAAAGCAGACCTCGAATGAACCCAATATGGCTCAGGGAAATTTTCATAAGAAGGGGCAGAAAGAATGTCAGAACCATACATTGGGTCACAATACACAGAGACATTTCCTCCTACCCATAGTCGATGGCTAACCCTACAATGCACGTCCCATATACCAAAGAAGAAGGGTCCCTGTGGAGGGGGCAGGACAGGAAGGAGGCTAATAATGGTACCAACTTGACTGTATTCACTGAGTACAAAACTAATATAAAAAATATTGCCATCAAACAAACAAACAAAACAACAACAACAGCAAAAAACACGAGGTGAGTCTGAGTACTACTGCAATAGCCAGAAGTGAGCCGGTCAGTTCCTCTGCCCACTTTGGGCACCACGTTGGACAGCACACCTCAGAAGGCTGACAAGCACCTCTGCCCACGGAGCTCTTGGTAACTTGTGCTTGTACACATCACCTCACATGAACCCTCAATGGCGTTTCTAAGGCTCACATTTTATTTCACTTCATTTCTTTTAGTTTTCCCAAAGGTATTTTGCAAAAGCCTTATTCCCTTTCTTTCATTCCCTCTCTCTCTCTCTCTCTCTCTCTCTCTCTCTCTTATTTTTGTTTTTGCTAGTGCTCTATACCCCCCCCAAAAAAGTGTTATAAAAATTGTTGACAGCAGGGCATGGTGACACACACCTTTAATCCCAGCACTTGGGAGGTAGAGGTAGGAGGATCACCATGAGTTTGAGGCCACCGTGAGACTCCATAGTGAATTCCAGGTCAGCCTGGGCTAGATGAGACCCTACCTTGAAAAAAAAAATGGTTGAGGAAGATGGAAATTGATGAAAGTATCATCAATCTCAAGCCTCCAGTAGAGGAAGAATTTGTGATAACAAACCCATGTTTAAAATTAAAATAACTTGGGCATGATGATATTTGATCTCAATCTCTAGAAGATAGATATGTTATGGACTGTAACAAAATCTTCATGTTGGAAAAACTCTTAACACTTTTAGTGTTAATATCAAGTAAGAGTGGACACATTTTCATTGGTCCAGTTGAACAGTGTTATATCCATATCTTCTTATTAATGCTACAGTTAAAAGGTGACTTTTAAACTCTTTATAGCCATAGAGCCCACGGTATGCTCTGCTTTGGAAGACTCAGTAGGAAAGGATGGTAGGTCCTAAAGCATACTTGTCTCAATGCTGTGTGGCCCCTGAAAATTTGTGTGAACTTTAGAATAGCCTAACTCAAGCTTCTGGCTTTCCATTTTTAAATAGAGACAACAGAACATGTCAAGAAGGAGTCCAGCCCAAAGCAAAAAGTATGATGGAGACTTAAAAACAAAGTTACCTCCCTGCAATGAACCAGTTAGTGGTGATGAATGAGTTAGGAAAAATCTCTTCTGACTGATACACTGTGCATATGCTGTCTACCAGCTTTGGTCAGCTTGATTTCTATGCATTAACTCCTATGGCTTCTCCAGATTACTTAATGAACAAGTACTATTTACATTCATATTTTTGCATTTGAGGAAAATGAAATTCAGTAAATCTGAAGATGGATTAAGTCACTTAAGAGACACATTGCTAGGAAGTTAGAGTACAGTCCAGAAATTACAGTTTTCATCCTCTGTGAAGCCTAGCTCTGGGCCCTTTTTTTTTTTTTTTTAATATGCAGGAACTCAAATGGCATGAATATTTTTTTTCTTGGCCAAGTTCTAGTAGCACTCTTATTTCTTGAATATTGCCTTTAAAATCTATTCCTTAATCTGAACTTATTCTAATAGCTTTTATGCAAACCATCAAATTCTACAGCAATAATTATTCACTGAGTAGTCATTATTTGCAGAATGTTGGGAACATTGGAATAAATAAATCATATTCCGTGCCCTAGTGGTGCTCTTTATTTCATAAGAAAGGTAATATTGAGCAAATATATGCTGAAAACATAACAGTTATTTCTCACCTGGACCACTGCGACAAAGGCAAATGCCAGTCAGGGGTTTGTCCTCACCTCCCATTGGTCTGCCCGTCTCTGACAGTGCTCCCTTCTTCTCCGTCCATCACCAGGCACAGCAGATGTGAGCACTTGTCTGTCTTGGTTTATAGTCTTCCATGCCCTTTTGTCATCACTCACAGGGCAAAGGCTGGGCCTCTACTTCCCTTTTAAGTCACTGCTCATACTCTTTGGCTCGAGGACTTATGTCCCACTAACTGAAATCGGCCATCGTCACTAATCTCCTATGTGCATACCCCCTGAACCCAACTTCTGTGTCTTCATGCAGCCTTCCCTCTCTGCCTGAGTCCCTTTGCACTCTTATTCTCCTAGCTTATAGTTAGTTTTGGTAATCACCTCATCTCAAAAGTCTACATAGATTTAATGGAAAAGAATAGAAAAGAGAATCAAACCATCTTTGGGTGGTCATTTCTTGATCAAGAACATTTCTTTTCATTATTGCATTGCAGGACCTGGTTATCAATTAACATTGCTCATGGGTTTGCAGAAAGGAGGAAGAATTTAGTATGCTTTGCCATCTCTCCCAACTCCCATTTCCTTCCCAGTTTACGCCCAAGGAGGATATTTATAACTACATCCTAAGGAGTAGAACCATTATTCAAAATTCTTTACAACTACCAGGCCTTTGCCTCTTCCCAGATTAGGCAATCCAAGCCCAATAGCTAGGGCCCTTATAATGCACATGATTCTGTATTTTAAGATTAGAAAGACCATGATACATGTTCAGCAGCTAAAGTGGTAAAGGGGGAAATATTGCGATGATTCTACAACAATATTACCTTATATTTTTTTTTGTCTGGACAGTAGTTTTTGAGAATTAGACAGGTAATAAAGCTATTTTATTATAATTTAATTCCAAGTTTCCCATACATTATGGTTTCTTAGTAAACAGTTTCTATTTAATTTCTCTGAATTAATAAAACATAGGATCTTTGCTTAATATATAAGACTCAGAAACATTATCTAGCAAAGATAGTGGCTAAAATATAGTATGTACCAATAAATGAAATAGAAATTATTGCTAAGAAAATGAGTTGTAATTAGATGCTTTAAATCTATTTAACCAAATACCAGATAATTTGTCTACATTGTTCTTTGCTTCATACTCCCATCAAGAATCTCATTTTTTAAAAATTTTTACTTATTTATTTGATAGATAGAGAGAGACAGAGGCTGAGGAAAGAAACAGAGGAGTGTGTCAGGACCTCCAGTGACTGCAGACAAACTTGAAACACATGTGCCACGTTATGCATCTGGCTAATGTGGGTCCTGAGGAATCAAACCTCGGTCCTTTGGCTTTTCAGGCAAGTGCTTTAACTACTAAGCCATCTTTCCTGCCCAGATTCTCACATTTTTAAATTTAAATTTAGATATTCAGTGATAATCACTTTTCTCAAAATTGCCAAGAGAGTTATCACTTTGTATGCAGTAAAAATGTATGCTATGTTTTTATTTCCATGAGTGCAATTTTAATATCTTAACTAGCCAATAGAAAGAGACATTGAGAAGGTTTTCTGTAAATTTTAGAAATGACTCATTGGAAAATCTATTAGTACTAAATAATTGAAAGGCTCTTATGGGATTTTTAATTTCAAATGTGAGCTTTGTGTTCCTGAAAGACATAGTCTTCAACCTACAATGTACACTAGGAATTGCATTCTCTCAAAAATTGGTTATGTCTCAATCCTTCTGCATTCTGCAATTAAATGATGCACAAGAAAATAAGAGGTTTTTTATTTTTTTAACTGCTGAATAAAACTTTGGCTTAGCAGGCAAATAGAGAAGTCTGCTTTTGATTTCAACCATCTGCAATTCCTACAGCTCTAAGCTAAGATCCTTCCAATTTTCCTGTAGGGTATCTTCGCCTGAATTTTTCACTCTGTGGGCCAGAAGATATCATAGAAATGGCCATCATCACAGGTAAGTTTTTCCACATAAGGGCATGTTTCCTCAAGAACACTCAAAAACTGGAGAAGAGTATATGAATTATGGCTTTAAAATTTTTATAACCTCACATGTTTTGAATTAGAGAAATTATATGCAAAGTCATCATTGCTCTGTTTTGTAATCCCTTGTAAATGTAGAACATGACTATTTTATATCTATTTACCCTGAAAATTATTTTTTTCTTAAAAATAAATAAAACCACTCTTGCTGAAGAATATCTGGAGCAAGAAATTGGCCCTAGTTTTGAGAACAGTCCCTATAAAGTATTGGTTGACATTTTGCATGTCACTTAACCCCTTTGGAGCTTCTGGTTTTCTTTCTGCAAAACAATACTGACCACCCACTAAATCCAGGGTCCTACAGTCAGCCAAGAGCTTCAGAAGTGTGCCAGTGTTTAGGATGAAAGGTCATAGAAGTTCCAAAGAAGCAGTGTGGTCTGGAGTGGAAAGGGTTCAATTAACCCCTGGCACCCTGATCTTGTTTTGTTTTAATGTGAAAGCTATGTGACCTTTCAGAAGCCACCTCTTCATCCAGATTCTCAGCTCTCCTTGCAGGTCAGTGATCCACCTCACACACCACGTGTTGCATCTTAAATGCTCACAACAGTTCTTTAATGTCTGCTTTCCCTCATTTAGGCCTATATGCAACATACTGTACTATCCATTTTCTTCTCTTAACAATTTTTTTGTTTAGAAAATGTGAAAAGTGCTATAAAATCCCTAACTCTTTTGTAAAAAATCATTTGGAAATAATAAATATATATGTATATAACATCCTGTATTTGGAGAGATCTGCAGACTGATGAAGTTGTCACTTTTCAAAACACATTTTACATTTCTCCAGAAAGCAAAGCTGGTCTATTAACAAAGAATATACTAAAAGTTCTTTTACAACAGCTGTTGAAGCTATGGACATTCCAGTGATTTGGATTCAGGGAAGAATTTTAAAACAAGCTCAAATAAAAAGAATACATTTTTCTATGGATCCCAGAAAATGTTCTGAACTTCTTAATGAAACAATATCCCTGTTGTTAAAAGAACTAGTGATATAAGATGATGAAAACAAGTTTCCATCTCAAATGCTGAGATGGACAGGAGTGCCTTAAACATTTTCAATTAATGACCACTTAACACAACTTTTTAAGATGCTTATAAATCCTGTATTTTCCAAGTATAGCCCCTTGACCAATATGGGTTCTTTGCTACTCATTGAGCTCACTAAGTCAGCCTGGAGATTTGCCATTTTCATTGTGACAAATACAAGTTATAGTTTTCAGATTACACAAGACATCTGCCATGACAGTATGATAGTCAGAGTAAAAAAGAAATCTAATCTTAAGCCACCATAAAATGTTTGACCCATAATTGCAAAGCCCTGGCAATCACAATGGTCAGCAACACATGAAACCATGGTAGAGGACAGGAGAAGCTTTAAGATCATTATTGGAAGGAAGAGAAAGACTGGATCTAAAAATTAGAAACCAAGGTATCTATTTGTATATATTTTCATTGCAGAATAACCATTAATAATTACTTATACCAGATCAAACATAAAATATACCAGTCTTATCCCTCTATTGTTTTCATTATTGATGTCTGTGTATTTTTTCCAGAAGCTCTGTTAGTCCATCCAGTAGAATTCTTCATTTGTGTGTGGGTAGCTATAACATTGCCCTGAACAAGCAGGACTTAAAGGAGTAACAATAACAAAAATTATGGTATTTTTTTTAAATCACTCAAGACAAATCCTTCCCTAAATATTACAAGAAACAACTTCAGTTCAGAAAGGAATAAAACTACTTATGGTGATCAGCAATCTTGGATGTTCAACTACTTTGGCACGAGTAATCAGGACTCATATTACCAACTTCCCTTTAGAGAGCTGGCTACAAACTCTTCACTAGCTGTTACTGCCATCGAGGATCTGTCTGCATATTTGGAGTGAAGAGCCAGGAAAAACAGTTGTCTTTGCCCAAGAACATAAGGCTGTGCAGTGGTGGAATGAGCTTGGGGATGTCTAAGTAAGCTTTGGATTTTGCACTCAGCTTAAATGTGATCCTTCCCTTGATCTTCTCAATGTCTTTCCTTCAAGGAATTGAAAGCTGAATGCCTCTGATGAGAACCTTCTGCTAACTGGGCCAAGAACACTGAAACCTCAAACCCATGCAAATGGGTCCATCCTGGCTGTGAACCTGTACTTACTACTAGATAGTCAGCTGACACCACTCTCTCACATACTCCCTTGTCCTTAAAATAACAATTACATCTTGGAGGGTTTAAATCAGATCTAGAAATCATGTAGCTAGCTATAGGTGCAACAAAAAGGTAGTATCTACTTCAACACCAAAGGCTGTTTCTTATGTAAATACAGATTGATTAAATAGCAATACAATGTTAAGTAGTACAAAAAGTAATATACAAAATGTTACTTAACATGAAGATCTTTGTTGAAAAATTCTCCATGAAAAATAACTTGTCATGGAGATGATATATCTAATACTTTGATCCCAAACTGGTATTTCACTTAAGGAGAGCAGAGACAAGATTGAGCCTGGGACTGCACTGGCCTGCCCTGGCCTTGGTACATTATGAGGATTGAGATGCTCTGTTCAGGGCATCTTGCTGTCACAGGAAACAAGCCCTCCCATGACCTCTGCAATTTATCTTTATCTGCTAAAGTTTCTCTCCATTTTAAGGTGATAGTCATTAACCTAATACAAATTTTATTTTAAAAGGCTAGGAAGGCACCAACTCATGAAAGAAAAAAAAAACCACATGTTCATAGGAAGGGAGTATGAACTACTTAGCAACAGCAGTGCTATAGAGGACTCTTCAGAGGTCCTCAGTTATATCCATAGCTTTCTTTGTACATACCTACTTTAGAACAGTCTACTCGGTGTTAAGGTGCTCATTACAACTCACATATTTTAATTTAAGGCTTAGTGAGTTAATACAGAAATAGCCATGCCCTGCTTACTATCAAAATCTCAAGCTCAAGAACTTCTAATTTATAAACAGGTCCAGTGGGTCATCTACCATCCCTTGCCATACTGTATTACTTCTGTGACAAGTTGGTAAAACAACTTGCAAGTTTAGAAGACTAAGGGACACTGGAGCCTTGTATATTTCTCAATGTTGTATTAAATTTTTCATTTTCTTACACAACCCCTAAAATTTCAGCTTCAGCTAAAAGTATGTTGCTCAGAAGTTTTGTCTTCTCAAAATTCTAATATACAAACAAGATTGGGGCTGGAGAGATGGCTTGATCATTAAAGCACTTGACTGTGAAGTCTAAAGACTTAGGTTTGATTCCCCAGGATCATATAAGCCAGATGCATAAGGTAGTGCATGCATCTGGAGTTGGTTTGCAGTGTCTAGAGGCCCTGACTTGCCCATTTTCTCCCTTTTACTTTCCCTCCCCCTATCTCTACCTGTTTTTCTCTCTCTTTCATAAATAAATAAATAAATAAAATATTCTTTAAATATTTTAAAAAACAAGATTGAACATCTAGCTTGTGAGTAAAATTATATCCAAATAATTAGAGAATAATAATTTTTGGTTAAAATATGCACAATAGTGCAATGCTAATAAGAAGTCAGAAAATAGTAACTAGTTTTAGAATACATAGGATTTTATTAAATCGATTGTATTATGAGGAATCCAAAGAAAAGTTTTACTAATGGCAGGCAAGAGATCTACCACTAAACTGCACTACCAACTCCTCATTATTTACATTGGATGTGCAAATGATCATTCCACTAAGATGATTGAAAATGTAATCAAATGGCTATGCATTTGACCCCTTTGTAATGGAACTCTCTTGGTTTTTTGACGTAGGGTTTCACTGTAGCTCAAGCTGACCTGGACTTCACTATCTCAGGATGGCCTCGAATTTATGGTGGTCCTCCTACCTCTGCCTCCTGAGTGCTAGGATTAAGGCATGTGCCACCACACCCAGCCTATTTTTATTTATTCATTTATTAGAGACAGGGAGAGTGAGAGAGAGAGAGAAAGAGAGTGAGAATGGGTGTGTCAGGGCCTCTGGCCACTGCAAACGAACTCCAGACACATGCGCCTCCTTGCACAACTAGCCTTATATGGGACCTGGAGAATCGAACCAGGGTCCTTAGGCTTCACAGCCTTGTACCTTAACTGCTAAGCTATCTCTCCAGCCCCATAGTGTCATTTTATTAAATCCCTGATTTGCATGTATTCTCTCACTGTGAAATAAGGCCATGGGAAGACTATACTATTGAAGTGGTTTTTCCTTCTTGTGCTTAAAATTGGGAAAGGGTCTCCCATGAGTTGCTGTAAGGGAAAGCTTCATTTCCACTGAGCAGTAAGCTCCTGGTGCTATGGGATCAATAAATAACTGATGGACCTTATGCCATCGTCATAGCCATTTCTCTAACTGATGAATGATATTTACCCCTTTGTGGTGGCCACTGTATTCAGAATTTGATTCAGATTTAAGTGGAGCCAATAAAATCTGTTAGGACTTTATTGGATAGAGGCATATGTAGAGAATTTAGACCTTACCTTCATTTGCAGTTCCACCTTTTTTTTTTTTTAATCTTCTTTGGTTTCAGGTTTTTGAAACATGGTATCTGCTACTTTGGGGGTCTGAGTTGTGATGGTTCACCCCAACTCATATGTTGAAGCTGTAATCCCCAAAGTGGCAGAATTTAGAAAGGGCTGTTAGGGGGAAATATTAAATCCACTCACAGGGTGGTGCCCTATTTTGACAGGACCAAGGTAAGAAGACTGAGGGATGCTGGAGCCCTGTACTTTTCTCAACTCCCCCAGAAGACGAGCAGAATGCAGATGCTGGATTTCAAAAAGAAAAAGCTTACCTTGGTCTTGGACTTCTGGTCTCCAGAACAGTGAGAAAATGATTCTCTGTGCTTAAACCAGTGTTATGTTGTGTCAGAGTAAAAATATCTACTGGTCTGTGATATAGTGTGTCAGAGTGAGACGCCTACCACATTTTTGTTTTACCAATATAATCTTCGAGAAGATGTGGCACTGTGTAAACCATCTGTCCATCTGTTCTTTTTCTGTCTCCTAAAAAATGCCTCTATCTCACCATCATCCCTGCCCAGAGGTGTGTGTGTGTGTGTGTGTCATGCACGTGTGTGTGGTCACTTCTGGGAGGGAGACTTACCTGTACCACTATGATAACTTCTTTCTAAGTTCATCTTCTGCTTTTACCTCTGCTGTTTAGGGTAAGAGGATAAATCCTAATGAACTGCTCTTTTTCTTTCACAAACAATAAGCTCTTCATCCATGGTAACCCATTTGTATGTCTTGCAAATATCACAGCCTTAAATGTCAATGCCTTTCTTGGCTCCCACTCCTATCTTAAAAATAACTGTCTGTAAGGGCCATGGGTGGACTCTAATCTCAATGGTTTCTGAACCCGACTCATTAGTAGAGCAGGGGTGTAATGAGGGTAACATGTTTGAGGGGCCAGGATTATTTAGAGTACTCTAAAATTGAGATCATCTTTCAACTTGCTTCTAAAAGGGCCTGTATCTGCCCTAATGAAGTAGGGACAAAATCATATGCACTCTACTTTGGTGACCTTTATACTAATTATAATGAATGAATAACCATGACTTTATTATGCCAAGAAAGCTATGTGTCCTTTATTTGCTCTGAACTAAATTATATATTACAAAGATTCCTGCATTCCCTAATACAGCAGGATGTCCCTGGAGAATGTAGAATGCCATCTTCCAGTCAGTAGGGAGCTCTATCAATAAGAGAGATGAAGGGGAAATTAATATTTAATCTTGAAACAATTGTTAATGCGGATTTGATCATTTATTTTTATTATATTGTACTTATTTATTGTGTATTGTGTGTACGTGTGTGTGTGTGTGTGTGTGTAAGGGAATGCCAGGGCCTCTTGCCTCTGAAAAAGAATGTCAGACACTTGTGCCACTTTGTGTGTCTGGCTTATATGAGAAGCTTCAGAATTGAACTGAGGCCTGCATATTTTGTAAGCAAGTGCCCTTAGCTGCTTAGCCATCTTCCCAAGCACATGGATGAGATCATTTCTAAGAAATAACAAAGACTACTCTAAAATCAATTTATAGTATTGTGTTATCAATCAAAAGTATTTGAGACATGAATTTTATATCTAGGTTGTTTTTTAGTAGGTCCAGTTGCTATAATTACCATAACAACAATGGTAGAGATTGGTTGGATTGAACATTTATTTCTCCCACTTCTGGATGTTACTAAGTCCATGATAAGAGTTCTGGTTGAGGTATTGACTCTTAGAGTTGTGGATGCTGCCTTGTTACCCAGCAGACAAATCTCCTTTCTGTCTTTTATAAAATCTTTAGTCCAAATTCATGAGCACTCTTTCCTCATGGCCCACTGACTTCCAAGATGCCTCACCTCCAAATGCTGTAGCATTGAGGAGTGGATTTTTAATGGGTGGACTTTGGGGGAATACATCCAGGTCGTGCATCACAGTTCTGGGAAGTGAAGAAGATCAAACACTTCTTTTGAAGGGGTCTCCTCTAAGTGATGATGGAGCCATTGGTTATCTCAATACCTCCACCTAGCTTTGGTGGTGTTGAAATGTTGGCCTTGGCTTTCTAAAAGAGTATATGGCACTCTCACAAGTTTAGAGAGAAAGCCAAAATTTTGACTGGATCACAAGGTGAGAGTTCCTAATGGGTTTGTCAGGAACAGGCTCAAGAGACACTGTGGGTGTGAGGCCCCACAGGACACAGAGCTGTCTGCAGTCTAAGTGTTTCAACGCCCTCTTCTCTAGGTTTTATAATCCTAGACTGTTACGAGTCACCAACTTCTCAAATTTAACACAATTTGGCAAAACCCCTGAGCAGACATTTGCTTTGAGCTTACACATTACTCTGGAAATGTGTTTAGTTGCTAAGAGCTCAAAAATGAGCTGTCTTTGGTTTTGGAAAACACAACAAATGTCTATCAATCATTAAGACAAACATATGATCTTCATTTAACTCAAGAAAATAAAGCCTAAGATGCCTAGGTTCCCTTACAGCTAAGATTCCTGTGAATTTCATCTTTGGTTACGTTTAGGGTAAGTACTCAGAAACATTAGGATTAATAAAAACACTTCATAAATTATTTAGTAGTAAAATAAATATTCAATCTATGTATATAGATATACTAAGTGTACATACACATACTTGTATATATACTGGTATATGTATAAACATATATGTATGTACATGGGCACATAGATATGTAGGAACATGTGTGTGTGAGAGAGAGAGAAAGAGATCCCAGATGAAATCTTAGGGTTTCCAGGTTTTAATTCTTTTTCTTAATTTCTTTTTCATTTTAATGCCACCACTATGCTTGCTTTTAAAGAGGTTTTCTTTGGACATGCAGAATAAAGTTTAACTTCTTAGTCCTAACTTTCCTTTCCTGCATTATCTGGTATCATTGGCATATAGTCCGCCATAGTAAATGGAGACTGAAGGAATGTGTAGAAGTAGGACCTACTTAAGTTTGTTTCCTGTCTTTAAAGGCTTAGATATATTAGTCAGTCTTGAGAGAACGAATCATAGGGTGTCCTATTGATATTCAGCAGCCAATGATGAAAATTTTCTCACCAATCACATATTTAAGTTAATTATCTCCAAATGTTTCTGATTTCTCAATGTCAAGAAATGTCTCTATCATGCCACTTAAACATGTATATTGTTAATACTGTGTAAGTATACAATTTTACATAGGTAAATAATAATAACCAAATAAATAAGTGCATGAGACCTAAGTAAAAAATAGAAATTTAAAAGCTTTGAAAGGAGTACTATGGCATCAAATTATATCATGTTTAATGATAATAAGTGTAATGGTTCCATTAAGATATCATTAATAATGACATTAGTCTTCATAGAACTGTGGCCACTGCAGTAATCATACTGTACTTGCTTATCACAATAAACCTTCTTGTTTGCTTACCAGAGTCCAAAGTAGGTTGTGCTTTGCTGGTGTTTCTCATAAGCCCTAAATGAGCTTATCTTGTACAGCTGCCACTGGGAGCCTCCAATGTCACTGAGAAATAGGGAAGTAGAATTCACAAAGCTTCCCAAGTACTTTTGAGAGCCAAACTCAGAAGTGATACACAACTACTCAGACTGCTAGCCAGAGAACCTTCTCCAGGGAGATGGGGGTAGACACCAAGGAGACACAAAACTCATCAAAGCAGAAAATAAGAAACTGCCAAAAGCCCAACATCAGAGTAAGCTTCTACCATGTCCTCCAAATTTCAGGGGACCTTGTGGAAGAAGGAGCTAAAGACTTTAAGGGCCAGAGTTGGAAAGGGTACCGGAATACATTGTCCTCCTCACAGGACCTGAATGCTGCATCCATGCTCCCACAGAGACTGCCCATACCTCACTGAAGGAGCCACCAAGGCAATGAGAGAGGAGGAGAAGGGGCATGTGAGGTGAACCCAATGGGAATATGAACAATTGGTAAGAAGTTAATACATTAAATTTTCCAATTAAAAAAGGAAGAGGTGGACATGGTGGCACACACCTTTAATCCCAGCACTTGGGAGGCAGAGGTAGGAGGATCGCCGTGAGTTCGAGACCACCCTGAGACTTCATAGTGAATTCCAGGTCAGCATGAGCTAGAGTGAGACCCTACCTCTAATAAAATAAAAAGTAAGAAAGGAGTGGTATAAAATATTTTAACTTATATGTTGTAAGCCAGACTTCAGCTGAAAGACCCAGATCTGTCTACAAATGAGTCTGGAAGATGGAATTGATTCGTCTGAGAAAGGGGATTGATGAAATTAACTCCAGCCATTTTTCTGACATAAAAAGATTTACTAATATTCCATTATTACTCCACTTCCATTAACAGTGAGAACAAAGCACAGTAATAAGCTTGCTTTAATACTCTACAGCATAGTGGATCAAAATACCGTGTTGCAGGATTTCAAAAATGGAATTTAAATGTATTTCAAAACTGTACATTAACAGCTATGATTTTAAATAGGAGATGAAAATTTGAAAAACATATATTTTCATCCCATATGACTTAAAATTTATGCCCTGATAAGAATTGATTTTAGCTTCTAACCATATTACAACCCATCCTTCCCAATGTGGTTATATAGCAGGAAAAACATGTGTCTGTGATGACTTTATTCTCCCGCTGTGAAGGAATCTCAAAAGCATGTCATAAGAATTTATTTTGCTTTGAGGGAAATTTTGTGAGTACTGGTTTAGAACTTAACCTCTTAAGGCACCAATAGGGACATAAAAGGAGGCCTTCACCCCAGACATGACTGTCACGTTGTCACTTACTTCTAAATTACCAAGGCCTGAGGAGGAGGAAGTGCCAAGTAAATTAAAATGGGTGTAAATTGAAATTTTGAATAATCCCTCAAATAACTTGTTTTCTTCTTTATTATTGTATGGATATACCATGTGGTGGCACCATCTTTTCCCTCCTCAAAGCCCCCACTCCACTGAGAGCAGTGCTTAGTGGGGTTGCTGGTATTCACTCTAGAGTTGTGGTTCATGAGTTGTGAGAGCAGTCGTCAGTCACTGTGGGGCGGGACAATACCTCTGGATATTCCCTCCCACCCAGTAGTTCTTACTGTAGGTTTTTCACCATGTTTTGCAAAATTCCCTAAGCTATGATGGGTAGGCTATTACAAATCTGTTTTAGTGTTGAGCTCTTAGTAGGTTCTGGGTTTCTGCTTTGGCCTAATTGGAGTATCCTCAATGTCTGTCTCCATCAACCTGGAACATGTCAGGCTCACCGTGGAAGCAGCACTTCTTGCTCAACTTGTTAATTCCTCTGTGGTTTCACCTGGGCCCTAGCTGCTATGCTAGTGATGGTTCATTGGCTGACAGGGCATCAGCTATTTATTTGTGTCTTGTAGATAGATTTTTGATTGTCCTTGGTCTTGCTGCTTTCTGGGGGAAAAAAAAAAGATTCTCCAATGGAGATTGAGATCAAGATAGATTAATTGGATATGCATTGCTAATTTAGAGATATTTCTATGAAGGTAGTCTCATTTTTGGCCAAAGACTAGTAGAAGCTTGTCATTGGAGTCCATATTATTGCCTCCATAGGATTCTAACTTGGTTCACAATTCCAGCTATGTGTTCCTTTCCACTGAGTTGATCTCTTAGCCTATCAGAGAGCCACTGTTTACCCACCTAGGCTGTGTGTCACTATTGTACAAGTGTGTACATCTTGCTAGGCTGGTTTCTTTCATAGAGCAGTGTTCCTACTTGTTCACAGTGTTGTTGGCCAGTTTCCCCAGTAACTCATGTAGTGCTTTTCAGAACCATCTGGGAGCTGGCTTCCTGCCAAGTTCAGCCAGATCTCCTATGTTCTGCAGTGGCCATATGCGGTGTCTTCAAAAATAGGGTCTTGGGCTGGAGAGATGGTTTAGCAGTTAAGCGCTTGCCTGTGAAGTCTAAAGACCCTGGTTTGAGGCTCGGTTCCCCAGGACCCACGTGAGCCAGATGCACAAGGGGCGCATGCATCTGGAGTTCATTTTCAGTGTCTGGAGGCCCTGGCACTCCCATTCTCTTTCTCTCTTTCTCCCTCTTTCGCTCTCTGTCTGTCACTCTCAAATAAATAAATAAAAATAAACAAAAAAATTTTAAAAAATAATAGGCCCTTACCTTTTACTTCTGGTATATGCATGATCAGCTTGTTTGGCCATTTTAGGGTATCCCACATTTCCCTAATAATTTTGTTCCCATGATATTTGAACTTACCAAAGTTTCTGGGCTCCTGAACAATTTCTTCTGTTTTATCTTTAAGATATGAAGTTCTGTCCTCCACATGTTTAACTCTGTTAGTGAGGGTTTCTAGGGAGTCTTCGATAAGCTTTAGTTGATTTTTGTTTTCTGTTGCATTTTTCTGTATTGTATCCATCCCTTTGTAGAGTTCCAATTTCAGGTTGTAGTTTGAGTTTCTTGATGCTTACTGGAATTCATTCTTGCATTTAATCATGCCTTCATTAAGCTTAATCAGATGGTTATTGAGATCCTCTATGTACCTTTAATTCATTTATCTTTCTTTTGAGGTCTCTCTGGTTTTCTTCAATTAAGTTAGCCTAGTGATGAAAGATGTGTGCTATAACTGATGATTCCACTCACTTCAATTTGTACAATTGTTGGGTTTTTTTAAATTTTTATTTTTTATTAGAGTCAGAGAGAGAGGGAAACAGAGAGAGTGAGAAATACAGAGAGAGAGAGAGAGAGAGAGAGAGAGAGAGCAGGGGTGCACCAGGGCATCCACCCATTGCAAATGAACTCCAGACGCCTGCACCCCCTTGTGCATTTGGCTAATGTGGGTCCAGGGGAATTGAACCTGGGTCCTTTGGCTTTGCAGGCATGTTTCTTAACCGCTAAGCAATCTCTCTAGCCCAATTGTTGATTTTTGGTGATTCACTGCCAGTTCAGGTATTTTCTTAGTCAGGTAAAACAAACAAACAATCAAGTAAAACCTTTCATTTTGGGATCTAATTTTTGTTTCCTATTCTGTTTTCTTTGGAGACTTCCATTGTGGGAATAGACAACCTGGGTGGAGATCTCTCAGGTTATTGCCTTGTGTTGATTTTCTTAGATTGGAATCTACCCATATTGGGGTAAAATTCCATTTTATCAAGGAGGAAGCAAGTATTTACCCTTTTAGGACCTTTAGTTAGTGTTCTATTTTGGGTTCGAACCAGATTGGAGTGGGATGGCATTGTATCCACACATGCATGGTTTCTGGAGGTTGTAAGTGAGCTTGTAGCTCTGGGAGGGTGGCTGATACAAGAGTTGTGGTTGGAGGTTGGAATCTCTTCACCCACAATCATAGTGGTGCCTTGCCTGTAGGCCCAGGGTCATAGTACCTGGCCCTGATTCCCCATTGTGCCCAGATGAGCAGGTTGTTCAGAAGTCATTGGTGGCCCCAGGCCAGTGGTTCTCCCCATCTGGGGCAGGAGCAATGTTGTAAGGGGGTGCAGGTAGGCCAATACCAGTAGTAGGGGGTGGTAGGGATTGGGAGAGGGTATGGGGACCTGTGCCCTAAGGACCAGGCTGGAATCCAGATCTTGTACAGTTAGCTGGTATAGGCATGTTAGTAAGAGGAGGCAGCCAAATGGGGGGCTTTTCAAGGAGTTAGCAGAGATCCAAAAGATCTACTGAGGCAGGAGGTATGGCGTGGGGAAGGGGGCCCTGTTGGCCACTACCAGCACATATTAGGTACACAGTCCTCCACATTATGTACCCCTCACCCACCTGGAGCACACAGGCCCCAAACACTCTTTGCCCCTCACCAACTCAGAGTGCACAGGCTTCAAACACTCTGGCACCCCTAACACACAGGCCCCAGCAACACTGAACACCTAACCAGCCTGCAGTGCATGAGGTAATTTAAAATATTCTCCAGTTGGAACTTATTTTTTTTTAAATTTTTATTAACATTTTCCATGATTATAAAATATATCCCATGGTAATTTCCTCCCTCCCCACCCCCACACTTTCCCGTTTGAAATTCCATTCTCCATCATATTACCTCCCCATTACAATCATTGTAATTACATATATACAATATCAACCTATTAAGTATCCTCCTCCCTTCCTTTCTCCACCCTTTATGTCTCCTTTACAACTTATTGGCCTCTGCTACTAAGTATTTTCATTCTCACGCAGAAGCCCAGTCATCTGTAGCTAGGATCCACATATGAGAGAGAACATGTGGCGTTTGGCTTTCTGGGCCTGGGTTACCTGACTTAGTATAATACTTTCCAGGTCCATCCATTTTTCTGCAAATTTCATAACTTCATTTTTCTTTACCGCTGAGTAGAACTCCATTGTATAAATGTACCACATCTTCATTATCCACTCATCTGTTGAGGGACATCTAGGCTGGTTCCATTTCCCAGCTATTATAAATTGAGCAGCAATAAACATGGTTGAGCATGTACTTCTAAGGAAATGAGATGAGTCCTTTGGATATATGCCTAGGAGCGCTATAGCTGGGTCATATGGTAGATCAATATCTAGCTGCTTTAGGAACCTCCACACTGTTTTCCACAATGGCTGGACCAGATTGCATTCCCACCAGCAGTGAAGAAGGGTTCCTTTTTTTCCACATCCCCGCCAACATTTATG
This sequence comes from Jaculus jaculus, assembly GCF_020740685.1. Classification (NCBI taxonomy): domain Eukaryota; kingdom Metazoa; phylum Chordata; class Mammalia; order Rodentia; family Dipodidae; genus Jaculus; species Jaculus jaculus. The sequence goes on from NC_059103.1 coordinate 191,768,178, forward strand.
ATCATTTGTTTTCATGATGGTGGCCAATCTGACAGGAGTGAGATGGAATCTCAATGTAGTTTTAATCTGCGTTTCCCTGATGACTAGTGACAGAGAACATTTTTTAAGATGCTTATATGCCATTCGTATTTCTTCCTTTGAGAACTCTCTATTTAGCTCCATAGCCCATTTTTTGATTGGCTTGTTTGATTCCTTATTATTTAACTTTTTGAGTTCTTTGTATATCCTAGATATTAATCCTCTATCAGATATATAGCTGGCGAAGATTTTTTCCCATTCTGTAGGTTGCCTCTTTGCTTTTTTCACTGTGTCCTTTGCGGTGCAAAATCTTTGTAATTTCATTAGGTCCCAGTGGTTAATCTGTGGTTTTATTGCCTGAGCAATTGGGGTTGTATTCAGAAAGTCTTTGCCAAGACCAATATGTTGAAGGGTTTCCCCTACTTTTTCCTCTAGCAGTTTCAAAGTTTCCGGTCTGATGTTAAGGTCTTTAATCCATTTGGACTTAATTCTTGTACATGGCAAGAGAGAAGAATCTATTTTCATCCTTCTGCAGATATTTATCCAGTTTTCAAAACACCATTTGCTGAAGAGGCTGTCTCTTCTCCAATGAGTATTTTTGGCATTTTTATCGAATATCAGGTGGCTATAGCTACTTGGGCTTACATCTGGGTCCTCTATTCTGTTCCACTGATCTACATGTCTGTTTTTGTGCCAGTACCATGCTGTTTTTGTTACTATGGCTCTGTAGTATAGGTTAAAATCAGGTATGGTGATACCACCAGCCTCTTTTTTGTTGCTCAGTATTATTTTAGATACTCGAGGTTTTTTGTGATTCCAAATGAATTTTTGGATTGTTTTTTCTATTTCCATAAAGAAAGCCTTTGGAATTTTGATAGGGATTGCATTAAATGTGTAGATTGCTTTAGGTAAGATTGCCATTTTCACGATACTGATTCTTCCAATCCAGGAACAAGGGATGTTTCTCCACTTTCTAGTGTCTTCTGCAATTTCTCGCTTGAGTGTTTTAAAGTTCTCATTGTATAGATTCTTTACTTCCTTGGTTAGGTTTATTCCAAGGTATTTTATTTTTTTTGATGCAATTGTGAATGGGAGTGATTCTCTGATTTCATCCTCTGTGTGTTTGTTGTTAGCATATATGAAGGCTACTGATTTCTGTGTATTTATTTTGTATCCTGCTACATTGCTGTAGGTTTTGATCAGCTCTAACAGCTTGCTAGTAGAGTCTTTAGGGTCCTTTATGTATAGAATCATGTCATCTGCAAATAATGATAACTTGATTTCTTCCTTTCCAATTTGTATCCCTTTTATGTGTGTCTCTTGCCTTATTGCTATGGCCAAGACTTCCAAAACTATATTAAATAGAAGTGGGGACAGTGGACACCCTTGCCTTGTTCCTGATTTTAGTGGAAAAGCTTCCAGTTTTTCCCCATTTAGTAATATGTCGGCTGTAGGCTTGTCATAAATAGCCTTTATTATATTGAGATATGTTCCTTCTATTCCCAGTCTCTGTAGGACTTTTATCATGAAGGGATGTTGGATTTTGTCAAATGCTTTCTCTGCATCTAATGAGATGATCATGTGATTTTTGTCCTTCAACCCATTTATGTAATGTATTACATTTATAGATTTGCGTATGTTGAACCATCCCTGCATCTCTGGGATAAAGCCTACTTGGTCAGGGTGAATGATCTTTTTGATATACTCTTGTATTCTGTTTGCCAATATTTTGTTGAGAATTTTTGCATCTATGTTCATGAGGGAGATTGGTCTGTAATTTTCTTTATTTGTTCTATCTTTGCCTGGTTTTGGTATCAGGGTGATGCTGGCCTCATAGAAGGAGTTTGGTAGAATACCTTCTTTTTCTATTTCCTGGAAAAGCTTAAGAAGCAATGGTGTTAGCTCTTCCTTAAAAGTCTGGTAAAATTCAGCAGTGAATCCATCCGGGCCTGGGCTTTTTTTAGTTGGGAGATTATTGATAACTGTTCGGATCTCCATGTTTGTTATAGGTCTATTTAAGTGATTAATCTCATTTTGATTTAATTTAGGTAGGTCATATAGATCAAGGAAATCATCCATTTCTTTCAGATTTTCATACTTTGTGGAGTATATGCTTTTATAGTATGTCCCTATGATTTTTTGAATTTCTCTGGAATCTGTTGTGATGTTACCTTGTTCATCTCTGATTTTATTAATTTGTGTCTCTTCTCTCTTTCTTTTGGTCAGATTTGCTAAGGGTTTATCAATCTTGTTTATCCTTTCAAAGAACCAACTCTTTGTTTCATTAATTCTTTGGATTGTTCTTTTTGTTTCTATCTCATTAATTTCTGCCCTAATCTTTATTATTTCTTCCCGTCTACTACTTTTTGGTTTGCCTTGTTCTTCTTTTTCCAAGGCTTTAAGGCGAAGCATTAGGTCGTTTACTTGCGACCTTTCTAATTACTTAATATAGGCACTTAAGGCTATAAATTTACCTCTTAGAACTGCCTTCATTGTGTCCCAGAGATTTTGGTATGTTGTGTTCTCATTATCATTTGACTCTATAAATTTTTTGATTTCCTTTTTGATTTCTTCATTGACCCACTCATCATTTAGTAGTGTATTGTTTAGTTTCCATGATTTTGTGTATGCTCTATAGCCTTTCTTGCTACTGATTTGTAGTTTAATTCCATTGTGGTCAGATAGAATGCAAGGAATTATTTCAATTTTCCTGAATTTGTTAAGATTTGCTTTGTGTCCTAGTATATGGTCCATCTTAGAGAATGTTCCATGTGCTGCTGAAAAGAATGTATATTCTGCAGCCTTTGGATGAAATGTCCTGTATATATCTGTTAGTTCCATTCCTTCTATGACCTCATTTAGTCCAGATGCCTCTCTGTTTATTCTTTCCCTGGATGACCTGTCAATTGATGAGAGTGGGGTGTTAAAGTCACCCACCACCACTGTGTTTGGTGTTATCTGTGACCTTAGTTCTAATAGTGTTTGTTTGACGAATTTGGGAGCCCCCATGTTAGGTGCATATATGTTTAGGATTGTAATGTCCTCCTGTTGGAGTGTGCCCTTAATCAATATAAAGTGACCTTCCTTATCTTTCTTGACTAACATCGGACTAAAGTCTACCCTGTCTGATATTAGGATAGCAACCCCTGCTTGTTTTCTAGGCCCATTTGCTTGAAACACCGTCTTCCAACCTTTCACCCTAAGATAATGTCTATCCTTTGTAGAAAGGTGAGTTTCTTGGAGACAACAAATTGTAGGATCCTGCTTTTTAACCCAGTCTGCAAATCTATGTCTTTTCGTTGGGGCATTGAGACCGTTGATATTAAGAGATATTATTGAAAGGTGTGTATTTATGTTTGCCATTTTTGTGTGTGTGTGTGTGTGTTACTGGTTCTACCAGTGCTTTCTTCTGTTAACTGGTATTTGAGTATAGCTTGTTTTTTCTAGGTTCCTTATATGTGTGCTTTTCCTTTTGTTCAGCATGGAGGATTCTATCAAGTATTTTCTGTAGAGCTGGTTTTGTCTTCAAATACTCCTTTAACCTGCTTTTGTCATGGAATGTCTTTATTTCTCCATCTATTTGAATGGATAACTTTGCAGGATAAAGTAACCTTGGTTGACAGTTGTTATCTTTCAGAACTTGGAATATATCACTCCAAGCCCTTCTGGCTTTAAAAGTTTGTGTTGAATAATCTGCTGTAAGCCTGATGGGCTTGCTTTTGTACGTAACTTGATTTTTCTCTCTAACTGCTTTCAATATTTTTTCTTTGGTTTGTGTGTTTGGCAGTTTGATTATAATATGGCGAGGAGAGGTTCTTTCTGGGTTTTGTCTGGCTGGGGTTCTAAAGGCTTCCTGTAACTCTATTGGCACCTCTTTCCCAATTTGGGGGAAATTTTCCTCTATGATTTTGTTGAAGATGCCTACTATGCCTCTGGAGTGGAGTTCTTCTCCTTCTACTATGCCCTGAATTCTTATATTGGATCTTTTCATAGTGTCCCGAATATCTTGAAATTCCCACTCATACTTTTCTATAAGTTTGTCTTTCTCTTTGTTGGACTGCATTAGGTCTGCCACCTGGTCTTCTAGCTTAGATATTCTGCCCTCTCCCTCATCCATCCTACTGGTGAGATTTTCTACAGAGTTTTATATTTCATTAACTGTGTTTTTCATTGCTAGTAATTCTGACTGGTTTTTCTTTATTATTTCTATTTCCCTATTTATGTCTTGTATTGCCTTCTTTATTTCATTAAATTGTTGTCCTGCCTCTCCTTTGATTCCTTTGATTTCCTCTTTGATTTCCTCTTTGATTTCTTCTTTGATTGTTTTCATGTGTTCTTTGACCTCTTTGAACATATTTATAATTATTCTTTTGAACTCTATCTCAGGCATTTCCTCTAACTCTTTCTCACTGGAGGACATTTCTGATGCATTAATACTTTTAGGTGAATATATATCGTCTTGCTTTTTAGTGTTTCTTGTGTTATAATGTATATATTTTTGCATCTTGGATTAAGTTAATGCTTGGATTTTCTAGCTAGCTGTGTATTCTTAGCTGTATCAATTGATTTGATGTAATATATTTTCAGGGTAGGACCTTAAGGTATTAGGTGTGGCTCTTAAGACTCTCAGAGTATCTACAAAGATGTTCTTAGGGGTTGAGTTTCCCTGCTATAGGAGTATTCAAGCAGGCTGAGTGGAATAAAAAACAGGTAGATTCTAAAATTTAACTAAACACTGTACACATTCAATCAAAAACAGCCCCGAGTATGTATGCAAGAGTAGTTATTATAATGACCAGATCCTCTATCAACAAAGAGGTTTAGATTTCTGGTCTGTTGAGGGATCCAAGTCAGCTTGTGACCAAGTGAGACCCTTCCCTGGTGCAATCCCAGTTACCTTGGGTGATTTTGGTCTCAGTCAAGTTGCTGCCTGGGTTGTTGGGCTGCTGTTCTGATTTCTGGAGCTGGGCACTTGCTTTTCCTACGGGGCAAACCGAGCCGCTGCTGCTGCCTCTGCTGCTGCCGTAGCTGCCACCACCGGAGCCACCACCGCTGCTGAAGCTGCCGCTGCCGTGTCCACCACCGCTGCTCCCCCCAAAGCCGCTGCTGTGGGATCTGCCGCCGCTGCCGCTCCTGGGTCCGCTGCTGCTGGGGCCACTGGTACCGGTGCTGGAGCTGCTGAAGTTGCTGCCGAACTCTGCTCCTGCTTGGGTCCCACTGTCAGCCCAAGTTGGCGTGGCCGGGTCCCGGGCCGCTGCTGTGTTCGCTGGAGCTGGGTTCAGGCGGTGGGGGAGGGGAGGGAGCCGCGGCTGCTCTGGTTCTCTCGCTGCTCCATGTGTTCTTCTACCTCGCGGTCTTCTCTTCCGCTGCTCGCTGCCGCTCTCCCCTCACGTTTCCCGAGTTGCGGAGAGCGCGGTGTGAGGGGAAAATCCCGCACCTGGCTTTTCCTGCGGCTCGAGCCGAGAGTCTGGCAGCTTTCTGCTGCGCTGTGGCTGCGGCGGTTGGCCGAGCTGCCGGAGCCGCTTTTCCCGCCTGTGCAGGCTCTGGATGCTCTATAACTCTTCTACTTCTCCGCTGCCGCCTCAATTTCCTATACACCTCACTTTTTAGTAAAAGTGTGTATTTTGCTGAGTTTTTTTGGTCTTTTTCCCCCCTAGGCAGCTTTGGCGTGGTACCTACGCCGCCATCTTAACCGGAAGTCAGAACTTATTTTCACAATGCCACAAAGTTGGTAAACAGCCTGCTCAAGCAGCATGGTTAACTTGTCTGTGTTCTCTGTTTTGTAGATAAGCATTATCTTCAATTTGAAATTTTTAATAAGAGTATTTTAAGCCACTGACTCATCTTCTAAGCATTACATTGTTTGAATTTAGATTGTATAATTTTTAACTTCGTGTAAGCATAAATACACTAAAAATTACTGCAGTATACCATAAATTGTACACAATTTTGAACTTCCTGATCTTGAGACACTGGGTAAATGGTGTACCACCATCCCATATATGGTTCTGAGTGAGACATCCCAGGGTCATTTATGTATTAAATATTAATTTTAAGCATATTGTATTTCAACTATATACAAATAGAAGTTCTAGCATTTCTTTCCTTCAGTTCAATGCTTTACAACCCTCTGAGTGCATGCCTCCAACATTTGAAGACACAACTTTAAGAACCAGCAGGTAATCACCTCCCTCAAGTAATAAAAGGTAGTGCAATAGATTAGTCCCTAAAGTGTCAGGTAGAAAAATTTGGAAATATTATTTGGATTGCCTACATGTAAATTTCAGTCTTCCACTTAACCAATATATTAGCCCACTCACTTCAGGGTTTCAGGCACCCACAGTCAACTGCAGTCTGATAATATTAAATGAAAAAATCATGGATAAACAATTGACAAAATTCACATTGCACATCATTCTACTCCATCCCACCTGGGAATTGGATCATCATTCCTGTGTCTAACATATCCATGCAGTAGAAGCTAGTCCCTCAGTCAGTACGGATCGTGGTTTATCAGATTAGGTGTTGCCATAACACAGTGCTTGTATTCAAGTAACTAACTCTCAGGGAGTAGCCTATGGCCAAGTACCTCATTTACCTCATGACATCCCATGACATAGGCATCACTATCATGTTATCTCATCTGATTTCATCACAGGAAGAATTATGAGTAAAAAATGACATTTTGAGAAACAAAGATGGGAAGTAACAGACCACATCTATATTTCATTCTATCAGTCCTTAATCATTTACTGTTACTAATTAACAAGTTGAACTTTGTCATAGGTAGGTATGTTTAGAAAAATAGCATGTATACACACACACACACACACACATATATATTATTATTAAATTATATATATATATATATATATATATATATATATAATTTTTCAGCAATTTTAGGCATCCATGGAGATATTGGAATGTATCCCCTTCACATAAAAGAAGGCTATGATGTTTTTCATTGTGTATATCAAAATCTCTCAGTGATTAAACTTTCTCAAGTATTAATTTGGCCCGGTAATCCAACTTAAATGATTCTGCATGTGTACAGAGTTCAGAGGTAGGAATGATAGGAAGCTTGGAAGATATGCTATGTGGATGGTATTGGCCATGTTTGCTCAGTACCAATATCAAATTTGTTTCGCTTTTAACTCTCATTCCCTGGAATAAAAAAATCTGTAATAAACAGATTAGGCCCTAAGTTTTAATGTCTATCCAGTTTGGTGTGATGTAATAAAAATAACCATTATTTAAACCATTCACATTTATAGTAAATTTACTAAATTTACATCTGGATTTTATAACACTTGGACAATCATTATTGCGTCTATTGATTATATTTAGTGCTTATGACTAAAGGCTCTTATAATAGTCCTCCTACTGAATACAGAGCATCTGCAATTTATTTAATGAGATAAAATAATACAGAGCTTGAGGGCTAGAGAAAGGGCCTAGTGGTTTAGACACTTGCCTGCAAAGCCAAAGGACCCAGGTTTGATTCAACAGGACCCAAGTAAGCTGCATGTACAAGGTAGTGCATGTGTCTGGAGTTCATTTGCAGTAGCTGGAGGCCTTGGTGAACAAATCCTATCTGCTTCTCTCTCTCTTTCTCTCTCCCTCTAGTAAAGAAATAAAAATAGTTTAAAAAATAATTCACAGCTTAAATATGATGTCTGGTATATAATGCATTTCTAATGTGTTGTTTTTATTATTGCTACTAGTATATCTATAACTTATATGACTGAAGGGACATTATAGTCAATATATGTATGTACATTAGCATAACATTTTCTATTCAATATGTTTTGTGGATTTCTCATTTTCTCAACTTTTAAATAGAGCATTCATAATGAATTTCTCCATCTAGCTTAATGATAAATGGTTGTCATTCTTGAACTGTATAAAAGTAAAAATATGGATGTCAGCGTTGGGGGGAGGTCTCATCAAAGTACTTAAAAGGGTCTGCTAGTACCTTGCAGTGTCTTGATTTTTAAAAGAAACATTGTTTGTTTTACATAATTTATTTAACATAAATTTGTCTTACCTATTTGTAAGCATTCATTGGTTAAACATTTTTTTTTTTGGATTTTAATAGAGAATGTGAAAAGATAATGCAGAATATAAAATCATCACATTTGTATTGCTGTCTGGCCTATGACTCATGGTCAGATTTGGAGCCAACAAAGAAAAGAAAAATAAGGAGAGGGCTGAATTCATATTTGGACTTCAGTTTATGGGTGTGTTGTGGGGTTTTACAAACTTTTAGTTTAGACTTTTTGCTCTGTTCTCACATCCCCTTGTACGATGAGCTTCTTGGAAAGAACTTCTGGATGGAAATGGCTTTGTTCCAGATCAGCTGTGTGTTTCTTTTTTTAAAAATTTTTTTGTTCATTTTTATTTATTTATTTGAGAGTGACAGAGAGACAAAGAGGCAGATAGAGAGAGTGAGACTGAGAATTGGCACACCGGGGCTTTCAGCCAGATGCGTGCGCCCCCTTGTGCATCTGGCTAACGTGGGTCCTGGAGAATTGAGCCTCGAACCAGGTTCGTTAGGCCTCACAGGCAAGCGCTTAACCGCTAAGCCATCTCTCCAGCCCAGCGGTGTGTTTCTTAATGATCATTTTAAATGAGAAAACATTGATTGAGCAATTACCATGCAACTCAGTCTATGCTAATTGTTGGGATAAGAAACAAGAAACCAGTTATTGGGAGCGCCCACCAAAGTCTCCAACTACAACTGAAGAAAGACGAAGGGTAGGAGGAGGGAGCAGAGGGGACAGATGTCCCATATCCTACAGGTCGTCCAAGGAGATAAACGTTGTAACAGAAGAACAAATATATGGAAATAAGAAGGTTTATAAACTAAGTAGTTTAAATATTTTCTTGGATATAAGAGTCCTTTCTTGAGCCTGTCTATAAAGTAATTTCATATCCAATTTTATAACTCTAAAGGTATTCAGAGTATTTATTTCTTGTTCCTTTTAATTTTTAACTTAAAATCACTTTTAAATTCCTAAAGATGTGATGCTACCAGTGGAGATAAAACACCCTGCCTTTCAAACAAGCCAACATAATTAGAGACACTATATTAATACACTACTTTATCTTCCCTAGCTCCTCTAACTTCTGTGGAAAGACAGGGACCTGGGTTGAAGGTACAGAAAGAGAGCTTTCCTGGAAGCAAGTGAGGGTTACTCTGGTGTTTCAGTTTGTGGTGGTTGATAGGTAAGATGTCTCCCATAGAATCATGTGCTTAAATACTTAATCTGCAGTTGATGGTGATGTTTGATAAAATTGCAGAACGTTAAAGAGGTACAGACTTGCTAGATGAAGTATGTCACTGGGTAAGGAGTGGGAGGTATTTGAGAGGGTTGAGTTTTTACAGCCCAGAGACATGTTTGCTTTCTGCTTCCTGCCACTGATGTGACAATATGAACCATCCTCCTGATTCTGTCATGGCTTCACCATGATAAAACCTCCCCTTAAAACCAAGCTAGAAATAAATCATCACATTCCCAAAGTTGCTTTTAGTAAAGATTTTTGTTCAAGCAAGGAAAAACTAACTAATGCACAACTTAAGAAAGCAAAGAGTGCATTTTTTTTTTGTTTGTTTTGCTTACAGTTTCAAGGGGAGACCTCCATTGTGGCAGGAGCAGGAAGACCAAATTACATTGTCACATAAGCAGGGATGAAGCATCAAGAGATGAGTGATGTCACCAGTCAACAGGAGGGGAGTAGAAAGAGTTGAGTACTTAATGCTCAACTTGCTTTCTCCTTTTTACACAGTCCAGGAACTCAGCCCATGGGAGAGTTCTCATAGCTCTTCTACCTCAGCTAATCCAATCAAGACAATCCCTCATAGACACAGCTCGAGATTTGTTTCCATGGTTATTCTAAATTCTATCAAGTGGACAATTAGAGATTAAGCATCACAACTGGAAAAGAACAGATTAAACACTTTAACAAAGGCTGCATTTGTGGAACAGGCAACCGGTGAGTAAGGTGTCCATTTATCATTTCTCATGTCATCTATCATTTCTCATGTCAGGGCACTGAGTCACATACATCAAAGAAAAGCGTTGTTTGAAGACTTCAAAACTGAGGGCTAGGGTGTTGTGTGAGGGAACACAGCTCTTGTGACAAGTTTGAGTACCTGAGTTTAGATCCCCAGAACCTACATAATGGTGAACATAGTGTTGACTGATGAGAAACCCTGTCTGAAAGAAGGTAAGTGAGTATAGACACTCAAAGCTCTCCTCTGTCCTGCCCTTGCCTACTATGGTGCACATGTGCCTATAATCCCATGAACGCATGTATATACATGCAAACACATTCACAAACACATTATACGCACCAAAAAATAAAGAAATGCAGAAATTGAATTTGAACTAGATTCATTCAATTCCTAGCTATTCCTTTTATCTAACATATCTTTACAACTAAACGCTTTGCAGTAAGGTAAAGACTTCTCAGACACTGAATTTCAAGTAAGTAACTCGTTATCCTATGCAAACTGAGCCCTTGAAGATGTTTGTTTACTATTATTGATTACTAGATATGGAAGACTACAGTATACAATTAACCTAGGGTTTTATTTGAATAGAAGTTGTATAACCTCTTAATTTACAATCTCATGAATCAAAGCTTATATTCATGATTAGCAACTAAAATGTTACAGTGCTTCCTTATGCTGTCTCAAATATTAGACTCCGGATCTTTGAGATAACTAGCAATATTTCATCTCTCTTAAGAATTTCATTGACCTTCTAGGTCTATGCAGTCAGGAGCAGGTGAAGCTCCTTGTTTAGAATCACTCTCACTTTGAATCTGTACTGGCTTAGGGGCACAGTATAGAAGGAGCATTATAACTGATCTTCCTCAGATATGAATTTGTACTAAACACATCTGCATGAATGAGACAGGGCTATTTGATCAGAGATAAGCCTATAACATGTTTAAGAGTATTCATTTGTATCCCATTAACAAGATAGGAGATCTCCAAGTAACATATTTAATTCACATATTGTTTTATAGATTTCTGATGTTTTCCTTGTAACTTCTCTCCTTCTACTATTTTTGGATTTAATATTCTCCTCTTATTCCCTCAATGCTTAAAGAATGGAAGATAAATCTTTTCACCTATTTAGTTTAAGCATATAATTTTCTTCTAAGCACTGTCTTAGTTTCATATCATGGATGTTGACAAATTTTTATGTAGTTAGAATTATTTTCTTTTTTCTCTTCTAAAATAAATTTAAAGCTTTGTAAAAGCATTTCAGATTATAGAAAAATTGAGAAGATAGTGTAAATAACTCTCAAACAACCAGTACCAAGATTCCCCAAACATTAACATGCTTGTTAGTAAATAAATTTGTTACAATTACTGAACAGTTTTGACTTATTATTTTTAACAAAATTTCAAACTTTTCCCCTATTTTAGGGTCTTTTTATTTTAATATCCCACTGTGTTCATATATCTTATAGAATATTATACTACAACTATGACAATCATGTCTCCTTCAGCTCCACATGGTAATGATAGTCTCTCACACTTCCTTTGTTTTTGATAATTTTAACATTTTGAGGAGTGCTCATTAGATATGATGTGTAATGTCTCTTGATCTATATTTGACTGATTCTTATATCATGTTTAAGTAGGAGTTGTATGGTTTCTTTGTCACTAATGGGATTTTCTGGAAATGTGCTATTACTGCCAAAATATATTGGATTAGTTCATGAATATCAGTATTGAGTTATAATTTAATTTAACACAAAGAGACAGTTATAATTAATAATTTCATTCAATAAAAAGTATCATTGTGGCTGGAGAAATGATTTAGTGGTTAAGCACTTGCCTATGAAGCCTAAGAACCTGGGTTCGAGGCTCAATTCCCCAGGACCCACATTAGCCAGATGCACAAAGGGGTGCACGTGTCTGGAGTTTTCAGTGGCTGGAGGCCCTGATGTGCTTGTTTTCTCTCTTTCTATCTCTCTGCCTCTTTCTCTCTGTCTGTAGCTCTCAAATAAAAAAAAAATTCAAAAGTGTCATTGGGTAACATATACTATGGTCTACATAATGCTATTTATGAAGAACCAGTTTTAATATAGCATCTTTGTGACCAGATATGTATTCCATACACTTATGAAAATAATGTATATTATATAGTTATTAAGTTTTACTTTTGCATATACATTGCTTAGGTCCATATTAAAATTGTTCCTCATATCTGTATTTCCTACTTCTGATATATTCCAGACTGTTTTATCAAAAATGAAAAACATAATATACTCCAAATATCCAAGTTTCAGTCACTCTGGTACATGAGAATTGTAGCTTTCTTTTAGGTCTTCACAGGAAGGAAACCCAATCTGTCATTGATTTACTATGTATAGCCTTTAGCCTCCCAAGATTGTTTTGCTTTTCTACATTCTCTTGAGAGTGCAGGTGCTGAGTTATCTGTAGGGGAAATCTTTAGATTGGAATATTACCTGACCATGTTAGAAGGAATAAAAAAAAAAGATTGCTTTTTAAAAAATAAAAGCTGTATTCTTGGATGGTTGTCATTTTACATGGTATAATTGTCAACCAGTTAAAAACACAGAATTGGGGCCTGAGGAGATGGTTCAGTGATTAATGTACTCACTGCTTAAGCCTGAGTATCAGAGTTTGTTTCTCAGACCCCACATAAAAAGCCAGAAACCATAGGAGGCTTCTGTAATCCCAGCCCTCTGATGGCAAGATGGGAGGTGAAGATGGGGGAATTCCTACAAAAGAAGAATATCATCCTGGCAAGATCAAGACAAATCCTGCTTTAAATGAGGTGGGCAGGTGAGGACAGACCTGAAAGTTGTCTTCTGACCTCCGTATACATGCAAGGCACATGAACAGACACACACACACCAGCGTATGCACATGCACACACACACACTAATATATCTTGGTATTAATCTCAGTTGTATATTTTCATTTATTGATGTATTCAATTTTTCAATGTCACATGCCTATAGTAGACTATACTTCTTTATATATGAGGACACATTTAATGAATTTTTAATATCTTATAAGTATCTGCCTGTCTGTTTTCTTGGAAACACTGCAGTCACCAACATGTCATGTTATCTTGGAAGAGCTTTAAAATACAAAGAGACATGTGGCTTATCTACTCACTTTGAGTCACTCACCAGACTTATGAGTGGCCATTTTGACCATTGGCTCAGCTGAGCTACCAAATCTGGCCAGAGGTAAACTTCAAAGTCAGGCTTTCCAGAAGAACAGAACCCATCGAATGCATTTGTATTGTGAAAGGAAATTATTGGAACATCTTGCTGGATGTGGTCTGGGCAGACTAATAGCTATCAGCAAGACTGCGGTTCCAGGAATCCAGTAAGCTGCTCAGTTCTCATGGTTGCATGCCTCAGCAATCTTAATCTGGCACTGAAGGCCTGTAGATTCCTGAAGAGCCACTGATCTCCAGTCCACATTGGAAGGCCAATGATAGTAGGTTCCAATGTCCACACAGGATAGTGAGAACAGGTTAGATACACCTATGAATTAAATATAGCAAGGGCAAGGGCATCCATGTAAAAGATCCTCACCAGCGAATTGCACTGGCAGCTAGGTGAAAAAAGTCTATGTTTTCTCAGAACTTCTATATATGCAGTCAACCACCAGGAAGGCCACCCACTCTGGAGGAAGGACTTTCTCCCTCAGTTAATCATCCTATAAACAACCTCATAGACTTCCCATCAGGTGTGTCTCTTGATTCCTAATCTTATCATGTTGACAAGAGAATGTAACCATCACAAGTCAACTCATAGAACTATCAGAAATAATATATTTTGTGTAACTTTTAGGTGACAGCTGTTACACAGAAAGAGCTAATGAGCATAATTATAACTTTTGGCTTACCAATGGTGTTCTCTTTTGTTTTATACTACCAGAAGCATGTTGTAAGCTGTGGTTGTGGTAGAGAAAGCAGCTTGGTGGGTCTAAGTACCCAATACCATGTAACAAATCTACCTTACTCATATATAGTGGGAAGGTTATGTGAAATGAATTGTGATGAAAAACATTTTTCTCTTAGGTTCAAATACTTGTGTTCTAGATGGACTACTATTATATATATATATATATATATATATATATATATATATATATATATATATATATATATACTGAAAATGTTATAGGGGATCCCCAAACATACTCTCAGCTTATTTTCTAAGACATCTTGAAAGAAAATTAATCACTCCTCATACTAACCTTGTTTGGCAATGCTAGCCTCTTGAGGAATAGATTTCAGGAGTCCTTTTGCAATGTTGTCTATAGATCATTTGGTATAATCATCTTCTAACTATAAAACAGCTCATATAAATGGAAATATTTTTTGTTACTTTTAACTGTAGATACAATCTATTTACAAAAGGTTCACCATTGCCAAGAAGAATGTGGAGAGCTCACAAATCCAAACATATGGTTAACTGTCATCAATCAAAATTAAATTGGATATTTTTATCATAAAGCAAACAGAAGTCTATTTAAAATACACAATGCCTAATGAACTATAGAGCTCATATTTGTCACTCTATGGAAGAACTCAATTAGATACCAAGTGCCAGACATTTTCCTTTTGGGGCAATTCAGCTTAGTCTTTTGTCTTCAGCCAAATAGCATATGCCAACCACATGGAAGGAACACGAGGTTTAGAGTCAAAGGAATTTTGCTTGAATGTCTGAACTATAATTAGCCTGCCATGTTTTATATGACAACTAGAATACATCATATATTTACAAATAAATGTTATTATCTCCAATCAGCATTTACTGCACATGTATTGTGTCAGTGTACTTTGCATGGGCTGTTGCATTGAGTCTCACAGAAACTCAGAAAAGCAAACTCTTCCACTATTCAATGGATACTCCCATAGTGTCCCTGCAAACTACCTCCATTTCAGTTCTTGGGAATCCTCTTTTTCAGTATCAAAGGAAAATAAGAAGAAAAATCATAAGAGTTCCTATGCAAGACCTCATGTACTTTATGTATAAGTAATAATTGTCAAACTGGATTACAACCAGCTCAATGTATGCATAAACATGTGGGCTAAAAGTTGGAATTGCTCTCCATGACACCCAAGTCAAAAAGTTAGCAATAGATCCAAAATGTATTTGTTTCTTTTAATAACTATGTGAGTCATCTGTGGATGTGTGTAAATATGTGTACACTCATCCTGTGAATCTCGGCTAATGTGTTCCATATGATGATTCTCAACTGAGTTTTCTCTTCGTTTGTGGTCACCATCTCTCTCAGGTTTCCAAGAATGCTTCTTACACTCTCAGATTTTATGAATGAGGTTATATGAAACTGAGAACTTTCATGAGTGTATACATTGAATGATGTTTCTCCAGGACTGTGTCTTCTTATGTCCCCAAGATGAAAAATCATAGTATGTTTGAGGCTCTTTTTAGAAGCATTAGGTGTTTTCTCTGTGAGGTCAAAATATGGCCAAAAATGGATTAAAGAAGGGGAAACATCAAGATATATTCATAAATCCAGATGTTTGGCATTAGATAAATGAGTTTCTAGTTTTCCTATAGATATTTACAAGCAGGACATAGGTGGCTATAACTTTCTTTCTTAAAAGTTAATGACCTAGTACAAGAAGGTAATAAGACTTAGAGATGATAAATCAGGATGTCATGGTGTCAACACATCCAAAGAGTTAACTGGATTAAATTTCTGTTTTGTGGTACTTCAATAACAAGATGAATTTTCTGTAGTGACTTATGATGGCAAAGAACTAAAAGGACTTTGCAAAAAAGAAGCCTTCAAGAGTGTTTAGCAACCAGACAGGCGCTTTGAAGCTATTGTGGGTGGGTTTTTTTTTTTTTTTTTTACTTAGGACATCCTGTGGTTTGGTATGGAATAGAGAAAGTGGCCAAGAAGAAATATTAAGGAAATGCTCTCAAAAACCTTTTCCCCAATGAGTCCATAATTGTCTAATTTGTAAACAGCCACAGTACTTCCGTAGTGTACTACATGAGACATTTTACAAGATAAATTAGCTACAATATTTGGATAATGGAAGAAAAGGGCCATTATAATATTATGTATAGCCAGCAAAGTCCTGCAGTTTCTAATTAAGTATCCAAGTCAGTTGTACAATGAACTATTTGTTGAACTTTTAGAATATATTTTTCAATCTTTGAATAAATGACTTACGGCCATGCAGCAAAACCAGACATTTATGCTGGGACACATGGGTTCCATTATCATGGCTAGGGCTCACTTGTTTCTACACAGACTGGGCCTGGCTAACTAGTTGGTATAGCTGCAAGAAAGGCTGCAAGTGGTTTGACAGGAAACACACTTATCCACCTTGCCTAGCTGTGAGCCGTGTCATCTTGACCAAAATTCTCAATTTATATTAGTTGTGTGTGTGTGTGGTGAAGGGAAGATGCCGCCATCTAAATTTAATATATTTGAGACACTATGAACAAAATAATCCCAGTTGGGCCCAGGCAGCTCTGCAGTATTTAAGAAGAGCTTCCTGAGTCATATTGTACAACAAGCACTTCCAGACTTTGACTTTCAGGGAGAAATTGAAAAGTATACTCTCACATGGATATATAACTGAAGGTATGAAGGATGAAACATAGGTCATTGCATTTTTAAAAAAAAAAATTGTTTAATTTTATTTATTTATTTGAGAGTGACAGACAGAGAGAGAAAGAGGCAGATAGAGAGAAAGAGAGAGAGAGAGAGAGAGAGAGAGAGAGAGAGAGAGAATGGGCGCACCAGGGCTTCCAGCCACTGCAAACGAACTCCAGACGCGTGCGCCCCCTTGTGCATCTGGCTAACGTGGCTCCTGGGGAATCGAGCCTTGAACCAGGGTCCTTAGGCTTCACAGACAAGCGCTTAACTGCTAAGCCATCTCTCTAGCCAGGTCATTGCATTTGTAAAAACAAATATAGATTTTACTTATTTATGAGAGAGATAAAATGAGAAAGGGTGTATCAGGTCCTCTAGACACTACAAATGAACTACAGGTACATGTGCCATCTTGTGCATCTGGCTTATGTGGGTTCTGGGGAGGTGAACCTGGGTCCTTACGCTTCTATAGACAAGTGCCTCAACTGCTAAACCATCTCGCTAGCCCTGTCATCGCTTTTTTTTTTTTTCCAGCTTTTCAAGGTAGAGATTCACTCTGGCTCAGGCTGCCCTGGAATTCACTATGTAGGTCTCAGGGTAGCCTCAAACTCATGGTGATTCTCCTACCTCTGCCTACTGAGTGCTGGGATTAAAGGCATGTACCACCGTGCCTGCCTGTCATTGCATTTTGATGCACACATTTTGATTCCTTTGATCACCCTAGTAATTTGGAGTTTCTTTTTTACTGGAAGTTGGCCTAAAACTGTCTCTGAGCAAAAAAAAAAAAAAAAAAAGGGAAAGAAAAAAATGTCATAACATCCCCCAAAGAGGCTCAAGAGGCTTCTTGGACAGTAAACCTCTCTTACAAAACATTGTGATGAATCAAGTGTAAATGAATCAGGTACAGCAAGGCCAAATTTTCCTTGACAAATATGAGCTTATTGACAAAGATGAAGTGTTGGAAGGGAGGAAAAAAGAAATGGGAGGTCTTGGGAAAATGAACCTTGCGTGTTGCTGATCACAAAGGGTTATACAGAGGCTTTTTGAGATGTGAATGTAACAAGGACTGGGTTCACCCAACACTTGGATGGGTCCAGCTGAGAATCTGGAAGTAATATTTGCTTCAACAGTTCTCCTACATTTGTCCAAAGAAACTTGGACACCTGTCAAACACTCCATGCTCCCCACAATAAATGACACTACCTCCATGTTTTGCCTGCCTTAATTCTCTCTCAGAATCATCATCCTCTCAGGGATCCTTCCTTAGTGATTATGAATGTCTTCATATCTAGAATATAGGAAAATGTGGCGAAGGGATCAGAAAAGGCTTTAGTAGAAGAGGATGTTTAAGAATGGTTTCTTAAACCTACAAGTGATCATCATTCATAGAAGCACAGTGAAATCAAAGGAGAAAGATGCTTCAAAGTAGGAGGCAACCACGGGGAAAGTTCAGGTAACTCAAATGTCCTGGAATCCCAGAATGTTGAGTAACTTCAAAGAAAATGGAAAGAGATGAGGCTAGAAAGGACAGAGAGCACAGGTCACGGCAGCAGTCTGAGAATAAGAGTTGTTGCAGTCACGTTCGCATTGCTGGAAGAAGTAACCTGACCAACAGCAGCTTTTGGAAAAAAAAAAAAAAAGAAGAAGAAGAAGAAGACTTTATTTTGCCTTACAGACTTGAGGGGAAGCCCCATGATGGCAGGGGAAAATGATGGCATGAGCAGAGGGTGGGCATCACCTCCTGGCCAGCATAAAGTGGACAATAGCAAAAGGAGAGTGTGCCAAATACTGGCATTGAGAAACTGGCTATAATACCCATAAGCCCACCTCCAACAATACATCACCTCCAGGAGGTTTTAATTTCTAGCTGCCATCAGCTAAGAAGACCTATGTTTATGTGTGACTCCTGAATCAAACCACCATATTCTGCCCTTGGCCCCGATAAACTGATATCCATACATGATATGAAATACAATGCATTAAGTACTACTTTAAGAGTTCCCATCGTTCTATCAGTCCTAATGGTGTTCAAACATTCCCATAGTCCAAGGTCTTTTAACTGAGCCATAATAACAAAAAATCCCCCCCCCATAAAATATTCACACTGCAAAAGATCGCACTGGGCATAGCAAAGAAATATTAAACCAATACAAGATTTAAAACAACCAGTACAAACATCAAACTCTGTAGTTCCAAAACCAACAATTCTAGTCAATGACAAATTTCCAAGTCCAATAATTCTAACCAGTAACAAGTCTCTGTAGTTCCAATTCTGCACCTCCAGTTAGGCTACTCACAGTCTGGGGAAACTTCACCGGGGCCAGCAGCTTTCCTTAGCAGCCATCTCATGGCCCCAGCATCTCCACTGGGTCTCCAATGCAACCCATAGTTCATCCTCATGGCTCCATCAGGTCTCCCCATGCAGGCAGTCCAGCAAACCTGCTACACACTGCCCATGGCTGTTTCCAAAATAGAAGACCTTGTTAAAAATTCAGTGACCTTCTCTTTCCTGAATTTTTTTATACTCCATAATACCAGGTAGGGTGCCAATTTTTTAATCCAGAGGGGAATAAGCAGACTTTGAAGAACAGGAAACTCTTTGAGCATTCAGGCCCCTTCAAAAACTGCATTCTTTCCTTTGTCCCAATGCAGGTCAACTGGCCCAATTTCAATGATTGTAATCTCTCAAACAATTATAGGTGAAAGGTCATCCTCTGCTCACACCAGTCCGTTTTACATAATACAACCCTGAACAACTTCTCAGGACACTGCCATAATGGCAAGCCTCTCACACAAACAAATTGTGAGGGTGAGAAGAGCCCAGTCCAGGCAAAGCTCTTCTCATCCTCACAAGCCAAATCTCATAGACTTTAGTTCTTACTGCATTCAAATCTTTCAACTCTGACCAGAAGAGTCCATCAAGCTGTACTTACAGCACTGCAAGGCATCTCTTGGGCTAAGGTTTCAAATCCTTCCACATTCCTCTTGAAAATCAGCTCCAAAAAAGGCCAAAGCCACACAGTCAGGTGTCTAGCAGCAATGCCACTCTCAGTATCAACATTACTGTTGCAGTCAGGGTCTCATTGCTGGCAGAAATAACCCAACCAAGAGAAGCTTTTGGGAATAAACTCCATTGATAACCTGACCTCTGCAAGCCCCACCTTTAACTGGAGGACCACGATGCTGTTTGGGGTCTCCTGGAATCAATGTCAATTCAGAGCCATTGTCCAGTAGGCCCTGAAAAGTCTGATTATTTTCTTTTCTCCAGTGTACAGTGACCCTAGCCAAAGGCTGCAGGTCTCTCTGAGGAAGGATAGGAGTAAGCTTAACATTGAAACTCTTGGGGATTGTAGGAGTGATTTTCCTCCAAGGGACCTGGCCATCCCTTCAATCAAGGGGCTTAGAATCTGCAAACTGGCTCAAGTTTGGAAACTTATTAAGAGGCCTTGATTCTCTGTTACTATAATTCAAAGTGGCTGCATGTTCCTTTGCTCTGGAACTTTTCTGCTTATACAGATCAAGCAGGAATTCAGTAGGCTTCTTACCTATTTGACTTCTGGGAACACCATGATTAATCAGCCAGTGCCAAAGGTCCATACGAGTCATATCTTTATGTACATAATTTTGCCTATGCTGTGTATTATGAAAAACATGCTCACCTCGTCTTTGGCAATTCAGCACTGCCACTTGGCCCTTGTTACCCTGAGATCCAGTTAGACCCATGTCATCTAAGTCACCTAATGCAGCAACTGCAGCTCCCACTGTGATGTCTTCTTTACATAAAAGGCCAATGATGAGCTGGGCATGGTGACACATGCCTTGAATTGCAGCACTCAGGAGGCAGAGGTAGGAGGATCTCTGTGAGTTCAAGGCCGCCTTGAGATTACATAGTTCATTTCAAGTCAGCCTGAGCTAGAGTGAGACCCTACCTCCAAAAACCAAAAGAAAAAAAAAAAAAAGACCAATGATGGTGCACTTTAAGTATGCTGGTAGTCCCCTCAGAAATCCGTTTCTTATAGTCTTCGTGAAGGGCACATCTTCTGGAAGCCTGGAAGTGTCAGAGACCATGACCTGGCTGCCCTGAGGACAAAAGAGAACTAGCAGCCCTCATGCAGCCCCTCCCCCGAGAACAAACAGCTGCTCTGGGAGATGTCACAAGAGAGATTCTAGAAATACCACAAGATGCTCCAGAAGATTACGGCCAGGTGGCCCTACTTCCTCCTTCCTTGTACCCCTCCCCCTTTTTCCCCTCCTTATTGCCCTACCTGCTGGTTGATTATAAAAGAGCTAAAAAATCCAACATTAAACAAGACCTTGACAAATCCTCCGCTTGGTCTCCTTCTTCTTTCCCACCTGTTCTTTCAGGTTGCAGCCCTCCTCGACCACCCGATGTTAGATTGGTCCCGCGGGTCAGGGGCATGGAAGCTCCCACTGTAGGAGCAAAAATGAGTTAACATGGCAAATCCACTCCAGCATTCCAAGTTCTCTTAGCCTTTTAATCCCTTTCATCAACATTAAGCCAAAGGATATCGGGCAGTTCCAATTCACTCACAGGAGGCCATCTTTGGATCCATACTTCAGCCAACCAATCAAATAAACTCTTGGCACCTCTTCCAAGTGCACAAGCTTCAGTGTTAAATCTAAAATCTGCCCAATGGGCCCATTTCAGTAAATCATCCTGATCCAATCTTACGTTCTTTCCTCCATCATCCCACACCCTTAAAGCCCATTCCCACACATATTCCCACGCTTCTTCCTGTACAAGTTAGAAAACTGATGTTCTTTAGGAGTGTACCTCACCTCCTCCTGTGTCCCACTTTCTATCTCACCTTAGGGGCCTGCCTAGCCTTCAGTCTGGTTATAGGCTTAGAGGCAAAGTTGGGTAGGAACTGAGGAGCATCAGCACCTCCTGCTGATTCCTCAAAGAGGACTTAATTTCCTCAGGCAAGGGTGGGGAGGGTTATACTTCAGGGTGTGGATGTGGGGATACAACTGCTGCTAAAGGAAGGAGATCATGTTTTCCTGCAAAACAGCTTCTTTGGAATCTGAGAGTTCACTGTCCACAGTTTCTTCAGGGTCTTCCCATGCATTACCTTCCCAAGTCACAGGATCCCACTCTTTTCCAATTAGTGCCTCTCACTTTAACTTCTGATAGCTGGTGAGGCTGGGACTTGAGTTTGCATTGCAAATTAGCCAATCTCACAATGAGAGCTTGGGTTGGGTTTTCTGCAATCTGAGCCCTGTTCTGGCTAGAGAGGAGACTCTCCTCCAGGGCTCCCTTAGAAGCCTCCAGATCATGTTTGTGGGTTTTAAGCTTAGAATTTTCCTTTCTGAACTTCTGTTGTTCCCTCACTAGCTTATCCAGAGATGTCAGAAGCAACCAACCAGCCTCATCATTTGTCTTACTTTTCCACAAATATTTAAAATACAGAGTCACTAAATTCCTTGCTCTTCACAAGATATGGCTCAGGATCATCAAATACATCTCACAGAGTTCTTGAAATAGTTCACACCATAAATTATTACTCCCTCCTTATTTCCAGTAAAAGTGCTCTCCTTATCACCAGTAGGGTCTTTAGTGGCATTGAAGTTGGAAAGCCAACCCCATATAGCACCAAGCCCACAAGAGAAATCCATCCTCACAATTCTGTTTCTCTAGAACCACTTCTGGTACCAAAATCTGTATTAATCAGGGTTCTCTTGAGGAACAGAGCTACTAGAATCAATTATACTAAAAAGGGAATTTATTGGATTATCTTGTGGTAGTCCAGTAGCAGTTGCAGGCCCAAGAATCAAGGAACCTGGTAGCTGATCAGTCCACATGGCCAGATGCCTCCTCAGGCCCAATCCAGCACTAAAGGCCTGGAGGCTTCCTGAGGAGCCACTGGGTTTTGATCCACGTAGGTCTTCAGTTGATGCTGGTCTTCAGTCCATGCTGGAAGGCAGTGAGCAGCTCTGGCAGCCAAGTGGGAAGAAGGAAGGAAGGGCTCTTTTCACCCAGAGCTTCCTTATATAAAGTTCTCCTCTGAGAGGGCCCTCCAAGCTCTGGGGGAAGAACTTCCTCCTTCAGCTAATCCTTCCTGGAAGCAACTTCAAAAGATCCACCAGAAAGGGATTTCTATGGATTACTAAACAGATCAAGTTAACAACATGTTAACGATCACATTAGTCAAGTCCAGAACCATTATAAAATGAGGAAAAGCGATAATTTATTATATATCAAGCTGGTTACATACAGTAAACATTGCTTGTGGGAGAAAGAAATTGAGTGATGTTTTGTTAGTGGGGGAAACAGCTGACAAAGATAAAAAAAAAAGTGATTGTGGTAGTCTGAATATAAAGTGTCCCCTATAGCCTCTTGTGTTGTGATTAATTCTCATACCTAACCCCAGCTGATGGCAGTTTAGGAGGTGTAGCCAGCTGTGCTGGGGGAGGTGTGTCACTGGGGGCAGACCTTGAGATGTGTTAGCCCATCTTGCCAGTGCTCCTTGCTAACTCTTGATGCTACTTTCCTACCTTTGTTTAAAGATGTGATACCTGCTCTCTGCTCTGCAATGGCTTTCCCTGCCAGGATGAAACTTTCCTTAAAACTGTAAACCAAAATAAAACTTTTCCTCATATCAGCCACTTCTGGAAAGATGTTTTGCCCCAGCAATGAAAAGGTGACCACAACAGTATCCATGGAGGTTGGTATGGGATGTTAGGATAAGGATATTAAATGGAGAGAAACTTTCCCTAGTTATAAGACTAAGAGCTGTATAATCAGTACAGAAATTTCTAATACCTAGACTCTGGAATACATATTTGGAATATAGGAATCTGCATCCAAATATCACTACCACTATATAAGTACTTTACTTCATCTCTCTTTTTCTCTTTGGTCCCCTATCAAATTCAAACAAAAATAATAACTGAACCAAAAGGGAATATAAAGAGATGAACTAGAAGAATGGGGAAGGGAGGATAAAAAGATACAATTGAAACATGGGGAGAACAATTGAGGGAAAGATGAGGAAGAAGGATAGGAGGTGGGTGGGAATTAACAAAAACAAATTACATTTGAAAATTCCAGAATAGATCATAGCTAAATCTCTGTATGCCAACTAAAAATAAATCAATATTTTTAAAGCTGATATTCAAAGATTTGAAAAAAAAGGAATATGGACAGGAGAGATGGCTGAGTGGTTCAAGGCTCTTGCTTACAAAGCCTCATGCCTGGGTTCAATTCCCTGGCACCCACATCAATTCAGACATAAAAAGTGGCATCTGTTTACACACACACACACACACACACACACACACACACACAGAGAGAGAGAGAGAGAGAGAGAGATACATGTAAAAATATTTTTCTTTAAAAATCAGCTTTGGGCTGGAGAGACAGCTTAGCGGTTAAGTGCTTGCCTGTGAAGCCTAAGGACCCCGGTTCGAGGCTCGGTTCCCCAGGACCCACGTTAACCAGATGCACAAGGGGGCGCACGCGTCTGGAGTTCATTTGCAGAGGCTGGAAGCCCTGGCGTGCCCATTCTCTCTCTCTCTCTCCCTCTATCTGTCTTTCTCTCTGTGTCTGTCACTCTCAAATAAATAAATAAATAAAAATTAATTTTAAAAAATAAGCTTTATTTGAGTTATTGCATATGGATATTTTGAGTTCATATATAAAGGATCAAGTGAGTATAAAATAATTAGTGTTCCATCATTATAACTAAATATTATAATTCTATTATATATAATTATGTTATATAATGTATATTATGGTTATATATTATGATATAATATTGTTATAATAAATAAATTAAGTATTAATTTTTGTCTAGTGTTTGTGTACCCAGAGACTTGGGCATGATGAGCACTTACTTTATCTCTGATATGTACTCCTATCACTCTTTGCTAATCTTTGAACTCACATCACAAGGAAGGAATTCTCACTCTCATTCTGTAGAAGAGGATATTGGTCCTTGAACAAATGACAAACCTTTCAATAACCACGAAACAAGAGCCCATTGAAGTAAGTCCTCAGTGAAATCATTAATTTGACATTGTGAATTTTTTTAAATTCCTTTCTGTGGCATAAGTTAAGTTTCATTTTTATTCCTTTTCAGTGAGCTCTCCTTGGCATTATTCAAGCATTCTGTTTGACATAATGACGCCTTTGACATAAACATGTTTCAAAGAAGAGAAGGCAGCAGTCAGGTGAACACAAGTCACCTCAGAAATCTCTCCACTAAGGTTTGAGATTTTCTGAAGATCTTATGTGTACTCCCAAGGGTCTGTGAGAATTGTTAAGTTAAGGGTTATTTATCAATGACAAGCTAAGATTATTTACAGAATCATATTTTTAATAACCTAGTCCCAAAATTGGAATCAGTAATTGCCTCATGTTGAGAGTCTTTAATAGCATTTTTGTTTTGAATTTATTGTGCCCACGTAGTTCTAGTTTATGCATCTTAGGCTAAAGTGGAAAAAAAAAAATGGAGGCAGAATCACCATTTAAATGGAGAAATTCTACTAAGTTAGGGCCAAATGACATCATGTTATGGTTTGGCAGCAGCTGGAACCAAGAAAAGTGTTGGAAAAATTGACTGACCTCATGGCACACAGATGCATGGGCATGGTGACCGCAACAGAACTTGAACCTTAGCAGTGAGTGCCATGTTCATTTGTGAGTGGTTTTCAGTTTTACGAAAAGAATAACACCCATCACATTAAATAAATGTTACAAAATTGAATTTTACTAGGCTACATTTTTGTCTGTATTTAATTAGCAGATGTATTTGAATTTCATAGCTTAAACAATTTGCATGCATAAGAAGTTATAAGTAGATTTAGATTTCTAAATATTTTAGCAGAATTTTAATAACAATCAGTTAAAGAAACATTGGTATTAAACAGAACATTGGTTTCTTTTGGAAAGGATGTATCTGTTTCTTGCTCAAGTTTGGATAATCACTACAATGATGAAAACTTCATACTGGCTTTGAAGATAGATACAATTATGTGAAAGATTTCTATTACTTTAATCTCTGGCTGTGTCAACTTGGGTGAGTAATTTGACTTTTCTGAGCCTCAGTTTTCTCTTTCTCTTATTAATGTTTCCTATCCCAGGAAAAATCCCAAGAACTGAGCCTACAATAAATCTTAGTATTCAAAGAACCCTAAATGATAGAAAATAACTTACAGGTGAAGAAATTGAAACACAGGAAAATCTAGCAGAATGAGAACCTAGGTATTCTGACTGTATCCATTTTAACCCTCTTTATTCTATATAACCCTTGAAATATCTACCACACTTTATTACATGGGTTTTTTTTTCTGGGGGGGGGTTTCCATGTAGGGCCTCACTCTGGTTCAGCTGACCTGGAATTAGCTAGTCTCAGGGTGGCCTCCAACTCATGGTAATCTTCCTACCACTGCTTCCTGCGTGCTGGGATTAAAGGAGTGCACCACCGCACCTGGCCTATATTTTGTGTTTTTACGTTGTTTATGTTTACATGCAGCTTCCCTAGATTAGTGTCTGAGCTCTGCCACAGCACAGCACAGACGCCAGCAGTGACACCCACTCCAGTATGGTGGACTCACATCTCAGACAAACTTAAAGCTAAT
The DNA here is from genome assembly GCF_020740685.1 of Jaculus jaculus. Lineage (NCBI taxonomy): Eukaryota > Metazoa > Chordata > Mammalia > Rodentia > Dipodidae > Jaculus > Jaculus jaculus. The sequence continues at coordinate 191,794,453 of NC_059103.1, forward strand.
CTTAAAGAGAATCAATTCTTACTGGTACTGGATGAAGGCTATAATAATTTGTGGAAGACTCTCGAGGGAGTGCAAAAAAGAGGGGGGATTCCTAAATTAGCACTGGAAATCTCTTTGAATGCAGTAGACACAGTTAACAATTCAGAAAGGATAAGGTACCATGGATTCACAGGATAGTACCAAAGAGAGGAGGATTGCAGAAAGGCTGAAAGTTCCAGAAATTTGCAGAATTTTATCTTCAGCTTAATTCTGACTAGTGCTTAATCTCAAAGAGACTACTGGAGCTGTGTGTGTGTGTGTGTGTGTGTGTGTGTGTGTGTGTGTGTGTGTGTGTGTGTTTTGTGGGGGAAGTCCCTAAAGCTCATATAGGGTCAAAGACCCTGCACATCTTTGATAATCACTGTGGAAAAGTCATTTACACTACAGCATTCAAGTCGAAGACTGGGAAGGGTCAACTCAGTAATTGGGTTACAAGGGCTGCTCTGGTTCTGACTAACAAATGACCAAAACATTCCCAACTCCCTTGACTTTGTCTCCAATGAAGCTTGGGATGTTAAAGCAGTTGAAAAACCATCCAGCACCCAACAATGTAAAATTTATAAATAAAAATTACCAGAAGTCCTATGATGCAGCATAATATAACCCGATAAAAGGATAAAAATCAATTAACATAACAACATACCAGAAATGGCAGAAATAAAACTAATAGATAAGGGCATTAAGCTAATTATTACAAATATGTTTCATGTACTTATAAGGGAGGAACTTTTGACATAAAAGACCCAAAAAGAAATTCTATAAAATGTCATAGTATGAAGAAAACCACACAGGCTGTGATATAGTAGTTAGAAGCATATATTAGTCCATGTTCTCAGACTGTAATAAATACTAGCTGGGTAAATGTAGTTTTTGAAAGGATTAGTTAGCTTATGGTTGTCTAGCACTGGTGTATTCCTGGTTCTGGTGAGGACTCCTCCGGACTGCATCACAACCCAGCCAGTGACATCCTGGTGAAAACACACGTGAAAGGGAAAGAGGCTGTGGTATGAAAGAAGCCAGAGATCACTCTCAGGAGTGCTAATTCAGCGAAAGGAGTACTCCATCATTCCAAGGGTGATACTCCAAATCACTTACTTACCTTGCTCCACTCTACCAATTCTTACACTGTCACCGCGAAGACCAAGCTCCCAGCATATAAACCTTTTAGGGAAAAACTCCAACCTTGTGTAAGCCATAGCAACATTGTAAAGAAAACATTGACACATGTAAACACACACCTTTAGAATCCATTCAAAATGAAACACAAAGAGAAATATCAGTAGAACTTGAAATTGTAATCCCCCAAGTAGAAGAGACGGAAGAATGTGTACCAAACAAATTACTAGCACCAATCAATGATGGCCAATTCCTTTTCAAAACTCATTGAAAAGTAAAATTCCACAGACTTAAATCTGGAAAAATATTATCACAATAGATGTGGAGAAAATAATCCTAATTTACTTCTCAATCAAATTGCTTAAGATTGGAAACGAATAAGAAATATGAAAATCAGATGAGAGGGACACATTACACACAGCAAATATAGGAATGGCAGCAGATGCTTTCTAAGAATTGACCCTACTTTGAAAATTTATACCCAGTTAACAATATTTTGGGGCCAGGCATGGTGGCAACATGCCTTTAATCTCAGCACTCGGGAGGCAGAGATAGGTGTATCATTGTGAGTTTGAGTCCACCCTGAGACTACATAATGAATTCTAAGTAAGCTTGGCTAGAACGAGACACTACCTAAAAAAAAAAAAAAAAAAAAAAGCAAACAAACAATAATTTTGCAACTGTAGATGAGATTTCCAGTTTATATAAGAATGCATAGGCATGTCTAGCTTGCCATGTCCCTGACAAATACATGTATAATTCTAGGAATAACGCAAGAGACAAGGATGTTTTTAAAAAGTGAAAAAGAAACCGTGTTCTGGGTAGGAACGCCAGCACATGAACAATGTAGCAACAATGTATTTATATCCTCAAATCCAACAGTAGAAGGTGAGGCAAGTTGGGCATTTCACAATCCCCAAAGTAGGAACAAGAGATGACATAGGTAGATTTTCTTTCCCCTCCTTCTTCTGGTTAGGGATTATGCCAACCACACTAGGTAAGATAAGTAGTACTGGCAGAGGGAATCAAACTGGAAGCTTGATGGCCATGCACAGTCAAAGGGAAGCACTGGTCCAGACCCACAGAAATCAGTTAACCAAGGCTATGTAACCAGGATCATTACCAGAAGGACAAGTAAACCAGAACTATCTCCAGAGACCATAGAAACCAGGCAGCCAGGTGCATCATCAGAGAAACCAGTCAACTCAGTCCATTTCTAGAGTTACCATGAGTACCTAGCATGTGGAAGAGCTTAGATTTCAATTCCTAATAATGAAAAATTAAAAAAAAAATAGAACAAGAAAGAAAGAGAAAGTCAAGAAGCACTAAAGGGTTCTGAAAATTACACTTCCATTGGACCTAACTGAAAAAAAAAAAAAAAAAGACTGATTGTTAAGTAAGTATTTTAAACCAAACACACGCTCTGTTAACATAGAGATCTAAATGTCCAGGAAATCAACTATTATAACATGATCCAGAAAAATCTTGTATTGAATAAGAAACATAATCAAATAACACCAATACTAAGAAAAGTCTATGTTGAAATTATTTCACATAGATTTCAAAACAACCATCAAGAAATATTTCAACAATCACTTACTAATTGTCTTAAACAAATAAAATAAAACCTCAGCAAAGAAATATGTAAAGAACCAAATGGAAATTGTAGAACTAAAAGCTATTCAAAATAGGATAAATCCAAAGAAAATCAAGAAATATCTAAGTTAAGCTAAAATCAATGGAAAAATTACTGATAGGAACCAGAGAAAAACCACACATTATCCCTGGGGGGGATACCCATTAAAATGACAGCAGATTTCTCATCTGAATCCATGAAGGCCAAAAGGAAATTAGCATTATATTTTCCTCATTTTGAAGGAAAAAATGTACTGTAAACTATCGATTTGATATCCAAAAAATCCTATCCTTCAGCAATGAAGGGTAAAAGAATTCTCAAATAAAGAAAAAATATATATATACATTATCACCAAGAGACACATTTTAATGATATATATCTATATATATTTTAATTTTCAACAATTTCATTTTGTTAATAATATAGTGTGATCATTTCATTCTCTGTCATTACCTTCTCTTCTATCATTCTCTTATCTCTTTCCCACTGCTTTTGTCTTCTCAAACAATCCTACTTATGTCATGTGCATGTGCTTGCATGCGTGTGTGAGTGTGCACGCACATGCATGCATACACATGTCCCATGCAGTTTCTCTGTGTCCGTGATTGCAATGGCATGCCATGTCCAGAAGACAATGTTTTGTAGTATCCTTAGGGCTGAACACTCAACAGTGTCTCATTCTCAGCATTTTGATCTCTCTTTGGCACCTATTGCCAACAGAGTATTCTCTGATTAAGTGGCCAAAAGGGGGGGGGGGGAATAGATAAGAAATGATAAAAGAAGTCTGTGGAGCACCTAAAATGAAGAAAGAATAACAGAAATATCAAAGACGTGTGCATAAATACAATGGAATGTGTAAAGATGTAACAGGCCAGCCCTTTTCACTTGAATTACTAAATTATATGAGATGACTCAACAATCCCATAGCACCATTTGGCCCTTGAAACAGGGATGTTTAAATATGGGGCTGCGAAGGGACCCAAATATAATAAAAATATCCACACTTAACACAACATGGTAAAATGATCATGCCAGAAATAAGGTTGAAAATCTCGTAGATAAAATGCTAGGTGCACACACATGAGAACCTGAGGTCAGACATTCACATAGAAAGCCAGGTATGGCGGCACACTCCTGGAATCCCAACTCTGGAGAGGCAGAAACGGGGAATCACCAGGCCTTGTTGACATGGGCATGTGCACACCCACATACAAACATGTATGCACACACATCACACACATACACACATCACACAAACATACACAAAAGAAGAGCACAATAAAGTCAAGAATAAAATAAAGAAAATAAAAATGGATATAAATCAACACTATTGAGAATAGAAGAAAACTTGAAGAATACCGAAATCTAACCCCAAAAAATCCCAGCCAGATGTTACCATTTTACTTCCAGTTTAAGGGCCTGAGGAACAGGACAGTCAATAGTATGTGTGTAGTCCAAGTTTAAGTCTGAGTTCCAAGACAGGGAAAGACGCATGTCTTTGATTGAAAGTACGCCAAAGAAAACATTTATTACTATTTGTTATTTTATTCTATTTAGGCCTTTAACAGAGTAGATAATTCCCACCCATGCTGGAGAAACAAATTTTCTAATTTATTTTACTGATTCAACTATTATTCTTATCCAGAAACACCAACATAAATGTACCCAGAAATAATGCTTAACCAGATATCTAAGCACTCATTAGCCCATCCAAGTTAACATATAAAAGTGTCAATTGCAATAATGATTTAAGTTGCTGATTTACACACTAGTAACATTAATTCATATGTTCTTTTAGCCAGTAAATGAAAATATATTTTTTGTTTTCTTTTGTATGCTCAGCAATATACCATGTTTCCAATTAAAAAAAAAAAAAGCAATAGATGACATCTGTCCCTAAAAACTTAGCCAGTCTGTTGGGGAACCACAACAGATATATAACTATTATCTATAATATATTATAAAAATTGACTTCAGTAATATCTGTTCCATGGTAATTGAATGCTATAGTATTGGATATGTGTTAAATATAAACATCCAATACTTTATAAGTGGGAGAAGAACTCAATCTACATTTTTACAAATCTTTTTATGATGACATCTGTTTTTTAATATTTTATTTATTTATTTATTTGCAAGCAGAAAGAGATAAAGAGAGGCAGATTGAAAGAATGGATGCAGTAGGGCCTCCAGCTGCTGTAAACAAACTGCAGATGCATGTGCCATTTTGTGCATCTGGAGTTATGTGGATATGGGGGAATCGATCCCAGGTCATTAGGCTTTATACCTTAAATACTGATCCATATCTCCAGCCCCATTTGTACAAGCCTTAAAGCCAAGGATGAAAGAATGAGCTAAACTCTAAGAGTTTTACTTCTCACAGTTGGAGTCCTTGATAGGGTTCACCCACGAGGGATATCTCTTTAGTTATGTCCTTAAGTTACTTCAATAGCAGAGGAAACTGGAGACATGGTCAGATTTTGTTGTCCGCTTTTTCTAAAATATTTCGGATGCAGTGGGAATGGGAAATGAAAGTAATAGACAAAAGATGGTATTCTTTTTTTTATCCACCCCATCCACAGAGCCTTAAACATGGGAGAGTTTAAGGTTATATATGAAAGTAAGCGTGATATTGAAACCTAGTGGAGGTGAAGAAAAATGAAGGCATTAGTATATTGTTTGGGGGAAGTAAACCATCTAAAGATGAACTGTCAGAGAAATGATTAATGATCTCATCACTTCTCATCACTCTATTTAAGAGTTAGGTAGCACTGAGGAAAAACAAAACAGATAGGTGATAGATCAGACAAAGATAGATAGATACATAGATAATAGATAAATACATTGATGGATGATTAGATAGGTGAGAGAAAGATGACAGGTAGATAGGTGATAGAGATGTATTAGAGAAGATCAATGATGGTGATAGATAGGTGATAGATAGATGGACAGATGGATGGATGATAGATGGCATTGCAAAAGCCATGAAGTGGTTGGTTATACATTTTACTGGTGAAGAGCTTGGGTTGTAGATTTTGAGAGATAAGACTTTGCATACAGTTTTACTATCTATCATCTATGACATCTGGGGAAGAACTTGACCTTCCTGGGGATCATTTCCTCATGACACTCATAACCACCTCTAAAGCCTAGGGGTATGATGTGGTACTACCTGGAGTGTGGGTGGTAGAGGAAGAGCATGGGTACCACTCTTGCCCTTGCTCTTATTCCTTACTCTAGTTGTGAATCGATGTCTTCTCTGTTGGAGTGCTCGAGAGAAAGCGAATTCTCAGAGAATACTGCAAATTGACCATGCTAATTGGAGGCGACATAAGAATGGCCCCTGCTTTTATTTTATTGCCAATATTATTGTTATAGAGCATTTATCAAAATTACATAGATGGAAGGAAACAAGTTGGCTCTGTGGAATGAGTCGTCCTCTGACAATCAGAGAAGAAATTCTCCTAATGCATCTGTGAAAACAGTCAAACTCTACTTTACATTTGAGATCATGGGTAAGCATGTGAGTCTTATATATATTATGCACACATGTATATATCTTATACATATACATACATATATATACATATACATACATGTATATATATATATACATATATATATCTTACTCTTCCATTTATTTTAAGGCATGCTATGCATATTCAATATGCATATTTTAAGTCACTTAAAGCACTTCTTTAAAAAAAATAAGGAGAAAACATCTTACTGTGCCTCTACTCTGTCTTACTCAACCCCACAGTGCAGAAAGCCAGATTTTCCACTCTGTCTCTTTCTGTTTAGACCAGGCACAGACATCCTCTTTGCTGTGCTTGTGGGAATGTTTGAGGTTTGCCTGGCTCCAAATTGCTAATCCAAGGAAACATCGTCCATTCCTCACTGAGATATTTATTCAAAAGAAAGTTGGAGGCAGCTGTGGCTGAGCAATTGGAAACCTTTTCCAGAAAACAGTGTGTGTCACCGTTTTGCACTGGACTTTCTTCCTCGAACAGTAAGGCTGCACTGAGTGGACACATAGTCCTTTGTTGAGCACTGTGTTGTTTTCTAAACATTTTTCATTTAGTCCTTAAACCCATCCTGGAAATTGATCGCCAATAAGCCAGGTTTACATGTGAGAAGCTTGAAGGTGCTGAGAGGTGAAGGAGCTAGCATGTAAGCTCAGCTCCGCCCTAACAAAGAGCTCTTAGCCACCCCTTCATTTGGTGCATTGCATTGAGTGAACTGGAAATGACTCAATTTGCTAAGGAAAGGAAAGCCTTGAGATGCACAGCCTCGGGCTACGGTGTTAATCCAAATCCTTTTCAGCCCCAGAAGGCACTGCAGAAACTTCACAGAGGTACTGCTTCCAGACCAGACCAGACCAGACCCAGGTTTTCTCTACAGAGCAGGCGGAACAGCCAGCCTGTGCCTGAGCCCTGGGCCACAGAAAGCCTGCAAGCCATCCATGTGCTGTGAGGAGAAGCCAGACTTCTCAAGACACGCTGTCTTATCCAGACTGTGCAAAGGTTGAAGAGCTGGACTCAGGTTAAGTAAGCTTAGCGTAGAGGCAAAGTAGGAGGGAAAAAAGAAAGCAAAACTAATGAAGGTGGGCCTTTGATCTTGGCTCATCAAGGCATTTCACGAGATCCTTTATGATCATGTAGTGCTCAGTTCCTAATGAAAAGGGCTTAAGCATGGTTTTACTGGAGAGATCTAAGAGGCAGTCATCTAGGGGAAAAAGCCAGATATTAGGTAACTCTAGACCACTCAGGAAATCAAAACAAAGTTACAGCTCCATAGCCAAGTGTAGTGTTTCTAGAGAGAAGGCAAAAGGGCCCAGGTAGCCAGCCATTTTTCCCTTCCTTCATCTCCCTGGGGAAAATACCAAGCACACTATACATCTGGGTGCCTCCTAACCCCCTCATTATTATTATTTTTTTGTTTTTTCGAGGTAAGGTTTCACTCTATCTTAGGCTGACCTAGAATTCACTATGTCGTCTCAGGCTGTCCTCGAACTCACAGCGATCCTCCTACCTCTGCCACCTGAGGGCTGGGATTAAAGCTCTAACCTCCCTTCTTAACCTTTAGGAAGGAAGGACTGCAATTCTTTTCCCACCTTGGTATATTACCTCTCAGCTGCTTACCAAATAATAGTTTCCTTCCCTATTCTTGGCAGAGTTGGAATTTCCAGATGGATGCTTCATGGAGTATAACGTCTTCTGCAAGGAAGGAAATGCCTCATGGGATGCGTCTGATGCAAAACAAAGATGCCTAGTATATGCCTCTACATTTCAATAGCACTTCATATTAGCACAGGGCTCTATCATAATGCTTTATTGATAATCACATACAGGAACCCAGTGAGGGAGTGATATTGTTTTCACTGTGCAAACATTAAAGCATGGTTCAAGCTAAGCAAGTGGCTTCCACCCACACAGAAGGATTCGAAATTTCAGATTCATGTTCCCAGAGCATCGCTTGCCTTCAATGCTGTGAGGTGCCAGCTATGATGACACAAATCCAAATTGAATCTGAATAACAATGTAAGGTGGTTCCCAGTTATTCATGCCAAGTATAAAGTTGTATAATGTGCTATAAACACATCATCAGATAGGGGAGTTTATGAGAATGCATTGTCACTTTCTTCTTTTTCTGGTGTAATCCCTCATGTTTCTGTCTTTCCCACTTTCTCTACAGTGACTCTTTCACTATGCCTATTCTCTGCCTCCCCCTCCCAACTATGAATCCTGTCTGGGGTCTCTTCACTCTGCTTTCACCCCACTACTCTCTCCAGCTTCAAATTGCAACAAAATACTAAGAAATCAAAAGTTAACAAGTTGTTCTTTCTGTTCCTGTTTTTATTTATTTCTGTCTGCTTGTCATTATATTTCTTGTATGAATTCTCTGCTGCAGCATAGGATAGAAGGTTAAAGCTCAATGTGTGTGTGTGTGTGTGTGTGTGTGTGTGTGTGTGTGTGTGTGTTTATAGGTGCCCCAGGGTCTCTCACCTCCACAAATGCCAGATCCTTGTGCCAATTATTTTATCTGACTTACATGGGTGGCTTCGGAATTCAACTGGGGATGGCAGGCTGTGCAAGCAAATGCTATTAACTGCTGAGTCATCTTTCCAACTGCCTGTCTTCCCAAGCACCATCAGTGCTTCTTTTCATAGAAGTGAAAGTTATCAAGACAGAAACATGCTAGAGAGAATTCCAGCATCACATGATGAATAAGGCAATTATCCCAGTGTTGTCTGAAAAAAAGAATCATCCTTCATTAGGGCTTAGCAGTCAGGGAACAAATCCTGACAGAAACACCATGGATCCTGGTTGTTACATTAACGACTTATTATTCAGTTACTCATGCGGAAATGGATAATTATTTAGTCCTTATTGTGTGCAAATCTGGAGTGACCATAGAAAAAATAAATATGATATATTTCTGACTGCTAGAATATTACTATTACTAGAATATTAGATTTCTACAAAAGCAGGAGGTGTCCCTTTCATGTTGGTATTTACCATTCTTATCTCTCTATTTGAAACTGTTTGATCTCTCAGTTCAGTATGTTTTTGTTTTTGTTTTTGGTATGGGCCTAATATAAAATCATTATTTAGAAAGACAGGATCCTACAGTGGAAAGTACCATAACTAGAAGTTATCCACTACGTGGCATAAAGTAAATATGAGACTTTTTGGCACTTTTGAAAAATAATTGTATTTATTTATGAAAGGAAGAGACTATGCATGTGCCAAGTCCTTCCACTGCAAGCTAACTGCAGATGCATGCACTACTTTGTAGGTCTGGCTTTATGTGGGTGCTAGGGAATTGAACCCTGCGCTGCTAAGCTTTGCAAGCAAGTACCTTTAACCACTGAGCACTATCCCTAGAACCCTTTTAACTTTTTAAAAAAATTTACTTGTTAAATACAAATTTACTTAGGTTTCCACAAGGAAACTACAAATACTCTTAATATTAAGCGATGTGAGAGAACCAATCCTCAGTTATAAAGTCATTTAAAAAAATGTTAAAGCTATAGCCTACCATGGAAATAATGGTTCAATTTTATTTTAACTGTGACAAATTTATTTTAAATCTTTAACAAATAAGTCCAACTCATTTAAAATGATACATGTTATAAGATCTATAATATTTAACTGATGTCCTTTTATGCTGCAAATAATTTATACAGTGCTAGGAATTATACATAAAAAGATATACTTGGGGCTGGAAAGGGAGCTTGTCTGTTAAGGCATTTACTGGTGAAGCCAAAGGTCCCAGGTTTAATTCTCCAGGACCCAGATGCACAAGGTGGTGCATGTGTCTGGGGTTTGTTTGCAGTGGCTGAAGGCCTTGGCATGCCCATCCTCCCCCTCTCCTTTCTCCCCCCCCCCCCACTGTGTGGTAAAAGAGATAAGAATCTACTCACCACAGTCCCTCTTGTGAGTCAGAGTCAGTCAGCTGGAAAGAACATTCATATAGTTCCAATTATGATGTTTCATTGGCGCCCATAAAGGAACCACCAAAAATAATAAAATAAATAAATAAAATGGAACCACCAATAGCATTGGGGAACTGCCAGGGCAGAAAGTGAGAGGTGTGTGTAGCAACTGTGGAACATGCTCAGACGACACCTAACTCAAGCTGCTACAGAGGTAATCATGGCAATGGGCATGTGGTGAGGAGAGAAAAAAAGAAGTGAAGCCTTTAAATATACCACAGATTCTCACATGCCATCCTAATATAATCCTTCCTGTTGTCCGTAGGAACACACTCGCACGATACTTGCTTTGGAGAGAAGAGTCTTCTACATCAACATGACGAGGATGGAGATGGTGCTATGGACACTTTGCAAGTGGGGAAACTGAGGGAGAGCAGCACTCTGAGGGGAGAGTGTTGACAATGAGTGTGTAGGTAATGGTGTTCAGTTTGATAGTCAGAATCTGAACAGCACTACTGAGACCATCTAGGGGTGGCAAGGCCCCTGAAAGTCAAAGCAAAGAATGGCCATGACCCTGTTAAGGAGAATCTGGATTGTCTCTCTTCCACTAAAACCACACTGAGGACATGACTAGGTCTCTAAATATTGTATGTTGTCGCAGTCAACTTCTCGTTGCTGGCAGAAAACACCCAACAAACAGCAGCTTATAAAAGGAAAGGGTTTATTTCAGCTTACAGACTCAAGGGGACGCTCCATGATGGCAGGGGAAAACATGGCGTGAGCAGAGGATGGATGTCACCTCCTGGCCAACGTCAGGTAGACAACAGCAACAGGAGAAATAGTCAAACACTGGCAAGAGGAAACTGACTATGACACCTATAAGCTGGCCCCCAACATTGCATTACTTCCAGAAGGCTCCACTTCCAAACTGCCATCAGTTGAGGACCGAGAATTCAGAACATCTAAGTTTATGGGGGACACCTGAATCAAACCACCACATATGGCATAGGGTCTGGTCTTATCTCCTTCTTTATTAAAGAAAAATATTAACCACTTCTAAAAAGGAGTTCAAAGGGATTATTCCCTTTCCTGAAAATCTGGTGGTGCCTAGATACCAGGTGTTGGGGCTGGACTAACCAGTTCATCCCCCATCCAGTAAATTCTTATAAAAGTCTACAGTCAGGGTTTATAGGTATGCCTGGCCACTTCCAGAAACCCCCTCTTTAGCAAGAGCTCTGCTTTATTTCCTTCTCTTAAACCCTATAATTAAATCTCTCTAAACTTCACTCTCTATGGTCTGTGAATTTCAGTCACTGAAATTCTTAAGACCAGAACCCAGAAGCCATTGATTCAGTTGTAAGCTTTGTGTGACTGTGAGTGAACAGCACCTGAACGACTGAGTTAGTGCCCAAATAAGAACTGAGACAGGCTCCAATCCTAAATTTGAATTTCCATAGCACTCTGACCCTGCCACACTTGGCAGTGCTGGAAGTTGAACAAGGAAGAGAGGCATTTTGAGAGTACCATCAAAAGACTAACTGAAATACATGCCAGACTCTTGCTTGAGTAATATGAGACCACTTTCCTGTCAGATAGACATGATTCCACGTCTTCTTTCCATCTACTTTGCACCAGCTATGTAACATTTCTGTACACCAATTTCTTTTGTACCTGACAAGTGGTTTTGTTGGTGGTGAGGAGTAAGTATATTCAAAGTGCTTAGAATACTCAATATATCCACAAGACATAAATGGTGGCCCTAAATTGTAAATTTTTATTGAATGGTTTATAAACATTCTATTTATTAATAACCTGCAATCAAAGAGAAGAAGAGGGATGGAGGGAGGTAGGAGAGAGAGACAGAGAGAATGAATGGACATGTCAAGGCCTATTGCCACTGAATATTAAATCCAGATACATGTGCCACTTGGTGCATCTGGCTATATGTGGGTGGCTGGCAAATTGAGTCTGAGTCATCAGGCTTAGCAAGCAAGTGCCTTTAACTGCCAAGCCATTACATCAACCCTATAGAACCTTTATTATTCCACACATCCCTTCTGTTTTTTTTTTTTTTCTTCTTTTCTTAACAACAATGTGGAATAATAAAGCTTAGTGTTGACAGCATGTGGCCCAAAACAAGGCAGGAATATTATTTATTTACTTGCAACCTTTTCAGTTAAAATTTCTTTAAAATGTTTTTTCTGCTGCTGGCCAAAGTAAAGCAATCCTAACACTGTATGGAAATGAATTCTTCAAATTAAAATCCAGAGGTTACAAATTGTATATATCAACCAAACTGACTGAAATGCATATGGTAACAGTGTTTATTTAGTAAGATTTTTTGAAGATCAAATAATATGATCATTATAAAGTGACTGGCCCAAAATAGATGTTATATCCTTCCTTTCTTTCCTCTCTCTTTTTCTGTCTGTGTGATTAGCCCATGATATGGCAAATAGACAAAGACAATAGTATCAGTCCTTGATAGGATATCTAGTATTGGAAAAGATAGATTGATTAATAGGTGTGAGACAATAAAATTTGGTTAGCACACCACAAGTTTTAAAGAATAATTTTAAGGCATACCATAAATTGTGATTTTTTTTTTTAGTGACAGAGGTGGGAGCAAACCAGTCTTAATGGTAGATGATAAGAAGTTGGAAAATATCATTCTGTAGTTAAAACTGACAGTTTTTTTTTCCCAGAAAACATAGATGAGATTCTTTTGAAATCATAATTTCTAGGATACTCTACCAACACAGCTTAGCAACGCTTTCTTTAATTGTAGAACTTCTAGTATGTGGATGAGCACTTTATTTGTGCCTGAGCTTGATATTAAACTGCACTCAATTTTGGATAGTTGTTTGGTTATTTCACGCAGCCAAATGGATGCATAGTACAGCATCTTTTTGCTGTGACCCAAGTGTACTAGTTACATTTCTTGCTGCTATGACAAAGTACCGACTAGAGCTTCTGTAGGAAGGAAGCATTTATTTGGTCTTGCAGTTTCAGGGTACAGCCCATCACTGTAGGAAAACATGGTAGAAGGACAATGAGGCAGCTTAACACAGTGCATCCGAATTTAGGAAGCAAAGAGACAGACAAGTGCGGGAGGTCATTTCACTTCCTCCTTTTTACTCAGTTCAAGACCTTAGCTTATGGGATGGCGACATCCACACTTGAGAAGGATCTTCTATGCACAGTTAGTGCCCTGTGGACTATAGACACAGGGATGTGTTAGCATGGTAATTCTAAATCCAGTCAAGTCAACAATGGGGATTAATCATTGCAGTGATGTGTGGGTAAAAAAAAAAAAAAAAATACTACCGCTTGTTGTTGAACTTTATCTGGCACATGACGTAGATTGTCTCCGGAATTTTAAAATAAAGAAGGTATTGCCCAATTTTCCAGTTCACATAAATTAAAAATGTCATCAGAAACGCCATGTTTGGGGAAGAGACCCATTCCTGTCATTTCAGGGAGTGTTCTGGAAAGGGCATGGAGGGAGTCTTATCTCTGCTTGTAATCTTTTTATGATGCGTGTCTTTTGATGGTAAGGAAAATCATCACTTGCTTCTTCCAAAGAAGTCAGCTCTTGTGGGTGGAAGATGACATTGTTGCAGCTTCTGAGAAGTGGTAGGAACTGTCATAATAATACTATTTCCCAGCCACCCAAGGATATGTCAGCCCTGGGATTCTAAAACCATATTTTTTCCTCTCTGAAAATTTCCTAAGGTTGGTATTTCATGAATTTTATAAAAGGAAAGTAAAGGAATTCCCCATCGCCCCAGATTAGATGCCTTTTCAAGCACCACAATGAGCCCTAATAATATGTTCACATGGCTCTATAGCTTATAATATTGGTGGTGTATCATTAAATGTCAATCAATGAAGTCCACTGCTTCTTCTGCGAGCTCTCCCCTGACATCATATAATACATATAAAGGAATATATAAGTATTTCTACATGTAGTGGTATTGCGGTTGTTGAATGCACTTTAGAGAAGTTTAATTTGAGGGCTATTCATATTTACTAGAATGTATACATGCTGTGTTATAACTAATGAACATTAACCACCTACCCTATGTTGTAATAACTTCTAAAAATAATCCTATCACCTCTAGAGCTTACTGTCACACTATTATGTGTGACATCAAGTTCAAGGCTAGCTGATATAATTAATGGCTCCTATGCTCCAGACCTACAGTGAGCCTTGAGCTAATATGTGGGAAATTCTGCTAGTTTTCAATGTGTAAAATATAAATGGAAGGTTTGATTTTCATTATAATCTAGAGAGTATAGAAATCATTTTTCAAAAACATCCTTGAGGACACAACATAGATAATTATAAGCATACCATCCAGTTTTTGTCTTTTCTATGTAAATCATAGAAAGTGGAATTAATCATAAGTCTTGTAAAGATATGGTCCTGAGAAATGCTACTGAGGCCAATTGTTTTATAAGAAATGTTTGATATTTTAGGCATTTTATTAATAATAAAAGCAATAGTTTGTTTATGGAAGTGCAAAGGCTGACTTCTTTTTATTCTAGGAAGAATCCCCAAAACACTCTTCTTTTTTTAAAATATTGTATTTCTATTTATTTATTTATGAGAGAGAGAGAGAGAGAGAGAGAGAGAGAGAGAAAGAGAATGGGCACTCCAGGACCTCCAGCCACTGCAAATGAACTCCAGATGATGCACATGCCACCATGTACATCTGGCTCAAGTGGGTATTGGGAATCAAACTTAGGTCCTTAGGCTTTTCAGGTAAGTGCCTTAACTGCTAAGCCTTCTCTCAAGTCCCCCAAATTATATTCTATTAACAGGTGATTAACAAGTATGGAATCGAGGCATTTGCGTTTATAAAGGAATTATGAAGTGTGTTAGTCAATAACAGTATCTTTTTTTTTTAGAGTTTTGATAATATTTAGAAATGTTTGTAGTATAGCAACTATAGTTTAACACTGGCACTTCTTTCCTTTCTCAGTATCAGTGATTTAGCATGAAACACTATCATTATTTTATTAACTATAAACTCGAATCCTTCATAAAAATACATATGTATGACAACCAAAAGACTCTCTCTAATATTCCTCCATTATTTTCAAATAGTGTTGTAAGTATAATCCTACAGATATGTAAGGAGGAGATATACATGATAACATCTTCCATCTGTGTTCTACTATTAGGTTTTACTAGCTATTGATTACCTGGAAATAGACATATGAATAGTTCATAGATGATTTGTTGAGTGAATTCATAATACATGAGTAAGTCATTGCAATCGTAAGCTGAAGATCAGAATCAGGGGAGTAAGATGTGTTAGAATGGGTGTGCAAACAAATGAGTGTTCCCTAGGCTCCAAAGTTTGAGAGCTGTCACTCACAGCACTGGCCAGATTCTTTCAATATTCTACATGCTAACTCTTTGCTTGTATGAACTTCAGAGTCACCCCTTAACTGCTCATTTCACCCTACTCTAAGTCATGAAGTAGAATCCCCAAGCAGAGCCAAGTATATTTATCTTGATCAGTTAGGGAAGGTACAAGTTACAATGGTAGAAATATTCAGAATTGCCATCAACATCCTCATTCCTTACTATGTTCTCATTGGATTGTGTCCTGAGAGATTGTGTCTTCTGAGAGAATGGGTCCCAATGGTAAGTAATCATTGAACAAACGTTAATATTTTGACACTATATCAAACATTCTTTATGCTAATGTCCAAGGCTCTTTGCTTATAATTTTAATTATAATTTGGTTATATTTTTCATAACAGGTGACCACATCTTTCATTTTAGGACACATGCAATTCTATGACGACATTCTGAGGGTGACTAGCAACTAACTTATGAGTGCACAGAGGTGTTTTATATTGCTGGTTTCTATTTCTAACAACAAATCATGAAGCCATGTCATGACATGCCCTTTGGGCATTTTGAATCTGATTAAATAACATTTGAGTTTGGAATTAGTCCTCATATTTCTGCAGAATATAAGGTCAAATCCATCAAATATGTATCAGAAATTTCTGACAGTACTGAAACAGATGCTGAAGTTCCTCATATGAAAATTTTGGCTCAGAAGATTTTCTTCACTTAAGGATTTGGGGGGCAAAAAGTATTTAAAAATCTTGTACACAGCAGATTAATATAAACTATATGCTGATAAAATTACATATAACTACATGTATGTGTATTTTAGTTAGATAACAGCAAATTCTAAAGACCGAGTTGTGTGTTAACAGGATTGTTGAGGTGTGCTTGACACATATTGATGTGCACATATCTAACAGGTATAATTTGATTAATTTTGACATATATGAATAATCATGACTTTATCAGCCAAAGCAAGATTATAAACTTACTTCTCCAAACTTTTCCTTGTGAGTCTTCATAGTCAAGAGACTCTCCATCTCCCCAATTACTGCTCTTCTCCTTGACACTACAGGTGCATTTGCATCTTCTAGAACTTTATACAAATAGACACATTGATTGTGAACAGTCTTTGATGTAATTTCTTTGGTGGTACATTGGGATTTTCCCATATTTATTTGTTAATATGTTGATGGATGTTTTGATCATCTCCAAGTTTCGGTTATTATAAAATAAGCTGTTATATGTGCAGGTTCATGTATTCGTCTTTATATGAAAATGCTTATATTTCTTTTTGTGAGTACCTAAGACTGTTATGGCTGGATCAGATGAGACTTCTATGAGTTTAAAGAAATGATACAGCTATTTTCCAAAGTGATTGTCCCATTTTGCATTCCCTCACTTAGTGTATAAAAGTGCAAATTCTTCATGTCCTCATCAAAATTTAATTCATGCAGTCTTATTTAAGTCATACCAGTAGGTATGTAGTGCTATCTCACTAACATTAGAATTTGTGTTTCTGATAATTACTCATGGAGAACATCTTTATTATTCTTATTACCACTTTTCTATATTCAGAAAAGTTTCTGTTCAAATCTGTTGCCTATTTTTATTGTGTTCTTTTTTTCTTAGAGTTTTAAAGAGTGCTTGAAATATGGCCAATGTAATTCCTGTATTCACTATATGAATAAAATTGTGGGTTTTTTCAGCCTGTTGATTTATCTACCTTCTCTTTTCATTGGGACAGAAGCCTCAGGACTAATCCTTTAAGGAAACATGACCTTGGAGAAGAGTGAAGTCCATTATAAAATTGTGCTTGTAAAGCTTCTGTGTGTCATAACTGTCCATATGATCATTCCAAGATTTGGCGATACCTCATTTAATTGCCCCTGATAGCATGTATATTAGTCAAGGTTCTCTAGAGGAACAGAGCTGCTAGAATGAATTATTTAAAAAGGGGATTTATTGGATAAGCTTACAGTAGTCCAATAGCAGCTGCAGGCCCGAGAATCACCGAACCTGGTAGCTGCTCAGTCCTCATATCCAGAAACCTCAGCAGTCCCGACCCGGCACTGCAGATGGTGCGGGGAAGCCTGGAGGCTTCCTGAGGAGCCACTGGGTTTCGATCCACGAGGGTCTTCAGCTGATGCTGGTCTTCAGTCCGCACTGGTCTTCAATCCACGCTGGAAGGTAGTGAGCAGCTCTGGCAGCCAAGTGGAAGGGAGGAAGGAAGGAAGAAACTCTTTTTACCCAGAGCTTCCTTTTATCAAGTCCCCTTCTGAGCGGGGCCACCCACTCTGGGGGAAGGGCTCACCCTGGGGTAAGACTTCATCCTTTAGTTGAGCCTTCCTAGAAGCAACCTGTGGATTACTAAACAGATCAAGTTGACAACACCTTAACTATCACAGCATGGGTACCATCTGTTTCTGACAATCTTCTAATTAATTTCAACTATTCTATTCCATCTTTTCTTGTCTTTAATATCATTAACCCTACTTTAGCATGATAATTTACTTTCATATAATTTATATACATGAATTCATGTAATTATTGTTTTATCTCAGAAAAACTAATGTCTATGATTCTGAACACTCAAAGCCTTCCTCAGCTGCACCATATTGTCATCATATCCCAGAGGGTACAAAAACGTTAATATGTGATACAGAGATCTAGCAATAAACATGTGTCTGTGATACTGACTGTGTCATGAGTATCTCATAGATCAGTGATAGCTACAGCCACATTGCTCAATGCAAAGGGCCTCTGTATAAGAAAACCCAGTGAAGCATTTAGGGTGACTGGGCCCCTGAAAGTGAAGGCAGGAACGTCCGTAGGCCTGCCCTCGCAATCTCTTTGCTAGAGATTAAATGATGATCTGACTTCTTATCTCTTGAATAAAAGAATTCCCTAGATCTGTTTTCCGACAAACAACCCGAGCCTCTCCTGGGAGGGAGGTTCCCTTCCCCAGAATTCACCTATAATCCTGACCCTGTGGCTGGTCAATCCAACCCCCAGGACTTGGCTTCATGGCGGGCCTCTTCCTGAGCCAGCCTCCAGCCCAGACCAGTCATCTGTCTCTGAGCCTCAAGGACAAGCCCACCACAATAAGGTTATAGATAGACGCGTTCCTGGGGGCCACGCGCTCTTGGCTGGCTCCTGGACTTCCAGGCTCTGGCAAACTTCCCTTGCCTCAGCCCCCCACATCCCTAGTGTCAGAGCCCCCCCCCCATAAGCCTACTGGCACACGCTGTCTCCCTCCGCATGCCTCCCACGTGGCAGGAGTTCTCTGCCCGTTCTTCTCTTTCCTTTTCTTAATAAAATAAAGTCTGTTTAAACTGTACTGTCTGGTCAATGGATTTCAATTCCTTAGATTCATAAGACAAAAATCCAGGGTACCCTAAATTTGTATTGGTGTATTAGCAAGGGACCCCAAATTCTTGTTTCACCTGGAACTGTGGAACACACTCATACAGAAAAAAAAGAATAATCTTTAAAATATGAGTATGCTCAAATCCTGCCTGTTGCACTTACTCTGCTAATTTGAAAAAACAATTGACACTTTTCTATCTTTATTATTATTTTCTGAGTAATGAAGATATTAAACTAATTTAGAGGATGACTATGTGATTAAGACATGATGTATCTAAAACTTACTATATAACAATGTACCAAGTGATTAATTTATTCTGATTTCATAAGAGAAAATGATAACAGAGGAGAGAGGAGATTAGACAAAATTTTTGTACCAGTTTCATTCTCACAGTTAACTAATCTTCACAGTGAGAATGTTGTGTCACCATGGACGGTTGACCTGTGAGATGGTAACTGAGGAGGAAAACCTACCTTGAATGTGGGCAGTACCATCCAGGAGGCCAGACACTTGGCCAGACAAAAGTTGGGAGAAGAAAGAGCTGATGAAAGTATGCAAACTCAATTTGGCTGATGCACGTTTATAGTCACCGATCACACTGCTCAAGACATCAGTCTCCAGCCCTTTGGACTCTCACTGCAAGCTCATTACCAGTGTCTTGTAAGGCTTAAGAGGCTGAACTGAGAAATTGGAACTTTCACCCTTGGATGGACTAGCTACTATTGTTTTTGCCTCTCTGGTGCTAAATATTTAGTGTAAACTGACCCAATAAATTCCCTCTTCTAAGGAATTGAGTCTGTTCCCCTGTAGAATGCTGTACAGATTGTGATTATTATTTTTTGTTTGAGATAGGGCCTCACTCTAGCACAGGCTGATCTGGAATTCACTGTGGACTCTCAGGGTGGCCTCGAACTCACAGCAATCCTCTTACCTCTGCCTCCCTGGTGCTGGGATGAGAGGCATGCACCACCATGCCTGACCAGATTTTGATAGCAAGAGTGGGGATTGTTTTGGCAGAGGAAATTTCAAAACAGAATCTCGTTCAGACTGTAGCACAATTATTACTTACTTTCAATCAGGTTTATTGTGAGAATTCAGAGCAAAAGGCAGAGCAGAAAGATAGGCAAAATGTTTGGTTTAGGAATGAGAGTGCGTGGAAAACTGTAGACGAGGGTTCAGATAAAGACATTATAACCATTGAAAAGATGATTCCCATGAAACAAAATAAGCATACTTCACACTAGAACAATGGGAAAGCTGTCTTAGGAGGAGGTACCTAGTATTCTAAAGCCCCAGGCTATAAAACTGAAACTCATTTTGAAGACCTTCATTTATAAAGAATGACAAAGAGGACCCTGCTAGGAAACAAGTCTATGAAAATGTTTCTATGGGTTTGGTCTTGCTGACACTGAAAGGCCACGACAGCCATGGTCAAAGGCATTCTGACTATATCTCTAGGTGACAGCAGCACTCAGTGTCACTTATATGGTGCTGGTTTTGCATATGATCAGAATGTGAGAGTGACTGGGTCAGGGAGACTTGCACCAAGGTTCTGGAGACCATGCTATGAGGTCTTGCATGATGCACAGCAGGGTAACACACATTTCATGGAGCTTGTAAGTGAGACCTGCGTGAAGCATAAGTTACAAAGGAAGAAGGTACTAGAGCTGTGAAATACATGCTAAGAATAGCTGTAGGCACCAAGTAAGGCTCACAGGAGCAGAAATGATACAGCCATAAGTACAGATGCTGGAGATGGAGATGCAGGGCTTAATTCTGCCCTGACATGCTAACTGGATGGGCTTC
The DNA here is from genome assembly GCF_020740685.1 of Jaculus jaculus. NCBI lineage: Eukaryota > Metazoa > Chordata > Mammalia > Rodentia > Dipodidae > Jaculus > Jaculus jaculus. The sequence goes on from NC_059103.1 coordinate 191,815,232, forward strand.
TGTCTTGTTTTGGTCCTTGCAAATATCCTGGTAGTATGTGTGTTAGTGAGACTTCTTCTTGCTTGGGAATGCTGATTCCTGGCCATTTTGATACTTATGGTCTTGTAAGCAAGCAGATATTGGACAAAATATCAGAAGGCCTGTGAAAGTTCTGAAGTAGGAAACACAGTTAAACAGGCAGATAGGAAGAGTGGGAAGAGTCTAAGAAATGGATAGGAGAAAGAGATTGAAGAAAATTTCATTTTCTTTCTTTTTTTTGAGATGAGGTCTCATGAACTCCAGGCTTGCCTCAAACTGACTATGTAGCTAAGGATGACCACGGACTTCTTCTGCTCTTGTTGCCTCCACCACCCACGCACTAGAATTACATGTCTGCAGGACGATGCCTGGTTATATGTGGTTCTAGGTGAGAGGGAGTAGAGTCGCTTTTTGAGGTAGTTTATAAAAAAGTTTTACAAGTCAGAAACCTTCTGCCCCACAGTCACCATAGTACAGCAGGAGAATTGGAATTCAGCGTCTGCCCCAGTCTTACTTAATCAGCACTCTCTCATGCACTATACTCAGGTGTGTGTGTGTGTGTGTGTGTGTGTGTGTGTGTGTGTAAAACATCTTATGGGTCCAGCCCCCAACCCAGTTAGTAATTATGAGGAGCCACATATGCTTGTTCTTTGCCCCCCTCGTTGGCCGTTTATTCCTCAGTGCCTGAGTCTTGGGGTCCCAACACTGGTAATATCATGTCCTTCCCACTCTGGCTGGCACAGTGGGAAAGGATATTCCATTTTTACAAACTTTTAATTTTTTTTTAAAGCACAAGCCTTTTCAAAAAGCCCCTTTTACGTGTTTATCCAGGCCCATGCTCAACACTTCCCCTTGGGCTCTCAGACCACATGAGTGCATTCATTCCCCCTTTGTTGGTTCGCAGACTCTCCCTGGTTACGATGACTTCCCTGAGTAAATGCCATAGTGTATAATCTATCCTGTTCAGTCTGCTTACTCCAATTCTTTATTTAAAACAGATAGGAACTCAGAGTTTAGAGTTCAAGGTCTTTTCCTGAACCCCCGAACCCTGTTATATGGAGATCAAACCCAAGGTTTAGTGGCAAGCACTCTATCAAATAACCAATGTCCCCAGACCTGAATTATTTTTCTTTAACTTCCTCTTCCAGAAAATGTATGTAAAGCTGTCATGTATCATTGAAAATATTATATTGATGTAAGTCTTTAAACTAAGTACATTAAGTTGTAGCTCAATTATAGCCCTTGCTATGGTGACCTGAACCTCAGTTTCTTTATTCTTAATATGGCCAGAATACTTTTGTGAAGAATGTTGTAAGAATTATATGAAATGCAGTATCTGGCATGTAAAAATTAATAGTCAAATGAAAACCAAAATGCTACAGAATCACTATTTTTACCAAACAAAGCTTTCTCAAAAAATTGATCAAGGTAACAAATGTATCCATGATGCCAAACATTTAATAGAAGCATTAGTAGAGGAGCAGGTAACTCTCAGTGCTTTCACGTTGACATTCATTGCCGCTTAGGCAGAACAAGAGCACAGCGAGAGAAGCTGTTTCCTGCATAACATGCGAGTTTTGACCATTCATGCTCGAGCCCATCACATTCTCTTAGACAAGGCAGATAATGATGGTGAGAAGCATTTGAATCTACTCTATTTTCTGAAGTACAGTTTTATACAAGTAGTTATTTCTCCCCGGTGCTGCTGTTGGAGAGGGAGATGAGTGATATGAAAGTTAACCTTGTACGTTTTCTTCCTCTCCTGAACATCTGAACACTTGTTCATTCGAAATAACTTGTTGGATTCCCGTTCACTATCCAACACTGTACTAGCATTGGGAAGAGCACAGTCTTTCCCCTTAAGGATAATCATCTAGAGTGGACAGTGAAGATGCGGCACATTTATACAGTGGAGGTCTACGCAGCAGTAAAGAAAAATGAAGTTATGAAATTTGCAGAAAAATGGATGGACCTGGAAAGGATTATACTAAGTGAGGTAACCCAGGCCCAGAAAGCCAAGTGCCACATGTTCTCTCTCATATGTGGATCCTAGCTACAGATGATTGGGCTTCTGTGAGAGAATGAAAACACTTAGTAGCAGAGGCCAGTAAGGTAAAAAGGAGACATAAAGGGAAGAGAAAGGAAGGGAGGAGGGTACTTAATAGGTTGATATTTTATATATAAAGTACAATGATTGTGATGGGGAGGTAATATGATGGAGAATGGAATTTCAAAGGGGAAAGTTGGGGGGGGGAGGGAATTAACATGGGATACTTTTTTATAATCATGGAAAATGCTAATAAAAATTTTTAAAAAAGATAATCATCTAGTGAATAAATAAATTATCCCCCCCCACACACACACATATATAATACTGACATAAACATATATAAAATTGCAGCTGGAATAAGATGTCTTATGGAAAGATCTATGGTGTTGTGAATGCATATAAGTTTTTGGTTTGGTAATGACTTCTCTGGGGACAGGAAATGGATACCTGGAGACAGTAAAAGAGACATGCATCAGGTGGGAGGGGAAGGGTTCCTGTCAGGCAATCGATAGATGATGTCGGTACTCCCGCTAGTGGGGAAACAATAAAGTCTGACACAAGGCAGAGACAGAGAATATGGTGAAAATCATGGGGATTCTGCTGCCGTAGTTTACAGGTATAATAATCATAGATAAAACGTGTGGTTCGCTGTTGGAGGCGGAGGCAAAATGTGATGATAGGAGGCAGATGAGTGGCAAAGTCCAGCAGACTGTCTCTGGGCTTAGCATAGTGTGGGCGAGGGGGAGGGGCTGTCAGCAATGATTTCTGGGCTCCCCTTTGATGCACCTCAGTCTGTAATGGTCTCTCTCTAGATACGGAACCATAAGAGTTGGAGATAATGTTAACGGCATAAGTTAAATTTCAGACATATTAAGTGTCGTACCTTTGGGACACTGAAGAGATTTTCACTGGAAGGCAGAGACCAAATGAAGATTTCTCCAGCAGGCAGTATAGTGTCTAAAGGGGACATGTAGACATGGGAACTGGATTGAGGCTTTCTTTCCCTTCTCTGTTGATTAATGAGCCAAATAATGAGCCCCAGAAGGCGGTTGGTTTCACCATTTTCTCTGATAACCACTTCCATATATTGGTGGCATGTCTCTTGCCTTTCCTTTTCCTTCCTTCCTTCCTTCCTTCCTTCCTTCCTTCCTTCCTTCCTTCCTTCCTTCCTTCCTTCCTTCCTCCCTCTCTACCTCCCTCTCTCCCTCCCTTTCTCTCTCTCTCTCTTTCTTTCCTTCTTTCTTTCTTCTGCTTGTTCTCTCTCTCTGCCTCCCTCCCTCCCTTTCAACAGGATCTCATTCTGTAGTCTAGCCTTGCCTGGAACTCACTGTAAAGGACTCAAACTTGTCACAATCTTCCTGCTTTAGCCTCCAGAGTGCAGGCATTACAGGCATAAGCCCTATACCCATTTGCCTGTCTTGTTCTTGATTCACAAGTTCAGCTTCCCATTTGTTGAGACTAAAGATATGTTGGGTATGTAGAGAGTTTGCAATGAGAATCAGAATATTTGTTCCATACACTGGTGGCATTTCACTGATTAAGTAAAAGGTGTTCTGCTTTTCATAATATAGACACTAACATATGGGTTCCTTGCAAGTGAGAATGCAGTCAGAAAGAAATGGTATGTTGAAGGCATGATGAAAAGAATCTAGGGAAGGTTGTTTGCCCTTCCTGGTATAAGGAGTGACCTACTGAGCGTGGCGGTGCCTGCCTTTAATCCCACCTCTGGGGAGGCAGAGATAGGAGGATCCCTGTGAGTTACAGGACAGCCTGGACCTACACAGTGAGTTCCAAGTCAGCCTGGATTAGAGAGAGACCTTACCTCCAAAACAAACAAACAAACCAAAATGACCTCTTTTGTGAGGACAAAAGCCATGTGAAAAATGACTATTGAAAGTTGCAGCTTTTACCAGTTTCAGAATCTAAATAATGTCTAAGCACTTGATAAGCTACTTCCCACAAGCTTGCATCCTGTCTTGCATGTGCTATATTTATTTTCACTCTCCTCTGAGTACATTTGCATGTGATGCCTCCACATTTCTATCCCCATTACTTCCTTCCCTGAAAATGCAAATGACTACTTTAAGCACAGAAGGGTCTGAATTGCTGTCCAGGTAAAGACAATGTTACATTAAAGTTCTGAGATGCTTTAAAAATGTAAAATCTTGGGCTGGAGAAGTGGCTTAGGGGTTAAGTGCTTGCCTGTGAAGCCCCAGCTTAAGGCTCAATTCCCCAGGACCCACGTAAACCAGATGCACAAGGTGGCACATGCACCTGGACTTCATTTGCTGGAGGGCCTGGCGCAACCATTCTCTCTCTCTCTCCCCCTCTGCCTCTTTCTCTGACTGACACTCTCAAATAAATAAAGATAAACAAAAAAAAACCTGTAAAATCTTGCATTGGAGAGATGGCTCAGAAGTTAAGGTGCTTGCCTGCAGTGCCTGAGGACCTGAGTTTAATTCCTCAGTACTGACATAATACCAGAGGCACAAAATGGCACATATACTTTTGGAGTTTGTTTGCAGTGGCTAGAGGCCCTGTAATACCCACTCTCTCTCTCTCTTTCTCAAATTCATAGATAAACAAATAAAATATTTGTATAAACTATAAAATCTTGGGCCCTAATCTGAATATTCCCAACCAGTAACTCTGCATATTGACCTGCTCAGTAAATCTGAGGTGTAATCAGCACACTGTAGTTTGAGAATTGTAGATACAGAGCACTGTTGAAGTCAGGTTTGCATTGCTGGTAGAAATCACCCAACCAAGAGCAGCTTGTGGGAAAAAAAAAAAAAAAGGCTTATTTTGGCTCACAGGCTTGAGGGGAAGCTCCACAATGTCAGGAAAAACGATGGCATGAGCAGAGGGTGGACATCACCTCTTGGCCAACATAAAGTGGACGACAGCAACAGGAGAGTATGTCAAACACTGGCATGGGGAAACTGGCTATAACACCCATAAGCCCGCCCCCAACAACCCACCACCTCCAGGAGGCATCAATTTCCAATTGCCATCAGCTGGTGAACCAGCATTCAGAACACCTAAGTTTATGGGGGACACCTGAATCAAACAACTATAAGCACCAAACATTTGCTTTGCCCATGACTAGTAATCTACAACATAATTTTTCTTATTTCCTCTTTAAATCTCCAGTTTCTTGGCCCTTCTTCTGTTAGGACTGAAGAATGGATCCTGTATCTCCTCTCTATCACTGAGGCTTGAAAGGAAAGGAAACAGGAAATAAGACACAGTTCAGTCAGCTGTGAAGTTTTCTTCTTTTTATTTCACAAGCATCCACGCTGCTTTACTTGAAGTGTTACTTCCTAGGAATAGCGAGAAAAATGTAGAGAAGACTATCTTCAATCAAAATGTTTTGATGATATTTCATATTGGCTTGCTAGACATCTTTCCCATCTTCTTTTGGGCGTGTCTGCTGTGCTAGGAGGCTGCACAGCTGGGTGCCAGATGTGATTTAAGTTCTTTCTGGTAATCGGGTGCAGTGATTGGCATTAGAATTGAATTCCAAATAAAATTAAGTGTGGAAACAATCTGTAGGATGAAGACACCCACTTTGCTTGCGTAATGCAGTCAATACACATGCCTCTGAACACAGTCATTCTATTCCTCTTGACATAGAACCATGTTATTGTGAAGTCAACTGTCATCATCCAGGTCCAATCTGGGGCTGCCTGATTCTGCAGTGTTGTTCAAAAATTAATCCCAGAGCGATAGCCCCATTTGCTCCTTTGGGGAGTTTGGCAAAGTTCTTGTTCTAGAAATTTTAAAGGCAGTAAAGCACAACAGTTAGGTATGCATGCTTACCAACTAGAAACTATGGCTCAGAGAGTCAGTAGCTGTATTACTTTGGACAACTCTGAACTAGGGGATTTTCATATAGAAGAGGGAAAACCTACTTATTCTAAGGATTGTTGTGAGGATAAAAGCAGAAGATATACATAATCCACTTGGAGCAGAGCCTGGTACGCAGGGTGTACCCTGTAAATCTTAGTGGCTGTCATTACTGAATCCTTTTCTGCTTAAGCTAGTGAAAGTAGATCTTATTTTCTGAAATTGAATCCTAACTCACAGAAAGTATATTCAAGTTTGTTGTCAATTGCTGGCAACTCTATATCAATTGCTGAGTTGTTTGTTTTCCTTTGTTTTAGTTTCAAGCTCATAGTCTTAATGATCCCATCATCTTGACAGTTAGCCAAGTAGATTGGAACACTTGTAGACTGCATTTCATCTACCAAATGATAACGAGAAAAAATGAGGGTAGGAGAGAAAGTAAAGGAGTGTATGCAGTAATATTTACAATACGTATTTTTCTAAAAGAATATAAGCATTACTTTAAAATATACTCCCAATTTTGAAAAGAAATCAAATTAAAATGTATGAAATACACATTGGTACCTACAATTAGAAATACTATTCTGGGGCCAGAGAGTTGGCTCAGCAGTTATAGGTACTTGCTCGTGAGGCCTAATGGCTAGTTTCTAGTCTTTAAGCGTGAAGTCCAGTTCTAGTATGCAGGACCTCATGCTCATTCTGTGTAGGATAAACAAGGTGTAGACAGCTGAGAGAATCTTCCAAGGCCATAAATCTCTTTTTAAATACAGCAGAAGCCAATTTCCTTGTTTAATTGTGTGTGAGATGTAGCAGTTTATGAAGTATGACATATTCAGCCATCCCCAAACAGTACAATACTTAAGGTGGGGAGTGAAATTACATCTGCCTTTCCTTTGCATTTTAAGCTAATTTCTATAGCAGAGACAAAATGTGTCCTAGTTTTACAATATCCCCAGCTATCCCTTCTATGGACCTTCATAGTTCCAATGCATAGGTGTTATGCCACGTAAAAATATTCTAAGCATTAAATGCTAAAGCTATTTACCAGTACAGTGGCCTGGGCTTTTACCTATATAATCTTTCATAATCACCGGAGTGTTTAGGTCGTGCTAATGATCAGGCTTTAGAAACTAAGGAGGTTCTAAAGTCTCAATAAAAAATATATGCTGATCTATTGTAGAATGAAATAGCCAATTGTCAGTTGGGCATGGTGGCATACGCCTTTAATCCCAGCACTTGGGAGGCAAAGGTAGGAGGATCACTGTGAGTTCGAGGCCACCCTGAGATTACATAGTAAATTCCAGGTCAGCCTGAGCTAGAATGAAACCCTACCTCAAAAAATAAAAAAAAATTAAAAAAAATCAATTGTTGGAGTGTCAAACCAAGTGTATATGGCCTTGGACATCTATCTCTTGATGTGCAATGGAGAGTTTAGCAGGCAGTGTGGAAAATGTTCATCCTGATTTTTCATTGTAAGCAGAAGCTCTTTGAGAAAAAGCAAAATCAACAAAAAACAGACAGAACAAAATTTATGATATGAATAGGACATATTTCTGAAAACATAATAACCAAATTGAGAATAGTGCAAAAAAACATTCTCTTTGCATCTCCAAGTTGTTCAATTTTAAAATACATGAACTCTTTAGAGTGATTACATTGGGGTTAGAATGTGTGTGTGTGTGTGTGTGTGTGTGTGTGTGTGTGTGTGTACACCAAGGTCTCTTGCCACTACAAATAAACAACAGATAATTGTGTCACTATATGCTTCTAGTTTGATATGGGTGGCTGGTGGTTTGAGCCTCGTGCAAGCAGGTTCTGTGAACAAGTGCCTTTAAGTACTGAATCACATCTTCTTGGCCCCTGGGGTTAGGTGTTTGCTTTGTTGTTTTGGGTGTTGTCTTTAATCTTTTTTTTAATTAACTAGAAACTTTGTATAGATACATCATGTATTGATATGATCATTTCCCTCCTCTCAGACCCCACTCCTGTTTTTTTTTTAATCCAAGTGATAGAAATTATGTGAACATTCAGTAGTACCTATATTTATTATTTAAATATTAAAATTTAGATTGAAAATTTAATTATACTATTTTTAATATTTGGATCATATATTATTAAATCCCATGCATAGAATCCAACCTACTTACCAACAAGTAAGTCAGTCTGCAATTAAACCAAGTGATGTTAGTCTAATATGAAAATATATAAAGAGCCTTTTATAAAGGAAAGTATACTTAGAAAGTATATAAAGTGCTTCAGTCATTGCTTGGCTGCCTCCACCCAGCAACTTAACTATGTATATATACACTTTGACAGAACTTGTTTGTGATTCAGTAGGAAGAGCTTGTGAGTAGTTTAGGCTTTAATCTTGTGTCTGGGATTGAATTGGAACTGGTTTGAGCAGGGTTTGTTTATCCAATGTATCTAAAGTCAGAGCCAATAAGTCTCTTAGCTTTGAATAGCTTTGAATGTCTGCTCTCATTTGCACAGGATTGATAAGCCTATTTGCAGATAGCTAGCTCTCCCATGTGAGCTGTTCTGTGTGTTGGTTGAACCAAGACATGTTTTGAAAACTAGTCTCCTCTGCAGTTGTATCTGTATTTGTATTTGAGGCTTATGGGGTTTCCCTCTTCCTCAAACATTCAAGGTAAATGTATACATTGGCAAATGTAACTCTGTAATGGCTGCCCTATTGACCAGGAGATTAATGAGGGGTAACTTAACAATAGATCAAAGGCAACTTATACTGATGTGTGTTCCAGGCCAAAGATGGGTGAGAGCCCTGTGAGAGAAACCAGCTTTCAGATTGTTTACTCCAGGGTAGGAGAAAGAAAAAGCAAACTGATTAGCAAAAAGAAAAAGAAAGAAGTAGCGAGAACAGGAAAATGAATTCAGGGCAACTACCTAAGAAAGGATTAAATTGAAAAATGAAAAAAAAAAAAACAACAACATAAAACAGTTACTAGGGAAAGCCAAGAATGACAGAATCCCAAATGTGGTACATGGAGTCATATTGATCTTAATTAGCACTTTACCTGGTTGCTAAACAAGAAAACATTTGTTGTTATTGTCAATAGTTGTTTGTGGTTCTTTTTGTTTGTTTTGGTTGATTGCTTTTTGTTTTGTCTATTCCTCTTTATGACTGATAATTATTCAGTGTAATTACTTACAAAATCTAAAAGTGGGTGTGAAGCTTATTGTTTGAAAAAACTGACTAACCCCTCTCAGCACCAGTTTCACTGGGGTGGATCCAATAGAATGCCATGGGTCCCACTCTTGGAAGGAGAGGCAACTCTTAGTGTTTAATGCTCCATGGTAATCATTTTGGAATTCCTTGTTTGTTCTGGTTTGGTTTTGTGGCGATGTTGATGCTTAATCCCAAAACCACAGGGAAACTATATAAGTGCTCTACCACTGAGCTATATCACCAACTTTGAACTGGGCCCTGGATTTATATCAGTGGTTTACTTTTTAAATGGAAAGAAACTTATAGTGATTAGCTATTCAAGTGCTATTCAAGTATCTATTCACGATGAAGCACTTAGGGTGACTGGTACCCTGAAAGTAAAGGCAAGAATATAAAAGTCTGCCCATGCGGTCTCCACTTTGCTAGAGATGAGAGAAGCTGGCTTCTCCTTATCTCTCACCTGAAGGAGTTCTCTAGACCTGTTTTGCCATGAACAACCTGACCCCTCCCTGGGAGGGAAGTCCATCTTCCTAGAATTTAATACTGATCTTGATATTATCCTGACATGGTGGTTGGTTAGGCTCAGCCCCAGAACTTCTTGAGCCAGCACCCAGCCTAGAGCAATCAGCCCTCATTCTGGCTCACCTGGGCCTAAAAGTGAAGCCCACAACAAAAAGGTTATAGGCCCTTACCAGGGGCAAGTGCTCTCTTGGCTACTCGTTCATGGCTCCTGAACCTCCAGGTTCTGGTGCGTCTCCCTCCACTCGCCTGGCTGGGCTGCCATGAGGGGAGAGCCCTCCCTGGCCCTCTCTACCCTGTCCTTTCCTCCACATGGCAGGGGAGTTCTGAGCTTTTTTTTCTTTCCTTTCTAAATCTCTTTTCACATTTCTTCCAGGACCATCACAAGGGCTCTCAGACCAGGTGAGGGTATCCATTTCCCTTCCCTTGGTTTTATATGTTCCTAAATAAATATAATAATTGAATGATTATCCTTCTCAGTTTGGTTTGCCCAATTCTTTGGTTAAATAAAAAAAACATGAACTCTGGGTTTGGAGTTCAAGGACTTTCCTGACAACCACACACATCTTTTTTTATTTACTTATTTATTTTCACACACATCTTTTAACAAGGAGACCAAATTCATCTTTCCAAAAAATTTGTAAGTCAGAAGTGCCTCAAAAAAAAAAAAAAAAATCCAAGTGAGGCTACTTTTTGTCCCCCTATAAAGTAAAGGTCTCTACAGACTCTCTTTTCCCTTGTTCCTTTTCTTCCAAAGGTGAAGAGACACATATCGCTATAATCTTCAAGCCCTGAAAATACACTGTGAGGACAAGTCAGTTACTCTAAAGTTGGCTTTGGACAGAAAAGGAAGCCTAGGCCTGGAAATATAGTCACTTTTTCACGCTTCTAAATTTTCATCTTCAAATCCTCATAGAATCCAGATCTCTGGGTTCCCTGCTCCAAGCTCTCTTCTCTCATCTATGCCTGATGATAGTCCCTCAATTTGGGGGTGAAACAAACCTACCGTAGCTATATTTAAGGAGAGCCAAAAGGGCCACTGAGCTTGTGTGTGTGTGTGGATGGTGGCATGCTGGGAAATGTCCCATGTACCTCATGCAAGTCCATGGTTCAGTTCTCCTTCATTTAAGTGTGCTCTTCTTGGAAATTCTACCTTTCCACTGTGTGTTTTGTGGATATTAGAGGACCAGCTAGGACCTTCATATAGATACCCCACTTAATTCTACCAAGATCCCTACTTCCTTACTGCACATGAAAACTTGTACTCTTGCAATGATTAAGTAACATTTGCCCAGTTAGGATAGCAGAGCTGTTGTTAGAACACCAGAAAAGACTGATGTCACAGCACTGTGCACTTAGTATTGAAGGCAAGCTAGGTTCCTTTCTGAAAAGAATCATTAGTTCAGTGATCAAGAGTGATGAGAGGCAGCTAAAAACTTCTCTAACAATCTACAAAGAGAAAATGATGCAGGATTTTTCAGTTTAGTAGGAGTTCCCCAGAATTTATGAACCCCCGAGTTTAGGTTCTAGCCTACCTTTAATAAAGAATTAGTCAAGACAGACTCAAGAATTATTAATTATGTTTACATAGGGGAAATCACAAATTGTGGGGTTTATTTAAGGGAGATTGTGATTGCATATAGAGGAGAGTTCACAAACCTCATTTAAGTGAAACTGGTGCCTTTAAAGAGAGATTAGGGCTGGAGGGATCGCTTAGCAGTTAAGGGGCTTGCCTGCAATGGCCAAGGACCCATGTTTGCCACATAAACCAGACATACAAGGTGATACCAGAGTGCAAGGTTGCACATGCTCACAAGGTGGCACATGCAACTGGAGTTTGATTTCAGTGATTGGAGGCCCTGGTGCACAAATTCTTTCTCTCTTTCTCTCTTTAAATAATTAAAAGAATTATTTAAAAAGAAAGGAGAGATTAGAGTAAAGCTGCTGTCACGTGGCAGGTCAAATCTAGAGGCTCATGAATGGAGACTTAGGAGGAACCTGCATGGCATATACCATGTGTCTTCCCATGTAGGGAAGTCAAGAGGGCAAGTGGTGAGGTTCAAGGGAAAATAAAGAGGGCAACTGTCAACAGGAAAGCAGAGACCAGAAGATTCAGAGGATAAATGAGTAATGAAGAGGGTTACACTCGGGGTTACCTCGAGTTTGAAGGATTTATACAGGTAGCATGCCTGAACTTAGTGAGAGCAAGTACATAATACATCGGGAGTGGAAGGGAAGTATACATGTCATAGAGTCAGAGACCAGAGGAAAAAAAATACAAGTTAGCAAAGTGGCAAATTGTTCAAACTATAAAACAGAGGCAAGCAGAAAAGTTCAGATCAATCAAACAATGCTATACCCTCCCACCCCCACCTAGGCAGTCTGGGTGGCACTGGAGGCCAGACTCACCTATGTCCCAGCAAAGATGAAAGAGAATCCAGAGAGAATCACACAGAGAGTGGGAGGCGGTCTGATACAAAACTTTATAGTGTCAGGTTCAGGTATGCAAGGGAAAAACCTGTTTGGTTTGTAGATTTGGAGGGTGGACCCCAGGCCAGCCCACCTGGACTGTCTGTCTAGGGAGCATGCTAGATTGTGGGCAAAAGGGGGCACTGTAGATTAGTCTTGATCAGACACAAGTCCCATTCCTGCCAAGGGCTCCAATCTTGTGCCAGAGCAAGGTGTCATGGAGGGTGGCATCACCTGGTTCTCTTTGAGCCTCAGTCTCCAACTGAAACTGCCTAAAAAAATGCTAGTTTCTCCTATCTTCCTTCAGAAATAGGGCTTGCTCCATAGGACATGGCACTTGTAGCCTAGCATGCTCCGGATTCCCATGGGAAGGTGGAAAAATCTATCAATGAGCCCTTAGAGAGGGGGCACTCCAGATGTGGATGAGGGCGTCAAGAGCGCTAAGATGATACAAGCTCTTGGGGTTGCAGTCCCCAGCTGGAGCTCAGGAGCTACTACGCTGGGCTGTTTTCTAGTCCCATGTATAGAAAACAGACAAACTTTATCCAGGAGTAAACTTGGGCTGCTTAATTTGGACAGTTGTACACTTAGGGAATTCTCTGCCATTTGGTACCCTGGACTCCTAGATACTGGACTCTATGTCCATTGCATTAAAGAAAGGGCAGGGGAGGAGTTTAAAGAGCATATGTTTTGCCTAGATTGTTCTTTTTCTTCTTCAAATAATTAAAGTTTTTGTTCCATAGCCTCTAATCTTATGCGATTTCAAATGTCATGTATTTAAAAAAAATTTTTTTGTTCATTTTTATTTATTTATTTGAGAGCAAAAAACAAAGAGAGAAAGGCAGATAGAGAGCAAGAGAGAGAATGGGCATGCCAGGGCCTCCAGCCACTGCAAATGAACTCCAGACGCATGCGCCCACTTGTGCATCTGGCTAACGTGGGTCCTGGGGAATCAAGCCTCGATCCGGGGTCCTTGGGCTTCACAGGCAAGTGCTTAACTGCTAAGCCACATCTCCAGCCCTTTTTTGTTTATTTTTATTTATTTATTTGAGAGTGACAGACAGAGAGAGAAAGAGGCAGACAGATTGAGAATGGGCACACCAGGGCCTCCAGCCATTGGAAATGAGCTCCAGATGCGTGCACCCCCTTATGCATCTGGCTTATGTGGATCCTGGGGAATCAAGCCTCGAACCAGAGTCCTTAGGCTTCACAAGCAAGCACTTAACCATGAAGCCATCTCTCCAGCCCTCATGTATTTTTTTGAAATACTAATATATGAAATAATATTAGCCAAATTGAAAGTATTTTGTAGAACAATTTTGAATGATTTCTGTTTTGGATTAAGTAAGTACTCTTCTGAATGACTTTATTTATTTATAATTGCTTAGTGAACACACAAGCAAAATCTTTCTAAGACATCTAAACAATAAAACTTGCACGCTAAAAATTTGAAGTAAGTATATTGCAGCTTAAATACTAAAAATGCAATGTCTGTGTCCATGAGAAACATTCCTTTTATGTTTGTGGTGATTTTTAATATTAAATATTTACTGCTGATTTCCAGAACTCATAACCGCTCTGTTCTTGGAGACGTTGACAGAGCAATACACAATCATCATATTGCTTACATCATTGTGCAATTTGAATTTATTCCACACTCTTTTGTGTCTGGTATCTTCTAGGTTTTGCATTGTATGCTGAAAACACAGGGATTAACTGACCCCATCTTATTTTCTTGAATATAATTGGATCAAAGGTTTTAGGTGTGATTAAAGCAGGTGCCAAGTGTAGCAACAACAGGGAATATTGGTTGATCCCATCTGGGTCAAGGAAGCGTGGGACTGGAGGGGACACAGACTTCAAGGTAGTTTCAAAGAATGTGAAAAGGCAGAATTGGTAAAGAGAAACAGTAGGCAGAACTTGTTTTACCTGAAGTATTTTATCAGCTCCTGCATATATCATTCACATGGTCTTTTTTGGCTTTTGTGTTACATATCTGAAGTCATTTAATAAAAGTGTCATCTTCATCTTCATCTTCGTCGTACTAGATTAGATTTTTGAAAAGATCGATGTGGTGGTTTGAATCTATTGAGTCCCTTAGATTCATACATTTGAGCACTTCATCCCAAACTGGTAGAGATGATCAGAAAAGTGTGGTACCTTTAGGAAGTGGAGACTAGCTGAGGAAGTGTGTCACTGGGCTGGCCTTGAGGAGGTTATAACTGTGCCTCATGCTGTTCTCTCATTTTCTCTACTTTTTCCCTGAAGAAATAACCATGTGATGCCAGCTTCTCGCTCTTTTCAAGCCTTCCTCCCCATGAGGAATTCTACCGTTAGAAACTGTAAGCTGAAATGACTTCTTTCCTTCCCTGGGTTCCTTCTAGTCAGGTATTTTTGTTTCGCATCAAGGACAAAGAAACTTCTACGAGCTATTAGAAAGTAAGGGATAAAACTGATGTTCCAGTGCTTAACTTTGCTTTGGTTTATTTAAAATTATTTTTTATTTATTTATTGTAAGAAAAAGAGAGAGAGTGAGTGAGGGGAAAAGAATGGGCATGCCAGGGCCTCCAGCTACCACAAACATACATCAGATGCTTGCACCACCATGTGCATTGGGCTTACGTGGGTTCTGGGGAGTTGAACCTGGCTTCGCAGGCAAGCACCTTAACCACTAAATCATCTCTCTAGCCCAGCTTTGGTTTATTTTTAATCCAAGCTCCAGTCTCTTTCCATTGTACAGTAACAGGTTTATCAAGGTGATGGCAGGCAGGGGATATGCCCAGAATTGTTACTGTCCATAATATCCAACACATAGACCACCGTTTTGTTTTGTTTTTTTTTTCTCTTTGACAGTCTACCATACTCAAACCACTGCTTATGCTTTTGTGATCTGTGACAAATTTCTAAAAAGAGTGCGTGTTTACACTAAGCTAACACATGACATTGTTAGAACACCAAGCAAGAAAAGAAGCTTTAAGGTCATGAGTCATTAAAACAGCTAAACATATTGCAGTTTTAAAGTTGTAAATATTTTAATGCTGCCAGTGTCAGGCTCTTACTATTATGGTGTTGAATGCATTCAAAGTCTAACTTGTAATTGCTACTTGTTTTCAAAGAAATGATGATCTCTTGATGTAGAGTTATAGAATCTTGTTTTCAGAAAGAAAAAAAAAATCACTGCTTTTCACACCATCTCCAAGGCTTAGGGATTATTGGGGAAGAGGTGGTGGAAAGAATGCAAGAGCAAAAGACTGAAGAGGAGAGCTATGGACTGCTGTCCTCCACACACAAAGTGGCTGTTGCATTCATGACCTTACAACAAATGTGGTTACCTGTGAAAGACCTGCATAATTTTTGGCCCATCACCATGGTGTCATGAATGATGGAGGATGGAAAAATTAACATTAAAACAGAAGAGGGATCAGTTGGAAACAAGAAGGGGTTTAGTGGAAAGGGTTGAGAAAGAAAGAAAAGAATGGGAGAGGATTATGATAAAACACATAATGTGTATCTATGAAAATTGTCAAGAAAAGTTAAAAAACTACTTTATTGACATATTGTATAGATTTTTAAAAATATTTTATTTGTTTATTTATTTCAGAGAAGTAAAGAGAGAGAGAAAGAGAGAGAGAGAGAATGGGCACACGAGGGCCTCTAGCCACTGGAAATTAACTGACGATGCATGTGCTACTTTGTACATCTAGCTTTAGGTAGATGGAAATCATACCCAGGTCCTTAGGCTTTGCAGGCAAGCATCTTAATCATTAAGAAATCTTTACAGCCCATAGATTTTTAATTTATAATTTGAAGGTCATATACCTTTTTCGTATTAATATGCTCATAACATAGCCTACATCAACTCTTATTTCACAGCTAACACTCAAGTCTGAAAGATTAATGGCTTCACAAAGAAGGAAAAGCTTGTGTATAAGGACTCAAGGTTCCCTTAACTTCTCTGACTTAAATAATGTTCAACATTTTTAAAAGCCAATAACAAATTTCCTTGGTAGATTACCCTTGGCCAATCACAGCACTGATTGCATTTTTGCATTCTTGATGAGGACCAGTCCCACATGCAGTTGTTTTATTGACTTGGCTTAAATAAAACTTGGTTTTCTAGCAGTGCAGTAGCAGCCACAGTGAGTGTGAAATCTGAGGAGGACACTTTGAGACACGATCCTCCAGACATGACGTGATCGGTGCATTCATGAATTGACTGAAGATTTTGGCAGCTGTCACCTCCACAAGAAGGGCACGATATTGTGCTATCAGCATTCTCACATGGATGATGGAGAGCAACAGAAAGAAACACCAGAATACAAGAAGGACTAGTAGAAAGAGGAGGGGGAGATGGGACAAAAAAAAAAAAAAGGGTAATTGGGGTGGAGTATGCTCATTATGAAAATTCTTAATAAAAATACCTAAATCACAGTAGATCTTATGAGTGTGAAATTTAAGAAATACTTTAATTAAATGTCCATATTTCTCAAAACAATGTTCACCATCATCCCTCTTAGAATTCTAATGGCATTTCCCATAGAAATAGAAAGAAAAAAAACAAGCAATTCTAAAATTCATATGAAATTGCAAAAGTGCCAGAATAGTTTCAGCAATCTTGAAAGGGGAAAACAAAATTGCAGGCATCATACTTCTAATTTCAAATTATACTACAAAGCTATAGTAATCAAAACTGTAGTCTTTCCATAAAATTTAGAGATCTACTGTTTATTATAAGACTACAGTTAGTAATATTGCCTTATCCTGGAAAATTTACTCAGAGTAGATGTTAGAATGTCTTTCTTCACACTAAGGCAAACTCTGTGGTGGTAGATATGTATACTTGCATGACTGTACTAATAACTTCATCACCAGGTATATACATATCAAAGACCATGATGTATATTTTAAAATATATATAATAAAAAGAAATAAATTAATATAGACATATGAACATAACAAAACTTATGAGATAACTTTGAACCAACTATCCTGATTAAAATAGGTCAAATGAAAACTGAGGTCTCGTGAATTTTCTTATACTTGGCTATTTTAATCAATTTTGTAATTCCCCTGGTTCCTTCAAACAAATGAATTTGCTTTTTTTTTTTAAAAAAAAACAAACTTTAAAACACTTGTTTTGGGCTGGAAGGATGGCTTAGACCTGAAGACCTTACATTTATTTATTCCCTAGTACCCATGGAGGCCAGAGGCACAGAGTGGTGCATGCATCTGAAATTTGTTTGCAGTGGATAGAGGCACTGGAACATTCATTTGTGGAGAGCCCCTCGGTTCAAGCCCTAAAGATGGCGCCTGATGGAAAGTTCTATGCTTGGGACAAACAAGTCCATATTTGGAGGAGCTGGCCCTCACCGCTGCTCATTGGCTTCTGATGCTTGCCTGGAGAGGTTGTTGACTGGAGAGGTTGCGTTGCCTGGGGTGATTGGGCAGAGTGAGTGCGCTTATAAGGAAGCCCCGCCCAAGGCTCGGGGGAGATGAAGCTTGAAGCTGCCTGAATAAACTGCTGTAAGAAGAACTGGTGGTTGTGTCTTCCTTGCTGGTCGAGGCGGACGCGACAAGTGGTGGCCCGTACGGGGAACCTGACTTCCCCCACCGAAGAGTTCAGAACTTAAAACAGTCAGGGGTGCGCGCAGGGTAAGTCCCCGGTAAGTTGGGCTTACAACCCCAGGGTGTGGGGAAGGTCCTCAGGAAAATTAGAGGCTATTTAGGGTTGGAATTGAGTAGAGCCACCCTGCAACATTTCTTGAAGGAATGTGATAAGGAATGTGATACAGCAGCCCCCTGGTTTGCCGTGTGGGGAAACTTGACAGTGACCAGTTGGGAAAAACTAGGAAGAGATTTAGATTTTGCTAGAGAACATGGAACATTTATAAATTGGATTTGTCCATATTTAAAAATCCCTAATTATGTCTTAAAGCCACTATTCAAAATATTAGAGGGAGATACAGCTTTAAATTCACCTAGAATCCTGACAGAAGATGCCCGAAAAGCTATTAATGTTGTTAATGCTACTGCCCAATTACATAGAGTAATAGAAGGAACACCTGTAGATCTTTGCATCTTGCAAACAGTAGAACAGCCCTCAGGTGTATTATGGCAGCAAGGTCCTCTGTTGTGGATACATCTTAAAAGCTCTCCTGGAAAAACAGTGGAGCATATCCCCATGGCTGTGGCTGTTCTTGCTATTGAAGGACCTCGCTAGTGTCTACAACATTTTGGGTTCATGCCACAGACTCTTATTGTGCCTTATGACAGTTATCAAGTCAGGGTCTTAACTGCAACTATAGATGCTTGGGCCATTTTAAGTTGTTGCTTTGATGGAAAAATAGATAATCATTATTCTAAACATCCTCTTATGACCTTTTTTAAATTGCATCCAGTTGTATTCTATAAAGTGACAAAAACCCAGCCTATCAAGTGTTACAATTATAGTTTATTAAGATCTCCCCTCATTTGGTATCAATCCCAGAGGTTACTTCCATTACAATTATAGCAGATGGATGTTACACATTAGCTAATCTGTCCAGGCTCTTATCCTCCCAATTGCAGGGAAGCTGGTCTCAAGGTTTTTCTACTCGAGTGGATCTTTCTCTGGCAACTGGGCTGACGACATGGATCTCCGCTGCTGTGAATCATCTAAAGGAGTGGGTGGGCATAGGAGCCCTGGGGGGAATGCTGATATTAGTTTGCATGGTGTGCATGTGGTGTATTTGTCGCCTCAAAAGGGCACAGGCCCGCACCTCTGCCATGATAGCTCAGGCCTTTGCTGTGATAGGACAGTCTCCCCAGATTTGGCTTGCTGCCCTTAAATAGTGGCTTCCTAAGTATTCATCACACTCGGGTGCGAGGCAAAGCACTGCACAGGGGGTTGCCTACGAGCAGTTGGGCGACTCTCTGGAAGGCATGTTTGATTGCATGAAGGTTGTACTCATATTCCTTCCCCTGGGAAAAGGGTACTTGCACACCAGGGATCAGACCTCTACCTCCACCCGTTGTGTCCTGCTGTTGCGCCTTTTAAAATAATAAACAAGGGGGAGCTGTGGAGAGCCCCTGGGGCCAAGCCCTAAAGATGTTGCCTGACAGAAAGTTCTATACTTGGGACAAACAAGTCCATATTTGGAGGAGCTGGCCCTCACCACTGCTCATTGGCTTCTGATGCTTCCATATTTGGAGGAGCTCACCCTCACCGCTGCTCATTGGCTTCTGATGCTTGCCTGGAGAGGTTGTTGACTGGAGAGGTTGCATTGCCTGGGGTGATTGGGCGGAGTGAGTGCGCTTATAAGGAAGCCCCGCCCGAGGCTGGGGGGGGGGGATGGGGGAGGGGAGATGAAGCTTGAAGTTGCCTGAATAAACTGCTGTAAAAAGAACTGGTGGTTGTGTCTTCCTTGCTGGTCGAGGCAGACGTGACATTCATTCTCCTTTCTTTTCCTCTCCTCTCCTCTCCCCTCCTCTCCTCTTCTCTCCTCTCCTCTCCTCTTTGTAAGATTCCCGGGGGAGGGGGAATCTTCCGTGGTGGGAGACCCACGCCCAAGAACCAAGACCGAGCCACTGGATGCAAAGGCAAGAGGCAGCTTTGGGCTGGAGAGATGGCTTAGCGGTTAAGCGCTTGCCTGTGAAGCCTAAGGACCCCGGTTCGAGGCTCGGTTCCCCAGGTCCCACGTTAGCCAGATGCACAAGGGGGCGCATGCGTCTGGAGTTCGTTTGCAGAGGCTGGAGGCCCTGGCGCGCCCATTCTCTCTCTCTCTCCCTCTATCTAGCTTTCTCTCTGTCTCTGTCGCTCTCAAATAAATAAAATATTTAAAAAAAAAAAAAAAGAGGCAGCTTTATTGTTCACACAGGTGCCTGCAGGCACTCCAGTCCTTCGAGAGGCTGAGCGCGCCAGGCAAGGGGAAGGGTCTCTTTTTATAGGGTTAGGGAGAGCAGAAGCAGGTTTACAGAAGCAGAAGCATGATTTCAGTCCCAGCACTGGTTACTTATTAATAGACTTGGGGTCGGTGGGGATCCTTTTTTTGTTTTCTTCTTGGAAACATCCTGACAGGGTTATCTATAGTACATTAGGTGGGGTCAATGGTCATGCTATGGTCACAAGGTTGTCTGCCTGTCTGCATCTGGGGGCTGCTTTGGGCTCCTGGTATTTTTCCATGGGTTTTACATTCCCCCATTTCTCTTGGAACTGAGTAAAATCTTTTACTTATAATCCTATGTCATTTTGGCTTAATGACTGATACTGACTAGTGAGGACGAACGCCTGGATAACTGAGAGCCTGTCTCGTATAAACTGTACCAGCCTTTTGAGAATACATGGACCAAAGGTTAGTAAGAGTGCAAGAATGAGCAAAGGACCCAGGAGAGTGGATAAGAGGGTGGTGAACCAAGGGGATTTATGAAACCAACTTTCGAACCAGCCCTGTCGTGACTCTAGCAATCTCTGCCTTTGGGCTAGTCTTTCCCTGAGCATTTCCATAGATTCCCGGACTATGCCCATGTGGTCAGCATAAAAACAGCATTCTTCCTTAAGGGCAGCACAGAGACCCCCTTCTTTTAGAAACAACAAGTCTAGGCCTCTTCTATTTTGTAATACTACCTCTGAAAGGGAAGTTTCTAGGGCAGAAATAGATTTTTCTATGGCCTGTAGGTCTGTGGTTATTGCTTCTTGTAGGGCTCGGGTCTGCTCAGAGTGTACCAGGGCAGTTGTTCCAGTTCCTATTCCCGCTAAGATTCCTCCTGCTCCCAAAAGGAGGGTGATGGTAAGGGATATGGGCTCCCGCCTAGGTCTGTTTTCAAATACCTGAAGAATGAATTCTGATCTATGGTAGGTAATGCGTGGCCATAACTGGAGTAGGACACAGTAATCAGCAGTAGAATTAAGGACAGTAGCAGAAACGCAAGGTGTCAGTCCTGTATTACAGGCCCAATAGGTTCCATTTGGAGATTCTAAGTAATAAGCTCCAGGGGACACAGGACTAGTTTTGTTACATAAATGTTGAAGAGTAGTGGGTATGGTCCCGATACAGGAGCCCTGGCCAGTTACTTCTGCAAGAGTTAATTTATGAGACGCAACAGCAAGACATCGAGTAGGAATGTTAGTGGAATTGGTAAAATTTCCTGGTAAGGCTATGCCTTCATAGTAAGGAGGGTTAGCAGTTAAACAGAGCCAGCAGTCTTGGGCATAATTACTGTTAGAGGCATTTAGGGAGAGATAAGCCCCCTGTATTAGACTAAAGAGTCGATTACCTGTTCCCTGGGGTTTATAGGGATGAGTGGTTGGTCTTTTAGGAGGGGGAATTATAACATTGGTAGGTTTAGAAGGCGGGGCCAAGGAAAGTGGGAGTCGGGGGATAGGTTTTTGATCTGGTAGAACTGGGTTGGGGCCTATTGGACTTATGTCAGTCGATAATTGGAGCTTAATGGTAAGGAGGAAACCTGGGTCTGGCCCATCTATGTAAAAACGGACCCCCCAAGTATGGCCTTTAAGCCATGTCCTATCTGCCTTGCCGGGAGAGGTAAAAGTAATGTTTAGAAGCATCTTGTTACCCTGATTTAGGCGAGTTACAGTAATAAAATCCCAGGAGGATTTGGGTTGCCAGTATACATTTCCAGTGGTTTCGCATCCCCAGTTTTTACAATAATAGTCCACTCTAGTTCCACAGTCTGATGCCTGGGCATGTTGGGGGCAAACATATAGAGTGGAGTTTAACAACTGCCTGGCAGGTTTGGAGTAACATCCTGGGCTAACAGGAGGGTTGTGTCTCCTCCGATGGGTCCTTTTTAGGGTCTCTTCAAAAGGTTTTCTATGGGCGGTCAAGGCGCACAGATTGGGGGTTAAGGAGGGCCGCCATGTCCATAACGGGGCAGGGGAGGTATTAGACCAAATAATTTGTCCTCCCTCAGAAATTACTAGCCAAGTCAAGGATAAGGGAAGGTGAGGACTAGCAGAGACGTTACTCACAAAACTGAAAGTTAAGAAGAGGCATGTTAAGATCGAGAGAGTCTTATCTTTAGGGGATTTGGAGTGCGATGTGCTTTCCATGGTACAGGGTTTGGTGGTGTGCTGTCTGAGTATTCTGTCAGGGCAGCTTTGGCGTGGGAGGCGTGGATCCAAGTGGCGATTCCGTCTACTTTTAAGGCCGTGGGAGTTGTCAGGAGCACGGTGTAAGGTCCTTTCCAGCGAGGTTCCAGATTCTTGGTCTGATGTTGACGGACCCAAACCGAGTCCTCTATCTGGAATGAATGGGGGATTAGTGGTTTATTAGTTGCCTCTTTATAGGCAGCTGCTAGAGGTTTCCAAACTTCCTGGTGTACCAACTGTAGGGCCTTCAAGTGAGCCTGTAAGGTGGGGGTATCAGTAAAATTAGAAATTTCTGTAAGCATGAAAGTGACAGCTGGCGGGGGACTGCCATAGAGGATTTCAAAGGGGGTTAGGCCATGAGGGCCTGGGGTGTTCCGGGCCTTGTAGAGGGCCAGGGGTAGGAGTTGTACCCAATCCTTTGAGCCAGTTGCAAGCGTTAATTTAGATAAAGCCTCCTTAATTGTTCTATTCATCCTTTCTATCTGACCTGAACTTTGGGGTCTGTATGCACAATGTAACTTCCAATTGATCCCCAGTGTCTTGGCCACTGACTGACTTACCTGGGAGACAAAGGCAGGCCCATTGTCTGACCCGAGTGCCTGTGGCATTCCATACTGAGGAAAGATATCATCTAGCAATTTCTTGGTTACCACTCTGGCGGTTTCATGCTTGGTGGGAAATGCTTCTACCCATCCTGAAAAAGTGTCTACAAAAACTAGGAGATATTTGTAACCATACATACCCGGTTTTACCTCAGTGAAGTCGAGCTCCCAACAAGCCCCGGGTTGGTGTCCCCTCAGGCGGGACCCAAGGGCCATCTGGGCTCGTCCAGCATTTACCTGAGCACACACTTTGCAAGTGTTTGCAACTTCTTTTAGGATTGAACCTTTGTTTAGAAAAAGATGTCCTGTTTCCTTTGGTTCTAGTAGAGTATTCATCTTCTGAGCACTCATGTGGGTTAGCTTGTGAAGTTGCTTAATGAGGAGGGCTGTAATCTTTTGAGGTACAATAGTCTTTTCTAGGTAAGTCCATTTGTCGTGGGCAGCATCATATGATGCCCCCAGTTTCTGAATTAAATCCAAGTCCTCATTCGTGTATTCCCATCCCGGAGTTGGAGATGCTGTTTTAGGAATCCCCTCCTCAGTGACCATCAAAATCAAGAGTTGGGGTCCCAGAGCTGCCTCACGGGCGGCTTTATCAGCGAACCTGTTCCCTATGGCCTCGGGGCTGTTTCCTTTCTGGTGGCCTGGACAGTGTATAATGCTGACATTCTGGGGTAGGTACAGAGCCTTGAGGAGGGCCAATATCTCAGTCTTATTTTTGATTTCCTTTCCCTCTGAAGTCAGCAGGCCCCTTCTTTTGTAAATTTCCCCATGTATGTGGGCGGTGGCGAATGCATACCGGCTATCCGTGTACACATTGAGTCTTTTACCTTTAGCCTGCTGGAGGGCTTGAGTCAAGGCAATGAGTTCCGCTTTTTGTGCCGAGGTCCCTCCAGGCAGGGTGCTAGCCCAGACTACTTGGTCTCTGGTGGTCACTGCGGCCCCAGCCCGCCTCTCACCATTCAGTAGGAAGCTGCTACCGTCCGTGTACCAGGTTAAATCTGCATCCTGCAGCAGCTGGTCAGTGAGATCCTTCCTGGTTCCGTGTACCTCTGCAAGAATCTGCTGGCAGTTATGAGTCTCTGGCCCCTCAGGGAGGGGCAACAGGGTGGCCGGGTTTAGGGCCACTACTGGACCAAATTGCACACGGTCTTTGTCGAGAAGCAAGGATTGATAATGAGTCATACATGTATTAGACAGCCAGTGATCTGGGGGCTGTCTCACGATAGACTTAATGGCATGTGGCGTTAGCACAGTCAGAGGTTGCCCCAGGGTTAGTTTACTTGCATCCTTGGTTAAGACTGCAACTGCAGCGATCATTCTTAGGCATGGTGGCCAGCCTGAGGCCACTGGATCTAACTTTTTTGAGAGATATGCAACCGGGCGCCTCCATGGTCCAAGCCTCTGAGTTAGCACTCCCTTTGCAAACCCCTGTCTTTCATCTATGAATAGCTCGAAGGGCTTGGTGATGTCAGGCAAGCCCAAAGCCGGAGGAGAGAGGAGAGAGTGTTTAATTTTGTCAAAAGCCTCTTGTTGTGGCTCAGTCCAATTGAAGGGGGTTCCTTGTTTAGTCAAGGGGTAAAGGGGGGCTGCCATTTCAGCAAACCCTGGTATCCATAGACGACAGAACCCGGCGGTCCCCAAGAACTCTCTGAGCTGTCTATGGTTCTGGGGGACAGGAATGCGAGCTACAGTGTCTATGCGGGCCGGTGTTAACCAGCGTTGGCCATTTCTTAATTTGTACCCCAAGTAGGTGACCTCTTGTTGACAGATTTGGGCCTTCTTAGCAGAAGCTCTATAGCCCAAGCGTCCCAGAGTCTCAAGCAGGGCCCCGGTACCTGTATTACAGTCCTGATGTGAGGAGGCCACAAGCAGGAGGTCATCCACATATTGGAGCAGAATTAAAGACGGGTGCTGGACTCGAAAGTCAGCCAGGTCCCGGTGTAAGGCTTCATCAAAGAGGGTGGGACTGTTTTTAAATCCCTGGGGAAGTCTTGTCCATGTTAATTGCCCTGAGATTCCACAGTCAGGGTCCTTCCATTCAAATGCAAACAGTGGCTGACTCTGGGGAGCCAGTCTCAGGCAGAAAAAGGCATCCTTTAAATCCAAGATTGAATACCACTGATGAGAGGGAGGTAAAGAACTCAGCAGGTTATAAGGATTAGGCACAGTGGGGTGGATATCTTCCACCCTTTTGTTAACTTCCCTAAGGTCTTGGACAGGTACCAGGCTTCTTGACAGGTAATAGTGGAGTATTCCATGGGGATCTACAGGTGGTCAGAATTCCCTGGTCCAAGAGCCTTCTTATGTGAGGTCTAATTCCCAGGTAGGCCTCATTAGACATTGGATATTGTTTAACTGATATTGGGGATGCCGATGTCCTTAAGGTTATAATAAGGGGGGCCTGTTGTCTGGCCAATCCCATCCCTCCAGTTTCTGCCCAGGCCAGCGGGTAGGCCTTTAGCCAATAATCTATATCTTTAGGTTCACTTAGGGAGTTGTCATGGAGCCGATATTCATCTTCCAGATTAAGAGTCAGTACATGTAGGGGAACTCCCTTAGGACCAGATACTTTGGCCCCAGTTCCTTCAAAATGAATTTGGGCTTTTAATTTTGTTAAAAGGTCCCTCCCTAACAATGGGTAGGGGCAATCCGGTACGTGTAGAAAAGAATGTGTGATCTTACCGGTGGCTAAATGTACCTTCCGTTCGGTGGTCCAGTGGTATTGTTTTCCTCCTGTGGCACCTTGTATCCAGGCAGTCCGGTCACTCAGGGGTCCAGGGCACTGGGTGAGGACAGAATGTTGGGTGCCAGTGTCCACTAGGAATGTGACAGGGTGCCCCCCGACAGTAAGAGTTAACCTAGGCTCGGGGGGGGGCTCCTGGCCCTGACTGCCCTAGTCTTCATCTAGGGCAAACAGGTTCGATTTTTGGGTGGAATCCGTTGGTTTCCTGGGTCTTTTAGGGCAGTCCTTTACCCAGTGTCCTTTTTCTTTGCAGTATGCACATTGGTCCCGGTCCACTCTGGGTCTGGGTCTCCCTTGGTCTCCCAACCTATTAGTCCTATCATTGTTCTGTACTACAGTGGCCAAGAGGCGGCTCAATTCTTTGCTCCTTTTGCGTTCTCTTGCATTTTTCCTGTCCTCTGCTTCTTTCCTAAGTTTGTCCTCCCTGTCCTCTGCCTCCCTACGTAAGCAGTCTTCTCTCTCTTCTGGTGTCTCTCGCTTATTAAAAATCTTTTCTGCTTCCTTTAATAAATCTTGGAGAGACTGTCCTTGTAAATTGTCTAATATTTGAAGTTTATTTCTAATATCTGGGGCAGACTGCCAGATAAAAGTCATGGACACATTTACCCCCTGATTAGGATCCTCCGGATCATAGGGGGTGTACATGCGATAGGCTTCCTTAATTCTCTCTAGAAAGACAGCAGGGGACTCATCTGGTTTTTGTATTACTTGCTTTACCTTGGCCAAATTAGTAGGGTGGCGCCCAGCACCACGGAGGCCCGCTATGAGCAACTGGCGATAAAGGCGTAGGTGTCCCCTACCGTCTGCTGAAGTGTGATCCCAGTCAGGGCGGGTCAAAGGAAAAGCATCATTAATATCATCTAGTATCTGGGTAGGTCTCCCGTTATCTCCTGGAACATTCTTTCGGGCTTCCAGAAAGACTCTCTGCTTTTCTTCTGTCGTAAGAAGAGCCTGTAAGAGTTGTTGGCAATCATCCCAAGTGGGTTGATGGGTAACTAAGATAGATTCAATCAGGTTAGTTAAGGCAGTAGGGTCTTTGGAGAAAGGCAGATTGTGAGTCCGCCAATTATATAAGTCTGAGGCAGAGAAGGGCCAATATTGAACCTGTTCCCCTGCCTCAAGGGAAAGGCTTGTGAAGTCTCCTTCTTAAGTGGCTGCTCTCGGTGACTCCTCAGATGTCCAGCCACTGGGGAAGGGAGCTCGGGTGGGGCCGAAGGGGGCCGGTGGCTGGTGGCTAGGGGTATCTTGGGTCTGAGATCTATAGGGAGGGGCTCCTCCAAGAGGAGATCTATAAGGGGGGTGTTGGGGTCCGGGGGAAGTACTGGTTTTAGGGGCTTCTTGGTATCAACTGGACAACAAGAGGAGGAGGAGGTAGGGGCAGGGATAGGCAGCGGTGGGGTAGGTTGAGGAGGAATGAAAGGAATGACCCAGGGTGGTGGGTCGACTGTCAGACTTTCACAGGTAACTATATAGGGGACCTGATCTGGATGTCCGTGTGGGCCACGATCAAACACTTTAGCCTTGACCTGTAAAATAGTAGAGAGGTTAAAAGTTCCATCCCTTGGCCAGCCCACATTGAAAGTGGGCCATTCTGCGGAGCAGAAAGTTTGCCATTTTTCCTTTTTGACGTCTACTGACTAGTTGGAAGCGATCTTCCGAACGTCTTTCCAATGATCTAGGGTTAAACTCAGGGGGGGTCACCATTTTGTGACCCATTTTGTCAAGAGACAACACTAAACAAACACCAAGGACTAAGACAACAGAGAGACAGCCGGCACAGAGACACGCAGCGCGGCTTCGGTAACAAACTGAAAATGCAGATTCAGACGGGGAGACTGTTTGTCCACCCAACAGACTAACGTATCCCTCAGATACTTGTTGAGCTCCGAAAAATCGGGCTCCCAAATTCCCTGGAGCGTCCTCCAGGGTGGCGGGGGAGAAGTCCGAGCCCGTCAGCTCCTTCTCAGGCCGCCCAGATACAAAACGACATCGGATCCGAGCTGATTTTCTAACGCAGCGCAAACAGTCAAAAACGAAACCAGACGTAGACAGACAGAATGGTGCACCAAATCAAACGCTTACCTTTCGGTGGGCAGTAGTTGGGTTGGGCGGGGGTCCCCAAATCCTGGACGAGCCCCCAGCTGTAAGATTCCCGGGGGAGGGGGAATCTTCCGTGGTGGGAGACCCACGCCCAAGAACCAAGACCGAGCCACTGGATGCAAAGGCAAGAGGTAGCTTTATTGTTCACACAGGCGCCTGCAGGCACTCCAGTCCTTCGAGAGGCTGAGCGCACCGGGCAAGGGGAAGGGTCTCTTTTTATAGGGTTAGGGAGAGCAGAAGCAGGTTTACAGAAGCAGAAGCATGATTTCAGTCCCAGCTCTGGTTACTTATTAATAGACTTGGGGTTGGTAGGGATCCTTTTTTTGTTTTCTTCTCGGAAACATCCTGACAGGGTTTTCTATAGTACATTAGGTGGGGTCAATGGTCATGCTATGGTCACAAGGTTGTCTGCCTGTCTGCATCTGGGGGCTGTTTTGGGCTCCTGGTATTTTTCCATGGGTTTTACACTCTTCTCTCTCTCTCTCTCTCTTTCCCTCTTTCTTACTCAAATAAATAAATTAATTGAAAATGTATTTGTAAAATCCCCTGTCTAAAATATATTCCTTATTACTTGGAAATTAAGTAGCTTTCAACTTGGGCAAATGTATGTTAGCTTTTGCTATGTTATGGCTTAAAATATATAGCAAGCTAGATTCTGAAGTTTGGTAATTTGAACTTGGGTCAGCTAAGTGGGGCTTCTGGTCTCCAGAAAGCTCATTCACACACCAGCTTTAGCTGTCAGCTCCGCAGGGAGATGGCAAGTCAGGGATGTCTACATATCTCTTGGGTTGCACCACACAAGCAGGCTTGGCCCTCATTGATGTGGTAAGGAGGCAGCGAAGGTATGAGAAGCAGCTGCGGGCTTGGAAGTGCACACCTTGGCTGATTTGTTTTCTATCAGTCAGAGAAGGCCAGTAGCTGGTCAAGGTCCAAGGGTGTGGACATAGATCCCACTCTTACAGGGAGGAGATCCAACATTCTCATCACGAAGCATACAGATACATGCAGATATGAATAATTCAGACTCTTTGAAGCCATTCTACTACAAGGAAGAGGCAGGGAACTAACACACAAAAATTAATTAGACATGTTTTGGGATGGTTTGGGACCCTTAATGATTTATGTATGATTTATCATTCTTTTCTCCATACTGAAGCAAGAGTTGTGAACAAAGAATTTCTCTCTAACATTAATGCTTGGATACAAATAGGCTTAGCTGGATATCATCAAGCAAGGCCCTTGGAGATCAAGGGCAATCCTCTAGAAGGGAGGTAGTGGGTTTATGTGAGTAAGGAGGAGCAGGGAGGGGATAGCTATGACCTCAGTGGTTGAACCGGCCAACTCTTTCCTGGGCTATGAGTAACGATTTGACAAATGATGAAATGGGCTTCAGCTGACAGGCCACTGCATCACCACTGTGTGCTGGTCTCTTGCACAGTGACAGCCAGAAAAGAGGCTCTCTATGCTGTTTGCAAATGGGACGAATGATTCATGGTCTCTCTGAAGGACTTGCAAACAGGGACTGGGTCACTGTCTTCCAAATCTTAAGCTGCCTGCTAGGGGAGCCCAGGGGGTGTTCCCAGCACAGCATGTGCTGACCTCCAGCCTCTTCCTCAGATAATTTTGCTATCTGATTTGGCTAATTCACATTATCAATAACATAAGTGGGACTGTTTATTCTGGCTGTCTTCATTGGGTCCTGTCACATGTTGCAGCAAAGGTGAGGACACAAACACTAAAGCGTCACTTTAATGAAGTGGATTGTGAAAGATTAAAATGCGTCAGGGAAATAACGTTACGATACTGTGTCACAGAGTGATTCAACATGTGCACAATGACATTGCTTCTTTTCTTAAAGTTAACCCGCTACAGAGCCAGATAAGCATGCTTATAAAACCAACACCTGGGAGACTGAGAGGCAAAGATCACGAGTTTAAGGACAGCCTTAGCTACATGGCAAATTTAAGGCTAGCCTGTGATACATTGTATGGCTTTGTCTCAAGAACCAAATGCTGGGGATGTAGGGCAGCTGGGGATTGCTAGCATCACATGCACAAGGTCCTTCTTCCATCCCCAACGCTGCACATGCACAGGTGCAAATGTACGCACGGGAGCATGCACACTCACACACATTCTCTCTCTACGTGTCTCTGCAGGCGTTTTCATATTTTTACCTTACTCGTTCCAAAGAAAAATGTTTCAAATACAGTAAAACTGATGATATTATAACTATGAATCAGTTACATCCATGGGTAGATAAAAGTAGAAAGTTGATTGTCAGCTCGACACTGGATTAATAATTACTACTTTTCAAGAACACTAGATGTTGATTTAACTAGCTAAATGTCAAATGCAGTTTTGTAATATGAGTCAATGATATAGAAAAATAGGCCTTCCATATCCAAATCTCTTCCCACAGTGCTGAGAGGACTAATAAAATTCTAATCACAAACTTATGAGTAGTGTTCAAACATAAAAATTTTAAGTTTTTTACTAGGAGTTATAATGTGAGGTGGGAAATTCTTTAATTTTTATTTTGCATTCCTTTGGCATGTTGACCTAATGTTTTGATCAGTGACTAAAATTTAGAATAATTCTTGCATTTGAAAAGAAAACTCCCTGCAGAGAAATTCCTTCCTTCAAATATTTCTCCTTTACTCCTTTCTTTTTTTTAAAAAAATTAGTATTTATTTATTTAAGAGAGAGAGAGAGAAAGAGAGAGAATTGGCACACTAGGACCACCATCCAGCGAAAATGAACTCCAGATCCATGCTCCACCTTGTGCATCTGGCTTACATGGGTCCTGGGGAGCTGAACCTGGGCTCTTTGGTTTTGCAGGCAAACACCTTAACCACTAAATCATCTCTCCAGCTCTACTCCTTTCCTTCTTTATTCACAGATTTCTTTATTCTTCCAACACCAATCTTGTGGAACCTTTTACTAGAGTACTGTGTACAAAATATGAAAAGAAGGGTTTATTAGACTGTAAAGCATGACAATTATGGAGAAAATCCAGTTCTGCCAAGATATGGAACAACTGGTTTTCAGGTCCTGCTGCTGGGAATATTCATTAAAACCATCTCCCTGGGAGGACAATTTGGAAACAGATATGGGAAGTCATAGAAATATACATTCCCTTTATCCCATTAATTTTACTTCAAAGAATTCAACTCAGAACATGAATCAGACAAGTACATATGTATCTGTGTGTATAAAACACCAAATACTGTGTACACTCAATGCTTTTGTTCTAGTTAAAATAAAATAAAAAATATATACTTATATGTTAGACTTATATGTTGGTTATATGTTAGACTTATATGTTGGTCCATTAGGTTATATTTAGAAAAGAAAATGAGTTAGCCCACAGTTATTGGTGCAATAAATGTCTCTGCATATCATGACCCAACATGTGGCTCTGACATTCTTTCTGCCCCCTGTTCCGCAAAATTTCCCTGAGCCATGTTGGGTTCATTTTTGGTCTGCTTCAGTGATGAGATGTTGGGGGCCTCTGAGGCTCTGGCTCTCTGGTTTGGTAGGAGTTGATTTTTCTCTTTGTTGGCCCCCTTGTGCTGGTATCTGGTTCATCAGGAAAACAGCACCCTTGCTTGTTTTGCCAATTTTCCTTAGCTTCAGTCGGGGCCCTTTTGAGGTATGATGGGGTGGCTCTCTCCTTAGGATCTGCACCTTTCTGAAAAAGAGAAGCAGATTCTCCAATGGAGAGTAAGTTAGCACCAGGACAAATGAGATAACCCCTACTTTTTTTGTAGAGAGTTTAATAGGTGTAGGCCCTCTTGTAGCCCATGATTGATGGTAGCTTGATATTGGAGAGTGGGCTTATGTTTGGATATGGTTCTGACTTGTTTTCCAGCTCCAGCTATGGGTCCCATACCACTGAGGGGATCAGTTAGCCAAATCAAGAGCAGTTGGTTCCTCACCATGGCTGTGTGCCACTATTGCACTTGTGTGGGCATCACAACAGGTTATTTGTTGCTAAGTAGGTTAGACAACGAGTTGCTTGGACAGATATTGGTCATTTCCCCTAGTTGCCCATGTAGCACCTTCTGGCACTAGACACACTGACTGTGTGGGGACTCACTCTCTCCTGGCTTCCAGCCATGCCATTCCATTTTACGTGTCAGCTGCATATGGTGTCTTCAGCAATAGAGTCTTAAAACTAATTTGGTGGGTCATCAAGTACTCTGACAGAAATCTGTCATTCTTTTAGGAAACCTTGTAGGTTTCTCTGATCAAAAGCTCATTGTGGATGGTAGCCACATGCTGGTAGTGGGGGTTACAGGTCAGTGCCCACTAAGAAAATGAGGAATAATATAACTAATATACAAGAGTTAGAGAGGAGGGGGGGGAGGGAGAAGGAGAGGGGGAGGGAAGGAGGGAAGATGTAGAAGATTTAGGTTACACTTAATCCTACCCTCTCCAGTATCTTGTGGTTCAGATATTTCCTGTAAGGGCCTGGTGAAGGTGCAGCCATTTGGTCTGCCTTTTAGGAAGTAGAGTTTTATGGCACCATTGCCATTTGGATCTAGATTAGTGTTTCCCACCACTTCGATGCCCTCCTCTCTATCCCCATCCATCCTAGTGTCTAGTCCATGAGATGCTTGCTGGTATGTAAGGTATCTTGGGTAGCTTCCGGTTAGGTGCTGTAGATGAGTGACACTATGTGGTGATTTTTTTCTGTGATTGGGTAAGTTCACTGAGAATGAACTGATCCAGGTTCAACTATTTTTCCTCAAATTTCTTTGTGTCATTTTCTCTTACTGCTGTATAGAATTCCAATGTGTAGATATACCACATCTTAGTTATCCATTCTTCTAGTGATGGACATCTGGATTGATTCCAGCTCTTAGCTATTACGTATTGAGCCACTACAAACATGGTTGAGCAAATATCTCTGGCCTGTGGATTGAAGGTTTTAGGGTAGATGCCCAGTAAGGGTATAACTGGGTCTGTTGGTATCTCTATAGTAAGCTTTTTCAGGAGTCTCCATATTGCTTTCCAAAGTGGTTGTACCATCCTACATTCCCACCAACAGTGGATGAGTGTTCCTGCTTCTCCACATCCTTGCCAGCATTTATTTTCATTTGATTTTTTGATGTTTGCTATCCTTATTGGGGTAAGATGGAATCTCATAGTTGTTTTAACTTGCATTTCTCTGATGATTAGGGATGATGAACATTTTCTTAAGTGTGTGTTTGCCATTTGTGTTTCTTCCTCTGTGAACTGCCTGTTCAGCTCTTTGCCCCATTGACTTCTTACTGTTTAGATTTTTGAGTTCTTTGTAGATTCTAGAGATTAGGCCTTTATCAGTTGGATAACCTGCAAATATTTTCTCCCATTCTGTGGGTAATCTGTTGGCTTTGCTTAGTGTGTGCTTGTCTGTAAAGAAACTCTTCAGCTTTATGTGATCCCATTGGTTGAGTGACTGTTTAAGATCGTGAGCTACTGGGGTTTTGTTCAGGAAGTCTTTTTCCATTCCTATATCATGGAAAGTACTTCAACAAGGAGGGGGTAGGTGACAGATGAGCCTAATAATGGTACCAAACTGCCTGTATTTGCTGAATAGAAAACTAATAAAAAACATTTTATAAGTATAAAAGAAAAGAAAATGAGGAATCCATCAACTTAAAACTGTAACTTGATGGAAATGATATGTAAGTGCAAGTCAAAGGGCTGCATTTGTTATTCCATTGTAGTTACTATACCATTAATTTTACATGTGTACATATTTTCATATATTTTTATGGGTTTGCATTTGTAATGCCAAATGAAGGAAACTTAACTTTTGCCTAGATAGCTTTCATAGATGCTGAGGGAAATCCTAAAGCCATTTGTATGTAATTTATCTCATTTAGGATCTCAAATAGTATCAGATGGTTAGTCTTGGGCTGGAGAGATGACTTAGCAGTTAAGGCACTTGCCTGCAAAGCCTAAGACCCAAGTTTGATTCCCCTAGTAAGCTAGATGCACAAAGTGGTGCTTATGTTTGGAGTTTGTTTTCAGTGCCCATTCTCACTCTATATCAAATAAATAAATACTTTAAAAAAATTTTTAGATATATAGAGAGAGACAGAAAGAGAATTGGTACACCAGGGCCTCACCCACTGCAGTCAAACTCCAGATGTTTGTACCACCTATGCGCCTGTGAAACCTTGTATTTGCCTCACCTTTATGTGTCTGGCTTACTTTGGGATCTGGAGAGTTGAACATAACTCCTTAGGATTCGCAGGCAAGTGCCTTAATGGCTAAGCGATCATACATTTTTTTTTTATGTTAGTCTTATAGAGACTTAGCATGTTTTCCTTGTATCTTTCAAGTTATTTTAAAATTCGCTGTTATAGCCTGTCTCTGGAATGTACCCTTTGTTTAAGGCTTTATTTATAATATAGTGTTGTTCAGACATGGGGTTTTGAGGAGGTGATGGCATCTTGAACTCTCTAACCTCACAAAGGATTCATGGTTTAAAGGGTATGTAATGTTAGCCGGGCGTGGTGGCGCACACCTTTAATCCCAGCAGCACTCGGGAGGCAGAGGTAGGAGGATCGCCATGAGTTCAAGGCCACCCTGAGACTACATAGTGAATTCCAGGACAGCCTGGGCCAGAGTGAGACCCTACCTCGAAAAACCAAAAAACAAAACAAAAAAAAAAAAATGGGTATGTAATGTGATGGACTTTTGGGGAGATGATGGAAGTTCAGAGAGTGGGGTCCTTAACAGAAGAGAGTGGGTCCTTGGAGGCTTGCTTAATCTTGTCTTGGATCCACTTTTGCACTCCCTGTCCCAGCTTTGTAGCTGACATGAGGGGAGCCACTTTTTTCCTGCCACGTGAAAACCACCACAATGACTCTGATGCACCACGGCCCAGAAACAAGGGTGAAGTGACCATTGTCTGAAACCTTCAAAACAGTAAGACAAAATAAACATTTCCTCTCTTTAAATTTTTCCTCTGAGGTGTTTTGTCACTGTGATGAAATGTTAATTCATCTACAGCGCTGTAACAACTTTTCTACTTTGTCGCTGTGATTAATTTGCGCTTGTCTGTTCAAAAATAGACTATGGATGCCTCCACATAAATCAGGACATGGCACAGTTCAGCACATGTGCACAGCAATTTAGTTCACAGTGATCCAGATTCTTTAAACTTGTTTTTCTTATGAAACCTCTTCCATTCTCACAACTTCTGTCTCAGACTGAAAAGGATATTCAAGTTTCCAAAACCCAACAAGAACTTGGATAGAATACTCAGACAATTTACTCATTTTTTTTCCTTTCCTGGTTTCTGGCTGAGACACATGATGTTGGAATGTTATAAATCCACATCACAGTCTTTAAAACATGAGTAAATACCTCAGTAAAGAAACAAAAGCTCCTGAATTGGAGGATGTCTTCAGGAATCCACTAAGTTATAAATAATCTTTAGGAGTAGCAATGTGAGTACTGAAAATACTTGTAGATGGATATCTGTTTTTGCACATTAATGAAAGAGATGATTTCAAATATAGTCAAAGACAAAATACTTTTGATGCAAAAAGAGTTGTAAGAGTTCTCTGATTTCTCAACACAGCCAAAACTTTGTAAGAGAAGTGACAAGTATAATGCATTCATATAAATGGTCACAATGAATCTCTCCAATAAACTCATAAAGTAATTATTTTTTATTATTTATTTATGAGAGTGTGTGTGTGTGAGAAAGAGAGAGGCAGGAAAGAACAGGTGTGCCAGGGCCTGTAGCCACTACAGTTGAACTCCAGAGGCATGTGCCACCTTGTGCATCTGGCTTATGTGGATCCTGGGGAATCAAACCTGGGTCCTTAGGCTTTGCAGGCAAGCACCTTAACTACTGAGCAATCAATACAGCCTGGAATTCTTAATATCTTGACCTTGCAGATAAGAAATTAAGGCTCAGAGACTTAATTAAGGCTTGTCTGGGGTTACATTATCTGCATGCAGCAGTACCAGAATTTGACCTGAAGTCCTCACACCCTCTATTACAACTGAGAGGATGGATAGAACTGGGGAGAACATTAATGCAGAAAGGATGGTGTGATACGTCATATATACATGCATCATATAAGTGAAATGTGTCATGAAATTCTTTAAAATTAGAACCAGGGGCTGGAGAGATGGCTTAGAGGTTAAGCGCTTGCCTGTGAAGCCTAAGGACCCCGGTTCGAGGCTCGGTTCCCCAGGACCCACGTTAGCCAGATGCACAAGGGGGCGCACGCGTCTGGAGTTCGTTTGCAGAGGCTGGAAGCCCTGGCACGCCCATTCTCTCTCTCTCTCTATCTTTCTCTCTGTGTCTGTCACTCTCAAATAAATAAATAAATAAATAAATAAATAAATAAATAAATAAATAAATAAAAATTTAAAATTAGAACCAGGAGTGGAGAGATGGCTTAGTGGTTAAGCGCTTGCCTGTGAAGCCTAAAGACCCTGGTTCAAGGCTTGATTCTCCAGGACCCATGTTAGCCAGATGTACAAGGGGGCACACGCTTCTGGAGTTCGTTTTCAGTGGCTGGAGGCCCTGGTGTGCCCTCTCTCTCTCTCTGTGTGTGTGTATATATATATATATATATATATATATATATATATATATATATATATATGCCTCTTTCTCTCTGTCACTCTCAAACAAATAAAAATAAACAAAAAAATTAAAATTAGAACCATCCTATTAAGTACCTCCCTCCCTTCAGTGATAATTCTCTTGTCTGGCCAACATCTGAATGAGCTCGCATGTTAGAATGCAGTAGATGAAGCTAAGCATGGATGCACAGCTGTAATCCAGGCACCTTCGGGGCTGAGGCAGGGGCATTGGGAAATCAAGGCCAGGCTGAACTACATAGCAAGTTCTGAGCAAATCGGCAAATCTTGACTATGTAACAAGATCCTAACAAGAGAAAGAGCAAGGGAGAAAGAAAGGTAGGGAAAGACAGACAAGAAGGGAAATAAAAATGTACTGCCTTTATCATTGATACTGCTAAGGCTGTTGTAGAAAAAAGGACCATGGCCCAGCTGACAGAGAACTTGCGTCGCATGCAGGAAGCCCTGGCTCTAATCCCCAGCACCATACAAATTGAGCATGTGTTGTGGAATCAGCTCATGATGCTAGCATTCATCAAGTTCAATTGGGAAGATCCAGAATTCAATGTCATTCTGGGCTGAAAAGCAAATTGGAGAACCCCCTGGCATACATGAGACTCTGCCTGTGGTGGCTTAATTCAGGTGTCTCCTATAAGCTTAATTGTTCTGAATACTAGGTTCCCAGCTGGTAGCAATTTGGGAACTGTTACCTCTTGGAAGCAGTGTATTGTTGGGGGTGAGGGGTAGACTTACGGGTGCTATAACCAGCTTCCTTTTACCAGTGTTTGGCATACTCTTCTGCTGCTGTTGTCTACCTTATGTTGGCAAGGGGGTGATGTCCACCCTCTGCTCAGGCCATGATTTCTCCTGCCATCATGGAGCTTCCCCTTGAGTCAAGCCAAAATAAACCCTTTCCTCTTACAAGCTGCCTTTTGACTGGGTTCTTTGTGCCAACATCATGAAACGGATTGCAAACTGTCTAAAAGCAAAAAGGACAAGGCAAAGTAGGAAACAACTGATAGTTTTGAGAAGTAAAATAATAATGAGGCCATAAGTAAGACAGGCATAGTAAACCAAGGATAAACAATTCTGAAAATTTGCGCCTCATGTGGTAGCTTGAATAGATGGTCCCCAATATATTCTGTGTTTTATTACTTTGTAGTTTGGATCTGCAGTCAGGTAGCTGGAGGAGGCGTCACTGGCAGATCTTAAGGTGTGGTGGTGGGTTCAAATTCCAACCTGATGACATGCATAGTGCCTAGCTCCACCGGGAGTGCCTGAAAGTGTGCTGTGTGGCTTTTGGCTTTTTGGGTTTGTGGCTACTCTCTCTCTCTCTGCCTGGTCCTTTAAGAGGGGACCAACTTCTCCCATTATGGAATCCCCCACATCCCCACCACGGATCTGTAAGTTTCAATAAATATCCCTTCCTCCATAACAGTGCCTGGTCTAAAAGTTCATCTCAGGGAACCTGAAGCTGTCTGCCACACTTCCTTTCCCGGAGCAGACAGGTACGGAATGCAGACCCATCCTCTCTGCAGGCAGCCTTCTCCCCGGCTTATGGAATCAGATGCGGGATCTGAGTATGCCTGACATAGTCTTCCTAAATGTGCCAAGAAGCAAGTCTCCCCTCTTCTCCTGTGGAGCAGCAAGGTAGATAAGCCCTGAAATGTTCTATCGGTAGGATTTACAACTCAGAGAAGGAAACATGAAGTGTGAGGAAAAGTCATTCCCACACACAAAAAAAAATTGTGTTTGGTACAGTCTAACAACTTCAAGCATCACACGTTACGCTACTTCTGATCTAGATTCTAGGGATTGCCAGCGTGCGACAAGTAGAGAGACAAGGACAAACCGGATTGGGAACTGCTTCAACATTTGTTTTTGTTTTTGTTTTATTTCCTCCATTTTCTTACTTCCTAGAACTCTCTCTGCCAGATGGAATTACAAAGCTGTGAGTTAGAGGAAGGAAGTTTCTGGTAAAAGGGAGGATAGTTTTGGAAGATGAGATTCCCCCAGAGACAGAGGCAGTTGCAGAATACTTAACTGATATTTCCTCAATGTTGTAAGAATGTACGGGGCAGAGCAGGCAGAAACTTCTCTCCACAGACGGCATGCTGTCAGAGAGCAGATAGCAGATGCATCCTGAGGTGTGTGCTGTGACAGAGAGAGCATAGGAGGGAAGGTGCATGGTTGATCAGCTTATCAGTCCCTCCAGGACTTAAGAGCTTTCCAAGGAATGGAAGCAGTCCAGATGACCCAGCTTCCTGAAGAGATATGTACAGATTAGTTGACAGATACGCTGGGGTCACAGGCCTAGAAATCAAAAGAGACTTACCAAACCAGGTATGCAAAAAAAAAAAAATTGTTGGTTGGCTCCAGTTGAAAATCTAAAGAGAAACTGGCAGGTTAAGGATGGTTCGTGGTGATTGAACGAGCTTCTCACATGCTGGGCAAATTGTTTGGTGCACACAATGAGGACCTGAGTTTGGATACTTAGTACCCACATAAAAATGCTGGATGTAGTGGTAACCAGCTGTAATACCAATACCAAGGAGGCGGACACAGGTAATCACAGGGACTCACTGCCTGGCTAGTTTAGCTGAATCAGAGAGCCCCAGGTTCAGTGACAGACCCTGTCTCAAAGAACAAAGTAGTGATTGAGAAAGACACACAATGTCATTTAAGTGCAAGCACATCTTCTTTGTATCCAAATAACACATGTATGAACACCATATACATATAAAACATACAAGAAAAAAGTACCTTCTCAATATAGATAGCTAGAGGAGCTACCTACTCTCACCCTCCCAAATGTGAAACAGAGAGCAGGGGGAATTCAATCCTAGCTGTAAACCAACGGTCCTTGCTCTCATGAGAACTTTCCTTTGCTTCTCATTCATGCCATTATTGAGAATTTAAGATCAGGATCAGATAGAGAGAAAGGAAAGGAGATGATGGCACTTTGCACTTAACCAAGCCTAATAAAACAATGCTGAATTAACACACAAAAGTCACTGGAATAAATCCAGTAATTACACAAAGGACTACTCATTATTCTGTTAAAGCTAAGTTCCCTTCTGCACATGTTGTTTTATTTTTAATTACGACAGAAAAGCATTAGCTGTATCTATAAGTTTATTTTGCTGTTGCTTTACACTTTTCCTCTAATAACTTAATCCCACTACTACTTGCAAGCAGAAATATATATATATATATATATATATATAATACATATAGTAAACAAACCAATTTATAGACTTAAATTTAAAATCCCAAAGAAGGTAATTCTGAATGCTTCCGCCAGAGAATAATTTTTCTTGGTGGTTCTTTGGATTCCAACCAAGACCCTCGAATGAGATCAATCCAGACAGAAACTCTCAGCAGTAGCTGAGATGTGGTTGTTTGGAGGAAATAATCTCTATGACAACCTTGTACTTAGAGTTCCTTTTACATTACATCAATGGTACAAATTTCCTTGACAGATGATGTAATGCTTTTTCACAGTAATTCTCCACCCCCCCCTCGTGTGTTTGTACATATGATACTGAACCAGGGACAAATGGCCTGCTGTGTACAGTTCTCACCTACATTGTTACTCTCATGCCATAGTTTCTGTTAGGTTATTACAAGGAATTTTTATGAAAAGTCATCAGCATATAAATATTTAGATGGGCCACAATACAAAACTAAAGAATTCCAGAGTTAGAGAGACCTTTCTAGTCCCCTACGTCATTCTCCAGTATTAAAGACCCAAGATAACTAAACTCACTAGTGGTGGAATTGGAAAGAGAAGTCAGATCTTGCAAAAATATTCATAGACTTCTTCAGAGCAATGACAACATATTCCTATTTGGATTCAATTCTATGCATTTGTGAAAATGCATAAAATGTCAGACACAGGCAGTACACCACAGAACTGAGCTTAGCCTATTATGACGCTAGTAGACTTGGCTTCACTGCTGAATGCTGTATTCACAAGCCATGTAAATGGACACATAGCTTAACTTCTACACCCCAATTTCCTCATGTGTAAAGAAGATATAATAGTGTCTACCTCAGATCTCTTGAGAAGGTTCAATAATTCACCGACTATATAAAGCCTATAGAAGAGTGGCCTGTGTAGTCTGTCTGTGGATGTTACTTCTTCACACAGATGATGAAAGATGAAACACACTTGTGAAGTCTCCCATTACATAAGCCCAGCAAGGCTTTGAAGAACCAGCACTGTTGTATCTATGTTTCCAATCTGTGAGCCGGAAGATGCAGTAGTGGAATCTGTTGAAGTCAGCATATTATTGTGAAAGGCTAAGAATCACAAATGATTCAGCTCCTTAACTGTGGATCTGCCTCACCCCTTGTGCTACTGGCCATCCCCCCCCCTTATTGCTTTTTAGTTCAAAATATTTAAGGGCATTTTAAAGAAAAAGAGAAAATTAAGAACAGCTGATGGAACTTTTTGGCTCCTTTAAAGGATACAATGAAATTGTAGAAAGCTTGTCACCAACTCAAACCCAGAGCATCCCATGGTCATCTTAGAATTCCAGATGTGGATCCCTTTTCCTTGATGGTCCCTGTTCCTACCCTGAGTCTCTCAACTAGGGAATTCCTATTTCCAAACCCCACTGCATCTTCACTGGGATGAATCCTGGGAACAGACACACAGCACACAACATCTGGGATCATGGAAAACCCTCCAGTTAACTTCCCCAGAGCTATCTTGGGATGAGAAACATCTGTTACCGTCTTTTCACTGATGGGATATTTGATGAGTTTATTTTTTCTGCTTTCCTTTTGACATTGTTCTTAACTCAGCAAAAACGTTTTTCCATAGACAAGACATCACAAAAAAGTTATGATAAACTCATGAACTTGAGGTGTTATTAATCATAAAAGCACTGTATAATATCCCAGTTTTGCCCATCTCCCATTATTGGAAACACCTTAGTGAAGATATGCAAAAGAACGTGCTTTTGGCTCACAGTAAAGTGATGCTCAGCAAATAAGCTGTCTGTGTTCAGCAGCTTGAACTCAACTGGAGGATATAAAAATTCAAGGAAACAGGTGCAAGGGTGTTAGAATCATTGAAGCATTGATGTAACTATCTTAAGTCCCATAAAATAGTAGCATCTGGCAGGTCTCTCCATAAATGAGGCTAGGTTTGCCAGAAAAGTAAAATAACACTACTGGTAAGTTAAAAAATCCTATCAGAATTTCCCTGCATTCTACCCAAAACTTCTATGAAACCTTGGTAACAGGCTGATTCATCATGTATAAATTTCATTCCAAAAACATGGAAAAGAAACTGTAACTTTCCCACCATAGCTCTGTAGAAAAGCAAAGAGAAATAGTGATAAAGTTGCCAATGTCTTCCTCATAAATATGCCAATTTTGTTTACTGATATTATTTTCCCCTGTACTTCCATTTCACTAAACTAATAGGGCAATGACAAAAGAAGTATCTAAAAATGATTTAAAAATACAAAATATTCTTTCATATAAATGAAGCAGCTTTGGTTAACCTATGTAAATACATGCAAATAACCTTTCCTGATTGGAACTTGACATTCATCTGAGTTTTAAATTGAAGTGTCACTCTATCATAGAAGTAGCTAATCAACTGAAAATGAGTTAGTGACTCTAACTGAAATAACCTGGGATTGATAGATCATAAAATGTAGCTCTTTTTCTTTCTGGGTGTGGAGAAAGGACAGTCTGGGAAACAAGCCCTTGGATGAAGCACAGGGAGGAGTTTGACAATGAGAACTCCGTTTATACTCTACACACCAACTTGCTTGTGCAGCAGTTTAACTACATAAAAGGGTAACCATCCCCTGTTTGTAACTGAAGGGTTCCTTTGGCTGTGGAGTCTTGACACCTAAAAATCCTTCCCACTCCCATTTCACTTGTTCATATGACTTTGCAACGATTTCACTTGTGCTTCAGCAAAATCAGCAAGGACCACAGGAGGATTACTTTAGAATATGGACTAGTATATGAGAAAAAATTAATGCAGGAAGTTTTATGCTTATCCACTGACCCTCTCCTCAAAGTGCTTTAGTTAAGCACAGTCCACACAAATTGGGCCACATTAGCATCTACAAAGAAACAACGTATGATAACATTTGTCATCTTAGTTTTTTTTTTTTTTTTGCCTTAGATTGCAAAGCTTATGTTTTAAAATTTACATATATATTTCTGATGCTTTTCATTTGCTTTAAAGAACAGGGCTGAAAAATCTAAACAACTCTGACTCTTGTTAAATCCACATTTCAGGGAGATACAGAGAACATAGATGGAAGAGGTCCTAACCTGGAAGATTCTGACAAGTGATCCATGGAAAACTCTACTGCTTTGTGGATTAAAATGTCCTGGAAGCGGCCTCCAGGGAGCAGCTTTGGACTTTCGTGGATCAACTGTGTTGCCTTCACACTCCAACATCATGATGTGGTGCAGACAGGAAGTCCCCGGACAAGCTAGCATCATGCTATTTGTTCTCACCTCCGGAATGATAACTTGAATGTGATTTGTTCTGTTATATTTCACAAACATAAGAACTTCCTAATGATGACATAAGATGGACTAACGCACCCCTGATATATTCATATGCCCAAGGAACTGGTCACAAGTAATATGACCAATTACTGATGGTGGAGATGAGGGGCGGATCTTGGAGATGAAGGGAAGAAGGTAAGAGCTAGGTCTTTGTACAGGAAGGAGACTGAGGCTCTGTGAGAAGTTGTTGGTCCCTCCTGTGACATTTTCTTTATCCACTTTTTTTCTCCAGATAGAGTTGTGAGAAATAAGACAAATAAATGTGTCATGTGTCAAGCCTGTCTGTCTTTTGGCTGGGGTGCAATTATATGTTTTGAGAAAAGGTTGTTTATGGGTTTTTTTTTGGTATGTTATGCCATGATCAAACCATTCAGGTTTTCCTATCTGTGAAGCCCAAGGCCTCCTTGGAGTCTAAAACATCCTATCATCTTAAAACTGATATATTTCTAGCTGGGCATGGTGGAGCATGCCTTGAGTCCCAGCGCTCGGGAGGCAGAGGTAGGAGGATCACGGCTAGTTTGAGGCCACCCTGAGACTACATAGAGAATTCCAGGTCAGCCTGGGCCAGAGTGAGACCCTACCTCAAAAACCAAAAAAAAAAAAAAAAAAAACCAAAATTGATGTATTTGTAAAAAAGCAACTAAAATTTGAAAGACTTAAGTAGCTGCAACTAAAG
Source organism: Jaculus jaculus (assembly GCF_020740685.1). Lineage (NCBI taxonomy): Eukaryota > Metazoa > Chordata > Mammalia > Rodentia > Dipodidae > Jaculus > Jaculus jaculus. The sequence continues at coordinate 191,858,688 of NC_059103.1, forward strand.
AGTTGACTTGATTATTTTTCAAAAGCCATTCTGGTTTGTTCATCTCTGTTATATTAAAAGCCAATTAAGGCAGGGCGGGGTGACCCACACCTTTAATCCCAGCACTCGGGAGGCAGAGGTAGGAGGATCGCCATGAGTTCAAGGCCACCCTGAGACTACATAGTTAATTACAGGTCAGCCTAGACCAGAGTGAGACCCTACCTTGAAAAAAAAAAGCTAATTAATCCATTGATTTTGGGTGTCAAAGCTCTTCTTTCTTCATTTTAAGCATATTTTTTCTTAGTTAGATTTTGAAAAGGCTATACATCCTCCTTCCACGCCTGCAGTCTCTCTGCTCTAGACATTTGTATTAGTGGATACAGTGACTGAAAAAAATGAAGTTCAAAATAATTTTAGTGAGGAATTATTCTACTTAAAACCACTGACAAGTGTGGTTGATGCCTCAAAGGTATTTTCAGTCATGTAGCTTTCTCTCTACTGGATACTTGAGGTTTGCTGTTAGGATGGGTCAACCCCTCCATCTTAGCTGCCTGTTGAGTTAGCAAAGGATGAGCAAGTTAACTTTATCCCTAGGATTGTTTTAGCACTTCATAAAGTACAGAACATTTATCTTCTTAAATAGAATAAGAAAATGGGTTGCCTAACAGTCATTGATGTTTTAGCACCCTGTAAAGTAGACAACACTGATCTTTTAAAGCTAGAATAAGAGAATGGATTAACAGTCATTGTGAAGCACATTTTGTAAATTTTTTATGATCTTCATTTAGTTGGTTTGCTAAATTTTGATACAAAGTTTAGTCAAATAAATACACTCATAAAGTACTGAATAGTGGACAACAAAATATGTAAAGACCCATAAAATGGGGTTGGAATATTTGTTAATAGGTTCTCCAGAGTATTTTGAAACTACTTTGGTTTAAGTTGAACATTATCAACATTGGTGGAATGGTGCCTCCTCACTCATTCTTAGGATGTTTGTGTGATTCCATTTGTCTGCTATAATTCCCAGGGATAGAATTAATTATACGATTGGGTTTCCTGATGGGCATTTCACATATTTATATGGCTTGTTAAATATCACATTGAACTTTCTGGATAGGACTATGTGTCTTGCCAACTAGAAAGCCCAATCTGGAGATACAAAGGAGTTTAAGACTATTTGCTCAAGAAAGAGCTGTCATCTCTTATTCTAAAAGCAAGAAGTGTAAAAACTTCATATTTATAAATTAATTATTTAAAATTTTACCTAATTACCTCACTACAAATTGAAGACATTAATATAAGCCAAATTTTCCTCTGAAAATAAATTTATAAATTGACTTACTTTTAAAATAAAAGGTGAGGACAGGCTGGAGAGATGGCTTAGCGGTTAAGCGCTTGCCTGTGAAGCCTAAGGACCCTGGTTCAAGGCTCGAGTCCCCAGGACCCACTTTAGCCAAATGCACAAGGGGACACACGCATCTGGAGTTCATTTGCAGTGGCTGGAAGCTCTGACGCACCCATTCTCTCTCTTTCTATCTGCCTCTTTCTCTGTCATTTTCAAATAAATAAATAAAAATCAACAACAAAAAATATTTTTAAAAAAGGTGAGGACATTGCATTACTACTCACCGCTGGCATCACAGTGAAAATGCTTAATAATCAGAAGTGCCAACAGTCTTCTGAATAGCCCATGTCCTTTCACAATCTCACTCCACTATGGAGAAAATGGAATTTTCTTGGAAATTCTGACTCTACTCTTTTCTTATCTCATGTGGCCTTGCTATGAGTCTGAGGTTGAGTTATCCATTGAAGTCATATAAAAGTGAGAACTCCAAGAACAAAAGACTGTAATCCTAGGTGACTATTATATATAGACAATAGCTACCTCACTGCAAAGAATCCATTCTCATTACACAGATAGGAACAAGTGACAATATCCAGAAAAAAAACAAAGTATGGGATTATGGAAAAAGCTCAGTCTGTGAAGTCCTTGCCATGCAAGCCTGAGAATCTGAGTTCAATCCCCAGCACCAAACACACATATACTGCAAAACAACCACAACAAAACACCCTAAATTTATTTACTTATTTATTTCTCCTTCTCTCTCCTTCTATTTCTCTTTCCTTCCCTATACCTTCTCTTGCCCTCTTTGTTTCCTTATTTTCCATCCATATTCGAATGATAATACTCATAAAATGCTGAGTGTAGTGGCATGCACTCCTGTAATAGTAGTGATAGGGAAGTAGAGACAGATGGATATGTGGGCTCCGTGGCTAAGTAGTCTAGCCAAATCAGTGATTTCTAGGTTCTGTAAGAAACCCAAGCTCAAAAATTAAGGTGAAGAGTAACTGGGGAGGACACTCAATGTCAGCCTCTAGCTTGTAAACACATGCACACAGTTGTACATGAACAGTCTCACACACATAACTCCACATGCATATGGATATACATACACACATGCATTCACACCAAAACTACATACACATGCAAAATGTAAAATGTTTCTCTCTCTCTCTCTCTCTCTGTCTCCCCTTACTCATTGTTTCTCTCCTTCTTTTCTGTATTCTTATCCTCCTCAATCCATGTACAGATGATAAAACTCATCTATGAGTACAATAAAGGGAAAAAAATGTCCTGGATTCTAAAATGTCCCCACCACATTTTACCAGCTCTCCAAAAGCCAGGACCACAATGACTCAAGAAGAATATCTTGGGCCACTTCCTAATTTGTTTTACTTCGAAATAAAATCTAACTCAGAACATCTCAGCATGTGATTTTTTTTATAAGTGTTAAAATTTCCACACAACTGCAAAAGATGTCAATTTCTTTCCTTCCTGCACCCATCTCCCTTCTTCATGAGCCTTTTTTTAAACTTATGCACCTCAGAAATCTTCTCTCATGGGACTAGGTTTGTGAGTGTCTTGAACCTTCTGCTGGCATAGTCTCTGGTCAAAGTGGAGGAGCCAATGCCCCCAGGGACCTAAAACCAGAATGCAGAATTCAAATTAGACTGTCTGCCACTATCAAGTCAGGCAATGCAGTTGTTGACATATAGAACATGTTCTGAGGCAAAGACTGTGATTTTTTAACTTTTTAGTTCCTACTCTTTGTGTCTTACAAAGCCTGGCTATATTTCTGCCCTTTGTGCTCTGTGAAATGTCCCTGAGTCAGTCTAACAAATTCCTATTGTTTGTCTCTTTCAAGTGAGTTTCTACCACACTCTCCCTAAGAGAACTACTGGGCTAGTTCAAGTAAAATTGAAACTTATTAGTCACACTTCCTGAAATTGAATTTTGAAAGAATGGTATGCTATAATATGTCATCGCATATGGGACACAGTTGCCATGGACTCATCTAGATTGACAAGACATGTGTCATTTCTGCACTGTGCAAATCCTTTCTATATCTCTTACCAAATTTATCCTTTTATTTTAAAAACTAAATTTATACTTGATAGGATGGTATTGTATACATGTAAGTAGAAGAATAGATTAATGGGGGGTGAAAAGGCCCAAGTGAGGTCAGGGGAAGAGATTGAGTAAAGGAAAGGTGGAGGGAGAGCTAATCAAAATCTAAGAGGATGTAAATAAATTATATGAAAACCTACTTTTTTGGACAATAGAACACTCAGGAGACGTAGATTGTTGCTAGAAAATTTTCAGTGCCAGGGATGAGATGCCTTCCAGTGAGTTGTTGGCCATGGAGGTCCCTGATGCCCCCAAAACATTTTAGGCCATTGCCAAGGCCCTTGGTTTCCCACCAGGAGTAGATGGTAAGACCCTATTGCTGAAGACTCCACATACTTGGGATGCAAGGCCACTGAAAAATCCTGCTGTAGCTGAGCTCATAACCTCCTTCATGTAGACCAGCTGACAGAAAGATGGAAGAAGCCATTCTACATGCAGTTCAATGGATGAAAGAGATACCACCAGTGAAGATACTCAACAGTGGACACTGCAAGCCTTATAATTGGCCACTCAGGCCAAATGAGCCAATGGGTACAATAGTGGCATGTCTGTCATGGTGGAAACGAATTGTCTTCTAACTGGACTGGAGGCCTGCTCCATGGGAGGGAATACATTCCTGATATTGAAAACTTAAAACAAGGGTAGTCATGAGCCCTAGGAGTGTAACGTCTGCTGATGTCTGGCCAAATGTATATACTATGCTTATCAAATGGCCCAGTAAGCACTTCTCTTAATGTTCATAGCCTTATATTGATGCTACTCTCACTTTTGGTAGAGAATCTTCTCTTTTCAGATGGCAGTGACCTTGGAATGACTCAGAAGGCATCATGGTGCTGGAAAGAAGTGACCAGAGTGCTCAGTACTACAATATCTCGATCACACCTTCCAAGGCCCAGGGTCTGTTGCAGAATAGGTAGCAGAAAGAATGTAAGAGCCAAAGAAAGGGTAGGACTCCTTACAACATACTCCCCACAGACACAAAAGTGGTGTGAATATCCATGACCTCACAGTGCCTGACACTACCTACACAAGACCATCATACTAGAAGGACTAGATAATGACATCAAAATAAAAGAGAGACTGATTGAGATGAGAGGATGGAGTTTGAAAGGGAAAGTTTGGAGACAGAGGGCATTACCATGAGATATTTTTTTGTAATCGTGGAAGTTGTTAATAAAAAAAAATTAAAAAATAAAATAAAAATTAAAATAAACAAAAAATGTTATTTCTTTTAAGAAATGATAATTTGCCTACATGTCTTGATTAGAACATACAAACTCTAAGGCAGTAAATTCACAAGAGCATCAGTAATCATAAGACTTTTGAACCAGCACTTTGGTACAATAAATAGCTGGTGCCTGTTAAGATAGCATTACATATTACAGCTTCTACTGCAAAAGGAGAAAACGTGTTTGGACATGGTCTAAATTCAGCTCTAAGTATTCATCAGGCACTCACAGAAGAAAAGTAACTAACATACTTCATATTAAAGGACTGAAGAAACTTTCTTTCCTCAACCGCCACAGATGAGGCACTGCATTTATAACATGAATTTCTTACTGAATTCTCAGTTTAACATGTGATAAGACCCTCCAGTGACGTTCAGGTCGTTGGAAAGAATAAAAACCAGAGACCTTCCTACACTCTGCACACTTGCCTCATGCCACTGTCACCTCCCCTCACTGCACGGTAGATGCAGAGACCTCCTGCTGGTTCCTCTCATTCTGCACATGCTCCTTCATCATGTCTTGATGTCTGTTATCCTATCTGCTCAGAAAATTCTTCTCAGTGGGATCCCTTTAACCATCAGTACAAAATAGCCAATTTATCCCAGTGTCCGTTGGTTAACCAATACTCTTTACCCGGCTTTATCCTTTTTTATCACCCTATTCCATATTTATTTTACCAAATTAAATTGTTGCAGATAATTTGGAGTCAAAGATACAATGAAGGACAAAAACACATTAGCTTTATGGACGCATGACATTTGATATGTACTGAAGGAGTTGGACATTGGTGAACTGTGCAAACGACCATGCAGAAGTAGTCCCATGATGTCAACTACAAGGGAGAATGTAATGGGAGGCTATATAGGGTTGACTATATAGGGTTAAGCTGGAAGTAGATCTGACTTCTGTGATAGGATAGTAGCACAAACCTTAGAAGTGAACAGTCAATTTTGCAAACAAAAGGCCCTGTGTTTATTTCTCACTCTGCTCTTGGCTAATGGTTGGCTTTGGACAAGTCAGCACCCCCTTGGAATCCAAGTTTCCTCTTCCTTCAGTGAATTGTTTCAATTGGATTCATCCTAATTATGAACAGAGGGTCTGCTCCTTCCACCACCAGTGCTCTCTGGCACACACCTCTCTCCCTTATACTTTTTTTTTTTCTTTAATCCTTTTGGAGAGACTTCCTCTCCAGTTGTGCTATTAGCATCTGGTAACGAGTCCATCATGAGCCAGGAATGGAAAATGGCAAGAGGTAGCCCCAGGCACAGAGGGTGATGTCATCCAATGCCTCGTGCTGAGATACCGCCTGGTTTCCTCTTTCATAGACCCCCTGCAGCTTCTGACAAGTCCTCTTTTGCAGTGGGGGTCCGGGTATCTAAACTCATTTAGCATTGTGCTAATGGTCTTTTCAGCATTAGACCTTTGCATCAGGTTTGTCTCTGAGCTAAGGTCATAAATAAAACTCAGTGCTGACGCTCTATAATCTTAGTTTTAGGGGAAATGTGTTCCAGGAAGGAAAGTGCTATTAACTACAAAATGTGAGGGTAAGCAGAGTGCTTTGCAAATAACTCCTAATAAACAGACAAGGCCAGGTGTGAAGCATGATTTATATCCTCCTGTGGTACAAAGCCACATGTACTACAATGCGCTGGCTGCTGATGGTCTTGGAAATGTGCCACTCTCCCCTAGGACATAGTTATGGTCCAGTCCTCCAGGTGGGGAGCAGCAGTTCCTTGCCTTTCATCCACCTTGAGGAGGAACACTAGCCAAAATTAATAAATGCACAAAGGCATAGAGGGAAAGTAGATAGGCAACCAGGGGTGAAAGAAAGCTCTTCGTGATTAAAACTGATTAAATCTGGCGTGAAGCCTCCATGGACACTGCGCGAGGTCAGCTTTAGGCCAGGTCATGGATGTGTAAAGCAGAGATGTTATTTGTTCTGTGATACAGAATCCTTATTCTTTATAAAGCAAGGGAAATGGCCCAGAGGGAGAGAAGGTGAGCACAAAGAGAAAAGTACCAAGGAAGAAGGATGGTGGGGGCAGGGGCAGGAAGAAGTTAACAGGCCTAGCTGTGGCATGATGGGATACTTATGATCAAGCCATCAGTTGTGGACACTACTGCAACCAGTAGTTACATGTGCCTGTCAAGATACACCTCTTGGGCTGGAGAGATGGCTTAGTGGTTAAGTGCTTGCCTGTGTAAGCCTAAGGTCCCCAGTTCGAGGCTCAATTCCAGGACAATCGTGAGCTGGATGCACAAGGTGGCGCATGCATCTGGAGTTCATTTGCAGCGGCTGGAGGTCCTGGTGCACCCATTCTCTCTCTATTTGCCTCTTTCTCTCTCTGTCTGTAGCTGTAAATAAAAAATAAACAATTTTTTTTTAAAAAAGATACACCTCTTATTTTGGAACTTTATTTTTCTCCTCTGTAAGATGGATTCTGTCATTATAAATATTCATACTGAGTTACAGTCATACTGTGAAATTTAAAGGATCACTTGGCAAAATGCAGTGACTATCATAGACAGAAGGAGATGAAAGTTGACCTCTCAGGTTGGTCCTGCTGCAGAAACAAAATGGGTATTGCTTGGAAAAACTAATGAAATGTAAACAGTGTATAGCCGAGTTAATGGTACTGTGACATAAAGATTGAGTATCAGGATGGAGAGATGGCTTAGTGGTTAAGTGCTTGCCTGTGAAGCCTAAGGACCTCGGTTCGAGGCTCAATTCCCCAGGACCCATATTAGCCAGATGCACAAGGGGGTGCATGCATCTGGAGTTCATTTGCAGTGGCTGGAGGCCCTGACGCGCGCACATTCTCTCTCTGCTCCCCTCCTCTCTCTCCCTCTCCCTCTCTTTCCCTCTCTCTCTCTCTCTCTCTCTCTCTCTCTCTCTCTCTCTGTCACTCTCAAATAAATAAATAAAAATAAACAACAAAAATTTTTTTTAAAAAGATTGAGTATCACTTGTCCACAGTACTAAGAACCAGAAATGTTACCAGTTTTGGAACATTTAGAATTTTCAAATATTAATTTCTTGGAGATGGACACTAACACTAAGCTCATTTTTGTATACATCTTATGTATGTAGACTAAAGGTAATTCTGTACAGCATTTTCCTTGTGCTTGTGTTTTGAATAAAATACATGACATGAAATCAGGTTTGGAATTTTCCACTTACACCATAGTGGTGCTCAAAAAATTTCAGATCCATTTACATTTCAGAATTTCAAATTAGAATTGTTCAACCTGCACTAACAGCATAATCTTGACAAATGCCCAGTAAAAATACAAAACATTAAAAATTAGTGAAAGCTGGATGAAGGATTTATAGGGTCTCTCTATTTTCTTTAAGCACTTAAGTGAATCTAAAATTATTTCAAAGTTAAAATAAAATCCCAAAGGATCAACACCTGCTGGAAATACGATCTGTGTCTTGCAAAGTCCTTCTTTTGTGGAGTTCCCCATATAATGTTTCCTGCAGCTCCTGCAAGGAGGTTCTGTCTCATTCCTTAGTTTCTTTACTACATATCAAAAAAGTTCAAGCCGGGCATGGTGGCGCACGCCTTTTATCCCAGCACTCGGGATGCAGAGGTAGGAGGATCTCCAGGAGTTCGAGGCCACCCTGACACTACGTAGTGAATTCCAGGACAGCCTGAGCGAGGGTGAGACCCTACCTTGAAAAACAAAACACAAAAAAAAGACAGTTAAAGTGCTTGGGTTGTCTTGAACCTACATCCCTGATCTAGCACTTACAAGAAATTTATCTAGGGAAAGGACAGGGTATTTTGAAGTGCAAATAAATGTATTTGGCAGCTAAAATTTTCAATTATCATGTCCGACACTGGTTTGTTCTCATTGGATTAGAATCTTCACAACCTCTCTCTCTCTCTCTCTCTCTATATATATATATATATATGTATATATATATATAGAGAGAGAGAGAGATCTCAATATATATATATATATATATATATATATAGAGAGAGAGAGAGAGAGAGAGATCTCAATATATATATATATGTATATATATATATATATATATATATAGAGAGAGAGAGAGAGAGAGAGAGAGAGATCTCAATACATACATATATATATATATATATATATATATATATATAGAGAGAGAGAGAGAGAGAGAGAGAGAGAGAGAGAGAGAGATCTCAATATATATATCAAAAATATATATATTGAGAGAGAGAGGGAGGGAGGCAGGTAGGGAGATCAGGAAAAAGAGAAGAGAAATGAGGACTAAGGAAGCAGCTATAATCAGGAAGGAATGGCACTCGATGCATGGAGACAAGTGTCCAGGGAGAAGACACAGTGGAGACATTGTAAGGTATCACATATAACCATGTAATGGGCTAGCTTTCATTGTGCTTTCAAAAAGCATAGCTTCATAGCATTAGCTGGCTTGGGTTTCTTTGCTAAGGTAGAGTGTGAGTCAGGAAATTTGATTGTATGTCAATTATGTATGTAGAAATTGGAAAATCCAGTAAGATGTCAGCCTCATAGCTCCCCAAGCCAGAGAGGAGAGGAGCCAGAGTATATGCACCCCAGTGCCCAGCATTCATTGCAGTCTTTCTACAAACTCCCATTTTATCTTGGTGCTACCCCAGAAAATTCTCAGGCATAACCTTGGCTGATAGAAGACAGAGAAGAAGATCTGGTGTGGATCAGTCACCACTAACTTTTGCTGTAAGTTAAGGACAATCTGCTGTTGAGCCTCAATTCTTCCACTGACTGGCTGGAGAGGTTGGACAAGTTCTGAAGTGCCTATTTCCTGGTGTAGTGGTTTAAATGTAAATGTAAATGTATGCGCTCTCATAGCCTCAGGGATTTTTGATTAAGATTAAGTTTCTAATTCAAATCTCAAGTAGGCAAAACTCTGCTGGAGGAGGTGTGTCCCTAGGGACAGATCTTGAGTACAATCCTACTGGGTGTGTTGAGAGCCAGTTTGAGCTCTGGCTGTTCCTGCTTGTTGGTGTTGGTTCTCTCTCTCTGCTATGGATGTATGGGAGTGACCCAGCTTCTTCTCTCATGATTGAGATTCCCCTGGGATCTGTAACCCTGAAATAACAACCCTTTCCTGCCAAAAACTGCTTCTGCTCAGGTATTTGTCCCAGCAACAACAAAAAATAACTGTAAATCCTGAATTATAATGGTTGTGAGTATGTGAGATCCAACATATGAGAGGTTTTAACCCATGGCCACGGCTTTCTTATTCTAGCTGCATTCCTCTCTCTAACCATTGTAATTCTTCCCCTGCTCCTGATCTTCCCATATCATGCCCACTCAGGCTGTGGTCCCAGCCCAGAACCTTAGACTCAAAGATTATAAGAAGGGCATGGAAGCTAAGTAAGTCCAATTGCACAATTCCAGGCTGAGAAAAAGAATATAATTTATCACTAAACTGGGGGAAAGAATAAGGGTAAAGTAAAGAATAGAAAAATATAAAACATCATGGAAGTTATATGATTCTCTGGATTTTGAACACCAACATCAGGAAGCAGGAAAATCTGTTTCTATGAGTGTCTTTCTCATGGGGGTCTCCCAGCGATCACTCCCACATAAGGCCCCTCTAGTCCCGCAACATATGCATTACATATTTCAGTCTGTGAGGCTGAGATGTTTTTAATGAAGTGCATTTATGGTACATTGCCAAGAGCTACTCAGAGCAAAGCCAATATATATTCCATTTCTTGGGTCCTTAGGGAAACATAATATTACTTGCTATTATGCAGAGATTGTTCTTAAGACATTCTCAGCTTGACAGCTCTTCCAGACTCATAGTCTGTTCCTTCAAGGATGACTTTCAGTTGTTTACACACCCATGTTCTCTGAAGTCTTTTCATCTAAAACCCAAGAGGGTTAAATAGAGCTACATATAACCAGGAAGCTTATGCCACTAATCTTTGAAGAAGGGGTCCCAAGCAAAGTAGAGCTGAGCTTTAGGTTATTGACATTTAGTGAGCATATCCTTTGGAAGCAGAGAACAAGCTATTAAGGAACATACCTGATATGAGAATTACTCTAGCAACATATTGTGGAAAGTGGTTTGAAGTTATTTACATTCAATTTCTTCCTCAATATCCTCTATTTTTATGTCTATAAACCAAAGAAAACTGCCACAGACTTTCAAAAGACACACTTATCCTGAAAATAGCACTACTAACAAAAACCAACTATTTTTCAACATTCAACTGAATAATCAGAATCAGCTTTTCCTGGCTAAACCTTTCAATTAACAGGGCATATCCTTCATTTTAAAAGTGGCTAAGTTATAAAGAAAGAGAGTGAGAATTACTTAGTCCAAAGCAGTCAAAAAATGTCATTCTCTTTTAAATATTTGACACATTAGCAAGTCCCTTTCCCTTTTGGTTTTGCCATTCTCATTTTCAAAATCTCACTCTGACACCATCAAGATAGTTCTACAGACACTTCAGTAGGCATCAGTCTGCCTCAGTCAGTCCAGATTCTGGTTTGGTTAGTTCAATTCATCTTTTTCTTTACATAGGAAGCTGGAAGTCCTTTCCTTCTCGGAGGGGCAGAGCTCACTCCTGCAGCTGCAATGCTGATTCCAGCATCAGGACTCATCGTTTCTCCACATAAATCTTCAGTTTCATAGGTGAGTCTTGTAGTCTTCCAAAAGCTTTGGATGGTTTCCTAGTTTCACATGTGCATTAGTTAGTTATGTTTTTAAAAAGACTGAAATAAAGTGTGTAAATTCTATGATTTCAAAAGTTTCACTTATTGGCTGCTGGTTCTCTTTACTTTGGGCTCTGTAGATGGCCACATATAATGGTAAAGGAGCATGCGGTGGACCAGTACTTGTCATATGAAAGCCAGTATATAAAAGACCAAAAGGACAGGCTCCCAATATCCCTTTCAAGGATAGTCAATGCTGACCTAATTCTCTTCTATGTGACCCTACCTACTACAAGGATCCAGTGGCTTCCGATAGTGCCAGTGTGTATGGGCCTTGCCTTTAACACAGGAACCTCTGCAGATCACTTAAGAGTTGAACCATTATAGCATATTTGGCATTTGTTTTGTGCCCTCATTCAAATATAACCCAAAAAATGAATAAAATAATGTCTCCAACATAAACATCACTGGGTCATGACTCGAAGATATTGGAGAATAGATATGAGGGGCTGTCCATCATGTTTGCCATGGATGTTAAGCTATGGGGAAGGGAAAATGATACACACCTACTTTTTCTCTTTGGAAACACATGTGAGAATTCCTATATTAAATCTTCAAAATTCAGAAAACCGGATGGGATTTTTAAAAAATATTTTATTAATTTTCATTTATTTATTTGAGGGCGACAGATAGAGAAAGAGGGAAGGAGGCAGAGAGAGGAAGAATGGGCACACCAGGGCCTCCAGCCACTGCAAAAAAACTCCAGATGCATGCGCCCCTTGTGCATCTGGCTAACGTGGGTCCTGGGGAATCAAGCTTTGAGCCGGGGTCCTTAGGCTTCAAAGGCAAGTGTTTAACTGCTAAGCCATCTCTCCAGCCCCCGGATGGGAATTTTATTTCTTTTTCCACCATGTCATGATATCTAAATTACAAAGTATGTGATAAATATCTATCAGAGAATGTCATTATTCTTTGATATGACATACACCATAGCAGATCTTCCCGAATTCCCTTGTCTAAACGAAAGGGCAAATTTTTTAAGAAAAATCACCCAAGAAGAATGACTATCAGTGAATAGTAGAATAAAATGGTCTTGGCCAAACATAGAGGAAAAATTTTGCCATTATAACTGTTCTTATGTTGTAAACTGCTTTAGTATCTGTTGAATTTCCTGTCACTGGGGCCATGTGCGATATTCTACCTGTGCCAAGATAACATGGGAGAGAAATTATGGCCTGAGTATGTCCACAAGGGAGATTAGAACAACCCTTCTTTTTACATACAGATGTCCTTCTAAGCCATAGTTAGTGCAATCACATGGCAATGTTGCAAGGATGTTCTGGTCTCTTGCAGTGTTCTTGCCATTTCACCACAATAAGGCAAGATATCCCAAGGGATGTGTTTCTCTCATGGACTACCATTAATATCTAGGGTGTAGAATACTACTCAATACTACGAAGTCAATAGTTTTACCATGGAAGAGTATTGTGTAAATTATTGTTTCTTGGCACCAAGAGCATATTTTGGCCTCTTCTTGAGTTAGTTGCAAAGGGAAAATCCAGAAGGAATTAGCTAAGCCAGCAAGAGACATGTCTTTTCTTACATAGTTTGCTTTTCTGATGCCAGAGGAAAGGGAGGAACCTTGTGAGGACCCTGCTACAAACTAGCATTTTCTAGGTAAAGCTTCATCCTAGAAAAGTAAATTGAAGTCACTGATAATACCTGACACCTGTTCTTCAACCACAAATTCCCAGCCTACTTTCTGCCTCAAGGAGAAGCTTCACATCTATAATAAATCCCATTTAGCAAAATAATAATAATAATATGTTCAAATTTGTTTCCTCTTCTTAACTCCCCATTATCTATTCATAACCTGAATCTTATCTATAAATTAACTTGCCACCTTAACATCCTTGAAGTACTGATGCTGCCATTTTAAATAGTAGAAAGGGCAAATATGAAAGAACGAGGCTATGTCAGGGCAGAGAATAACACCAAAAGACATATACACTCTTAGGTGCAAGTAGTGTCACAAACAGCAGAAAAGAAGTGAAACTACACGAAGAGAAATGCCTTTGGTATTTCACTTGATGTGTGCAATCTAACCATTTAAATTGACAGAAGTAAAGAGCTGGTCACCAGACTTTGAGAAAGAGGCATGGATGATTGAAAACCTATAAATTTTCAGTTACACAAGAGAAATAGCTTTAGTGATCTGTTGCACAAAATTGTGACTATAAGAAATAATAATCCAGTACATATATCAATATTACTAAATAAAAATGTTTTCAGTGTTTATACCACACAGTGTGTGAGGCGATGGACTTGTCAGCTCGCCCAGTTCTGCTTCTGCAATGATTTTACTTTAATCTCTACAGGCCCCTTCTCCTACCAAACCAAACCACAGCACACTTCCATTTCTTCCCCTCCTGTCCCTCTCTGGCCAGGTTCTCTCCCTCATTTGCAGTGTTGATCGTTCTGGCTTGACCTCCTTTGGCTTTCTTCATGAACCAGAAGACTCCTTTACCTGTGTGTAACTACTGCATTTGATAAAGCCCGTGCTTTCAATTGTGGCTCAGTCAACAGCTCTTCTCAGGGTCCAGCGCCATTTAGACAAGGCTATCAGGGCTGCCACTTCTCTATTGTCTGGTATTGTTCTCATTTATTTACATGTTGCTGGTCCCTAACCTCTACGATCTCATTATATCCTCTTCTTGGGAATTCTCTGCTCCTGTCTTATCAGTGACATGTGATGCTGGCCCAAACCTCACTCAGGAGTTCTTGTTTGACCTGTATAGCCCTCATGCTTACTGTACATCTCGGTTCAGATAGTTCTTTCACAGATTTCACTGTAGAAGAGGATCCTGTGTGTTAATCATTCATTCTCTGCCCCTCTAATGACCTGTTCTTATGGAGCAAGAATTATTGCTAAAAAGGATGCCTAGCTTATTTTTGGCACCCAACTATAAAACAGCTTCTTTAAAAACACTACCCTGGCACAAGCTCATCGTACTTTTGAAGCTTGTAAAGTCTGCTAAATTCCCTACTTTGATTAAGGAGATAACCATTTATCTAGTCACTCAGAACAGGAGCCATTTTAGGTAATACCCAAGTTTACTCCCTATTTCTAAACAGAGGCTGCTACTTGACTTTCTCTTACTGACATTATCTGCTACATTTGGCCCAGGACTCATCATTCTCTGAAATAGGAAGCAGTTTCTTACCCACTCTCCACACCTCCAGCCTTAACCCTGTCTGGCTCATCACTATCCAGCTTCCAAGTAACATTTTACATTGTGAATCTGGTGGTATAAGTCCTTATGTCCACCTTCAAATGGTTCTTCCTTGTATAAGGAATGGGCGCAAAGATCCCAGCTGCTGGAATATGGAAATAATAGTTATAGTCACTGCTATACTTGATAATTATCGACTGGGCTTAGAGGTTTAACCCAGGAATCTCTGAGCAGAAAAAGAGCAACCTTCCTTGCTGGGCCTACTAGTTTGGATGCACGCATCCTCCCCAACAGCGTGAGTCAGCACTCCACACAACTATTTGCCTGCTCTTCCCCTGATGTGTCGTGAACTCCCCAGTGGCTCTGCCTTGTTCATTCACCTCTGTGTCTCATAAAACATAGTGTCAGGCATAAGGGGTATTGATTATAGCTTAGCAAATGAGTGAATGAGATTTACTTCACATTATTTCTGAGATCCATGAATAGTAATACAATGCCCTCTCATTTGCTATCTCTTTCGTAGTTTGGGCCAATAGTATGGGATTTAGGGCAGCGTGCTGAGAAATCATCGGTTGTTAAAAGCAGGGAGAGGTAAGTGGCAAGTAAATGTTTCGTGGAGGGTGGAAACGTGAGGCTGTAAGGACATAAAATCAAGAGCGTGGGGGCGGGGCTTATCATACATGCAGAGGAACAGGTGCATCTTTTAGAGGAACAATAAAATCAGGATGCAAAAATATGTCCCTTTATACTTGATCCTGCTTTCTAGTTGCATGGAACCGACCCCTCAGATCTCGAAACTTTCACTGAATATCATAATGCCAAATAAACATTTCAGCCAGAATAGATAGCAACCCAAGGGGGAAGCAGAATAAGTTTGTTAAATTATGTGTAGCTACATGTGCTTGTCTTCTCCCTGTGGCTTTAGTTAGCTTTTCAAAATGACAATTTGTTTTGGCTTAATTTTAATTAATTTTCTCTCAGTCTTCTTTTTTTTTATTTTAGGGAGGGAAAGAGAGAAAAAAAATTGGTGTGCCAGGACCTCAGCCACTGTAACCGAACTCTAGAAGCTTGTGCTATCTAGTGGGTATATACAACCTTGCACTTGCCCCTTCTTTGTGCATCTGGCTTATGTGGGATCTGGAGAGTTGAACATGAGTCATTAGGTGTTCCAGGCAAGTGCCTAACTGCTAAGCCTTTGCTGAAGCCCTGAATCTTCTTTTATTTTGGAATCTCTTTGTGATAAGCATTCATGTATCAAAATGAAAATCAAATGTCTATGGCTTGAAAAGATGTAAGTGCTGGTTGAGAAACTGAAGAACTAACCAGAGCATCAAGCATTATGAGTATGGGTAAAAGTCTCTTGCATATAAAGTATACTTTATGTGAAAAGAGATAGTTGCATAAAAACAAATTCACTTACAGAGGGGTTGCATCATAGCTGCTCCTCAAAATATTCTCTGGCCACTAAATGGCTGTAAAATTACAAAACTATTATATTTATACTATGGGATACAATCTGTAACATCTTTTGGTTGCATAAAGTGGGACTCAGACTAAAATATCAACTGTCATAGAGTTATTACGTACTTTGAGAAGCACATGGTTTCTTAGATCTGGCTCATTTCCCTGTCATATGTATAAATCTTCCAGTGAAATGTTAAGTACACATTGCTTTCCTTTCTTTCTCATTGTGTCTCCCTGTCTTATGAGCTGTTTTGCTCTTCTACCCTCTCCACATCATTGCACAAAGTATTTCAAGTCTTTAGCAACAGAGAATTCAGGAACTCATTGGATAGTTTATTTTACATTGCAAATGGGTCTCTCTCTTTCTTTCCTCATATCACACTTTCTCAATACAGTCCATATCAATGTGACATTAACTACCATTCAGCTTGTAACTGCTGTCTCTGAAAAATCTTAGAATATGCCTAAATAGTCTTAGTTCTTTTTCCAAAGTATGCAGCAAATGTACATACTTCTCACTGTGTCCCACTGTGGCCATGCTGGCGGGAGCCACCATCTCCTATCAATGGAAGGTTTCAGTAACCTCCTAATAGTTCTCCCTGTTTTGTTTGATCTTTCATCTCCCATGCTTGGATCTTAACACTGTATCTCATGGGATCAACATCCTTCAACAGTCAATTTCTTACTTCCCATCTCACTCAAAAGCATAACCTCTATAGCATCCTATGAAGCCTTCTATGGCACAGCCCTGCTAATTTCCCTACCTTCTTTCTCAGAACTGTCTTTTGTACCACCACAATGGTTTCCTTACAGTTTAGAGTGAAACGGGATGAGTTCTTCCTATTTCCTTTTACCCAGAATTCTCTTTCTCCCTCTCATGCCAGTTTTTATACAGCTTTGAATTTCGGCTCATTAAAATGAGTTCTACCATGATAACTCTCTTTAAAATTAGTACCTGTAAGCCGGGCATGGTGGTACAGGCCTTTAATCCCAGCACTCAGGAGGCAGAGGTAGGATAACTGTCATGAGTTTGAGGGCATCCTGAGCCTGCATAGTGTATCACAGGTCAGCCTGATGTGGAGCAAGACTCTACCTTGGAGAAAAAAAAAATGTTACCGGTAAGGTCTGTTTTTTGGTTTGCAGGAGCTTGGAAGTTGCTTAGAACCTGACCCTGGTGTGTGGTGATACGTAGGTCTTAAAAAAATACAATTTAGGCCAGACCTTTCTGCAATTATTCAAATTAGTCAGTCCTAAAACCTGCGTACCTTACATCACCTAAACATCCAAGAATAAATAAATAAATGACTGATTTTTCTCTTCCCACCTTCTACCTGTAGACAAACCTTAGTCTTTTCCCCTGTGGCCTTGTTTTTGACCTATATTAAGATTCTTCCTTAGTTCCTACATTTTCATGTTTGATCATGCTTGATACAAGGAAGCCCTGGGAATACTTTCAAACATTTATCCCAAGCACTTTGATACTTGATAGGATGATATGCACCTGGGCTCCTTTCCTCCGATTTGCTAGCTGTGTCCAAATGTGATGGTCAAACCTGGGAACCAGTTATCTGCAGCTTGATGGTTACTGTGTCTTGCGCTTTCTATCAGGTGCTGGTACAGATTTCCATTTTAAAATTGAGGAAATTGGGGAGCTTCTTTCTCCTTAGGGTACTACATACTCTAGGATAAACAGTGTTGGGAATAAGTTACAAGAAGCATTCAACTGGTTTCTCTGTTAGTGAACTACTAGGGATCCAACAGAGCACCTCCACATATAGAAATAGATTATGTCAGTTGTCTCATAAAGATCCCTCCAAAGGGGCTGGATAAATGGCTTAGCAGTTAAGTGCTTGCCTGTGAAGCCTAAGGACCCCAGTTTGAGGCTTGATTCCCTAGGACCCACGTTAGCCAGATGCACAAGGGGGCGCATGTGTCTGGGGTTCGATTGCAGTCGCTAAAGGTCCTGGTGCACCCATTCTCTCTCTCTTCCTCTCTCTCTCTCCCCCCCACACTCTCAAATAAATAAATAAAGATTAAACAAAACAAAAATTAAAAAAAGATTCCTCCAAAGACAGCAGGAGTAGCTACCCTGCTATTGCCACCGGGTAGATCTCACCCACTTGCCCATGAACAAGTGGTAGCTTGAAAGGCATTGAGGCTGTGTCATTTGTATGTAAATGTCTAGTGTCCAGGGTGTTACATACTGCTAGGGCAAACCATAGTCGCCTTTACTTTTCCTTCTGTATAGTTGCACAAATACTTTTCTTTCCTCTTTCTTTCTTTCTTTCTTTCTTTCTTTCTTTCTTTCTTTCTTTCTTTCTTTCTTTCTTTCCTTCCTTCCTTCCTTCCTTCCTTCCTCCTTCCTCCTCCCTCTCTCTCCTCTCTCTCTCCCTCCCTTCCCTCCCTCCTTCTTCTTTCTTTCTTTCTTTCTTTCTTTCTTTCTTTCTTTCTTTCTTTTTCTTTTTGAGGCAGGATCTTGCTCTAGCACAGGCTGACCTGGAATTCACTACATAGTCTCACAGTGGCCTCAAACTCATGGCAATTCTCCTACTGCTGCCTCCTAAGTTCTGGAATCAAAGATGTGTGCCACCATATATGGCTTGGTTTCTTTATTAATAATATTATTATTGAGAGAGGGAGAGACAGAGAAAGAATGGGTGCGCCAGGACCTACACGCTGCTGCAAATGAGCTCTAGACTGTGTTGGCCAATCTTAACTCTCAACTTGAAAAGATCTGGAATCAACTTAAAGCCTCACCTTCAGGTGGGTCTATGAGCATCTCCTGGTATTACTAACTGAGGGGAGAATGCCCTCTCCGAGAGTGACCTAGCCTTAAAGACAGGCCAGGCTGCCTGGCTGCAATTCTTGCTGGTAGCGCATCCGCCAGTGCAATGGCTGCTGTCCTCTGCGGCCGTCGGTCTCCAGCTTCTTCAGCGAGGCTCCCCTGGAATGTCCCAGGCCTTCAGATTGGCATCCAGCTAGGTGAACTGAGTAGAAGCAGGGTTCTTTGCCACTTCAGCATGCAGGCACCCAATGTTGGATGATCCCGTCCCTACTGTCTAAGCTAATCTAACCAACCTCCTTTTGCTCCCTCCGTCAGCTCTGTTCTAGAGAATGCTCATGATCATGACGCTGGCAAATGTTTTTGCCTTTCAGCTCTTGCCTACTTGCTACTGCTGACCTTCCTCTTCCAAACAAGCGGAGTAAGAGGTCCTGTTCTCATAGGCTGGTCACTCAATGTTGAACTCAAGCGTTGTGGTTTGACTGGATCTGTCTCCCGCGGGCTTGTATGTTTGACACTTGGTCCCCGCCTGTTGGTAACGCTGTCCGGAAAGGTTATGGAAACTTTAGGAAGTGGAGCTTGCTTCACCGGAGAAAGTGGGTCACTGCGGGTGGGACCTTGAGGTCTTATGGCCCTGCCCAGTTTTCTGTCTTCCCTACTTCCTGACTGTTGAAGCAGTGTGACAAATGTCTCCTTGTCCCGCCACCATACCTTCCTGCCAGAATGTTCTGTGTCCCTTCTTAACCTAAGCCAAAATAAACCCTTCTTCCCTTAAACTGCTGTCATGGTCACCGCAATGAAAACGTAACTAATGGGGCTGGGGAGAGGACAATATTGCCAATTCTGTCCACATATTCTGAAGCTGTGACTCGGTTCATTTTAAGTTCATGTAACACCCAATCCATGAACGCAGGGCTCTCATGTGATACCTCTTGCCAGCGGTAAAAGTCTCATGCTCAAAGAACTTTCAAAATGAAGCTGATTTCCACTGACGCATGTAGACCTCACAGGGCCCTGGAATTGTGTGGGGCACCCCGCAAAGGAAGGCTGCTACCCACAGCACTGGCTGCTCAGGACCAATAGGACCTTATCCAGTAAATAAATCACACACACACACACACACACACACATACACACACACACAATGATTGGGAATCGACAGGAAGCTTTACAAAGAAGGACAATTAAGTTCCTAAGCATAGAAGTGATTCACTAAAAGCATTGAGAATTGGGACCTCCTCAGCAGATCCTGCAAGGATCTCATGCTTCCACTCCATAAGCCTCTGTTTTCTAAATGTATTCGACACAGAAGGACATACTGGACATAAAGAGAACCTACGCATGAGTCTGTAAACCAGTGTGGACAGATAGTTGATGACCAGAGAGGCCTCTTTGATGAGCTGACTCAGAGGAACCTCAGACCTTTGCATAACCCTCGAGTTAGGGAAAAATTAAACAGTTGTATAACTCACACTGGAACAACCTTTTTATGCCCAGGCTGAATCCCCCCATCACCTACAATGGGTGATTAAAGTTTGCTATAAAGTAGTACTCTTAAAATTAAATATGATACTATAGAATATTTTTTAAAAATATTTTAAAATATATTTTATTTATTTATTTAAGAGAGGTGGGGGAGAGAGAGAGAATGGTCACACCAGGGCCTCCATCCACTGCAAATGAACTACAGATGCATGCCCCCACCACCCATGCATCTGACTTACATGGGTCCTGGAGAATCAAATCAGGATCCTTTGGCTTCGCAGGCAAATGCCTTCACTGCTAAGCCATCTCTCCAGCCCACTATGGAACATTTTAAGTAGAAATAACCATTCATTTTCTATTCACAAGATATTTTATCCAAATAAAATATGTAAATTGATTAAACTAAAAGTTGAAGCCGGGTGTGGTGGAGCATGCCTTTAATCCCAGCACTTGGGAGGCAGAGGTAGGAGGATCACCATGAGTTCAAGGCCATCCTGAGAATACACAGTGAATTCCAGGGCAGCCTGAGCTAGAGTAAGACCCTGGCTCAAAAAAGAAAAGAAAAGTTGAGAAAAACAAAAATAGGGAGAAAGGATTGTAAAAGTTGGGATCAGAAAATGCTCTTGAAAGGGCAGGTCAATGAGCCTTTCCCATCTTTGCTTAGAGTCATGCTGTGAGTTATACTCAGAAACAAAACCTGAAATTCTCCTGTGGAGCTAAAATACTGAAAACCTGGCTAAAAAACTCAGAAATCAAAGGAGAAATGGTGGCTAACATCCTAAGAAAATAATTAAAGGAAGCATGATAGAGAGAGAGGTTAAAAAAAAAAAATGCTTAGTTCTGGGTCAAAAAGAAGAGGCAAGTAAATAATATATATAAACACATTTGGTGTATTATAAATAAAATATTATAGGCATTCTAATATGAGCATATAATTAAATTTTAAAAAATCACTCCATTGCAAATTCAAAACTTCTATGATTAAATGTTATTGACTACAGCATATATACAAAGCAAATGCATATTTATATACTAAAAGAATTTACAGACAGAATAAATTTGCATACAAAAGCTAACTTTAGCCTTTTCCCACATATGCCAACTGGCAAAGCTTCACAGGCATAATAAATTCAATGGCTTGAGTTATAAGTATGTTAAAAAACTACAGTGACATTAAACTTCCTTCCTGTGGTAATCTTAAGAAGCAATAAAATATGAGATATGTGAAAATTAAGTATGCCTCAATTTAACTATAGTCTTCCCTAAAATGTTCATAGCCATAGGGCTCATGAGGTGTTCTTTATTAGACATGTATATTCTAACATAGAGAGACATAGGGAGGAATAAACCAAATCTCTCACACTCATAAAGTGGATTAAAATGAGAATTTATAGACTCTCCAATTAAAACAATTAATATTTTCAAATGCAAGCTAAAATTGGCCTCCAAAGATTAAAGAATAACCTGTCTTTGTTTTATTTTAATAACCCTACAATTACTCATAATACTTTTTACAGGTTTATGACTTACCTCAGAGTGTCCATATCATTATTTTCCCAAGGGCAGAAATTTCTAAAATTTCCTTCTATGGAAGAATCAATCTACCTCCTGTGATTGAGGAGAGCATATGTAATTTGCCAGTAAAGTTTAAGGAATACAAAGGAAAGAGTGGTATTTCTGGGAACTAGAAATCAGTTCTCATCTGGACAGCCTAGAGTAGACCCCATTTCCACATTTGGAAAGTAAAAGACCTTGAACTTCAGTAAAGCCTATTGAGGTCTTACTTCCTAGGGTTTTTTACTCTATCTAGGAAACATTTGCAGAAAAGCAGAGACTTAAAAATTCGAGGGTCCTAATCTGTTCTCAAAGAAATAATGGGCCTGTATTAATTCTTTTTAAAATTTTATTTCTACTTATTTATTTGAGTGAGAGAGAGAGAGAGAAAGAAAAAGAGGGAGAGGAAGAGAGAGAATGAGCATACCAGGGCATCCAGCCACTGAAAACTCCAGACATATGCACCACCTTGTGCATCTGGCTTACATGAATCGTGGGGAATCAATCACATGTAGGTTCTTTGACTTGCAGGCAAGTGCCTTAACTGCTAAACCATCTCTCCAGCCCAGTGTTAATTCTTTATTATGCATTACTAGAAAATAAAAACTAACTTGCTAGCTTAAACTAATGCAGTCTCTTATGCTATAGTTTTGAAGAACAGACTCTAGAACCTGTTCCATAAGGTTATGGAGTCTAGGTATTGGCATGGCTACATCCTTATGGACGTTCTGGAAGAGAACTATATTAGTCAGGGTTCTCCAGAGGAACAGAGCCGCTAGAATGAATTATATTAAAGAGGGAATTTATTACATTAGCTTACAGTATTACAATAGTATTTGCAGGCCCAAGACTCAAGGAACCCTGTAGCTGCTCAGTCCTTGTGGCTAGATGCCTCAGCAGTCCCAATCTGACACTAAATGCCTGGTCTTTAATCCATATGGGTCTTCAGTTGATGCTGGTCTTCAGTCCACACTGGTCTTCAATCCATACTGGCAGGCAGCAAGCAGCTCTGGCAGCCAAGTGGAAGGAAGGAAGGGGCTCTCTTCACCCAGGGCTTCCTTATATAAAGTCCACCCCTGAAAATGGCCACCCGCTCTGGGGGAAGGGCTCACTCTGAGGGAAGGACTTGCTCCTTCAGTTAATCCTTCCTGGAAGTAACCTCAAAGACCCACCTGAAAGGGATTTCTGTGGATTATCAAACAGATCAAGTTGACAACACCTTAACCATCACAAGAGGATATCTCCTAGCCTTCTCTAGAGTCTAGATATCTGCTCACTTTCCCTGGTATATCTCTTTACCATCATATTTCTTATAATCTCTAACACTTCTTTAGTCCACTCTGCTCCTAACAATTATATTTGGGACCCAGAAGGATCATCCAAAATAGATAATCTCATGATCTCACCATCCTTACAAGCTAATACTCACAGATTCTGAGGATTCAGACCTAGATAGATACAGCTTCAGGGACCATTATTCACATTATTCAGCTTACCATAAAACCATCCCACAAATCAAAAAATAAAAATTAAAAAAAGAAAGAAAGAAAAAAGAAAAGAAAAAGAAAACAAAGTGAAGTGAAAGAAAGGCTAGAAACCAAGAAACAAGCAGATTATGAAAGATTTAAAAGTTGGTAAAATTGGGCTGGAGGGATGGCTAAGTGGTTAAGGCACTTGCCTGCAAAGCAAAGGGCCCAGGTTCAATTCCTCAGGACCCATATTAACCAGATGCACAAGGGGCACACTTGTCTGGAGTTGGTTTGCAGTGGCTGGAAGCTGTGGCATGCCCATTCTCTCTTTCTCTCTCCCTCTTTCTCTGTCAAATAAATGAATAAATAAAAATACTTTTTAAAAACTTGAGGGACTTCCAGTTAAGATGGCTGTGTAGGTACCTCGCCAAAGCAGTGTAGGCAGGAAAAGCCAAAAAAAAAAAAAACCCAGCAAAACACACACTTTTACTAAAAAGTGAGGTGTATAGGAAATTGAAACAGCAGCAGAGAAGTAGGAGAGATCCAGAGCATCCAGAGCCCACACGGCAGAAGCAGCTCCAGTGGGCGGGTCCACGTGCCAGTCAGCAGCGGCAGCTGCGGCGCTCGGCTTGAGCGGCAGGAAAAGCAAGACGAGGGGATTTTCCATTCACACCGGAGCTCTCCGTAACTCAAGAAACGTGGACAACCACGGTGAACAACGGAGGAGCAGATCACGAGGTAGAAAAACATGTGGAAAAGTGAGCAAAGTGAGCAGCATCGGCTCCCTCCCCTTCCGACTGCCAGAGTCCGGCCCATGGGAACAGTGCACAGCAGTCCAGGGACCCGCCACGCATACTGAACTGACAGAGCACCAAAGAGACCCAATCAAGAGTGCAGCTGAGACCAAAATCATCCCAAAAGGTAACTGGGATTACACCAGATTAGTACCCGCCTAATAAACCTGGTATATATGCCTGAACCAGAAGTGCTAATTGCACCTTCCATATCAGGATAAGTCATATGTTAAATCAGATGGATGGTCAAATTTGCCATCCTTAAATAAGCTATAGTTTGGGCTTGTTATTTGCTGCTTCTTGAATTATAGTGGTTTTGTTTACTCTTCTGTTATACATTAGGGAAGAGTCTCACCTGGTCACAAGCTGACTTGGAACCCTCTACAGACCAGATGTCTTTAGCAGCAGCGGTGACAGATCCAGCACTGGCAGCTTCAGCAGCAGCAGTCACGGTTCCAGCAGTGGGGGTGCCAATCTGCAGGGCCATAGTTGCCAGCCTCGGTTTGCACCACAGGAAAAGCCAGTGACCAGCTCCAGAAATCAAGACAGCAGCCCAATGACCTAGCCAGCAACTTGACTGAGACCAAAATCATCCAAAAAGGTAACTGGGATTGATTGCACCAGGGAAGGGTCTCACTTGGTCACAAGCTGACTTGGATCCCTCAACAGACCATAAATCTTAACCTCTTGGTTGATAGAGGATCTGGTTGTGATAATAAGTACTCTTGCAAAAGTATTCGGTGCTGATTTTGATTGAAAGTGTACAATGTTTAGTTCAATTTTAGAATCCACCTGTATTTTATTCCACTTAGCCTACTTGAATACTCCCATAGCAGGGAAACTCAACCCCTAGGAACACCTTTGTAGATACTCTGGGAGCCTTAAGAGCCACACCTAACACCTCAAGCTCCTATCCTGAAGATATATAACATCAAATCAATTGATACAGCTAAGAATACCTAGCTAGCTAGAAAACACAAGCATTAACTTAACCCAATATGCAAAAAATATACATTATAACACAAGAAACACTAAAAAGCAGGATGATATAAATCCACCTAAAAGTATTAATGCATCAGAAATGACCTCCAGTGAGAACGAGTTAGAGGAAATGCCTGAGAAAGATTTCAAAAGAATGATTGTAAATATGTTCAAAGAAGTCAGAGAACAAATCAAAGGAGTCAAAGAGGAAATCAAAGGAATCAAAGAAGACACAGGACACCAATTTCAGGAAATAAAGAAGACAATATAATACATAAATAAAGAAATAGAAATAATAAAGAAAAACGAGTCAGAATTGCTAGCAATGAAGAACACAGTTAAAGAAATAAAAAACTCTGTAGAAAATCTCACCAGTAGAATGGATGAAGGAGAGGACAGAATATCTAAGCTAGAAGACCAGGTGGCAGATCTAATACAGGCCAACAAAGAGAAAGACAAACTTATAGAAAAGTATGAGTGAGAATTTCAAGATATTCGGGACACTATGAAAAGATCAAATATAAGAATTCAGGGCATAGTAGAAGGAGATGAATTCCACTCCAAAGGCATAGTAGGCATCTTCAACAAAATCATAGAAGAAAATTGGTAAAGAGTTGCCAATGCAGATACAGGAAGCCTTTAGAACCCCAGCCAGACAAAACCTGGAAAGAACCTCTCCTCACCTTATTATGATCTGGAAGTCTTAGCCATAGCAATAAGGCAGGAGACATAAAAGGGATACAAATTGGAAAAGAAGAGATCAAGTTATCATTATTTGCAGATGACATGATTCTATACATAAAGGACCCTAAAGTGAGATTCCATCTCACTCCTGTCAGATTGACTATCATCATGAAAACAAATGATCATAAAGGTTGGTGGGGATGTGGAAAAAGAGGAACCCTTCTACACATCTATAAATGGTGGGAATGCAATCTGGTCCAGCCATTGTGGAAATCAGTGTGGAAGTTCCTAAAACAGCTAAAGATTTATCTACCATATGACCCAGCTATAGCACTCCTAGGCATATATCCAAAGGAATCATCTCATTTCCTTAGAAGTACGTGCTCAATCATGTTTATTGCTGCTCAATTTATAAAAGCTGGGAAATGGAACCAGCCTAGATGTCCCTCAATTGATGAGTGGATAATGAAGATATGGCACATTTATACAATGGAGTTCTACTCAGCAGTAAAGAAAAATGAAGTTATGAAAAAAATGTTGGTAGTGTTATAGCCTGTCACACCAGTGATTAAAAAGAATAAAAGAATATATAGGGCTGGAGAGATGGCTTAGCGGTTAAACGCTTGCCTGTGAAGCCTAAGGACCCTGGTTCGAGGCTCAGTTCCCCAGGTCCCACATTAGCCAGATGCACAAGGGGGCGCACGCGTCTGGAGTTCGTTTGCAGAGGCTGGAAGCCCTGGCGCGCCCATTCTCTCTCTCTCCCTCTATCTGTCCTTCTCTCTGGGTCTGTCACTCTCAAATAAATAAATAAATAAAAATTAAAAAAAAAGAATATATATATATGTGTGTGTGTGTGTGTGTGTGTATGTATGTGTATTTATATATTTCTCAGACTTTCTTTTACATTCTTTTGAGAGCAGGAAGGTCAGTTTTTATTCTGAACATGACTGGATTGACAGGGACCTAGAGCATTAGTGAGGAACATTTTTAAGTGATTCTGAACCATTTCCAGAAAGACTTAATCGAGAGGGAAAATCTATTCTAAATGTGAATAAAACCAGCCCATGTGCTGTGGTGTTGGCGGGTGGGGGGGGGGGAGGAGAAAGAAAGCTGAGAAGAATCCTTCATCTGTGAAACATGCCTGAGGACACAATGTGACCAGCTACTTCATGACTCCTGTTGCTTTCCCCAACATCATGGACTGTGTACCCAAATAATTAGCCAAAAATAAAGCCTTCCTTCCTTAAGTTTCTTTTGTCAGATATTCTGTCATGGCAATGAGAAAAGTTAGAGCATATAATAATTTTGGAGTTTAACTTAGCTATTTTTATATAAAATGTATCATTACATTGGACTCAAAAATTCTCCAGTTTTAAATGTATCCTACTGACATGTCTGTAAAAACCTTACCTCCGTAATATTCAAAGATACTTACTCTGACATTATTTATAATGCCAAAAGTTGGAATTTCTGTAATCACCAGTGATAGAAAGCTTGATTAAATATATTTTGATATAAACTCACAAAGGAGCTTTTAAAAATGAAAAATATTTACAAAAGATTATAATTGTATGATATAGTTAAGACACAGAGAAAATTAATCTTTTGTGTTACAATAATAGATTGTTTATTAATTGGAGTGGACATTTTATTTTTCTGGAAGCACATATAAGAAACTATCAACAGCAATTTCCTTTAAGACAGACTCTGTGGGGAAGAACGTGTTTCCTCAATGACTTATGCTCTTCCTGTTCAGTTCAAAGTTTCAACCCATTTGTTTATGGAGTTATTAACTGAGCATCCTTGATACCAGCCTGCCAATTTGAACAAAATTTGTACAAAATAGGTTACTGATGTCTCTCCCAGCTTCCATATCTGTAAAATAGCTTAATTAAAGTACTCTATCCAAAAAGCTTCATCAGAGGACTAAGTTCAATGAACATAGTGCCTATCACTTGCAAATTCCCAAAATATTTTTGTTTTTTATTTTATAATTCAGTAAGATTATTCAAAGTTAGTGATGTTAATAAATTTACTTATTAAAAATATGATGCCTATGAAACTTGTGCATTTTATTTCATTTAGGTAATCCCCATATTTTAATTAAGGCTTATTAAGTTCTATTTTTTCATGTGTGTGGAGTGTGTATGCATATTCATATACACGTAGGCACACTTGTATGTGGATGCATGTGTGCATGTGGAGGCCAGAGGTGGACATTGGGTGTCTTAATTGCTGTCCACTTTATTTACCCAGGCAGATCCCTCACTGGAACCCAGAGTTCACCAACATAGCTAATCTGCCTATCAAGCTTTCCCTGTGGATTTCCTGTCCCTGCCTCCCCAGTACTGGAATGACAGGTGGGCCTCTATCCCTCCAGCATATATGTGGGTCCTCACAATCTGAATTTTGCTTCTTATATTTGCATGGCAAGCAATTTAATCACTGAGCTATCTCCCCAGCCCTAAATTCTATTTTTCAGTTGCAAAAAATTATTATTATCTCAGGCTGCACAGTAATATGAAGCCTAGTAGGTATTTGGGAAACGGAATTTATAGCACAAAAGATTGTGAAGAATACTTTTCCAGTGTTTTAGAATATACAAAGCAGGTTTGAGGGTCATTTAATTGTTTGTGTTTAGAAGAATGTTATACTGCTAAGATACAGGTAATTTGAGAAGGGCATTGGTATACAATGGGCAGAAGAGGCTCTGGCATAATACTTTACATATGAAGTAATATGATCCTCAATTCAAATGGAGGACACCAGGGAAGAATAAGGTTGAATAGACATGGGAGCTGGTAATAAATTGAACAATGTGATGAAAAGAAATTGTGCATTAAGAATTCCCACTGGGAAATCTGATAGGATGGGTACCGTAGAATCCCACATACTTTGCTAATACACAAGGGAGGAAAAACTAAAGTCTGGTACTTATAGATGGTTTTGCACCATATACTATTATTGAGAGGTTGCAAAATCAGGCAAATTTGTAACACAAATGTCATGTAACTCCAAATTGACAAATATTTGTAAAAGCATTTCTTACCCCTAGCCATCAAGGAAATGCAAAGCAAACCTACTCCAAGATACCAATTCACCCCAGTCAGAATGACTATCATCAAGAAAACATGGGTTCTGGGGAATGGAACCTGGGTCCTTTGGCTTTGCAGACAAACACCTTAACCACTAAGCCATCCCTCCAGCCCTATACTTGCTACTTTCTATAGATCCACCAACCAGGTTTCTAAATAGTCCAGTCAAACTGCTGTGCATTAGGTTTCAGCTGCTGTAGTAAGGAAGAGAGCAGAAGGTGGAAGGAGTGAGAGCTGGTAAGGCTTTCAAGAAGACCGCAGATCTTCCTGCACTTCCCTGCAACTCCATGATTCGGAAAACAAAACACAAGCACGTGGCAACAGGAAGAAATGGGAAGTCTGACAGGCGTGTGAGAGAACAGCAAATATCAGAGACCAAAAGAAATCTTTAAATACTAAGATTTACATTTCTAAAAGAAAAAATAAACCTTAGCATAGGGAACTAGGCAAAATCAGAGAGAAAAGGGAGAATGTTCTACACACTGGGCTTTTAAGCAGAATAAAAGTACATAAGTGCACATTCTGATGCTGCAAAAATATAGTAGCTTAAGACAAGAGATTTGAGAGCTGCACAGCAAGCAGATGTGGGAGAAGGGGCCCTCTCTACTTCCTGGTTTACTGGGCTGTGGTGGGGAATTACTTAAGGGGGTCTTGCAGTCAGACATTGGAGCAGGGAGAACAGAAGTGTCCCTCCACTTCCTGACTTACAAGACTGTGGTGGGGAATTAATTCAGGGGATCCTTAAAATCAAACCACTTGGGCAGGGAGAGGAAAACCTCTAATTTCATATCTCCAGACTCCACAGCCTCGTATTCTCTACCGGTTAATCAAGAAACCCCTCTGAGAATCAGGGTAGTCTGAGGAAAATGGTTATGACTTCAAAACCAACTCATGGACTCAAGTCTACTGTGGTGGGAAGTGAGGGCTGCAATGCAGAGGAAATCCAGAGGGAATCTGGAGAGCTGCAGAGTGATCTCCAAGGAAGGGAAGGAGATCAGGTGTGTGTGGATATAAGGGGTGTAGGACATGCTAGCATGAACTTCAGCATTACCAGGGCAGACAGGATCACTCAGCACCCCATGCCTCACCCTTCCTTTCAGTGTGAATTACATTGTTCTGACGACTTCCCATGCCCTCAGCTTGCCAGAGACATTTGGTAGGAGTGCAGGCCCTGTTTGGGCAACTCCCATACCTGCACAGGAAGAGCTCTTCTGACACCAGAGTTATCCAATCAGGTTGTCCTTAAGTTCAGCTAGCTGAAGCAGTTTAGCGACAGTCCCTATACCCTCTACCTTGTTGTGCTTGGATACTGAAACCACTGGTAAAGATTTGGCCTATGAATAGTCATAGTGTGCCACAGCTGGGAAAGGCAACACAAGGCTCAGCCTACAAACATCATCTGTCACCTAAACCTGTTTGAAAGAAAATGACCAATAATTTCTGCCTCCCATTCCAGGTAAACTGCAAAATGACAAGCCTGAGGGAAGGGGACAGATAATCTCCATCTTCTTCTATGTCCTCTCCTATTTTGATTCTTTCCTCCTTTGAACAGTCCCAGCTCTCTCCTTTTTTATTGCTTAGGTTTTAATTAGTTTAATATTAATAAATTTGAAATGTCTAATTCATCCTCTAACTGTATGAGCTCCTTTCTATTAAATCTTATTAAGGTGTCATTGGTATGTCCTTTTTTATCTGATTTGAATATCTGGTTTGATTTTGAACTGTGTTTTCATTACTACTGTCTGATTCCTATTGAGTGAAGGATAACAGGAATTGCAATCCTGAGAGAAGGCTGCCCACTAAAGGGACCAGGATAAGAACAACTGAAAGTGGTACTCATCCAAGAATGTGCATAAACTGCAATATATAAACACAAGAATTCTGAAAAAGCAACACTTCGATCACCAAATTCTTAGATATTGAAGTGATTGAAATGACAAAAAATTTTAAAGTCTAGTTTTAATAATAATTAATTTCTATACGAGGACTCTGAAGAATTAAACAAAGAAGTCAGTTCAAGACATGGATTAGAAGTTCAGCAGAGAAGTTGATATTCTGAAGGAAAAATGGAAATGTTGAAAATAAATTCAATTGATTCAATAAAAAAAAAAAATTACAGTGGAAAGCACCAGCACTAGAATAGGCCAGCAGCGTAGGGGTGGCAAGGATGAAGACAAGGTTGAGACACTGATGCTCAGAAACAGCGCCATGAACAAAAGTACTAGTAATCCTGACCACAGCTTTCAAAACTCTTGGAGATAGTATTTTTTTAAGGCTATTCTCTTTTAAGAAACCACACCCATGCTCTTAAGTGTGCCTTATGTTCTGGTTCTCCCAGAGTGTTTCTCTTTTTCTTTACACTTAGGCTTAAGTATATGTTTAAAAAATCATTTTAGTGTTGGACAGAAGGCTTACCAGTTAAGGCGCTTGTCTGAGAAGCCTAAGGACCCAGGTTTGATTCCCAAATACCCATGTAAGCCAGATGCACAAAGTAGTGCCTGCATCTGGTGTTTGTTTACAGTGAATGGAGGCCCGGACCTGCCCATTCTCTCCCTCTATATGCCCCCTCTCTCTTTCTCCAATAAATAAATAAATAAAATATTTTTAAAAAGTAAACTCCAAATCAGCTTTTTAAATCCAAACTTAAAAATTCATGGAGTAGAAGTAGGAAGTGTTATATGAATGGTATAGAAAACTTCAACTTAAATTACACTTAATTTAATTTTCTCAGTTGATAAACATAAATATGTAAGTTTTAAGAATCTCCAAATAGACATTGCCAGAAATGAACATTTCTTGTCACATTATTGTTAACATGCTAAGAGTGTAGAACAAATAAAGAATATTTGAAGCTGCAAGAGAAAGGCATTGGTATGCTTATAAAAGCAAGCAAATCAGAATTACAAACATCTCACTAAAAACCTGAACTAACCGAAAACCATACAATGATGTATTCAAGCCCTGAGTGTAAGTAACTGCCAACCGATATTATTATATCCAGCAAAATGATCCTTTAACATCAATGGAGAAATGTAAAGATTGCAAAATAATTACAAACTAAGAGAGCTTATGAGGATTAAGCCAAAAGTTACTTAAAGAATCTCACACATAGATAAGGGAGTTTAGATAACAGTAGATTTCACAAAAGGTATAGATGAACAAATTAGAAATAGGGAATAATCAAACATGTTCAATTTAGGAAATGAGAAAATGCCTGTCATGAATAAGGGAGAAAGAAAAGATTTGTATCTGACAAAATAGACTTTGAGTGAAAATTACTCAAAAGAAATAAAGTAGTTCACCATTTACAAATACAGGACAAAAGCTACCAAGAAAATAGAATGGAAAATATATGCACCAAAAGTTAGTGCATACAATTTCATAAAACAAACACTAGTGGGCATGGAAGGATAGGTAAGTCCAGATAACAACATTTTGGATTTCAGTACCCTCAGTACCATATTCTCATTAACAAAAAGGTAACCCAGATTTAATAAAAAAAAATCAATAAAGAAATATCGGAGTTAAACTTTCCATAGATTTGAATTTAGCAGACATTTACAGACCATTCCAACCAACAACTGAAGAAAATGTATTAGGCTCAGTAGCCTTGGGAAATTTCCAAAATAGATTACACTTTAGATCATGCCCCCCAAAAGAGAAATTATTTCTTACACCTTGTTGTGTAATAATGGAACAAAACTAGGACCAAATGGAGAAAAACCACATAATACATATAAACAGCAAGAGATTTAACAATAATCTTTGGAACAATAAGTAGAGCACTAAAGAAATAAGGAAGAAAAGTGAAAAATTCCTAGAATCAATTGAAAATGAAAGAAATAGCAAAACAATAAAAAGATAAAAAAATATAAAAATTTAAAAACAGCTTAAGAATAAATTTAACCATAGATATTTGTTAAAGTTTCTGCAACAAGAATATACAGTACCATAGAAATCATAACCTATGCTAGGACATTAAAAGATATTTCTCAGAATTAATAATATTAAAATGGCCAAATTAGGAGACTTCTGGTCAAGATGGTGTCTGCCTAACTGTGCCACAACTCCCAGGAAGGAGAGGCAAGGAATTAAGAAGTCACTGGGTTTTTCAGGAGACAGCAATCTTTAATAGATCACCAGTGGGAGGGTATCGAGGGGCAAAAAAGGGAATTGGCTGATTCCCAAGCTCTTGGGTAACCCACCAGTCCCCCAACCCCCACAAGCAGCTGACCTAGCCAGAGTCCCAGCTTCAGGCTACTCTTGAACTAACTGCAGGAAAGATGACCCAGGCCAGTGGTTACACTGAGCCACCAGGCACAGGTGATTGTCCAGATCCACTGCACCCCCAGCCTGCAAGTTCTCAGATCTGTCCCCCAGCCCCACCCCCACCCCACTGTCCTCAGAACCCCACACACTTCGATCCCTCGGCATTCTGCCCTTGCCTACTGCCACTTCAGAGCCAATCCACTCCTCTCTGCACCCCACCCTTGACTTCAACCCAACCCACTCAGCCCTGTCTGCTTGTGACTTTGGAGCACTCCACTCTGCTCTGCCCCCACACAACTTCTGACCTGCCCTATTCTGCTCGGCCCCAACCCAACACAACTTCAGACCTGTTTTGCCCCACCCTGCTTTGCCCCTTGGGACTGCTGACCCCTGCTGCTCTGCCAAATCCCCCATGAATTCACATCCTCTCTGTCCCTGCCTCCAGGCACATTCCACCCCCATGAAGTGGTACCTCCTCTCCCACCCATGGTGAACCTGTATAGTCCCATTCTCCCTGCTTCCACACTGTGATGGGAAGACCACAAAGCAAAACAAATAGCATAAAAAATCAAATGCAAGTAAATCCAATAAGATCTCCCAGTCATACAATGCATGTCCTTAATTAAAACATAAGAAAGACAATAGGCTCAGAACCCCAAAATGGAGTTATGAGCAATGCAACCCTGACCAAGCTACTGGTAGAACTTGCAGGAAAGCAAAAAAAAGGACTGATAATTGTGTGGATGCTGCCATCACTAGACTAGACCTAATAGATAAGAAAATGGGAAGGGTCCAAAAACAGTTCAAGGATATAAAGGAAAATGAAAAAAAAAAAAAAGAGGACCTTAAAAAAAACAAAACAGCTGGCTATACTAAATGAAGACATAAAGAAATGCAAGGATGAATTCCAAGAGGCATCAAAGAAATCAGAAAATGATGTGAAAAGAGAACTTGGCAAAGGACTGGAAACCATACACAGAAAAGTAGTAGAAAATGCAAACATAATTGAACAAGCCAAAAACTCTTTAGAAGCTCTCAAAAGTCAGCCATGTGGAGGATAGAAACTCAGATCTAGAAGACAAAACAGAAGAAACAGTTAGAGAGTACAAAAGTTTCAATAAGTTCAAAAATTTCTGTGAACAGAACATGAAGGAAATGTGGAATACCCTTAATCATCTTAACATTTAGATCATGGGAATACAAGAAGGGGAAGAAACTCATATCAAAGGCATGGAGAAACTATTTTAAAAAATAATTGAAGGAAACATTCCACTCTCTCAAAAGAAAGGTCCATCATGATACAAGAAGCTAACAGAATTCCAAACAGATTGAGATGAAAGGAGAAACTCTCCAAGACATATTATTACCAAGACTCTAAACATTGACATCAAAGAGAAAGTCCTAAAAACAGCTAGGGAAAAACAACACAACACATTTAAAAATAACCCCATCAGAATCGCTTCAGACTTCTCAATGGAAACCCTGAAAGCCAGAAGGGCCTGTAATGGAACACTGCAAACTCTAAGAACCTATGGCTTACAACCCAAACTACTATACCTAGCAAAAGTATCCCTCATAATCAGTGGTGAAAGAAAAACCTTCCATGACAAAACTTAGCTTTATAACTAAATGAACACAAAACCAAACCTACAAAGGAAAATCTCCAGGCAGAAGAATCAAATAATCAACCTCAAGTGCCTACAAGAAGCAGGCCACAATAACCAAAATCTGAAAATGCACAAAATGCTTCAAAGTTCATGAAAATATCAAACCACATAAGCCAACATAATATGGCAGGGATAAAATCATACCTCACAGTCATTACTCTAAACATCAATGCCATCAAGAAAACACAAGATAAAAGGGTGGATCAGAAAATTAGACCCCTCAATCTATTGTCTTCAAGAAACCCACCTCCCCCTAAACACAGACACCTCCTCAGGGTGAAAGGCTGGAAAATAATAATCCAAACAAATGGGAATAAGTAAAAAGCAGGCACAGCCATACAAATATCTAATAAAATAGACTTCAAACCAAAAAGAAACAAAAAAGACAAAGGCCACTTCCTACTGATCAAGGGAACAATACAGCAAGAAGATATCACAATTATCAATCTTTATGCACCAAACACAAGGATACCACAATTCATAAAACAAAAGCTATTCAACAATAAAACAAAAATAAGCACCATCAGCATCATGGTTGGGGACTTCAATATATCATCATCAGCAATAGATAGATCATTCAAAGAGAAACTTAACAGGGAAGTGAGAGAGCTCAACAAAATCATACAACATTACTTAATGCATAACTATAGAACATTCCATCCCCAATCCATGGACCACAATTTCTCAGCAGCCCATGGAACCTTCTCTAAAGTAGATCATATACTGGGTCACCAAGCCTATCTCCATATATTTAGGAAGATTGACATAATCCCCTGCATGATATCAGATCACAATATTACATTGATAGAAATTAACAGCAAAACACCCACCAAAATCCCATCGGCTCCTGGAAACTGAACAGCACACTTTTAAACAATAAATGAGTAGGGGATGAAATAAAAAACAAAATTGAGAAATTTCTAAAAACAAATGACTATGAGAACACATCATACCAAATCTTGTGGCACACAATGATGTCAGTCCTCAGAGGAAAATTCATAGCACTAAATGCTTTCATAACAAAGACAGAGAAATCCCAAATCAATTACCTAACCATCCACCTAAAGGCACTGGAAAAGCAAGAAGAATCCAACCAAAAAAATCTCGGGATGGAAAGAAATAATTAAGATCAGAGCAGAAATTAATGAATTAGAAACTAAGAAAACAATTAAGAAAAATAAGGAAATAAATAGTTAGTTCTTTGAAAAAGTAAACAAGATTGACAAACCCCTGGCCAATTTGATCAAGCAAAACAAAAGAGGTGTTTCAAACTAACAAAATTAGAAATGAAAAAGGAGAGATCTCAGCAACATAAGTGAAATTGGGAGAATCATTAGGTCTTACTTCCAAAACCTCTACTCCACAAAACTGGAAAATATGGAGGAAATGGATAAATTCCTAGACATATACCATTTACCAAAGTTAAACTCAGAGAGCAGATTAATCTCCTAAAGAAACCTATCACACCCTTCCAAATTGAAAAGGTAATAAAAAACCTCCCCCAAAAGAAGAGCCCAGGACCAGATGTCTTCTCAGCTGAAACCTTCATGGAAGAACTGAAACCAATCTTTCTCAAACTGTGCCACCAATTGGAGAGCAGGGAAAGCTCCCCAACTCCTTCTATGAAGCTACTATATCCTAATACCAAAACCAGGCACTGATGCTACAAGAAAAGAAAACTACTGGCCTATTTTCCCAATGAATTTGGATGTAAAGATCCTGAAAAAAAATCCTTGCAAACTGAATCCAACAATATATCAAATCCATTATCCACCTTTATCAAGTGGGCTTCATCCAAGGAATGCAGGGGTGGTTCGAAATATGGAAATCTGTCAGTGTAATACACCACATAAACAAGGATAAACACAAAAAACACATGATCATTTTGATAGAAGCAGAAAAGGCTTTTGACAAAATACAATGTCACTTCATGATCAAAACATTAGAGAGAATTGGCTTGATTGGTTTATATCTTAACACTATAACAGCTATGTGAAAAGTTCCTAAAGCCCAAATAATACTTAATGGAGAGTGACTGCAGGAATTCCCATTGAGATCAGGAACATGATGGGGTGTCCACTATCAACTCTGCTCTTCAATATAGTACTGGAAGTCCTAGCTCAAGCAATAAGACAGGAGAAAGAAATAAAGGGGATACAATTTGGAAAGGAAGAAGTTCAGTTAGTGCTATTCACAGATGACATGATTCTATATGTAAGAGACCTGACAGCCTTCATTCTAAAACTCTTAAAGGTGATAAATTCCTTCCACAAAGTAGCAGGATACTAAATTAATGCATAAAAATGAGTA
Organism: Jaculus jaculus; assembly: GCF_020740685.1. NCBI lineage: Eukaryota > Metazoa > Chordata > Mammalia > Rodentia > Dipodidae > Jaculus > Jaculus jaculus. The sequence goes on from NC_059103.1 coordinate 191,895,806, forward strand.
GCCTTTCTATATGCAAATGACAAAGGTACAGAGAAAGACATAGGTGACATTGTCCCATTTTCAATAGCAAAAAAAAAAAAAAAAGAATAAAATACCTTAGAATAACATTAACCAAGAAAGTGAAAGATCTATAAAATGAAAACATAAAACCACTCAAAAAAGAAATTGAGGAGGACATAAGAAAATAGAAAGACTTCCCATGCTCTGGGATAGGCAGAATTAACATTGTGAACATGGCAATCCTACCAATGGCCATCTACAGATTTAATGCAATTCCCATCAATACCTCAATAGCATCCTTCACAGAGATTGAAAAACTGATCTCAAAATTCATATAGAAAACCAGAAGGCCTCAGATATCCAAGCATATCCTCAGCAATAGAAACACCTCTGGAGGCATCACCATACCTGATCTAGAGCTATATTACAAAGCCATAATAATAAAAACAGCATGGTACTGACATAAAAACAGAAGTATAGACCAGTGGAATGGAATCAAGGACACGAACTTTGGGTCAAGTAACTACAGCTACTTGATATTTGACAAAGGTCCTAACAATATTGGCTTGAAAAATGACAGTATCTTTAACAAATGGTGTTGGACAAACTGGATAACCATATGCAGGAAATTGAAACTTGATCCACACACTTTACCATGCACAACAATCAAGTCAAAATGGATCAAAGACCTCAATATAGCACCAGAAACTCAGCTACTACTGGAAGAATATCTAGGAGGTACATTCTATGATTTAGGAATGGGAAAAAATCTTCCTGAACAAAACCCCAGTAGCTCATGAACTTAAACAATCACTCAACCAATGGGAACATATGAAGGTGTAAAGTTGCTTCACAGACAAACACACAATAAGCAGAGCCAATAGATCACCCACAGAATGGGAGAAAATATTTCTGGTTATTCAAGTGACAGAGGCCTAATTTCTAGAATCTACAAAGAACTCAAAAACCTAAACAATAAAAAGTCAAACAACCCATTCACAAAATGGAGCAAAGAAATGGATAGGGAGTTCACAGAGGAAGAAATACAAATGGCAAACTCACACTTAAGGAAATGTTCATCATCCCTAATCATCAGGGAAATGCAAATTAAAACAACTATTAGATTCTTACCCCAGTAAGGATAGCAAACATCAAAAAATCAAATGCAAATAAATGCTGGAGAGGATGTAGAGAAATAGGAAGACTTATCCACTGTTGGTGGGACTGTAAGATGGTACAACCACTTTGGAAATAAATATGGAGACTCTTAAAAAGCTGACTATAGAGTTACCAACAGACCCACTTATTCCTTTATTGGATATGTACCCTAAAAGCTCCATGCCTCTGCTCAGAGAGATTTGCACAACCCTCTTTATAGCTGCTCAATTCATAACAGCCAAGAGAGGGAACCAACCAAGATGCCCATTATTAGATGAATGGATGACTAAGATGTACATATCTTATGTACATATGTACATACATGTACATATCTACATGATGGAATTCTACACAGCAGTAAGGAAAAATGACACAATGAAACTTGAAGAAAAATGGCCAAACCTGGAACAGATCATTTTCAGTGAACTCACCCAATCACAGAAAGATAATTGCTGCATAGTGTCACTCATCTGTAACTCCTAACCTGAATCTACCCAACTTGCCAACATACCCAGCAAGCATCTAGAGGACTGGAAAGAAGGGAGGGTGGGGAGAGGAGAGGGTAAGGGAGGGAGTGGGGGACACAAAATCTGGACCTAAATGTCAATGTACCATGAAACAATGCATCCTAAAAGACAGACCAAATGGTTGAACCTTCACCAGGCCCTTAGAAGGAACACCAGATTCACAAGGCCCTGCAGAGGGTATGACACAAACTGACCATTATCTCCTCCTGTTTCTGTTTCTCTCTCTCCCTCTCTCTTTCTCTTTCTCCCTCTTCTCTCTCATCTCTCTATCTCTTTTATAACACTTATCCCTTTCTGCTTTCTCTTCTTGGGTGCTGACCTGTAACTCATGGTACCAGCTGGCAGATATCATCCACAATGAGCTTTTGATCAGAGAGGCCTACAAGGTCTCCCAAAAGAAAACAGATTTATGTCAGATCACTCGATGACCCACCATGGGTTAGTGGTAAGACCCTACTGCTGAAGACACCATATACTGTTGGCACATATCATGGAGCAATGCGGCTGGAAGCTGGAAGACAGTCAGTCCCCAGATAGCATGTCTAGTGCCAGAAGGTGCTACATAAGCGACAGGGGGAAAATGACCAATATCTCTCCAACCAACGCAGGGTCTAACCTACCTAGCAGCACAAGTGCAATAGTGGCACTCAGCCATGGTGGGAAAGCAACTGCTCTCAATTTGGCTAACTGATCTGCTCAGTGGAATGGAACCCATAGCTAGAGCTGGAAAACAAGTCAGAACTATATCCAACAATGAGCCTGCTCTCCATTAAACTCTCTCTAAAGAACAATGGTTATCACATTTACTTGGGGCTATCTTTACTCTCCATTAGAGAATATGTTTCTCTTTTTCAGATAGACAGATTCTAAAGAGAGAACCATCCCATCATACCTCAAAAGGGCCCCAGCTGAAACTAAGACTCATTGGGGAAACATGCAAGAATGCTGTTTTCTTGGCGAATCGGAAACCAGCAAAATGCTGATGCAGATGGACACAGAGAACAATCATCCCCTACCAAACCAGAGACACAGAGTCTCCCAAGACCTCAACACTGAAGCAGACCTAATATGAACCCAACATGGCTCAGGGAAATTTGCGTAAGAGGAGGCAGAAAGAATGTCAGAGCCACACGTTGGGTGATGACACGCAGAGACATTTCCTCCTACCCAAAACTAAAGGCTAACCCCACAATGCATGGCCCATATACCCAGACAACGAGGGTCCCTGTGGAGGGAGGAGGACAGGAGAGGAGGCTAACAATGTTACCAACTTGACTGTATTCACTGACTACAAAAATAAAAAAAAATTAAAATTAAATATATGGCCAAATTACCAAAACTGATGCATACTCAATACACTCCCCATCAAAATTCTGGGCCCCTTCACAGAAAAAGAACAAATAATCCTAAAATTTATCTAGAACCCCCCTCCCAAGTATTAAATAGCCAATGCAATCTTGAACCAAAAGAGATATTGATATCACAATCCCTCATTTCAAACTACACTTCAGGACCATAGTGATTTCAAAAATGTATGTATATGGAACAAAACAGAAAAAATAGACCAACGGAATAGAATATAAAATCAAATAATAAGTCCATACAGCTACAGCCACCTTATTCTTGACAAAACTTCCAAAAACATAAAATAGAAACTAGTGGTTCTCTTTAATAAATAGTAGTAGGAAAACTGGATGTTCAGAAGTATGAACCTAAGACTAGATCCCTGAATCTCACCCTGTACAATAACCTAAATGGAATACATGAATCTTTGAGATTATTAAAGAAAATCATAGGAGATACTCTCTAATATGTAAGCATACACAATGATTTTTCTGGACAGGATTCCAATACTTCAGAAAATATTATCCCAAATTGACACATGGGATTTCACTAAAGCAAAGAACTTCTGCACTGCATATAAAAGAGTGAAGAGTATTCTTCAGTCATCAGGGAAATGAAATCAAAATTACATTTAGATTCCATCGGATGCCACTCAGAAAGGTTATTATTATAAAAGTAGAAAATATCAAACACTGGAGAGAATACAGGGGAAAAAAGGAACCCTGTACATTGTTGGTGGAAATAATTTAAATTAGTTTAGCCACTGTGGAAATCAATATGGAGTTCCTTCAAAAAATTTAAAATAGTGATCCATATGATCCAGGTCTACCACATGTTACTATTGAGATACCAGATACCCATATTTCTCACTGTAATATTGAAAATAGGAAAGTTAGGGAACTAGCCCATCAATAGATAAATGGATAAAGATATTGTGGTATAGCTTCACAATAGGATTTATTCATTAAAAAAAAAGAAAAAAGTGGGCTGGAGAGATGGCTTAGCGGTTAAGTGCTTGCCTGTGAAGCCTAAGGACCCCGGTTCGAGGCTCGATTCCCCATGATCCAAGTTATCCAGATGCACAAAGGGGCGCATGCGTTTGGAGTTCATTTGCAGTGGCTGGAAGCCCTGGCGCACCCATTCTCTCTATCTATCTCTTTCTCTATCTCTCTCTCTATCTCTATCTCTATCTCTCCCTCTTCCTCTTTCTCTGTCTGTCACTCTCAAATAAATAAAAATAAAAATAAATTAAAAAAAGAAAAAAGTTATATTCTTTCAGGAAAACACATGGAACTTGATATCATGTTTAGTGACATAAGCCAGGTCAAAGGCAAGTATGTAAATGTGTTAATGAGACACATATTTTGTGCCATTAATGTATGCTAATAACAAACTCTGCCTTCAGTGCCAAAGTTCCAAAATGATCAGACTGATATCTGGGCCACTTTTCCTTGGAAGATGTCATGACACAGGGTGGTTCAATGATCTAATGTGAACTAAAGCCATCAGCTTTCTGGAAGGTTAGTGTCATCTGTTAGATGATTTTTTTTTTTTTTTTTTTTGAGGTAGGGTCTCACTCTAGTCCAGGCTGACCTGGAATTCACTATGTAGTCTCAAGGGTGGCCTCGAGCTCACAGCAATCCACCTACCTCTGCCTCATGAGTGCTGGGATTAAAGGTGTGCGCCACCACACCTGGCTTACAATTTTTTTTTTTTTTAATCGGAGAACTTTCTGCTGAGGCCTTGTGATCGTCTAAGCATGTTTTATACAATTAACCACATGTTGGGCAGCTCAAAGACAGTGATAGTCTTTTGATCTTTGTCACTGAACTTTGGTAATTTGTTCACTTCATAAAGTTACAGAAAAAGAAAATTAGCAGAACTTTAAAAACTTATTTTTAAAAAAATGGGGTGTAGATAACGTTTCCTTCTTTAAAACTCAATTAAATACATTCTTTCCCAGTCTTAGCTGAAATTTTCCACAAGTACAAATTAAAAATGAGAACAGGCATTCTGACATCAAAATCAGAAACAATCAACAAGCATAAATCTCTATTTGTTGACAAGGAAATGACTTAATCCATTTACACTAAGGTCTCCTCAAGTATGACACGGTCCAGTTAAGCTGTTCCAAGTGACATGTGCCTGTGTATATTTGCACATACTCATACATATATTTAAATGTGCATATTACTATAAACTATGACACTTTTCCACATCTTTCTCTATCTTCAATGTCCCATTCTATTGCATTTGAATTTACAGAGTCAACAAATATCCTGCTCAGTCTCTGAAAGTCCCCAAAACACCCATGTTCCATCTCTTTCAGACAGATATCAGTATTTCCTTTGGCAAGCTTCCTTGGTAAGGAAGTAAGTAAGACAAGTGTGAACATCTGAATAATGTTGATTATGAACTTAAGAATAGAAATGATCATTGTATTGAAACAATGAGCTATTAATGATTTAAAAGATTTTCAATATTGTTTTACTAGCAGTGATATTCTGGTAACCATATTGTTATTACCAAACATTACTACCTTGTGTAGTGAAATATCAAAACCATATACATTTGATTCTCAAATCAGATGGTGATATATATTCTACAAGTCAATTACTGAAATCAAAATGCATTTCACCCTTAGCTCTTTCCCTAAGACAGTGTAGAATTGCTTCCCTTGAAGCTTCCCCTATTCTTGGGTCTCATGTGAGCGTAGCCTGTCTGATAGTCACACACTGAGTACCAAGTAGTAGAAGAGAGGAAGAGAATGACGGGAAAGGAACAGGATTTGATAGTCCAGTCAGGTGGCAATTGTATCTTGGATTTCTACAACTCTCAACCTGGGGGAGTGAGATGTAATTGTAAGAAAAAAGGATTATGATTTCCTCCTGATCATGAAAAATGAGTTCTTTTTTTTTTTACTTCCCGCCATTATCAATGCCTCATAGAAAACATCAATTATTTTCATATGGAAAGGAGAACTAAAGTTAAGGATAATCATAAAAATATGTCCTTCTAACTTGATGCTATTTAAAGAGATATTTCTGTTTTAAAATATTCAATAGGTATTGAACACAATTAATTATGACATGCTAGTTCAATGTCAAATCTTCTAACTTAATATTGAGATATCAATATTAATAAATTAAATTCAACTAACCAACTCATTTACTGATGGAGTGAAGCCACAATGAATACAGGATGGTTTAGAGAGAATAAAATATTGAAAAACTTCTTTCCTCTGTAGTTTCAGCTGGGGCTATTGTGAAGTGCTATGGGAAGAATTGGGGAAATGAGCAAGAATGCTGCTTTCTCAGTGTACCTGATATCAGCACAAGGGTGAAGGAGATAGACACTGAGGACACTTAACACCTACCAAACCAGAGATCCAGAGGCTCCTAAGAGCCCATCACTGATATAGACTTATAATGAAGCCAACATGGCTCAGGGAATTTTGTTGAAGAGGGGACTCAAAGATTGTTAGAGCCACACATTGGGACACTGTGCACAGAGACATTGCCTCTCCTCCATAACTGATGGCTGCTCCCACAATGCACCCCCACATTCCCCATGGAAATAACCTGCATCAACTAGGAGGGTCCTTTTGGAAAAGGGGCAGGGATGAGGGAAAGGATGGTACCAACATATGCTGTTTACATGTTAAGTATGTCTATAACTAATATAAATAAATAAATAAAACTTCTTTCCAAAATAGATCATAATAGAAAATAAATTGTGAGATAATTGTGTTAGTATATAGCATATGGTAGTCTCAGACTTGCAATTTTTTGTCTTAGCTTAACATAAGCTGAGATTAAAGGCATGTATTATGGTGTCCCATACCAAAACAACCTTTTTAAAGGGCTTTATGCTCACCTTCATATTAATTTTATGTGCCTGGTCCTATAATCCCTATTTAACCAGCAACCAATCTAACTTATGCTGCACACAGATAGTGAATGAGCGAAGGTACTAGCATAAAAAGTACAAAATGACGTGGATATTCATGACCTTGCAGTGCCTGACACTTCCTACACAAGACCATCAAATGGAAGGAAAAGAGGATAACATCAAAATAAAAGAGAGACTGATTGAGAGGGGGAAGAGGTATGATAAAGAGTGAAGTTTCAAAGGGCAAAGTGTGGGGAGGGAGTTACCATGGCTTATTGTCTACAAATATGGAAGTTGTCAATAAAAATAATAAATTATAAAAAATAATAAACAAAAAAATAAAGAGTGCTGAATATGGTTCTAGATTGGGAATAGTGAAAAACAATGTTTTGGGGATAACAGTATATATAAATCACTGCTCATGAAGATGGCATGGGTGATTTCTTTTTAAAACAATAAACTTCTGGTTAAATGACATGTTTTTCATTTACCTGAATGCCACATTTCTTTATCTCAGAGCAACTGACTTTATTTATTTATTTACTTACTTATCTCCTTACTTACTAATTTTGAGAGAGTAAGAGGCAAATATATAGAGAAAATGGATGTGCCAGGACCTCTAGTTACTGCAGCCAAACTCCAGAAGCCTGTATCTGCCCTGCCCGCCCCCATGCATCTGGCTTACATGAGTACTGGGGAATTGAACCTGGATCCTTAGGCTTCACTGGCAAATACCTTAAGTGCTAAGCCATTTCTCCAGCCCAGAGCAATTGGCTTTTTTCGACCAGAAAATTCTTTTTTAGTGTGTTGAGGTGCTGTGTGTTTAAAGTGGTTAGCAATGTCCTTGCCAGTGTACACTAGTACCACTAGAGACGATACTTTCTCCCAAGATGTGACATCTAATACATCTCCAGGTATTTCCACATGCCTGTCTAGTGGCAAAACTAGCTATCTGTAGTACTATTGATTGAATCTGACTAAAGAATTTCTTTTGTATCCAAGCCTCATTTAACATAATAATATAATATAATAAATACTAAGATATGTAACTGTGAAATGATATTTGCTTTATGTATAGTTTGACACTTCTGTTCTTTCAAAATATTTAGATAAAGCACCTATCATGAAATTCACAGAAATTGTATTTTATGTCCTACTTTTTAGACAAAGGATATCAAATTTCAAATAACTGAAAAACTGCATCAAGTCTTATGGAAAGATCTTAATTCAGACCAGGAGTTAAATTTTCATTTTCACAATCATTAGCGAGTATTAGGAATTATATTGCCTTTTCTTGGTCTCAGTTTTCCTCATCTATCAAGTGAGAATCATAATCTTAATATAGGAGATTTTAATCTTATAATAGTCTCTGATGAGGTTCTCTGGTAGATCAGCTCAGAAGATTCAAATAAAAGTACAAAGTGCTACCAATTTTTATTAGCCTTAATTTGACTATGATTACAAAAAAAAGTAAAGTTTAAGATGAACCATCAAAATTTGCAATCTCTTTCCTTAATCAAAATGTGACCAAATGTGGACCCCAATCCCACAGCATGACTATGCAGATCTTGCTAATTCATCCCAGATCTTCTTGGAATGCTCCCAGAGCTTCTTCCCACCACAACCATCTAGACAACTACAAACTAGAAGTCAGACATCAGTCCTGGGCCCAAACTTTTGTTATTGTTGTTGTTGTTGTTTTTGTTTTTCCGAGGTAGGGTCTCTCTCTAGCCCAGGCTGACTTGGAATTCACTATGTAGTCTCAGGGTGGCCTTGAACTCACAGCGATCCTCCTACCTCTGCCTTCCAAATGCTGGGATTAAAGGCGTGCGCCACCACGCCCGGCACAAACTTTTTGGCTAAGTCATTATTGTCAAATATCACTTGGCTCTGACTCCTTAAGGGATTAGCCAATTGATAACAACTTTTTATATAACTGTGAAGGTTGATTTTGATTTTCAATTTGATTGCATTGAGCATTGTCTGAGTGATTAGTAAACCACACCTTTGGGTGTGTCTGAGTCCCTTCCCAGAGACAATTATATCCTGAGGGCTGTGGTTTAATCAATAGTTTAATTCATGAATGGATTTTTTTAAAAATCTGAGACTTTAGGAGGTGGTAAAAAGCATGAACAATGGGAGAATGGGATACCTGGGGAGCATTTCTTTGAAGGGCAAAGCTTTCCCCAACTTGCCTTCACTCTTCTGCGTTATCCCTGTCACCACAGATGAAACCATGAGCGAAGGTGTCTTGTCACAGTCATGCAAAAGTAACTGACAAATAGATGACAAGAAATTCAGGTGCTGGGCTGGAGAGATGGCTTAGCGGTTAAGCGCTTGCCTGTGAAGCCTAAGGACCCCGGTTCGAGGCTCGGTTCCCCAGGTCCCACGTTAGCCAGATGCACAAGGGGGCGCACGCGTCTGGAGTTTGTTTGCAGAGGCTGGAAGCCCTGGCACGCCCATTTTCTCTCTCTCCCTCTATCTGTCTTTCTCTCTGTGTCTGTCGCTCTCAAATAAATAAATTTTTAAAAAAATTAAAAAAAAAAAAAAGAAATTCAGGTGCAACTGAAAGCCAAGAATGTACATCTGGTCCTCGGTGTTGATAACTTGTGATGAGGAAGGAATCTCAAAGCCCCTTTTGAAGGAAGCCTAGCACACTGTGTTCCTCATGTTTAAATGGGCATCTAATACCTGGAGAAACAAACTTCTGAAACACACTCAGATTTTCTTGTTCATTGACCTTGTTAAGGGCCTCCATTCTTTCATACTTCATTACTCCTTATACTTTTATCATGTTGTCAAGAGAAACCAATGTAGCTGGTCAAGGTATCACTCAATGAGAACCACAAAAGACAACTGGCCTTAGGGAAGGAAACCAATGTTTAAGAAATTATTCTGGTTTCTATAATTTCTACATTCTTCTGGAAACTGCTAGGCCTTTCTAGGCTTGAATTCAGTGCTATCTCCAGTGGCTAACGAAATCTGACTTGCCTACTTTATGGAGTCATTTTGAAGAAAGATGTCAAAAGTCTCACACACCGTGCCTATTATACGTGAGAGAAATCTATGTGGTGCATCTGCTGTTCATGGAAGGAATCTTTTTAGCTTGCAATCTTCTCAGCCTCTTCTCGACCCACCTGCAATCCAGGCAGTAGAATTTCTGCCTCTCCTCTCCACGGGCAGGAGTGTAACCTGGTAGGATGCTACACAAAATATGACAGGTCTCTATGCAGTGTTTCCAGAACCTTCTGAGTTTAACCAGATTCCACATAGAGCTAAGGCTTTCAAAATGTTCTGGGTGTTTGGCCTTTCCCTGGTCTTTAGGGATTAGAGAACTCAGTCCGTCAGAGTTGAGCTAGGGTGGAACCACCAGCCACTGGCAGTTACTCCTCACAGCTTTGCATGTGACTCATGACAACAACTGCCCCCAGGGAGGGGAAGGGAATTATTTGGAAAACACCCTCAATAAAACTAAAACAAACATTAAGAAGGAGAGAAGAGAGACCAGACAGAGACACAATAGTCAAAGTCACCACAGGATATTAAGAAGACCTGCCTGGACATTTTCACATGCTGGTGGAAAGAACCCAGTATTTGCAGTTTTAATTCTTGTCTCTCTGTCTTATCGGCTGTCTGTCACTGGAAATTCTACTTCCCAATCTTTTTTGTTTGTTTTTCCCAGGTAGGGTCTCACTCCAGCTGATGCTGACCTGGAATTCGCCATATAGTCTCAGGGTGGCCTCCAACTCCACGCGATCCTCCTACCTCTGCCTCCTGAGTGCTGGGATTAAAGGCGTGCGCCACCACGCCCGGCTCTCCTTCCCAATTTTTGATAACTTAAAATCTCTGGGGAGGAAGACATCACTCCTGCCTTTTTCACAGCTGCATTCTTAGTGACAGGCCTCGTCTTGCTGACCCAATAAATACAAGGACGATTTAGCAAGAAGTTCTTAGCTTCAGTTCTCTCGTTTGTCAAATGAGATGAAGAATGTGTGGCCAGTGAGCTATTGAATCCTGCCAGAATACTGTAGCCCTTCCATACTATAGAAGAATTGTTCGAGAAAATGCCAGAAGACATCCTGTTTATCTTGCCCATTTAATTCATGTATATTTTCTTATTTAAAGTGATTTTCATTGTCTCTGTTTTCTTTAAAACAACCCTATGAAGTCAATGCTATTATTATGCCCATTTTTCAGGTAAGAAAACTGAAGAGCAAAGTTTAATAACCTGCCATTACAGTTACTACTCCGGCATTGGCAGTATGTAGAGGGTACACGGTACCAACCCATGCTGCCCTTGCCTACCACACTGCTTTTGAAGGGAGATGCCCTTTCTAGAGCCCACTTAGTGAATCGTTGCAGTGAGTCTGTAATTACTGCTACTGTTTGTATTGTAAGTAGGAAAAACAGCCATTTCTAAAAGTGAAGTCCAGGCATTATTTAGTGTCGAGGTGGGAATAAAATTTCAGTATGACCAGTACAAAAGCTCCTGTCCTGTAATCACTGCTCTGTATCCACTCACCCACATACACTTTCCTCTCCAGCCCTTTTAGTGACCTCTTACACGAGGATTTCTCAAGTTTAAGTATGATCTGGTGTGAGACAAAGAAGAGAAAAAAATTGCTTGAATTCCCCAGTAGATTTAAAATTATTGTATTATATCTATATGTATATCTATTTTTGTGCTTGCCAGTTTTTATTAATAATGAAAACCTGAAATGAATTTATGAATTAAATCATAATAAAGCCAACATTTAATAAAATTTTAATTAGCATGGAAAAAAATCAAGTGTTATTTTTTTATATCCTTTTTTTTTCAATTTATTTATTTGAGAGCGACAGACACAGAGAGAAAGACAGATAGAGGGGGAGAGAGAGAATGGGCGCACCAGGGCCTCCAGCCTCTGCAAACGAACTCCAGACGCGTGTGCCCCTTGTGCATCTGGCTAACGTGGGACCTGGGGAACCGAGCCTCGAACCGGGGTCCTTAGGCTTCACAGGCAAGCACTTAACCGCTAAGCCATCTCTCCAGCCCTCAAGTGTTATTTTTAAAGAAAGAATTAGAGACCACCTTCCCTTGAAATGATGTTCACAGTGTCGTCCTGCTCTCGCTTGCTGTGGGAGCTTGACATTCCTCACCCCTCTCTGTCTTGTGTGCCACCGCCCTCCATTATCTTTATTCCAAATGCTGGAACCTCAGTCCACACAAATAAATGTCATGACACAAAATATTTGTATAGAGCAACCATTTCTGTTCTCAGGTAATAAAAACCATTTTAGAGAAAGTAGCCAAATTTGTTGTCGATTTGCCCATTTGTTACTGGTCCCTTAAAGTCCAGTAGAGGATTTACACAAATTTAATTCATTAACAAACTTGATGTGAAAGTCGCATCAAATCAGGAAGATCTGTCTGTATTGGAATAAGTGTCCCCTACTCATTCATGCACTTATGCGATGTTCACAGACACGTAAAGCACTCTTTATGTAGTCTTAAATGCAAAATTAAATTCAGCTTTAGTGTGTTTGAAAGCCTGAGCTCTGAGAAAAGGGAAACAGGTTTATTAAAAATGAGGAGTTCCCCATGCGATGAAACTACATAGCTGTTAGTTCCATGGCCTTCTACCAGGAAATGTGGCAGCATCACATGAGGGGTATACTCAGATCTGTATTCCAAATTGACTTGTTGTTCTGGCTACTAGGTGAAGAAAGAGAGCAACTTAGATGGAAGTTAGGTAGAGGACAGCCCAAGGAGGCATTTACATGGGGGAGTCTGGTAAGGAGAGAAAGAGCTAACTCCAGGAGAGAAACTTCTTTATGTCCTTCTAACAAAGAAGAGATGGAGGCTCCAAGGTAATGAGAGATACAGGAAAACTTCATTTCCAGGCTCAAAGCAAGTCTGAAAATGCTGTGGTTCAAAGCACTGATCTTACAAGTTTCTTAAACTATGGAAAATTGAAGGCAACAGTAAAGTTCAAAACCTAGAAGCATTCTATTGTCAAAACTGAGAATATTATCTAAGTATATTAGGATCATTTATTCATCTTTAGATAGCTATGGTTATTTAAATAATAGCAATATACACTATTTACCTACTATATGCTAATCTCTGAATATAGATGATTTGGTCTAATTGATGTAAAAAAAATCACAGGGTGAGGGCACAATTAAAACCCTTATCTATATTAGGAAAGGAATTTAACCATGAAGAGGTTTAAAAAATTGGCCCAAGATTATAACATCTTTAAATTAACAGAGGCAGGATCTGAGTCTGGGTCTCAAAGGTCTCTAAACTTGAACTTTTTCAGTGCCAACACCAATTTTGCCTTCCATAAAGTACTCAGTAGGTAGTCAAGTCCTAGTAATATAACACAGCCTCTCCGTTAACTGACAATCCAGCTCAAATTATTCATGAGAAATCTGAGCTTAAGAAATGTTACACAAATTCTTCAAGCTTATATAACTAGAAGCAAAGACCAATTTAAAATTGCCAACCCATATCATCTACTACTTATGTCATGTTTTATAAACATAAAGCAATGCCAGTAGGGTGGTGCCTATAATCTCATTACCTGAGAGGTGGTGGAAAGAAAGACAGGAGTTCACAGATAGCCTGGCCTACATAGCAAACTCAAGACCAGTCTAAACTACATAGTGAGAGATGTGATTTCAAAAACGAGCTTGGGAGGTAGAGACAGATGATCACGAATTTAAGGCCAGCCTTAGCTACAAAGCAAGTCTAAGGTCACCCTACAGTATAGAGACCCTGTCCCAAAAAAAACCAAGAAAGGAAAATATCTAGTGTTGGAGATGTAGTTCAGTGAGAGTTCTAGCATACAAAATGCCCTGCGTTTAGTCCTGGACTCCATATATAAAACAAATATACTTGTATTTGCACATATAAACCAAATATACTTGTATCTCCTTATCTTATACCCAGTTTAAATTCAACATTGCTGTGACTCTAGTAGATCCTTTTCAAATTTTAGTTTCATTTGTATGAAAATAAAGACTCACTTATTAAGCAGAGTGTTGCCTTGGTACTTAATGCTTGCATTTTTTTTATTTCTCTTACTAAAAGTCATGGTTTAATGCAATGCAGACTCACTCCATGCTCGTTCTCAGGACACTGAGGCCAGACCATCTTGTTTTATAGGCAAAGATGGTAACCATTTAGCAGTTTTCACATGTTGGCAATTTTCACTCATATTTGAAATTCAAAGCCTGCCAGAAAGTAAACTCGAGTTTATCTTAAGACAAGTTGCCTCTTGGTTTTGGTCAGTTTCTGAAAGTATTTGAGTCAATCAGTTTGAATTGGAAGAATCTGCAAGGACTAGGCTGATCTGTTGTCTTAGATTTTCCAGGATGCAGAAGAAAGGGAAGACATTAGCTTTTTGATGCTAAAACCAAGAAAGATCCAGGCAAGCCATGTGCTCATGAAATGCTAATCGACAATAAGGATGTGAAAACCCAGATTTACAAACACAACCCAAGTATTACATATTCAATCTTCTCAGTCAACACTAAACACCTGAAAATGTCTACTTATGTTTTAAATATTTTATTTATTTATTTATTTTGGACAGAGAGAGAGAGAGGAGGGAAAGGGAGAGAAATAAAAAGAGGAGAGGAGAGGAAAGTAAAGGAGAGGAGAAAGAATGGGTGTGCCAGGGCCTCATGCTGGTGCAAATGAACTACAGGTGCATGTACTACTTTTGTGCATCTGCCTTTATGTGGGTACTGGGGAACTGAATGCAGGCCATCAGGCCAAAGGCAGTGTCTTTGACCTCTAAGCCATCGCTCTAGCCCGACTTTTTATCTATTTGTTAATTTTCATGTATATGTGACAAGGTGTCTGAGGGTCTTTCGCCATGCCAGAAGCTTGCAGAACTTTGTATCTGGCTTTATGTGAGTGCTGGGGAATTCAATCCAGGCTGCCAAGCTTCACAAGGAAGTGACTTTAATCTCTGAGCACTCTCTATAGCCCAACCTCAAAAATTTCTAACCTCCGGTATTAACCAGAGGACAGAGAATCTGTTTTCAATGACGATGGGGGCGGGGGGGGGGTGCTAAAAGCTTATAAACAACTAAAATGTTAGGTAAAATCATGTAAGTATTATGGAAAGCCCAAACTAGAGTTTGTGTGTACTTCTTTTTTTATTTTTATTTATTTATTTGAGAGAGAAGACAGAGAGAGAAAGAGACAGAGACAGAGAGAGAGGGAGAGAATGGGTGTGCCAGGGCCTCCAGCCGCTGCAAATGAACTCTAGACACGTGCACCCCCTTGTGCATCTGGCTAACGTGGGTCCTGGGGAATCGGGCTTCGAACTGGGGTCCTTAGGTTTCACAGGCAAGTGCTTAACCGCTAAGCCATCTCTCCAACCCTTGTGTGTACTTCTTCATAATGGGGTGACATAACTTCCATTTGGAAGTCACTATGTAACTGACAGGAATCTGAAAAAAAAAATTTTTAAATATGGCAAACAGACTACAGTGAAGGATATACTGTTTGTGTTAGGTGCAATTCTTCAGGTGTTCGATAAAAGTCTTACTAGTAAAAGAAAGTCCAAACCATTACCATGATAGTCATCTTTGTGGGAAATCAATGAGTATGACTCATGTAAACACATATTGCAAAGGGGCTTTTAGAAGTAATTTATAATCTTGAGAACATAACATTATACTGGATTATCAACCTGGACCCAATAGAGTCCAAATAGCTCATAAGTACTAGAGCAGCAAAGAGAGTAAAAATAAATGTGATAAGCGGTAACAGTGTGGTGAAGAGGAGGCCACCAGCCAAGGGACACTGGCAGCTGGAAAGTGCCAGAAAACAGATTTAACTCTGAAAACAGCAGGGAAAATGCAGCTCTGCAAACATCCTGACTTTAGACTTTTGATTTCACAACTGCTCACAAATGAATTCTCTTTGTTTTAATCCACTAACTTTATAATACTGAGTATAACAGCAACGTGGCCCTATATAACAAAAGTAGGATCCTTGAGAATGTGGCAAATTTGGTTAGGGAATTTGAATATTATCCCATTAGCAACATGGAGTCCCAAATAAAGTTCAAGGAAAGGGTGGGGAAACAGACACACACACACACACACACACACACACACACACACACCAGCCAACTTTCTCTAAAACAGAGCCAGTTCACTCCTGACTGTGAGGACCTCAGACAAAACCCAATGTTGATCCAAGGACTTGGGAGGAAAGCACTGAGGATTTATATGTATGTATCCAAAGGACTTGAGTCTGTGGTTTTCTTATGAGATGCTTAGTTTTGGTATGAGAAAGATATTGGCTTCTTTTTGCAAGTGTGAAGAATTGGTGTTAATTCTTTAAGTCTTTGGCAGATCTTGCCACCAACACCTCTCCTTTGCTCTGTATGCTTTGATTTATAGTCCAATGATCTAGTCATAGGTCTATTTAGCTTTTTTTAAATTTTTTTTGTTCATTTTTATTTATTTATTTGAGAGTGACAGAGAGAGAGAGAGAGAGAGAGAAAGAGGCAGATAGAGAGACAGAGAGAGAATGGGCGCTCCAGGGCCTCCAGCCACTGCAAACGAACTCCAGATGCGTGCGCCCCCTTGTGCATCTGGCTAACGTGGGTGCTGAGGAATGGAGCCTCGAACCAGGGTCCTTAGGCTTCAGAGGCAAGCGCTTCAAGGCTAAGCCATCTCTCCAGCCCCAATTCAGCTTTTTTTTTTTTTTTGAAGTGTTTATTCTTTAGAAAAGTTTGCCTTCCAGGGCTGCAAAGGCGCTAAGTAGTTACACATGCATCCTGTGCAAGCACGAGGGCACGAGGGGACCTGAGGCCGCCTGAGCTGCACTGTCAAGAACTCACAGACAGCCGCGTGTGGCCAAGCCTGCCTTGAACCCAGTGCTGTGGGGAGCGGAGACTGAAGGATTGAAGAGGCCCACGATCAGCAAGCCCCAGAATCATTAAACAAGACTCTGTCACAAGGAACGCTTAGGCACTCAAGTGATGGGCTCCGACACCTTACGCCCACCTCTGGCTGCTGCAGGCAAGCCCGTGGGTGTTGTATGGATACAGCACACACACATGGATGCACCAATATGAAGGATGACTTCCAGACATTTTAAGCAGCTGGTAAGAGAATCCCCATAAACTCCCACACACAGGGTATACCTTTATCAACACTTTAAATTTCATAATGTATATTGGATATGTTTGGTACAATATAGACACATTATTATTGGTTAAAGTCAACAGATTGTTTGCTCTTGATGTTGCAGAGACTAACAGTGGGCATGTGGCCTGCCTACATCCAGGCTGGTGATTGGCAGCAGATCTCTGACTAGACGCTGGCCTTGCACTCTCGCTGGTGTTTCCACATTTCTCTCCCTCTCTTTCTTCCTACCTCCAATGAGAACACCAAAGGCCAAGTCTGATGGGGAAAGAAGTCCCTTATCCAAGTTCACCAATGTTTTCTTCTCCTCAGAGGTCGGGAATTTCTTTTTGGCTTCCAGAGAAATAATCTTAAAAGGCTATGTCGACATGACTTAGCGGTTAAGGCATTTGCTCACAAAGACAGAGGACCCACATAAGGCAGGTGCATAAGGGGGCACGTGCATCTGGAGTTCATTTGCAGTGGCTGGAGGCCCTGGTGTGCCCATTCTCTCTCTCTCTCTGTCTCTCTAATATATATATATATATATATATATATATATATATATATATATACATACATATATATATTTTAAGAAAAGCTATGCCACATTATGGTCAGAAATAGGCCAGCCCCAGGATATGAGGCCAGGCTATTGGTCACAACATCCTGAGAGTAAGGAGAAAGCTGTGGAAGCTGTTTTGCTATAACATTGGACCCCAAATTTCCTTGGTGAAACTTTTTCAGCTAGAGCTACTATCCTCCCATAGCACTCAAAAAAAATTTAAAAAAAAAAAAAAAAAAAAACGGTGACCACAGACCGGAGTCAGAGGAAGTGAGCCCCGAGAGTCAGTTACATAGTGCCAAGGCAAAAAGCAAACAGGGAAATTTCAAAAACGCAGAGGCCATCCAGATCCACTTTGGGAAAGCTGCCCCGAGGCTCCCGAGCTTTGCTGGTAAACTGCTCTCCGCCCAGCTGGGCTGAACGGGGCTCGGGTGTGGGAAGGCCCCTGCTCTCCTCGAGGTGGAACCCAGTGAGACAAGAGGATGATTCTGCATTCCAGCAGAAGCGGCCCGGGAGACCCCTTTAAGTAAGGGTACATGGAAAAATTCTCATCGACAAAGAAAGGGGCTCTCCATGGATTTCCCAAGAACGTGCATTTCTGTGAGAAGGAAAGCAGGCAAAAAGCCATGCCGGTCAGACAGAAAGCAGGTCTGTCCTCCGCACAGTGAGGGCACTGTTCTGGCTTCATTCTCATGGGAGAGACATCCCTGACGCCCACTGAAACGGACTATTGGATTCTCATTTGAGATGCATAATCTACTCAGGGAAATGGGCACTTCAGAGCCCCCTTTTGCAAGGAAGACAATTGAGTCAGTGAGTAGCCGAACGTTTCTGTCTCTCGCCCCGACCAAACACCCTTGACTGCGGAGGGGACTTCTCCCTGCTTCCTCGGCGGAGCAGACGCTCCCCTGTCTCGCTGCCTTTCACTAAGCTGGTCACTTTGTCTGAGGTCAGCTTTGTCTCTGGCCGATGTTTAATGACCAATCAGATAACCATGGCAGGGCTGCAGCTGGCAGCGATGAGTGGCATAAAACGTCTGTGGGTATGTAATCTGTGCTTGGCACTTCACCAAGAACACCACTTGGGTTATTTTACTTACTCCTAAAGCCAACGAGAAGGTACAAATACCCCTATTTTCCTCGTTTTTAGGACAAGAACATTCACACACAGAAGGTTTGTTGTACAGGTGATATGACCACCTAGTTTAAAAAAAAAAAAAAACACTTAAAAGGCAAAAACAGGGCTGGTGAAATGGCTTAGTGGTTAAGGCGTTTGCCTGTGAAGCCTGAGGACCCAGGTTCGATTCCCCAGGACCCACATAAGCCAGATGCACAAGGGGTAGCATGCCTCTGGAGTCCCTTTGCAGTGGTTGGAGGCCCTGACACACCCATTCTCTCTCTCTCTCTCTCAAACAAATAAAAAAATACTTTTAAAAATGCAAAAACAGAAACTCTCACACATTGGGAGTATAAATTGCTATACCATTTTCTTGGTATTACAATACCATGTTTGGTAGTATTTATTAAACTTTGAGATTATCATTCCCAAATTTATGGAGTGCTCCATAGAACCCTTTCCTCTTTCCAACTCATACATTTTGATGACTCCCCCCCTTTGATCATCTATGCTGAACTGTTGATAGGCTCCGTATGGTGCAGTTATAAGAGCTTCTGTGAGCTCATGGATACAATAGACATTTCTTGTTCCAAGGACTCCTCCCACCATTTCCTCTGGCTCTTATATTCATTCGGCCCTCTCTTCTGCAATGTTCCTGAGCTTTGCAGGGCTTGATGGAGAGGTCTCATTCATTGCTCAGCACTCAACAGTAACTTATTATCAGCACTTTGATGAGATTTGAGTCTCCCCAGTAGCCAAGTCCATTTGCAAAAAGAAGCTCCTTTGATCAAAGGGGAGACCAGCACTAATCTATGAACATTCACATAGACTTTTAGAGGGCTGTGTAACAAAATACCCATTTTTCCAAACTTTTCCCTCTAGAACTAATATTCTCCCCAGCCATAGGGCAGAAGACTCTATGGCTGAAGAAACCACATACTTTAGTTTAGGACACTCAGAAATCAAGCTGGAAGCCTATTCTCTGCTGGCCAGTTGTCACAGTGCTGGGAAGTGTTACAGAGGCTGCAGGGGAGAAAACCATCCACCATCTTATCCAGCAGTGGATCCAGACCCATCCTGCCTGCTAAACAACCGACCAGCCAGGGAAGATGTGGTCAAAGTGCCAAAGTTGCATTGCAGTTATGGAGATGCCCAGATGCTCTTTATATCTGAGGCCTACTTCATGACAGAGAATTCAGGCTTGGTACTGTAAATCTAATTAAGCAGTATGTTTTATACATGGAAGTTCTCAGTAAGAAGCCTCTGTGCTCTGTTCCTTTTTTGTGTTTGTTTGTTTTGTTTTGTTTTTCCAGGTAGGGTTTCACTGTAGCCCAGACTGACCTGGAATTCAGTCTGTATTCTCAGGGTGGCCTCGAACTCATGATGATCCCCCTACCTATGCCTCCTGAGTACTGGGATTAAATGCATGCACCACCACACTTGGCTTGTCCATTTTTATCCTCAGCTCAATCCAGTGTATGGAACATAACTATTTGCCATCAACTATGTGGAGAGTGAGTAAATGTATCTCTATGTTCAGAATCAGTGCATTCTATAATGAGAACCATACTAGACCAGATGGTTGAGATGTAATGTATCTTAGTTTTAGGAAACAGGCAGGCCCATCTACTGAGACTTACATGTGCCCATTGCCCTCCAAAGCAATAAAACAAACATGCCAATGGTTCAGAATTTTTTATTCCCTAAGACTGATAGCTGCACTTTACAGCACTTTCCCTATAGAAAATCCTCACCTGGGTTTGATTAGAAACTGGGATTCTGGACGCTGAATACCTGTATGAGAGCCCATGGGACCACTGCAATTGAAGAGAAGGAAATAGTACACAAAATGTCCTTTCCTACGACAGTCAAAGAAATGGGTATGGGAGATATATTTTAGGGATGCCAAACTATATGATGCAAAGTGATCATCTTCCAAAAGGTACATGCTGTCTTTGTTTTTACCTTGGATTTTAGGCATTGAAGGTTCCCTTTATTTTCTTTTTCTTACTTTTTATTTTGGTGTTGAGGCTTGAATTAAGGAATGTGAATTTAGTAGACAAATGTTCTGGTACTAGCCTTGAAGGTTTCTATTACAAAAAAATTTTAGGGCTGGAGAGATGGCTTAGCGGTTAAGCGCTTGCCCGTGAAGCCTAAGGATCCCGGTTCGAGGCTCGGTTCCCCAGGTCCCATGTTAGCCAGATGCACAAGGGGGCGCACACGTCTGGAGTTCGTTTGCAGAGGCTGGAAGCCCTGGCGCTCCCATTCTCTCTCCCTCCCTCTATCTGTCTTTCTCTCTGTGTCTGTCGCTCTCAAATAAATAAAAATTAAAAAAGAAAAAGAAAAAGGAGTAACCATTTAAAAAAAATTTTTTATTCATCAGTTGTGCTATATGAATTTATGTACACCATTAACAGTCTGTTGCTAATAACGTGTCTTGGTATTACACTGCCATTGGGGAACATGTTATTTCCCTTGTGACTTGCTCATAAGTGCTAGGACACCCCATAGCACACAAGCTTCTACAAATAACCCTTCTAAAATGTCTCTAAAAAGTGAATTCAAGGAAACTCTGTGTGATGAAACAGTACAGAAAATATGGTGAAATCTGGTTTTGCATTCTGGCTATGACCTGTGACATTTATAAACTTGAGTAAATGCCTAATTTCCTCATCTACAAAGTGAGGGTAATACTTTCTCATGCAGTTTTTCTGAGAAATGAAGAAACACATTGAGAAAAATAACATACATTATTGTTGTTACAAAAGAACTTATTGGTGTTTATTACAATGAATTTGCACGCTGGTTCCTATGTTAAGAAACAGTGGTTTGGGTAGATTAGAGCTGGTAAGACTCCACGAGATGCAGTGTCTAGGAGCGAGCATAGGACACCCTTTTTCTATGTAAGATATAGTTCTGTCCACATGCCTATACAAGTCCAAGTCCAAGAAATACAGTTTGGGAATGATTTTGAGCATGAAAGAGTCATAAATCTTCTTTCCCAGATCTAAATAACTGAGTATTAGCCAATAGAAGAACCATATTTTCTTTTTTATGAAAAAAGACAGATCAGGGGAGGGGGATATTGGCATGTCAGGGCCTCCAGCTACTGTAATCAAATTCCAGATGTGTGTGCCACCTTGTGCGCATACACAACCTTATGCATGTGTCACCTCATGCGTCTGGCTTACATGGGATCTAGAGAGTTGAACATGGGTCCTTAGGCAAGCACCTTAAACATTAATCCATCTCTCCAGCCCAAGAACCACATTTTCAACTCACACACCCTATATATAAATGAGAAGCTGTGATTTAAAAATAATGTCATCAATATTGTATATATGTAAGTACAATGATTGTTATGGGGAGGTAATATGATGGAGAATGGAATTTCAAAGGAGAAAATGGGGAGAGGGAGGGAATTAACACGAGATTTTTTTATAATCATGGAAAATGCTAATAAAAATAAAATAAAAATAAAAATAATGTCATCAGAATCTAAAATTACCAACTCTGATAGAAATGTTTTAAGAATAAGTTGTACAGTAAAATTAATATCCCAGAAAATGTATTCATGGGAAAACCTTATTAGCACTTTGCCTGTTACAGTTTGAATAATTGGCATGGAGTACATGATAAATTTCGTTTTGTCTTTTCTGGAGAAGGGGAAAACTGTGAGGAAGACTAAAATAATGAACTGGGGCTGTAGAGATGGCTTAACAGTTAAGGTGCTTCCTTGCAAATCCTAAGGACCTAGTTTTGATTCCCTAGTACCCACCTTGGCCAGGTGCACATGATGGCGCATGTTTCTGGAGTTCATCTGCAGTGGTTGGAGGCCCTGAATACCCCTTTTCTCTATCTGCCTTTTTGTCTCTCTCCTTCTCTTTCTCTCTCCCTCTTAAATAAATAAATAAAATTTTTTTAAAACATAATTAATTGAACACTGATCTTCTGAAAATTAAAAAAAAAGGGTTAAAAGTGATTTGTAAAGACAATGCTTCATAAATTGTACTTTTATGAATTATTAAGCTTATTGATGGGAAATTACCTATTGTGGGGTTTATTTAAGGGAGGTTGGGGTCCAGGAAAGAAAGCGAGAAAAAAGAGTCCTAAATACATGTGAAGTAGGAATCTAGGAGCTTATGTAGGAAGATTTAGGAGAAACCAGCATGGCATCTATCATGTATTTTTAGAGAATAAGATAAACAGTGAGGTTTGAGGAAAAAGAAAATGAGAGGGCAGATATCAGATAGAGACCAAGAGATTCAGAGATAACACGAGTAATGAGAAGAATTATATTTACCCCGAGTTTAAAGAAATTGCATAGGTAGCAAGCCTAGAGTTGTTGAGAGCACCCATGTGGTATATTTGGAGTGTGAGGAAAGTAAGCACATGGTAAATTCAGAAAACAGAGGAAAATCATGCATGTAATAAAAGAGATAAGTCACACCAAACTATGAAGTGGAGACAAGCAGAAAAGCCATCCAAACCAAGAAATGGTTTTATATACCCCCCCCCACACACACACACCATGATGGGTGAGAGGGAAGTGGGACTCAAGACTATCCTTGTAGCACAAAGAGCTGTCAACAGACAAACAAAGCATAACTGGGCTGCGCTGAGCTGAGAGGGGTGGAATCCTTAAATTATATTGTAATAATGGAGAATTATCCTATGCTAACAAATCTGCAGGCATAATATGTACTTAAAACACATTGCACTGACTTTTGGCATTCTCTTTCCTCCATGACTACTAGCCTTTGAGGATGGATGTCCTTATGAAGAATAATATTAATGAATGTATATAAAGTATAGTGTGGAAACAAGGAAGTTATAAAATAAGTCATAATTTGACCTAAATTTCACAATTATGCATATTTATAGTATAGCTGTAGTTTAGTGGAAATTATTCTCAGTTTCTGGAATTTAGAGTAAACAAAGTAGATCGGTTTTTTTATATTACACATTTTACATTATAATTAAGGGGATAGCAAACAAACATGCAATAATTAATGTATTAAATGCTTGAAAAATAGAGCAGATGAGGAATTTTAGATGGTGTGGTCATAAGCATCTTTTCTGAGATGGTAACATGTATGTGGGGATCAACTCAACATCTGTGCAAAGACCAAAATGTGGAAATTGTAATTCATATATGAGTCCTAGTGAAAGAATTCTCAGCATATTTTGAAATAGCAAGAGTGGCACTATTCCTATAAGGAAAAGAACAATAGGGAAAACCAAGGAATGAAGTTAATTGGTTCAGCATCACCAACAAAGGAGGGGCAGTTCAGAATGTAGAGAATACTTTGGACTTTAAGAGTAATGGGAAGGTGAGGGCTTATTTGATCCTGCATTCTCTCTTTTTTTCTCTCTACCTTCCTTTATCTCTCTCTCTCTGCAAATAAATAAATTACATTTTTAAAATATGTATAAACTTTAAGAAAATAAAGCTATAATGTTGTTTCTTAGTAAAATTATTTGTATAGCAATAACAAACATATCTAATTAGATCTACTTAGTATCAATCTCTACTAATGAGGGGAAAGTATACTTGGTTTCTAGTTTAATTGTAAATGAATGGTAGAGAATACCCAGCTAACTTGTGTGCAAGAAGATTGAGGAAAGGTTATGTCAACAACTTTGTCTTTTGGGCTAGAGAAATAGCTTAGCCATTAAGGAGCTTTCCTGCAAAGTCTAAGAACTCATGTTCAAATCTTCAGTTGCCTTGTAGACCAGATGCACAATGATGCAAGTGCTCAATGTCACACATGAGCATGGGTGGGAGGGAGGAACACATGTCTGCAGTTCAATTGCAGTGGCTAGAGGTCCTGAAGTGCCAGTTATTTCTCTCTCTCTCTCATAAAAAATGCCAGTCTGTTGGGCTTGCCTCAAAAAAAAAAAAAAAAAAAGAAAAAAAGAAAGAAAGAAAGAAAGAAAGAAAGAGAAAAAGAAAAGAAAAGAAAAAAAAAGAAATACTTTGTCTTTCAAATACTCAGCCAATGGGATCTGAAACTTAAAAGTTGTTGTAAGGATAAGGAAACCATCAACTGATTCAAGAGACAAACTATAAAATGGGATATAATTTTTGCCAGCTATATATCTGACAGAGGATTAATATTTTGAATATATAAATAGCTCAAAAAAATAAACAATCAAACCAGTTCCCAAAATATGGCATAAACTCATTAACATCTCAGGATATAAAAATGTATTCAGTACATCTTGAAAATTCCCCATAGTTTTATCAATCACAACACTTTTCATTCAGAGGTCCAAAGTTTCATTTAAGACTCATGACAGTCTCTTAAGTACAACCCTGTAAAATAAAACCTATAAAATTAAAATATGGCTTAAATGTACATACAATAAACAGTCACACTGCCAAAGATGGCATAGCTAGAAAAGATTGAATCAATGTCTTAAGATACATACAGAGAATCTTTTTGAGCTCTATTTGTTTTCTTTCTGCTATAAATGATGAGATAAGCCAGCTTCTTTATGACATGATGAAGGTTCCCCTGGTATCTTTAAGCCTGAAATAAACCCTTTCTTCCATTAAGCTGCTTCTAGTCAGGTGTTTATCCCAATAACAAGAAAGTAACTTCAAAAGAAAATTGGCACCAAGACAAAAAGGGTGTCATTTCTGTGATGAATCTGGCCTTGTGGGGTTTGGCATTTTGCAATGTGTTTGTGGGAGGCATATAAATGTACTTTGGACTGGACAAGATTTGCAGCCCTGTAAATAAAGCTTGTTGGACTATTCTAGTGGGAATGTGAAAATCCAAGAAGGAGGGAAAACTGTGGATTAGGAAGAATTGCATGGTGAACTTTCAAAGGGGAAGGACTGTTTCTGGAACTTGGTTACTGGCAGAGAGTCTGGATTCATTCTTCAGCTCATAATCTGAGAATGTGAGCAAAGATGAGTCTAAAGGTAATGGACTGGTGTGCTTGGCAGAACTATAGAACAAAGATATATGAAAGCCATACAATTTATAACAGGAAATATTCAAGCAAATTTGAATAGACACAGACACTGATTTTAAACTTAAGTTCTAATTGTTACAGAGATTACTATTACTAAAGATGGGCCAAGTTTTTTGCAATGGGATGGTGATAAAGATGAAATGGGTGAAAACTCACCCATGGAAGTTTAATGCTAGCTGGAATGAAAATTCATTTGCAAGGAGGTTTGAAGGAAGAATTCTGAAACAGTGTGGTGGTTTGATTCAGGTGTCCCCCATAAACTTAGGTGTTATGAATGCTAGGTTCCCAGCTGATGGATATTTGGGAAGTAATGCCTCCTGGAGGAAGTGTATTGTTGGGGGCGGGCTTATGGGCTTTATAGCCAGTTTCCCCATGCCAGTGTTTGGCACACCCTCCTGTTGCTGTAGTCCACCTTCTGTTGGCCAGGGGGTGATGTCCACCCTCTGCTCATGCCATCGTTTTCCCCTGCCATCGTGAAGCTTCCCCTCAAGCCTGTAAGCCAAAATAAACCTCTTTTTCCCAGAAGCTGCTCTTGGTTGGGTGATTTCTAACAGCAATGCGAACTGGAGTGCAACAGTAAAGTGGTACCGAGGAGAGGGGTTGCTGCTAGACACCTGACTATGTGGCTTCAGCCTTTTGTAGCTGATTTTCAAGAGGAATGTGGAAGGAGTTGAAACCTTGGCTTAAGAGATGCCTTGCAGTGCTGTAAGTACAGCTTGATGGTCTATCCTGGTCAGAGCTGAAAGACCTGAAGGCAGTAAGAACTATGGACTGTGAGGTTTGGCTTATGAGGGTGAGAAAGAGCTTTTGCCTGGACTGGGCTAGCAGTTTGTGTGAGAAGCTTGCTCTTGTGCCCATGTCCTAAGTAGTTGTGCAGGGTTGCTTTGCATAGAAATGAACTGATGTGAGCAGAGGGATATGGCACAGAAAGAAAAATCTTTGGGTGAACTGCTGCCCATTCAGCTGCAACTGAGAGATTACAACCTTTGAGACTGGGCTAGCTGACCTGCGCTGGGGCAACAAGAAGAATGCCGACTCTTTAGAAGGGGCCTGAATGATCAAGGAGTGTCCTGTTCTTCAAAGTCTGCTTTATTCCCCCCTGGATTAACAAATTGGCACCCTACCTGGTATCGTGGAGTATAAGAAATGCTGGAAAGAGGGTCATTGAGTTTGCAACACAGTCTTCTGTTTTGGAAATGGCCATGGGCAGTGTGAAACAGGTTTGCTGGTTGCCTGCATAGAGACCCCATGGGGCCATGAGGATGAACCGTGGATTGCAGTGGAGACCCAGTGGAGATGCCGGGACCATGAGATGGCTGCCGAGGAGCTGCCGGCCCCGATGAAGTTTCCCAGGTCTGTGAGTAGCCTAGCTGGAGGGGCGGAATTGGAATGCCAGAGACTTGTTGCTGGTTAGAATTATCGGACTTGAAGATTTGTCACTGGCTACAGTTGCTGGACTTGAAGCTACAGAGTTTGATGTTTGCCCTGGTTGTTTTAAATCTTGTATTGGTTGAATGTTTCTTTGCTATGCCCAATGCCATTTTTTGCAGTGTGAATATTTATTCTGTGCCATTATGGGTTTTTTGAGGTTATTTTTTGGTATTATGGCTCAGTTAAAAGATCTTGGACTATCGGGATATATGAACATCATTGAGATTGATTAAAAACTATGGGACTTTTAAAGTCAGACTGAATGCATTACATTTTACATCATGTATGATTATCAGTTTATGGGGGCCAGGGGCGGAATGTGGTGGTTTGATTCAGGTGTCCCCCATAAACTTAGGTGTTGCAAATGCTAGGTTCCCAGCTGATGTATATTTTGGAATTGATGCCTCCTGGAGGAAGTGTATTGTTGGGGGCGGGCTTATGGGCTTTATAGCCAGTTTCCCCATGCCAGTGTTTGGCACACCCTCCTGTTGCTGTGGTCCATCTTATGTTGGCCAGGGGGTGATGTCCACCCTCTGCTCATGCCATCGTTTTCCCCTGCCATCGTGAAGCTTCCTCTCAAGCCTGTAAGCCAAAATAAACCTCTTTTTCCCAGAAGCTACTCTTGGTTGGGTGACTTCTACCAGCAATGCGAACTGGACTGCAACAAACAATATCCTGATTTTCTATGTTAAACTTTAATTCCTCCTGGATTTACAGACTTATCTATGCTGACCACCTGGTACTGGTTTTGTAAGCATGAAAAATGCAGGAAAGTGGGTCAGGAAGTGGATGTGGTTTCCTGGAGCTGCTGAAATGTGAAAATGTGAAACAGGGTTGAAATCCCTGTATGGAGGACCTGAAATGACATTGTATGAAGATATGACAATGAATCATGGGTGGCAGTGGAGGTGAAGGGGATACCAGGACTGTGGATCTGTTTCCAAAGAGACTGACCAGTTGGGGATGGGGTTTTTCTCATGCTTGAGCAGCCTAGCTGGAGGGGAGTGGGCTGAACTATAAACCCTGAGACTTAATCACTGCTTATGGATGTTAGATTGGGCACTACAGATGTTTGATGTTTACCTACTGGTTACTGACTTTGCATTGGTCTAGTCTCTCCTTGTTATACCTTCTTTTTCTTTTAGTGAAAAATGGTTAATCTTTGCCATTATGTGTTGGAAGTAATGGAACTTGTGTTTTGATTTTACCAGCTTCATAGTTAAGAGATAGTTTTAAATCTCAAATGAGACTCTGGACTTTTGAATGGTGTTAAAGTTGGCAAAGACAACAGGGACTGCTGAAGTTGAACTGAGTTAATTTTGCCTTGTGAAATAAACATGAATTAGTGGGGTCCAGGGACAGAATTTGATGGATTGAAGCTAAACGCCCCCCACAGGTGCAGGGATATTTGCTTAAATTTAAGCTTCTGTGGTGGTTTGATTCAGGTGTGACCATAAACTCAGGTGTTCTGAATGCTAGGTTCTCAGCTGAAGGAGGTTTGGGAATTAATGACTCCTGGAGGGAGTGTATTGTTGGGGGTGGCTTATGGGTTTTATAGCCAGTTTCCCCATGCCAGCGTTGGGCACATTCTCCTGTAGCTATTGTCCACCTTATGGTGGTCAGGGGGTAATGTTCCACATCTGCTTATGCCATAGTTTTCCCTTGCCATTGTGCAGCTTCCCCTCAAGCCTGTAAGCCATAATAAGCCTCTTTTCCCAGAAGCTGCTCTTGGTTGGGTGATTTCTACCAGCAATGTGAACCAGACTGCAACAGCTTCCTACTTAAGTATCTAGCAGGCAGAGCCCAGTGAAAGAGGTGTGTCACTGGTGGCAGATCTTGATTACAGCTCAAAACTGAGTGTAGAGACCCAGTTTGAGCTCTGTTTTCTCTGTGCTTTGTATGTATGTTGAAGGGATCCAGCTTTTTTTCTGCTATGATGAAGCTTTCCCTGGAATCTGTAAGCCTGAAATTTAACCCTTTCTTCCACTAAGCTGCTTCTCTCTCAGTAATAATGAGGTAACTGTAACAGATCCATACAAAGTCTCTAGAGTTCCCATTCTACCCCTCCTATTGGGCTGCACACAGCTTAGATAAATACTCCTTATTGAGCCACCTATTCCATAGTCCTTGCAGCTCCAAACTCCTGGATTCTCCTCTGAAAATCATGGTTCCTCCATGCTATGGTCTCCATGGCCCTGATTCAGGGATTATGACATTGTTCAACATTTCCTAGCAGACATCTGCACATAACTGCATTGCAAATCTAATAAAACCATTTTTTCTGCATCAGACATTCTTAGCCAGTACCAGGTGGGTGGTGATACCAAATTTATCAATCGAGGGACTAATAAAGCTGTCTTTGAAGAACATGAAATCTCCTTCAGCATTCTTTCTTTATGTTTCTAATTTTTGAAAAAGTCATCATTTGTCCCACTGTCCCAGCAATGGTGGTGATCTCCCAACCACTCTCAATGGTGCTGATCTCTCAACCAATGACAACTGAAGTACAGTCATCCACACACAACTTTCATGTTTTCTCCTTTTACCATGCCCACATTGGATCACATGAGTCTTGTTCTTCTAAACTCAACCCTGCTCAAGTTCTCAAGACACAGATTGAATACAGCTAATGTCTCAGACAAACTGCTTCTTGCTCAGTTTGGATAAAACTCTTTCTTACTCTCAAAACCAAGCCAAAACTCTGACCAGAATAGCCCATCAAATTCTGTTTATAGCACTTCATGGGCATCTCTTAATCCAAAGTTTCCAATCCTTCCATAATTTCCCACAAACCAAAAACCATTCAGTACAATTCTAGTATTGACAATCCCACTTATAGTACCAATTTTATACTTTAATTACCTTCACTTTGCTGGGACAGAACACTGACCAAAAGCAGTCGATTGGAGTAAAGATCTTTTGGTTTACAATCTTGAGGGAAGCTTCATAATGGCAGGCAAAATACGATAGAGCAGAGGTTGTACATCACCTCCCGCTATCAAGTATAAAACTTCATCAAGAGAATGAGCTGAGATCTGGCAAAGGGGAGCTAGCTGTAATACCCCAAAGACCACCCCACGAATACCTCCTCAAATAAGGATCCACCTCCTAAATTGCCACAAAAGATCAGGATCATACATTCAGAACTTATGAGGCTATGGGGGACATCTGATGCAAACCATCACACTTAGATTATAAGGCAAGAAAATTTAAAGTTGCCAAGGAGATTTTGATTGCTCGTTAGTTTTTCCTTAAAATGGAAAGTGTCTGGTGGGGCCAGTATTATCACAAAGGTCCATAGGAAGTAAAGTATTGTTAACAAAGCAACATTACTGAAATTGGACATAGTAGAAAGGACTTCTACAGGCTTCCAAATGCAAGAAGACAGCTTCTTCTCCAGATCCTCTAGAAGGAATTCAGCCCTTATGACCCCTTGATTTTAGTCCAGCCAAATGCCTGCTACATATATAACCTATAGACTTATAAGATACTTTACTGCTTCATCAGTGACCGGAAACTAACAAAACAATGATCATCAATGTCTGCCAAAATCCTCAGCTGAAAGACAGCACTCCCATCCAGTAATGGATTAGTGTTGACAGTTACTATCAAAATCCTGCTGTAGTTATTTATGTAGTATTCATAATATATGCCTGCAGAATTTACAGCTTCTAAACTAAGTATTTATAAGATGTCTTTTTACATAAATAACACCGGATATATTGAAGAATCACAAGGCTCTCATTATATATCAGCAGCCAACATACTGTTGGCAAGGCAAGCATCACTTTTAGTTTGTACTGAACAGAGATTTTCTGTTTTTTTTTTTTTTTTTGCTTGTATAGTTGGAATTACTTCTGTTAGTAAGTATAATGCATCTAATATGCCTGTTTTTCCCCTTTCTAATTCTGAGCAATAGGAATATCCTTGATGAGTTATTTTTGGGAAAGAACTAGAGATAACTTGGGAAGTAAGGCAAATTAAGATTAATTAAATTAAATTAAATTATAAACAAATGCCCCAAAGTTCTCAATTTTACTATAGACACCAAGTGTATCACATTTTACTTTTCCCAAGGAACAGTTTTCATTTTCTCCATTTGTTATTTTTGGACTTAAGCCAGTGGAAATTAGTATGAAGAAAAAAATATTTATGGGATATAAGCAGTTACCCAAAATATGAAAAAACAAGGTACTTCACTTTATCCTTACTAACGATATCATATATGGCCAATAAAACCCCTTACCAATAGGCTGACTGACAAAGTATCTTCAATATTTTGTAAACTATCATTATTCCCATAGTATTAGTGGTTCTAGCTAGCTCTTAAAAATTGTACACTTTAAGCTTTGTGTGGTGGTGCATGCCTTTAATCCCAGCACTTGGGAGGTAGAGGTAGGAGGATTGCCATGAGTTCAAGGCTACCCTGAGAATACAAAGTGATTTCTATGTCAGCCTGGGCTAGAGTGAGACCATACCTCAAAACAAAACAAAAGTACAGCTTATTGTATGGTGTAGAACAATTAGTCCATTTTAAAGTCTTGAACCTTACCCTAAAGAACTCTATCTTTGTACTGTTTTAAATAAATTAACTAATTAATTAACTTAATTTTTTTAATTTCTTATTGACAAATTCCATAAATATAGACAACATAAAACAATCATAATCCCCTACTACCTTCTCTTTTCCTCCTTCTGAATGCCCTGTGCACTAAATCCCATCTTCTTTTCAGTTAGTCTCTTTCCTGTTTTTATGTCATTGTTTTTCCCTCCTATTAGGAGGGCGTTTGCAGTTAATGTCATTCACTGTGAGGTCACGAATATCAAAGCCTCTTTCCGTCTGGAAGACAGTATTATAAACACTCTTCCCCTTCCTCTGGCTCTGCCTTCTTCCAGCCACCTCTTCTGTAATGGTTCCTGAGCCTTGGAGTGTATAATAAAGATGTCTCACTTATTACTGAAAACTCTACTGTCACTTAGCACTTTGATGAGTCTTGAGTCATGCCAGTGGTCACCGACACCTGGAAAGAGAATCTCCTTTTTTTTTTTTTTTTTGTTTAACGCAGGGTCTCACATAGCCCAGGTTGGCCTCAAACTCAATATGTAGCTGAAGATGACCTTGAATTTATGATCCTCCTGCTTCACCCGATAAGAGTGTTGGGATTATAGGCATGGGCCACATGCAGTTCATACTATGCTAGGGATCCAACTCTGTGCATATTAGGCAGGTGCTCTACACCCTGAGCCACATATCCAGGCCCTTTGAAAGTGTTTTAGTGAAACGGTTTAAATAGTTCATACCAAGTTGCAAAATATACTTGAATGCCTGGACCCTTCTGCCATTTCTGACCTGGGGCAAAGTAGAAGGACGCCCTTAGGGAGAAGGATCTGAGGATGACCCAGATTTTCCCCTGCAGGCTTAAGGACATTACTTTTATGAGGTTCCTGATACCCCTAAACTGTCCCACTTGGTTTGAAGGGTTAATTTTCCAGTAGTATAGTTTATCTTCACTGAACACAGATTTGAGAAGAGATGATCAGTGGTGTATCTTCAAAGAGACACCATGGATATAAATGATTATGCTCTCAATGCATAGATACTTGTAAAATATAGAAAAAGCATAATGAATTCATTAGTTTTAAGTACTGACTATTATTTTTAATATTGTTTAGTAAATTATAAATGAATGTGATTTATAATTTGATAATGATTATACTGAAAATTGCAAAATTATATATTTAATTTGAAGTAGCATAAGATGTGTGAAATAAAATGAACAAACCTAAGTTCTGGAAAAAATATTTTTCTGCTAAATATTATCTTCCTCTATGTATTAAAAAATTGACTCTAAATTATTTGCCAATTTGAATATTCATGACTTGTATCAAGGAGTTATGACATTTTTTACTCTTTCAAATAAATCATATCTTAAATTAGTTTATTTTTCTTTTTTCTTTACTAGAATATCATAAATGAGGTGGACAGTTCAAAAAAATTATATACTATATATATAGTATATAATTTTTCAAATTTATTTTAATATGTTATTTTATTTATTTATTTATTTATTTGAGAGAGATAAACAGGAAGATAGAGAAAGAATGGGTGTATCAGGCCTCTAGCCACTGCAAATGAAGTCCAGAATCATGTCCCACCTTGTGTGCAACTGGCTAATATGGGTTTTGGGGAGTTGGACCTGGTTCCTTTGGCTTTCCAGGAAAGCAACTTAACCACCAAGCTATCTCTCCAGCCCTCAAACTTATTTTATTCATTCTGTTAATTACTATGTCTCAGATCCATTTCTTTGCTTTCTGCTATTTTTCTATTCAGTTGCTAATGATTTTTGATAAATTGTTATATTAAAATCACATAGGATGTTTATTGTCAATAGATAATCAAGTGTTCAGATTTCAAGAATTTATGCTCAGAAATTCTGCTTGAGAAAGCCAAATCAGTTAGCAGAAGCTAGAAAGGTCAAAATGCTTGTTTGAATAGGGAAAAGATGGCTTTTCAATGAGGAAATTTATACAAAAAAGACCTAGTGCTTTGTCAACACAGGAAACTAGACAAGACACTGCCTCAAAGAGCAGTTGTCATCTCATGATGGTGAATGTTTATTGTTAACTTGCTTAGATTCAAAATACTGTAGAAGACATTCCTTCTGGACAGGTTTCTGAAGGTGTCTCCAGACTAACTTAACAAAAAGAAAGAGAGGAATATCTGCCCTAAATGTAGGTGATACCAGCCCACTGGCTGGGATCCTATGAAAATGTGAAAAGGAGAAAGCCAACTGAACCCTGGTATCCCCCTTTCTCCGCTTCTGAATCGGCCATGATGTGAGGTGCAGGCAATCTATCTCCTAGCAACACAGAGGTGGCCCCACCAGTGTGCCTTCATGGACCCCATGAGGAAATGTGACCCCTTAACTGCTGAGCCAAAATAAGTCTTTGTTCCTTTAAGTTACTTCTTGTGAAGTGTATTTTCACAATCACGCTAAAAGGATGTAACACATACCTCTGGTTAAGGGCATCCTCAAATTCTTTGCTACTCTGTACATTGCTGTGCCCTGTAGCAGTCAGTTCAAGGTGCTGGAATTACAATGTTGACGGAAATAAGTCATCCCTGCAAAGCTATGATGACTAATGAGGCTACTTAAGGTTGCACTGGAGATGAAAGCTTGATGGGAATGAAGGAAAGTGGTGCCCTGGGCATTGTTGGGAAGGCACCAGCTGGGATGCAGGAAGGGGAACCCACACAGTGAGGAAAACACAAGCAAGGAGCAAAGAAGCCCAGCCAACCTGCCTAGATAGTCACAGTTTTGGCTCTGTTCATTGTTCGGGCAAAACTTGACTTATCCGATCTACAGGGTCATCTCCTTGTCAGAAACTTGAGAGACGCCAGGTGCCCCTGAGGGGGACCTCTGCATGGGGTTATGCTGGTCAGGGATGGCCCAAAATGCCAGGCCACCCACCTGTCTGCACCTATGCCATAGTACCACCTTCGTGCCATGTGGTTGCTCGATTCCAACATGTGTCCAAGGAACACTACCCCCAGCAATGGGAGATTTCTTCTACTCTGGGCAAATTTGTTTTTAAATCTTGTCATTTGATATGGAAGAGAATGAGTTACATCAGTATCATACGGCTGCTTATAGTCTAACATTACAAAAAAACTAGAATT
Organism: Jaculus jaculus; assembly: GCF_020740685.1. NCBI lineage: Eukaryota > Metazoa > Chordata > Mammalia > Rodentia > Dipodidae > Jaculus > Jaculus jaculus. The sequence continues at coordinate 191,930,646 of NC_059103.1, forward strand.
CTGATGGCGTTTGAAAGACTTTAGAATTTGGAAGGTTGAAACAAATCCCACTCATTCTTCAAGGCTGGACTCAATTCTCAAGCTCTCCCTGGCACCTTCCCTGTGAGTCACTCCTTTCTCTAAAATCGGTGGTCTCCCAAGCTCAGAAGAGAAAGATGGCAGAGTAACTCAAAACAAGAAGCTCTGGAAACAGCAGCAGGCGTGGCAAGACATCCACAGGGCCCTCTCCTCGGCGGACATGTTGGTCTCAGCTCAGAAAAGAAGAGCCGTCACTGTGGAGAAGGTACTTGAGGAAGAAGGCATAGCACACTGGGAAGGGCATAGCTACTCTCCTCCTCGTGCCAGTTATCATGCCAGTCATCCACAGCAGGGGAGGAAAGAGCAGGCTGGAAACGGGTGTTGAGCTCTACAGGGAATGGCATCAGGGTGAGACATGTAGCGTGTTGACACATGTCTAGCTAAGCTGCTCTCTGAGGGTTGAAATCCCATATAGAAACCAGAAAGGGAAAAGCATGTGTGTTTGTGTGTGAAGGAAACGGGATCCTGAGGCAGAAAGTCAGTTGTATGATTTCTGGCAGGAATTCCTAGATGAGCTCTCCAGAATCAGAGATTCCGGACATTGCACTGGAACAACAAGTTCACTTCTATGCACAATTCCTGTTATTTTAGGGCCATGCATTTCTACTTTCATGAGCAGGACTGAATCCCAAACAAACAGATTTAATGAAGATTATCCACTGAGGTAAAGGAAGGAAACCACTGATAACTTTGTTTTAATCACTTTGTTTTCTGATTGTATCACATGTGCTTATCTATAACATAATAAAATATCAACATGTATAATATAGAATATGCAATTAAATGTGTTTATAATAATCCTGTTATACATGAAAACATAAATGTTGTATATATATTACTTATAGTTAACATCTTTGCATGTATGTATGAAATGCTTAACCATCTGTTAAACCTTGGCCTACTATGACATAAACAACATAAATAATTATTTGTTCCCATTTCTATTTATTTATTTATAAATATCTTTGTTTATTTTTTTATTTATTTGAGAGTGACAGACAGAGAAAAAAGTAGAGAGAGAGAGAGAAAATGAATGGTCGCGCCAGGGCCTCTAGCCACTGCAAATGAACTCCAGACACATGTGCCCCCTTGTGCATCTGGCTAACGTGGGTCCTGGAGAATCGAGCCTCAAACTGGGGTCCTTAGGCTTCATAGGCAAGCAACTAACCGCTGAGCCATCTCTCCAGCCCTTTTTTTCCCCAGTTTTATTGAGTACTTTAATATACGAACATATATAAATTATTTAAAAAATATTTTACTTTTATTTATTTGACAGAGAAAGAGTGAGAGAGAGAGAGAATGGGCATGCCAGGGCCTCCAGCCACTGCACACAAACTGCAGATGCATGCACCCCCTTGTGCATCTGGCTAATGTGGGTGCTGGGGAATTGAACCTGGGTCCTTTGGCTTTGCAGGCAAACGCCTTAACCATTAAGCCATCCCTCCAGCCCATATAAATTATTTTTATTTCAAGCTTCACCTAGACTAGTTTGCTGAAAGAAAAATCATTGAAGGCATTCTTTTCATGGCTGCTGAGTGAGAACTCCGGCCATTTGCTAGGACTGTTAGTAGTCCCATGAGGCAAAGGTGCACTTATACCAGAAATCATGCCCAGGACACAGCCAGTGGTGAGTGCTGGTTGGAGAGTTATCAAACCAACTCACACAGGCAGAGGGAAAGGACATGTTCTGAACAGGAGGATGAAATCAAGTAATCCAGAACATGTTCAGAACATTCACTATCACAGTAATTACAAAGCTTTCACATACATCAACAGATTTCTCAACTCTTTACGAAAATTCCTGAAAGAATATTCATTGTTCTTTCTCAGAGGCCCTGCCCACTCTTCATAATCCAATTATAGATATCACATACGCAGGCTTATATACACAGAAATGTACACAGATGCACATATACAATGCAGATAGATGATAGATTAGTACATAGATGATAAATAGAAAAATGTCTATGCAAGCAACCACACATATAAGTGGTATCGCTCAATAGCCTACGTTTGGAAGAAAAGGGGTGCTATTTTGTTTCTTAATTTGAAAAGTAGTGTGTTGTTCACTCTGTTGCAAACCTATCTTTTGCATAGGATAGCTAGGATCCACGAGGTTGTAAAATATCAATAGAGTTTATGCATTCGTAAAAATAAAAATCCAAATTAAGAAAAATGTTCCAAAAAGGTTTGAATCTCTAAATAATTACTACAGCCTCAAAAACAAAGAACTGTTCCCTCCTTGCTTTTATGCATTTAAACAGTCTACCAAAAAAACAGGCTGAAAAAGAAAAAAAAGAAAAAAGAAAAACTAGGCTCTCTGCACTCTAGTTATTTGTTTTAGAGGAAAGAATCAATTCACATGGCAGCCCATCTAGCAAACAGGGCGGAACACACGAAGAGCCCTTTGTGGGAAGTCACTTTAGTCTTTCCCTAGATAAAGAAAGGAAGGAAACCAGAGAGTTTATTTTACCGATCCTATCCTGTCTTCCATCACAATGTAAACAACCATCCCCTCTTCCAGCCAGACAAGGAGGTTTTCTGCAGCCTCTTACCGCCACACACGCCAGCAATACTGACAGCACTGCTAGCAGAAGATAAGGAGGATAAAATGCTCACAGGAATTTATTTATTTTTATCTGAAAATGCAACTGTTTGGGGAGACTGTAAATGCCCTACACTTTATTCTAGACATGCTGTCAACTTCAAAGAGGGTGTATGTGGAGAAGTGCCTGGAACCTCCTCTGCCAGGCCCTGCCAAGTTCAGCTGAACTTCTCCAGGATCTATGAAACAGAACATTCACTCTGCAGGTTGAAACTTTGCTTAGGATGTGGGTGTTGCTAGGAAGGCCATCGCTTTTCAAGAGGGTCAAGAAACGCAGAGGAAGGAAACTAAAAGTACAGTCGACAAGAGCTGGGGTTTGTAGTCACCCTTGGCCCGTGGATCTCCTGGCCTTTCTGCATTACTCACTTCAGGATATTTTAAGAAAGGGGACTATGTTTTCTGACTGTAAACATGAGTGCAGCAGGTTGAACAGGGATACATCAAATATTTTCCTAACTGAGGGAGACCAGTGTAGAATTTAGATGCCAACATGATGACTAAATAGCCATTTGTCTCATATTTACCCATTTATGGCTGGAAGGGGTGGAAAGAAACAGCTGGTAAGAGCTATTTGGATTAGGTAGCAACAAGATACAGCATACCATAGGAGAGTATTTTAAACCCAAGGCAGATTACTTGTGTGGGTCTTTTATAGAAACCCATGTTCTCTAAGCTTCTTTTGCCAATGTCTGTCTACATGTGTAAAGAAGTTGTAACTGGATCTTATGGGTGAAGTTATATTTTGCTTACAGCACTTTGCTTTGGAACCATATTACTTTGTGTGACAGGACAGAAAAGAAGGCTGTATTCAATGGTAGAACTTCAATTGCCTTAAGAAGAAACATGAAAAAGAAAACAAGAAACAATGATATATTATCCTTTCATGGGGATAAGAACCATTCCTGTTAGAAATACATCTCTGTCTCTGCTTTCCATGTGTGAGGTGGAACTATGAAACGACCTGAACATTTTTCCACAAGCAGGTGGTAAACAAATCACAAAAGCCTCCCAAGGACTGAACTCTTGAGAGCATTTATTTTTCCATTCCTAAAACTTTCAGTGTATCCTCCAAAGCCACCTGTCTAGTCTCTCTCTACCAGGAAAATGGTCCAACTTAGATTTTGTAGAAGAACGGCTTCAGATAATGTATATATGTATATTAGAGTTAGTTATGTATATCATATAATATAGCGTTATATAATATAAAATACATATATATTATATAAAATACATATGTGTGTGTGTGTGTATGTAATGGTTTAGGAAAGCCAATCCAGAAACAGCATTCTAAGAAAGGTACTATGCCCCCATACAATGTTAGCATAAGACCCAAAGAAAACTGTGGGGTTCTACAAGAGCAGCAAACCCTTTTACAGGTATTTCTTCCACGATCAGCAAATTTTCTAGAATGTACTAAGATTTGAATATTTTGCCAGCTGGTTGATACTGAATGCTAATCCACCACCGTCATCCTGCCCTCTCATAATTCTTCTACTATTGATCCTCATCACTTTTGATCAAGAGATGAAAGGGTGGACGGATGCTGAGTAGCATAGATAATGAAGGTCTGGCCTTTTTGTCAGCAAGTTTCTTGTTAGATAAATCCCTGCTAGTTATCTCTATACTTGTGATGGCTCTGGGCATGGTTTGTTTGTTGTGCTGAGTCTGTGTTATCTGTTTATGCCTGCAAGAGAGTAATATGGGGAATTATACTAAATGGCTTCTTTGGGATGGGTAGGACAGCCAGACTCATTGTGTAACCCACACTGGTCTCAAACTCACAATCCCCTTACTTCAGTCTCCTTAGAACTCAATGCCCTTCCTTAGCTTCTCCATATGGATGTCAGTCTCCCTCTCCCACAGTATGGGTGCACGCACACACACACACACACACACACACACACACACACACACACACACACACATGGCTCAAGCAGGATCTCAATCATCTTTCAAAATTTAATCATCTGCTTTTACCCTTCACTACAAAATTTTTTTTTTAATTTTTATTAACATTTTCCATGATTATAAAATATATCCCATGGTAATTCCCTCCCTCCCCACCCCCACACTTTCCCGTTTGAAATTCCATTCTCAATCATATTACCTCCCCATTACAATCATTGTAATTACATATATACAATATCAACCTATTAAGTATCCTCCTCCCTTCCTTTCTCCACCCTTTATGTCTCCTTTTCAACTTACTGGCCTCTGCTACTAAGTATTTTCATTCTCACACAGAAGCCCAGTCATCTGTAGCTAGGATCCCCATATGAGGGAGAACATGTGGCGCTTGGCTTTCTGGGCCTGGGTTACCTGACTTAGTATAATACTTTCCAGGTCCATCCATTTTTCTGCAAATTTCATAACTTCATTTTTCTTTACCGCTGAGTAGAACTCCATTGTATAAATGTACCACATCTTCATTATCCACTCATCTGTTGAGGGACATCTAGGCTGGTTCCATTTTCCAGCTATTATAAATTGAGCAGCAATAAACATGGTTGAGCATGTACTTCTAAGGAAATGAGATGAGTCCTTTGGATATATGCCTAGGAGTGCTATAGCTGGGTCATATGGTAGATCAATCTCTAGCTGCTTTAGGAACCTCCACACTGTTTTCCACAATGATTGGACCAGATTGCATTCCCACCAGCAGTGCAGAAGGGTTCCTTTTTTTCCACATCCCCGCCAACATTTATGATCATTTGTTTTCATGATGGTGGCCAATCTGACAGGAGTGAGATGGAATCTCAATGTAGTTTTAATCTGCATTTCCCTGATGACTAGTGACGTAGAACATTTTTTTAGGTGTTTATATGCCATTCGTATTTCTTCCTTTGAGAACTCTCTATTTAGCTCCTTAGCCCATTTTTTGATTGGCCTGTTTGATTCCTTATTAGTTAACTTTTTGAGTTCTTTGTATATCCTAGATATTAATCCTCTATCAGATATATAGCTGGCGAAGATTTTTTCCCATTCTGTAGGTTGCCTCTTTGCTTTTTTCACTGTGTCCTTTGCGGTGCAAAATCTTTGTAATTTCATTAGGTCCCAGTGGTTAATCTGTGGTTTTATTGCCTGAGCAATTGGGGTTGTATTCAGAAAGTCTTTGCCAAGACCAATATGTTGGAGGGTTTCCCCTACTTTTTCCTCTAGCAGTTTCAAAGTTTCCGGTCTGATGTTAAGGTCTTTAATCCATTTGGACTTAATTCTTGTGCATGGCGAGAGAGAAGAATCTATTTTCATCCTTCTGCAGATATTTATCCAGTTTTCAAAACACCATTTGCTGAAGAGGCTGTCTCTTCTCCAATGAGTATTTTTGGCATTTTTATCGAATATCAGGTGGCTATAGCTACTTGGGCTTACATCTGTGTCCTCTATTCTGTTCCACTGATCTACATGTCTGTTTTTGTGCCAGTACCATGCTGTTTTTGTTACTATGGCTCTGTAATATAGGTTAAAATCAGGTATGGTGATACCACCAGCCTCTTTTTTGTTGCTCAGTATTATTTTAGATATTCGAGGTTTTTTATGATTCCAAATGAATTTTTGGATTGTTTTTTCTATTTCCATGAAGAAAGCCTTTGGAATTTTGATAGGGATTGCATTAAATGTGTAGATTGCTTTAGGTAAGATTGCCATTTTGACGATATTGATTCTCCCAAGCCAGGAACAAGGGATGTTTCTCCACTTTCTAGTGTCTTCTGCAATTTCTCGCTTGAGTGTCTTAAAGTTCTCATTGTATAGATTCTTTGCTTCCTTAGTTAGGTTTATTCCAAGGTATTTTATTTTTTTTGATGCAATTGTGAATGGGAGTGATTCTCTGATTTCATCCTCTGTGTGTTTGTTGTTAGCATATATGAAGGCTACTGATTTCTGTGTATTTATTTTGTATCCTGATACATTGCTGTAGGTTTTGATCAGCTCTAACAGCTTGCTAGTAGAGTCTTTAGGGTCCTTTATGTATAGAATCATGTCATCTGCAAATAATGATAACTTGATTTCTTCCTTTCCAATTTGTATCCCTTTTATGTGTGTCTCTTGCCTTATTGCTATGGCTAAGACTTCCAAAACTATATTAAATAGAAGTGGAGACAGTGGACACCCTTGTCTTGTTCCTGATTTTAGTGGAAAAGCTTCCAGTTTTTCCCCATTTAGTAATATGTTGGCTGTAGGCTTGTCATAAATAGCCTTTATTATATTGAGATATGTTCCTTCTATTCCCAGTCTCTGTAGGACTTTTATCATGAAGGGATGTTGGATTTTGTCAAATGCTTTCTCTGCATCTAATGAGATGATCATGTGATTTTTGTCCTTCAACCCATTTATGTAATGTATTACATTTATAGATTTGCGTATGTTGAACCATCCCTGCATCTCTGGGATAAAGCCTACTTGGTCAGGGTGAATGATCTTTTTGATATACTCTTGTATTCTGTTTGCCAATATTTTGTTGAGAATTTTTGCATCTATGTTCATGAGGGAGATTGGTCTGTAATTTTCTTTTTTTGTTCTATCTTTGCCTGGTTTTGGTATCAGGGTGATGCTGGCCTCATAGAAGGAGTTTGGTAGGATTCCTTCTTTTTCTATTTCCTGGAAAAGCTTAAGAAGCAATGGTGTTAGCTCTTCCTTAAAAGTCTGGTAAAATTCAGCAGTGAATCCATCCGGGCCTGGGCTATTTTTTAGTTGGGAGATTATTGATAACTGCTCGGATCTCCATGTTTGTTATAGGTCTATTTAAGTGATTAATCTCATTTTGATTTAATTTAGGTAGGTCATATAGATCAAGGAAATCATCCATTTCTTTCAGATTTTCATACTTTGTGGAGTATATGCTTTTATAGTATGTCCCTATAATTTTTTGAATTTCTCTGGAATCTGTTGTGATGTTACCTTGTTCATCTCTGATTTTATTAATTTGTGTCTCTTCTCTCTTTCTTTTGGTCAGATTTGCTAAGGGTTTATCAATCTTGTTTATCCTTTCAAAGAACCAACTCTTTGTTTCATTAATTCTTTGGATTGTTCTTTTTGTTTCTATTTCATTAATTTCTGCCCTAATCTTTATTATTTCTTCCCGTCTACTACTTTTTGGTTTGCCTTGTTCTTCTTTTTCCAAGGCTTTAAGGCGAAGCATTAGGTCATTTACTTGCGACCTTTCTAATTTCTTAATATAGGCACTTAAGGCTATAAATTTACCTCTTAGAACTGCCTTCATTGTGTCCCAGAGATTTTGGTATGTTGTGTTCTCATTATCATTTGACTCTATAAATTTTTTGATTTCCTTTTTGATTTCTTCATTGACCCACTCATCATTTAGTAGTGTATTGTTTAGTTTCCATGATTTTGTGTATGCTCTATAGCCTTTCTTGCTACTGATTTGTAGTTTAATTCCATTGTGGTCAGATAGAATGCAAGGAATTATTTCAATTTTCCTGAATTTGTTAAGATTTGCTTTGTGTCCTAATATATGGTCTATTTTAGAGAATGTTCCATGTGCTGCTGAAAAGAATGTATATTCTGCAGCCTTTGGATGAAATGTCCTGTATATATCTGTTAGGTCCATTCCTTCTATGACCTCATTTAGTCCAGATGCCTCTCTGTTTATTCTTTCCCTGGATGACCTGTCAATTGATGAGAGTGGGGTGTTAAAGTCACCCACCACCACCGTGTTTGGTGTTATCTGTGACCTTAGTTCTAATAGTGTTTGTTTGACGAATTTGGGAGCCCCCATGTTAGGTGCATATATGTTTAGGATTGTAATGTCCTCCTGTTGTAGTGTGCCCTTAATCAATATAAAGTGACCTTCCTTATCTTTTTTGACTAACTTCGGACTAAAGTCCACCCTGTCTGATATTAGGATAGCAACCCCTGCTTGTTTTCTAGGCCCATTTGCTTGAAACACCGTCTTCCAACCTTTCACCCTAAGATAATGTCTATCCTTTGTAGAAAGGTGAGTTTCTTGAAGACAACAAATTGTAGGATCCTGCTTTTAACCCAGTCTGCAAATCTATGTCTTTTCGTTGGGGCATTGAGACCGTTGATATTAAGAGATATTATTGAAAGGTGTGTATTTATGTTTGCCATTTGTGTGTGTGTGTGTGTGTTACTTGTTCTACCTGTGCTCTCTTCTGTTAACTGGTATTTGAGTATGGCTGGTTTTTTCTAGGTTCCTTATATGTGTGCTTTTCCTTTTGTTCAGCATGGAGGATTCTATCAAGTATTTTCTGTAGAGCTGGTTTTGTCTTCAGATATTCCTTTAACCTGCTTTTGTCATGGAATGTCTTTATTTCTCCATCTATTTGGATGGATAACTTTGCAGGATAAAGTAACCTTGGTTGACAGTTGTTATCTTTCAGAACTTGGAATATATCACTCCAGGCCCTTCTGGCTTTAAAAGTTTGTGTTGAATAATCTGCTGTAATCCTGATGGGCTTGCTTTTGTAGGTAACTTGATTTTTCTCTCTAACTGCTTTCAATATTTTTTCTTTGGTTTGTGTGTTTGGAAGTTTGAGTATAATGTGGTGAGGAGAGTTTCTTTCTGGGTTTTGTCTGGCTGGGGTTCTAAAGGCTTCCTGTATCTGTATTGGCACCTCTTTCCCAATTTGGGGAAAATTTTCCTCTATGATTTTGTTGAAGATGCCTACTATGCCTCTGGAGTGGAATTCTTCTCCTTCTACTATGCCCTGAATTCTTATATTGGATCTTTTCATAGTGTCCCGAATATCTTGAAATTCCCACTCATACTTTTCTATAAGTTTGTCTTTCTCTTTGTTGGACTGCATTAGGTCTGCCACCTGATCTTCTAGCTTAGATATTCTGTCCTCTCCCTCATCCATCCTACTGGTGAGATTTTCTACAGAGTTTTTTATTTCATTAACTGTGTTCTTCATTGCTAGTAATTCTGACTGGTTTTTCTTTATTATTTCTATTTCTCTATTTATGTCTTGTATTGCCTTCTTTATTTAATGAAATTGGTGTCCTGCCTCTTCTTTGATTCCTTTGATTTCCTCTTTGATTTCCTCTTTGATTTCTTCTTTGATTGTTTTCATGTGTTCTTTGACCTCTTTGAACATATTTATAATTATTCTTTTGAACTCTTTCTCAGGCATTTCCTCTAACTCTTTCTCACTGGAGGACATTTCTGATGCATTAATACTTTTAGGTGGATTTATATCGTCTTGCTTTTTAGTGTTTCTTGTGTTATAATGTATATATTTTTGCATCTTGGATTAAGTTAATGCTTGGATTTTCTAGCTAGCTGTGTATTCTTAGCTGTATCAATTGATTTGATGTAATATATTTTCAGGGTAGGACCTTAAGGTATTAGGTGTGGCTCTTAAGACTCTCAGAGTATCTACAAAGATGTTCTTAGGGGTTGAGTTTCCCTGCTATAGGAGTATTCAAGCAGCCTGAGTGGAATAATATACTGGTAGATTCTAAAATTTAGCTAAACACTGTACCCATTCCATCAAAAACAGCCCCGAGTATGTATGCAAGAGTAGTTATTATAATGACCAGATCCTCTATCAACAAAGAGGTTTAGATTTCTGGTCTGTTGAGGGATCCAAGTCAGCTTGTGACCAAGTGAGACCCTTCCCTGGTGCAATCCCAGTTACCTTGGGTGATTGTGGTCTCAGTCAAGTTGCTGCCTGGGTCGTCGGGCTGCTGTTCTGATTTCTGGAGCTGGGCACTTGCTTTTCCTACGGGGCAAACTGAGCCGCTGCTGCCGCCTCTGCAGCTGTTGTAGGTGCCACCCCCGGAGCCCCCACTGCTGCTGAAGCTGCCGTTGCCGTGTCCACCGCTGCTGCTCACCCCGAAGCCGCTGCTGCGGGATCTGTCACCGCTGCCGCTCCTGGGTCCGCTGCTCCTGGGGCCACTGGTACCGGTGCTGGAGCCGCTGAAGTTGCTGCAGAATTCTGCTCCTGCTTGGGTCCCGCCGTCAGCCCAAGTTGGCGTGGCCGGGTCCCGGGCCGCTGCTGTGTTCGCTGGAGCTGGGTTCAGGCGGCAGGGGAGGGGAGGGAGCCGCGGCTGTTCTGGTTGTATCGTTTCTCCACGTGTGCTTTTACCTCGCGGTCTGCTCCTCCCTCCGTTGCTCGCTGCCGCTCTCCCCTCACGTTTCCCGAGTTGCGGAGAGCGTGGTGTGAGGGGAAAATCCCGCACCTGGCTTGTCCTGCGGCTCGAGCCGAGAGTCCGGCGGTTTTCTGCCGCTCCGCGGTTGCGGCGGGTAGCCGAGCCGCCCCGGAGCCGCTGTTCCTGCCTGTGCAGGCTCTGGATGCTCTAAAACTCTTCCACTTCTCCGCTGCCGCCTCAACTTCCTATACACCTCACTTTTTAGTAAAAGTGTGTATTTTGCTGAGTTTTTTTTTGGTCTTTCCCCCCCCAGGCTGTTTTGGCGTGGTACCTACGCCGCCATCTTAACTGGAAGTCCAAAATTTTTCTCTTAAGGCAATTTTAAAAAGCTGAAGTTTAAGGTCTCCCTGTGGTCAAACCTAACATGTCTTTTAATAATGATATGTCATCCTTATGTTGTTAGCTGTTTATAAAAGCTTGTTCTAACCACCTTCATGTGGCTACCTTCAGGAAGATTTAGGAAGATAAACCAAGGTCTCCCAGGAGCTAATTGCAAAGCTGAGAAGAGGAGGTTCCCAGGTTGTCAATTTTCACTCACTAAACCCAGTGAGTCTTTTATACAGGAGATCTAATGTTCTTATTGAAAACAAGAATGAGGGGCTAGAGAGATGGATTAGTGGTTAAGGCACTTGCTTGGAAAGCCAAAGGCCCCAGGTTCGATTACTCAGAACCAATGTAAACCAGATGCACAAGGTGACACATGCATCTGAAATTAATTTTCAGTGGCTGGAGGCCCTGGCACACCCATTTTTTCTCTCTCTCTCAAATAAATAAATAAAAATAAAAATATTTTTTAAAAGGAATAAGGGGCTGGAGACATTACTTAGTGGTTAAGGTGCTTGCTTATAAAGCCTAAGAACTCAGGTTTGGTTCCCCAGTACCCATGTAAACCAGATGCACAAGGTAGTGCATGTATCAAGAGTTTGCTTGCAGTGGCTGGAGGCCTTGGAATGTCCATTCTCTCTATCTATTTCTTTCTCTCTCTCCAATAAATAAATAAATTTTTAAAAAAGAGGGCTGGAGGAATAGCTTAGCAGTTAAAACAGGTTTATTAAAAATGAGAAGCAAGGCTGGAGGGATGGCTTAGCAGTTAAGGTGTTTGCCTATGAAGCCAAAGGACTGAAGTTTGATTCCCAGGGACCCATGTTAGCCAGATGCACAAGGGGGTGCATGTGTCTGGAATTCGTTTGCACTGGCTGGAGGCCCTAGCATGCCCATTCTCTCTCTCTCTTTCTCTTTCTTTCCTCCTATTTCTCTGTCAAATAAATAAATGAAAATATTTTAAAAAGATAAAAGAATGAAGGGGCACTTCAATGCCACCTGTTCAGCCTCTTGCATACTTAGTATTATTGGCTTGTGTGACTAGGCCTGGCTTGAACTTTGATTTATTTATTTATTTACCTATTGGTTTTTCTAAGTAAGGTCTTGCTCTAGCTCAGGCTGACCTGAAATTCACTATGTAGTCTTAGGGTGGCCTCGAACTCACAGCAATCCTCCTACCTCTGCCTCCCAAATCCTGGGATTAAAGGTGTGTGCCACCACGCCCAGCTTTTTCTTTTTAACTTTTTTCTTGTCACATACTTTAAAAAAAAAAAAAAAAAGGATTGTGGGCTTTTTATTTATTTATTTATTTTAAGTTGGATAGCTGTTAAGGTGCTTTCCTGAGAGACTAAGGACCCAGGTTCGATTCTCCAGTACCCACATAAGCCAGATGCACATGGTCATGCATGGGAGTTTTTTGCAGTGGCTAGAGGCTTTGGCATGCCACTTCCCTCTCTTTATCTACCTCTTTCTCTCTTTCCTTCAAATAAATAAATTAATTAAATATTTAATTTAAAAAATAGGATTGTAATGCATTAACATATTATAATTCAGTTAGATTCCCCTCCTATTGCTATCTTTTGCCCTTCTTCCCCACCCTGATTTTCTCGTACCCCTTCTCTGTCAAAGTCATCCTGCTCCTGTCTTGATGTTTTGCTTTTGTCTTCCTCTGCAGTCTCTGTTACATTATTGATGGGCTCAGTGTTGTGCAGAATCTGGGGGTTAATGACCTCTACAGTGAGGTTACGGACTCCTTTTTTTTTTGTGGTTTTTTGAGGTAGGGTCTCATTCTGGCCCAGGCCGACCTGGAATTCACTTTGTGTTCTCAGGGTGGCCTCAAACTCGTGGTGATCCTCCTCTCTCTCCCTCCCAAATGCTGTGATTAAGGACGGGCACCACCACGCCTGGCTCTTTTTAACATTTCCCCTTACAAAAGTAATGAACTATCTCTGAAGTGTTTCAGAAAGTATAAGAAAATATGGAACATCAGTAAAAAAATCATCCAACTATAAGCCTTTAACCTATAGGCAATCACAGATTTACTTTGGTACAAAATCCAAGATACAGTAAGTTAGACTAATTAGGAAACAAGACCAAGAACACACAAACATAAAAAAAAAAAAACCATAAAAAAGAAACAGGAGGCTGGAGAGATAGCTTAGTTGCTTGTGAAGCCTAAGAACCCAGGTTTGATTCTCCAGTACACAAGTAAGCCAGATTCACAGGATGGCACATGCATGTGGAGCTCATTTGCAGTGGTTGGATGCCCTGATGTGCCTATCTCTTTCTTTCTCTCTCTCTCATAAATAAATAAATAAATATCTTTAAAACAAACAAACCAATTTTAATCTTGTGTTTCCAATAATCCATAACTTTCCCTGATAGAAACTTGTTTTTATTCCTTTGGCTCTAAATGAATTTTCTCTGGGTCTTCCTAGCCATCATTGGATCTCACTTACTCTGCTCTTCCTTATCTGGAGCCATCCCTGCTCAGACAAAGGAGTACTTTCTTTTGAAAGTCTAGCTTCAATTTGAGTTGGTGGTTCAATAGTGTTCCTATGTGAATGGTGCCTTATTCCTGGGCAGTCTAGCCTTCATATTTCAACTTTTTAAACTCTGGGCACATTCCATATTTTGACTTTCTCAATGAAAAAGTAGGGATAATAACAGTATGTACATGAAGTTGTACCAAAGACCATATGAGTGGTATGTGCTGGCCTCTTACACTAGTCCTTGGCATAAAATCATGCCTGGGTAACCACTACCCACCGCAGGGATTCTCATAATCCTCTTTCTCTACTGCTGCTGCTCAGGGAATTCAAACTGAGATGGCTTTCTGATATCTCTTTGTAACTTCAAGGCCTTGATCTCACTGTTATCTCCAGACTTTTCCTTGGAATCAGAAAGAAAAAATGTTACAGTCCTTACAGGAACAGATCTGGGCCCCATCTTATCCTGCTCACCTTATCTCTTCATTCCTGCAGACCCACAGGAGACTCTCCTGACACACACACACACACACGCATGCATGTGCGCACATGCGTATGTGTGAGTGTACACACACACACACATACACACACACACACACACACACACACACACACACACACACACACCCCTGAAAGGCTTTGTTCTCCAGGAAGGCAAATGCTGCCCAAATCCCAAACCTTCAACCTTGGTCCTCATTAATCCTCCATGCCATTTCTGGATGCATCAACAGACCTTTGCATGGTTATTTGCCTTCTTCATAGACATTTGCATTTTTTTTTTCTTAGTAGGACTGTCTATCTTTGCTAAAATATCTAGCAAAGAAGGATTGATTTAAGCAAATATTTTGACTTGGAATTTGAGTGCCAAATTCTTCTTTGACATAATGTATGTGATTGTACATCCCAAGAAGTTTGGGGATTTCATGAAGAAGAAATTTAAAAATATAGAGAGAAAATACTGAAATGTAAAAAATAGAGCTAAACACAGAAAGTATAAATATCATAAACTATCTAAACTCCAAAGTAAAGCCATCATCACTTTTATGTCTGTATTTCCAGTTGTGATAAATCTATACACAAGGGAGCTCCCATATTCTCTCAGGTTCCTAAGGTCATGACATTCATGTCTTCCTCTAAAGACCAGTCCCTTCCTAGGAATATATTTTTAAATATCTATTATTTGCAGTAAGTAAAATTCATTTATACATCTACTGTTGGTTTATCAAACTATCTTAGAAAGGTTAACAAAAACCAGGTGAAGAAGAAAATAAGATGACCTCCTTGATTTTACTCCTTTAAACATAAATCATAATATTGTTGTTTCTGATGTCAATTATAATATGTAGTCAGAATTCTGTCATACTTTAAGATAATCTCTTGGCTATGTTTTTACTACTTACCTTGTTAATATTCATATCATTTGTCATCATTTTATCCCATCCTTGCTGTTGAATATGTTATTACTTTATTATTCTATAGAACTCTATGACCGATGAGACTTTGCACGTACATGTTTGTCAAAAATCTCCACATATCCTAAACACAGATTCCAAAAACTAAAATTGCCAGGCTCCAGTTGTGAGTACTTGCCACAAAACACTTTTTAATATTCCTTTTTCCAGGTTGTCTTGGAAGACGGCTGCAGTGATTCTCATGGTAGTCACTATCACATAATTGGTGTTTTAATCTTTTCAAATTTGGCACTTGAAAAAGCAATTAGGTTTTGTTTGCATTATTTAATTGAGATGGTTAGTGGATGCTTTTCATCAGTGTAAAAACTGTGTGAATATATTCTGTGATATACTTCTTCCAGATTTTACCCATTTCTTACATTAATAATGTAATGTAAACATTTAGGAAAGCAAATATATGCCCCCCCCTTTTTATTTTTGGTTTTTCGAGGTAGAGTCTCACTCCAGCCCAGGCTGACCTGGAATATTAACTATGTAGTTTCAGGGTGGCCTTGAACTCACAGTGATCCTCCTTCCTCTGCCTCCTGAGTGCTTGAATTAAAGGTGTGTGCTACCATGCCTGGTCACGCTTTGTTGTTTTGAGTAAATATTCCCCACTATTATTTTGTGTTTTGATTTTATTACACAATATGTTACAAAATAAAATATATGTAACTTACATATAATGAAATGTTATCATGAATCCTACATCAATTAATAGTGAGCTTTGAAAAATGTATAAATCCATGCATATACCACCTAAGTTAAGACAGAGAACATTTCCATCACAATTTTTTTTTTTTTCTGGCACACTTCCTCAATGATGAGGTGATCTTTTTAATGTTGGGTTTTATTTATGTTAATTAATACTTGAAACCAACCTACTCAGCCATGATTTCTAACTGGAGGAAAATCTCCTCAGAAGATTTCCTGGTCCTGGAGATATGATGTCCCCTTAGCTATACAACCCCACCAATACTGAGTTGACTTTCCAGGTAAACCAGGGTTTGTAAAGCCACATTTAACATGCCATAAGCTTGGCTTTCCTATAAGGAACCAGGCAAAACACTAGTCCACAGGTCATGCTGGTCCTGGTAGGACTAACCGACACTGTGCTCCACTTCAGACCTGGTGACTCAGACCCTCGGAGGGTAGCTAAGGCTTCTGTGTTGGCACCAGCATCTGGCGTAGACTCAGACATGACTTCTTCATTCCATGAAAAGCAGTAGGAGTGTGTGTGGATGCTCAGCATGGAGCTTTAGAGTAGGTACAAAAGAAGCAGACAATTAATGAGGGGGTGCTCACAACAGACAATTTTAACACCTCTTTTTAGTCACTTCTCCCTCCAGCCCCAGAAAGCAGTGATTTAGCTTTCTTTCATTCTAGATTAGTTACTTTTTTTTCAGAGTGTATGGTAGCATTTTGTGTCTGTCTTCTTTGGTTCAAATTAAAGGTTTTAAGACTCATTCATTAAGATGCGTGTACCCATTGTCCATTATCTTCATCTTCATTTGTTACAATAGCTCCTTGCTTCATGATAGTAAATTAATTTTTATTTCTTATTGCTACACAATGATAAACCCAACTTAGTAGTTTAAAAGGAAGCACAGTTGCCAGAGTTTCTGTAGGTCATGAATCTGGGTGTGGCTCGGCTATAGCGTCTTCTGTTTCAGGACCTCTGAATAAGGTTAGGGCGGTGTAAGCTGGAGACAGGGACTCATCTGAAGTCTCAGGTAGTGAGCCACTCATGTGACCTGTGACACATTGCAGTCCCTCAAAGCTGGTTTAACTCAGGGCCTCAGTGTCTAACTGATGAGCAGCCCTAGGTCACACTCATGTTAGCCTCTCTGTATGTCTTCCTCAGAGCAGGTTTCTGAGAGAGAGGGTGGAGGCCTGAAAAGACAGAAGCAAATTGCTCCTAGAACCAAATCTTAGAAGTGGTATTATTTTACAAGCTTCCCAATCACTTTGATCATAGGTTGCTCCCAGAAAGCCAGTCTAGGCCCATACTCAAAGGGAAGAGATTACACAAGAATGTAAATACCAGGAAACAGGAATTGTAGGAAATCACATGTTATAGACATGTAAGCTTTTTTTTTTTGCTGTCTTTAACTTAAAATAATCCTTTTATGACACCATCATATTGTAGAAGAATATATCTACCTATTAATTCATTATTAGCCTCTATATTGTTTCTCATTGGACAAATTGTAAATAAAGCTGAAATGAAAATTACTGAAAAAGGCTTGGTGTGGACATAAATTTTCATTTCCTATGAGTAAATTCCAAAGCATGATATGACTGAATCAATGAGCAAGTCTGTGTTTAATGTTAAAGATATTACCCAGAACTATTCCAAACTTTTTTTTGTTTTGTTTTGTATTTTTTGTTTGTTTGTTTTGTTTTTTTGAGGTAAGGTTTTACGCTAGCCCAGGCTGACCTGGAACTCACTATGTAGTCACAGGGTCACCTAGAACTCATGGCGATCCTCCTACCTCTGCCTCTCAGGTGCTGAGATTAAAGGTATAAGACAACATGCCCAGCTCCAAACATTTTTTTTAATCATTCTATTATTTGTAGCAATGAATGGGATTCCTTCTGCTTTGTCCTCAGAAACATGTGATTCTTGTCATTACCTCTCTCATTTTAACCCCACAAAGTGACACTAAATACGTGTGACTTTAATTCACACTTCCCTGGCTGACTCTGATGAAGAACAAGCTCCTGGGCCCTTGTCAGCTCTTCTTGTCTTCCTTCAGTGAAATGGTTCATCAAATCTTTGACCACTTATTTGCAGTTTTTCTGTATTTTCTTACTTGGTTTCATATTAATTTGCTTATCTTTTTCAGATCGCAGATCCTAAGGAGAGAACCAGCCCATCAAGCCTCAAAAAGGACCCCAGCTGAAACTAAGAAAAATTGGGGAAATGAGCAAGAGTGCTGCTTTCTTGGTGAACCTGGTACCAGCACAAGGGTGAAGGAGATAGACACAGAGAACACTCAACTCCTACCAAACCAGAGATCCAGAGACACAGAGGCTCCCAAGACCTCATCACTGAAGCAGACCTAAAATGAACTCAACATGGCTCAGGGAAATTTGCATAAGAGGGGACAGAAAGAATGTCAGAGCCACACGTTGGGTCATGATACACAGAGACATTTCCTCCTACCCATAACTGGCTAACCCCACAATGCATGTCCCACATTTCCCAATGAGGTGGGTCCCTGCAGAAGGGGGAGGGCAAGGAGGTGGCTAATGATGGTAACAACATGACTGTATACACTGTGTACAGAACTAATAAAAAAATTCCAAATAAAAAAATTGAAGAATAGATTCTAAATTCTGCTAAAAATCCTCTGTATTAAATAAGTACTATGAATATGATCTTCTTGCTTTTTTATTTTTGTAATAGTATCTTTAGAACAACAGAAGTATGGTATTTTATTAAATTTATCATTTTTGTAGCTTATACTTTTGATTGAAGAAAACATTTTTCTAAATCCAGTTTAGTTGACATTTTCTTTTATATTTCCTTAGTGAAGATATATATATATATATTTAACCTCAGCATTGAGGTTAACAAGATCAGTATGAAACCTATTTTTCCATAGTATTAGAGATCAAGATCTCAGTTTGATTTTTTATATGCATATTCAGCTTTTCCAGTTCCCTTATTTGGAGTTCATATCTGTTACCTATTAAGTTACCTGGACATTTTTGTCACAAGTCAGTTGATGATAGGATTAATTAGGTGTGTTTCTAAACTTCATGTTCTATAACATTCATTGGCATACCTTTATTTTTTTTATCAATACCATGTCCTGTTCTATACTGTAGACCTATTGATAATATTGAAATCAATATAATAGGAATTAACCAGCTTAGTTTTTCCATGCAGCACTTTTGTGTTTCCATAAACCTTTAGAATCAATTTGTTAATTGTGACAAAATGAAGGAGAAAAAAAAGAGTGTGCTGTAATTTATATAGAGATTGTGTTAAATGTGTAACTCAATTTGGATAGAATTATAATGGGTACTAAATTTTTCAGTCCATGAGTATAATGTATCCATATTTATTACAAGATTTTAATTTTTCAGTGAATTATTTTCATGTGTGAAGTTGGCCTTATATGCACCTTATTAGTGATTTCTAGTTCATGATTTTAAAAACTTCAAATTGTTCATTGTTAATATATAGAAGTGTATTTTGAACATTTTGTGAGTTTTAATGCATCAACAACCTGTAATTTGATCATATTCACATCATTTTTGCTCCCTCCCCCACCCCTTCTCCATTGAGCATGCTTCTCTTTCCAAGTATTCCTTCTTCTGTTTTAATGTGTCATTTTTGGTGCTCTCCTCCATTATCAATGCCCAAATGTTAGCAGGCTTGGGACTGTGTAGGTTGTGTGATGGTAATGACACCCAGTGTGAGGCCACGGACATACCAGTTGGTTCGTATCCAGAGGACAATGCCGCAGAAATATCCCTCCCCACCCTCTGACTCTTACGTTCTTTCCAACCTCTCTTCTGCAACATTCTCTGAGCCTTGGAGGCTTGAGAGAGATGTCTCCTTTAGTGTAGGGTTCTCAACAGTCCCTCATTTTCAGCTTTCGTGAGTTTTAAGTCCCCTCAGTGTCTACAATCAACTCCATAGAGGAGCATCCCTGGCTAGCATTGAGGGGAGCACTAATAGTCTTTCTGCCACCTCCTCTGCAATGTTTCCTGAGCCCTGGAGGGTGGGAAAGAGATGACTCACTAATCCAATCAGTGTTAAGTTCTGGGCTTTCTCTTCTTACTCCCTGCATGAGTCTTGAGTCTCTCCAGTATTCACTACCATTAGTTAAAAAGAAGCTGATCTAGATAAAAGTTAGAGCAGCATTAATCATTAGGCATAAACATTATATATTTAGAAGGCAGGTTGACAGACTCAATGCATTGATTTAGCCAAGGAACATTGATAGTCTGTAGGTTCTATGTCCTTCAAAACCATAATGGGCTTTTGACTCAGTTTTCCCTACCAGGTATGAATTTGCTACCATTGAGCAAGCCTCCAATCCAATCAGAGAGTGGTTGAGTACCTTCATGATTTGTGGGCCAGTATTGCACTTGGAGCACATCTTGCTTGGCTGGTTGATTATGTGGCTCTCACCATACACTGATTATGAAGACTATTGATGAACTTTCTCTTCCAGCAGTCTACATCACACTTCCCAGCACTTGGCAGCTGGCCAGCAGGGAAGTGGCTTTCAGCTCAGTTCCAGTTTGGTTTCTCACTGTCTTGTTACCACAGCATGTGGTGCCTTCAGCAATAGGGTCTTATCCTTTGGTCCTGGTGTGTAACCAATTGCCAATAGCCTGTATTGTTTTGAGGTCCTCATGGGCCTACATGACCAACATCTCACTGGTGCAGAGACGCATCCTTGACACTAGAATTTACTTACTACAACCTAAAGCTTCAGGGTTAAGCTTTTCCCATCCCAGAAAAGTATGTCTATTTCTCTCTCAGTCTCTCTCTCTCTCTCTGTTTTTTTTTTAATACTTTAACAAACTAACAAGCAGGTTTCTATGTGACTTATTCATAATGTCTTTTTTTAATAGAAGATTATTCGTGGGAACTGGGGAACCGAGCCTTGAACCGGGGTCCTTAGGCATCACAGGCAAGTGCTTAACCGCTAAGCCATCTCTCCAGCCCTATAGTAACAATTTTATAGATTTCTTAGGCTGCTCATTTGACATAGTCCTTTCATCTACAAATAAAGCCATTTTTCTTCTTTGTTCATTTTTAGTATAATTTTCTAATTTACTCAAATTGTTGTACTTGGTAAGGCCTCTAGTCCAATAGAAATAAAGTGTTCATAGCTAACCTTCTTCCTGAATAAAAGGTGGGGTACTCAGCTTTATTTCTACAATTATTATAACAAAGGATTATAGATGCTATTTTTCACATGGAGAAAATTTTTCCTTAGTTTATATTTTTAAAGATATTGTTATCATTAATTTAAAGATATTTTTCTACCATGATTATAATTATCATGCGATTTTTCTTTTTGCATTAGAAGGACAGAGTGGGGGGATGCGAAAGAAAGAGACAACTGGCGAGCCAGGGCCTGCAGCCACTGAAATCAAACTCCAGATGCATGCACCATCTTACGTGCATGCATGACCTCACGCATGCATCACCTAGTGCATTTGACTTACGTGGGGATCTGGGGAGTCAAAAATAGATCCTTAGGCTTCACATGCAAGCACATAAAGTGCTAAGCCATCTCTCCAGCCCCCTTTGTTTTCTTTAATATGGTAAACTATCATGTTACATTTCAAATGATAAACTAACCTGTGTTCTCAGGACATACTTCACATAGAAAAAAAGATATTTGTGTCATATTATTGGTAGAACCAACTTTTTGCTATTTAGCTAAGGACATTTGTGAAGATTATCAGTCTATAGGGAACTTTTGGTTATTTTTGCTTCTGTCTTCATCTATATCTTTGGGATACCATGAAAATGGTAAACTCATAAATGAACTGAAGTGTATTATTAAAAAGACCCCAAGGATAGGAATTATTTCTTCTTTAAAATTGTGTTAACATTCTTTGGTGGTTCTATTCAGGTGTCCCCCCCTACACCGCCGTACACTTGGGTTTTCTAAATGCTAGGTTCCCAGCTGATGGAGATTTGGGAATCAATGCCTCCAGGAGGCAGTATATTTTGGGGGGCAGGCTTATGGGTGTTATAGCCAGCTCCCCCATGCCAGTATTTGTCACACTCTCCTGTTCCTGGTGTCCACCTTATGTGGGCCAGGGGTGATGTCCACTCTCTGCCCATGCCATCATTTTCCTCTGCCATTGTGGAGCTTCCCCTCAAGCCTGTAAACCAAAATAAACTTCTTTTCCCACAAGCTGCTCTTGGTTGGGCAATTTCTACCAGCAATGCAAACCTGACTTGAACACATTCTGTTACTATGGTAAAATATATTTAAAAGGTAACTTAAAAGAAGGAAGGGAGCTGGAGAGATAGATCAGCAGTTAAGGTGCTTGCCTGTGATGCCTAAGTACCAGAGATCAATCCCTAGTCCCTATATGAAGTCAGATGCAGAAAGTGGTACATGCATCCTAAGTTCATTTGCAATGGCTAGAGGTTCTCTCTCTCTCTCTCTCTCTCTCTCTCTCTCCTTGCAAATAAATAAATAAATAAAATATTTTGTAAAGGAGGAAAGTTTTATTTTGGCTGATAATCCATAGGGTTTACTCCATGGGCTCCATCTTGGGGCTGCTCAGAGGCAACACATCATTGTAAGAAAGCAATGCAAGAGGTGGGGTATAGCTCTTTCAAAGGCACTCTCCTCAGTGAATGCACCTCCTAAAGGGTCCCCTACTTTCAATAGTGCCACAAGCTGGGACCAATCTTTACCATATGGGTCTTTAAATTTGATTTTAATTTCCTGAGTATAATAAAAAGGATTGATTGAATTCACCAGTCAAGCCGACTAGATCTGGATTTTATTTGTGGAAGTAATTATCTCTGTATTCAAATTAAATGTAAGTATGTATCCAATATCTGAATATGACTTCAAATAAAACGTCAAAGAAAAATCATTGGGTAACTGTTGTATTTCCGATTTCTGAGATATCTTAGTCCTAAACTCTTTATTGTCCAGCATGTATAACTAATCATTTCATGAATTTGTCTAGTTTTCTATTTTTTTGCAGTAGGAAAACAAGTATGTAACCAGTAACCCCACTATAACCAGAAAAGCAGTTCCAAGTTTTTTTTTAATATTTGTAAAATGTGCTCTTGGATTTCTTGCAATGTTCAGTCACCCATGTATTTACTGTCCTATGCCTTCAAAGATATTCTATATGCCTGGCTCACAATATATGTGATACTTAGTGTACTGAGTGGGATAGACAGTCATAAATACTACATAAATATATATATAAAGAATATTGTAACTATTTTAAGTAGGCGTGTTTCTCTATGAAACATAAAACATGTGGATTTGGCCCAATCAGGACACTTAGAAAGTTTCCAATAGTCTTATTATCATTCTTTAGTCAAGCTCTCACCTATTTCTCACAGTAGGGATTTCAAATTCTCTCTTTTTTCACTAAAAATCCTAAGTACCAATGTTCTCATTTTCAATAGGCTTTCTCCACAAGCTGAACATGTCTAATCAAGGAACATGGCATGGGGTTTGGATTTTTGGTTGTGCTTCCAGTTGGTCTTCATTTTATTAATTTGACCATACAGATAAAAGAAGTCTATCCCCAGAAAGTTACAGGTAAACACACATCATAAATGTAAATTTCTCTTAGCAAAGGTCACGTGTACAGGAACATGGGTCAGAAGCCTGAATCTAAAATTATGACCAAATTGCATTTTAAAATGTAGAAATGTAAATACACCTCTAGAGAACGTGAAAGAATTGTGTTACTCAAAACAATCATCTTTTTGAAAGGATGGTAATCAAACAAACAACAACAAAAAAAAAAAAAAACGCAACTCTGTGAAAATTTCCCTTGGCTTCTTCCCTTGCCCTTGGGCTGCTAGTTCAATCCTTTGTTCAGATTACTAACCAGGAGGGGTGGAAGGAGAGGGAGGGTAGTTGGGTAGATTTTATTTTCACCTGATGTAAAGCAAGCCCTCGAGCTGTGGCTCCACTCTTTCATCCTTGGGCCTGAGTCATTATCATCTGAGCAGAGCCGAGCCTTTAGCAGGAATCAGGGCTTCTCCTCTCTCTACTTAGCCAACTCCTGAGATTGCTGTGAAGTGTCTCTCCTGCAATGATATTCTCACAGTATTGAGCAAGAGAAAGAGAGACAGACAGACAGACAGATAGGCAGGCAGACAAAAACATGGCACATGCAAATGGATCCGAGATGGTCCTGTTGGTGTTAAAGAGAAGCATGGAGCATGAAGATGAAGAGCAAGAAAGCACTTGGAGTGAAATACAGGATGTCAACCTTGGCTTTCTTGGTCATGGGGTTTGAGCAGGATTTGAATTCAGGTCTGCAGGGTAGAATGTCCAAGGGTTAGAGAGGAGACAAGGCTTTAGAAACTGATCCCTTACCTTGAAAAGGGAGAACTAAGTCATTTCAACCCTGTTTATAACAACACCAGGTACGCAAGGCACAGTGCTTCTCAGAGATTTCAACACTCCAACCAAAAGCAGCAAAACAAGTGATGTAAAGAATAAGGTTTTCTAGTACATGTATTGGGTAATCATTCCTGCCAGCAGAGTTAACTCCTTTTTGTACAAACATAATGACAAGATGGGGTGTTGAGGGTAAACAGGACCATCCATAGGTGTGGTCTGATTCATGCTCAGATGGAGACAGTATCCCTCCCTTTGGTCTCGACACTGCAGTTTTATTCATTCAGCCCCAAATCAAATTATCCTTTTGGCAGCCTTGGGACATTGGTGAGTCATGTTGGGCTGGGAGTCAACTGAAATTGCTAATCCTGCTCACACGTGCCACTGTTTGGGGGCATATCCCCCATGCTATGTTGGTGCGGAGCTCCTCAGAGCCTGCATGCTGTTTCCACATCCTGAAAATAGCTTCGCTGATCAGCATGGAAATGTAACACACTGCATGCTCATGACGAGACAGGGCTGCAACGAGCTTAACTGTTAATTATTTGTCCTTTAAAGCTAATGGCCTGCACAAGTCAGAAAGAGAAGAAAAAAGAAGAAGACATTGTCCATTTCCCCCAGCTTCTCATATCTAGACTCAACAGCATTTGTTTCTGCATGCTTGTTAAGAAAAGAGATCACCCAAACTCTATTTATACACGTTCTCCCTGGAAAGGCCCCAGCAGAGGAAATTATGGCCCTATTAAACACAAGGCAAAGGGATCCTGCAGACTCCTAGCCTGGTCACCTTCTCTACAGCAAATTTAGTTCCAAATGGCCATATGTTGCATTGGAAAAGAGACCTCCTCCACCCTGACCTGGCCACACTGAAGGAAAACTGACATTTTATGGGCATGTTTTCTATATATTTAGGTTTAGGCACTTTGTGCATGCTATTTTATTTCATTCTTAAGACAGTCTCGTAAGTGTTTTATAGATAAAACTAATATAGTGCACAGGAAGAACAAGAACATTGTCCAGATTCCACAGAAAGACAGTGCAGGAGGCAGGCCTTCCTCCTAACGCTGTCTGGATTTACAGCCTAATTATCAACAAATCACAGATACCATTTGTTGGTATACAGACAGCAGTCAACTCAAGGAGAGAAGTTTTATAGTGGGAAATGTGTTCCTACACTGAAGGGAGCACAGGAGATGGTATGTATATTTTGGTGGTAGAGGCTAGAGCGCTGGCAAGTTCATATTGAGTACTGAATAATAACCCATTGCAAATGTTGTTTATTAAACTCTTAGCTTTTGATGAGTCTGAAGAAAAGGATGTTCTGTGGTAACTATTTGAGTAGAATCACGACAACTGTTCTTCAGTGTAAGCTGTTGATGCGACGTGATTCTGAGACAATGCGCTGTATGACCGTGGGAGTTAGTGTGGCGCACACAGTGGGCCTCATGGAGGGTGGGTGGAAAGCTGATGACTTTCTTGGGAGGAAAACATCATGGGGAAGAAAGGCACCAGTGCAGGTTGTTCTGGGGAAAGGGAGAAATGGAGATAGATGAGGTGTAGGAAGTAATTACAGAGTTAGCATACTGCTGACTGCTATAGCACGGAATCCCCAAGTTTCTAGTGCCTAAAGGATCTTACAAGGAAGCTCTTTAGAATCAGATTTGGAAATGCCATACAACATCACCACTCTCATTTCACAACCCAGAACTCAAATATGTTGTCAGAACAAAGAACAAGGGAAAATGGAAAATGTATATTCAACCGAGGAAGAAACAAACATGTGTTCAGTGAATTGCTAGCCAGCTTATTTAGAAATAAACTAAATTAGCGAATGAAATGAAAACACACATACAGCACAGGGTTAATGAATCTGAATTCTTTGTTCTTTATGGATAATAATTGTAAAATATAGCTATTACTTTTTGATGTATACCCATAGGGTTGCTTTTAGGAGGATCAAATAAGGTAATTATTAAATTGCTCAAATGGTTTTCAATCATTTTCTTAACAATTGGTTTGGCTTCTAAGATGTTAGAAAGTTACTGTGATATAATTATGTAAAGAGGAACAAAAATACAAAAATAAATTCATAAATTCATAAATTTAATGAAGAGTTTTGACTAAGGAAAATAATGTCATCAAAAATGGAATAATACTCCTGTATTGCTAGAGTCCTGTTGTGGTGCAATGGGATGGTTCTCTCATCAGGATCTGTGTCCATCTGAAAAAGAGAAGCAAATTCTTCAATAGAGAGTGAATTTAGCACCAGGAAAAGAAAGAAGAAAAAAATACACGCAGGTCCTATGGAGATAACCACCACATCATACCTCAAAAGGGCCCTGGCGGAAACTAAGAATAATTGGTGAAACATGCAAGAATGCTGTTTTCTTGGTGAACTAGGAGCCAACACAACAGTGAAGGAGAGAGACACAGAGAACAATCAACTCCTACCAAACCAGATATCCAGAGACACAGAGGTTCCCAAGATGTCAACACAGAAGCAGACCTAATATGAACCCAACATGGCTCAGGGAAATTTGTGGAAGAAAAGGTAGAAAGAATGTCAGAGCCACAAGTTGGGTCATGCCATGCAGAGACATTTCTCCTACCCAAAAATGAAGGCTAACCCCCCAATGCATGACCCATATACCCCAACTAGGAGGGTCCCTGTGGAGAGGGAAGAACAGGGAGGAGGCTAACAATGATACCAACTTGAATGTATTCACTGACTACAAAAAATAAATAAATAAAAACAAAATGGAATAATATATCCTATGATCTTTTAATAATGCCTTTTTTGAGATACAGTCTTGCTTTAGCTCAGGCTGACCTGGAATTCACTATATAGTGCATATATGATTGGTTCCATTTGACATGATAGCTATATTTCCTAAACAATTAAAACTTACTTCTCAAAATCATACTTTGGAGAATCCCAATGTTAATAAAGTCCCTCCAGTCAAGGAAATAAAATAACATCCTGAAAAGTCACAACATCTGTGCAGAAGGAGAGGAGAGGTCTTCTGGAGAGAGGAGGCAAGGATTTGAGCTATACCTTGTGTTTTGACTTAGTGCAATTAGAGAAGGGAGCACTCCACTGGAGATGTCACCTCGAGTCAATGCATTCATTCATTTACTGAACTTTTGTTAAGCACAAAGTTTACAAGATAAATAATGCAAATTAATCACCTTAATAAAGTGGTACAAAACATCTCACCCAAAGCAGACTTTTTTAAATATATATTTCAAATTGAGTCAGGTTTATTTTCAAAAGGATATTTGCATCAGTTTCTTAATTCTACCTCTGGAATTGGTCTAATGGTTGTGAGAAGGCCATCCCTGCCTCTTCCTCTCTTCTCCTGGTTTCTGGCAATCCTTGGTAGTCCTTGCCTTAATGGCTACAACTTCTGCCTTTGCTGTCCCGTAGCTGTCTTCTCCCTGTGCCCCTTCTCATAAGGATACCAGTGATATTTGCTAAGGGTCTCATCTACTTTGGGATATCCTCATCTTAAGGACATCTTTGAGAACTCTCTTTCCAAACATGGTACACATTCTGAAGTACAGGTTAATGACTTCAATACTTCCATATAGGTTTTAGTGTGGCACAGGTCATCTTATAATTGTAAAACAATTTGTCACCCAATGAAGAAATGCTGACACTTTTCTTGTAAAACATGTTTTTCATCCTGGGTTAAGTTTGCAGGCTCTAAGGGGAGGAAGAAGCCATGACTGACATGGGATTTGATACAAACACTGTTCGGTCCTTGAGATATCATGATTGGTGTGATCTTAACCTTCTTGTACATGTCTGTATGTATGAATGTATGCATGTTTGTGTGCATGTACATGTGTGGGAGAAAACCAGAGACCAACCTCAAGTGCTATCCTCAGGTGCACCACCCACCTCCTTTGAGACATGTCTTTCCTTGGACAGGAGCTCATTAATCAGGTTAGACTAACTCAGTGGTGAGCTCCAGAGATCTGCTTGCCTCTGTCTCCCCAAATGTGAGATTTCAGAAGTGGCCCATCATGCCCAGTAGTTGACATGGGTGCTGGATATTGAACTCAGGTCCTCACACTTTGCAATCAAGCGCTTTACACTGTCTTCTCAGTCCCTTCAACTTTTATTATTTAAGTGTAAAAAGCACATCTTTTCAAAGTTTGATGCATCTGTCTTATATTGTGCAGACATAAGCTAAAATATTGAAAAGCTGTCTTTTGGAGTTGGACTTAATGCCAAATTTATGTATCTATTTAGTGACAGATGACAAATCATTACTCACAGGTTTCTTGGAGACTGAGCTATTTTAACCTGGAGAGAAAAGAGAAGCTCAAGGGTATTTAAAATGACAGCGTCCCAACTATTTGGAATTATAAGTTCTGAGTCCTTGTTTAGTGCCTTCTCAGACAGTTGGCCCCCAGTGCGAATGCTCTGCAGCCTTGAGTTGCAGAAGCAGCCAATCCCTGAACGCTTGCCCTGCAGGGCTGGGGATGTGCCAGGTAGCCAGATCTTGTATCTATGACACGGTCAATAAATGTTTGCCAGAAGAGAGAATGTTGTAAGGAGGCAAGCCTGGTTCCTACCCTGGGGACTCTATGCAGTTTATTTCAATTATTTTCCACAAACAGTTACTGAATCACCCCAGTAGCACAGTGTTGGAGCTGGGAGTAGATCACTTGTAGTGTATTGGGCTGTTCTCTCAGCTTCTATAATGCTCAGGTTATTAATTGGTAAAACTCCAAAATAATAGTATAGGGACCACTAGATACAAATTCTGGAGTTAAGGTCAAATTCAAGAAACTCTTACTTTGACTCTTTCTCTCATTCTTCACTCTGCACCATGACTCCTAAGTAGGGCTTCAACTTTTATTTTCTTATGAAACAGAGTTGTTAGTTATTAAAAGACATTTTTGCACATGTGTTTGTGGCACGCACGTGTGTGTGAAAGTGTGTTCAAATGTCTGAGGGTACGTATGTACATGCATGTGCACATGTGTGCACTTATTGTGAAGGCCAAAGTTCAACCTTGGGAGGAATCTTCAGGAACACCGCAGTACTTGTCACCTTTCTGCAACAAAATTCCAAACAGAAGCAACTTAGGGTAAGAAGTGTTTATTCTGGCTTCCAGTTGCAGACTATAGCCGGTCCACCGCGGCAGCAGGAGCATGAGAGAGAGAGAGCGGTCCCACTGCACCCACAGTTAGGAAGAAAAAAGCAATGGCTGTTGCTTCTCAGTCAGCTCTCTCCCTTTTACACAATTCAAGGCCCCCAGTCACCCACAGTTAAGGGAGGTCCCTCCACCTCAATTAACCTTATCTAGATAATCTCTATCAGGTGATTTCAGGTCTTATAAAACTGGCTATCAGTCCAGGTCATTACAGCTGTTCACTTCTTTCTATGACATGGTCCCTTATTGGCCTGGAGTTCACCAATTAAGCTATACTGCCTGCTTGGTAAACTCCAGGGATCTAGCAAGTATCTGCCTCTCTAGCACTAGAATTACAGGTGTGCACTGTCACACCTGCCTTTTTTTTATGGAGGTACTGTGGGTTGATCTCTGGTCCTCATACTTGAGAGCATTTTACCCACTGAGCTATCTGCTCGTCCCAGTAAATAGATTTTAGTTTTATACCTGAATGTAAAGAGAAAAGCCCGTGGAAAGAAAGTAAGACACGGGCTTCTCCCGGGAGAGTTACTAGCAAGTCATTTTAAAGAGGCTGGTGCCTCACGCTACTGTCATCTGCTACAAGGGGTGAGATATGCCACGGGGGAGTGGGTGCCCCCAGGAAGGTGAGAGGGCTGAATGAAATTTTCTCAAATGTCTTTGTTACTACCATTATCTCATTCTCAGACCCGCCATGCTGTCATCATTCTTTTTTTTTTTTTAAATTTTTTTTTTAAATTTTTTATTTATTTATTTGAGAGTGACAGACACAGAGAGAAAGACAGAGGGACAGAGAGAATGGGCGCGCCAGGGCTTCCAGCCTCTGCAAACGAACTCCAGACGCGTGCGCCCCCTTGTGCATCTGGCTAACGTGGGACCTGGGGAACCGAGCCTCGAACCGGGGTCCTTAGGCTTCACAGGCAAGCGCTTAACCGCTAAGCCATCTCTCCAGCCCGTGTCATCATTCTTGATAATAATCAGAGAACACGTTGATCAAGTACCGTGACGCAGGCAGCATGCCGCCCCTCCCCATTCAAATCTCACTTCGTTATGACCATAACTGTCTGAGGTCAGTGAGATTCTTTCGTCCATCCAGACAGAAGAAGCAATGAGTGAGCGACACCCTGTAGCTTAGTGGTTTGACCTTACAGCACAGAGCTGAGTCATTAGAGCTAACCCTTCTGGGCGTATAGCCTGGTTTGCTATACTATTTATGTCACCTGGGACATGTTATTTAATCACTCTATGTTCTATTGTTCTCAATAAAATCAAGGTGATGATTATGAGATTAGCTGTTTCTTAGGAATATTGTGAGGATTAGAGTTGAAAGCAAGGAAAGCACTGAGTGCATGTCATAGAGCAGGAATTCAACAATGGTTTGTTCTTTTTATCTCCATCCATTCGATAGGACAGACTCGAGAGAGTTCAATGACAAGACTGGGGCTATACAATTTTTAAACAGAAGTGCTGAAACTTAACCATAGGCAATTTGATTCTTGCAGCATGCATTCAGTGCCTCTACACTACACATGTAAATAGAATCTAATCACAAAACATTGTGCCATTGACGAGCTGGCACAGTGCCATGGAAACCCACAGGCCAGGGAGTGGCACAGATGACAGGGCCTCACAGGGCATCCCCTTGGGCTGGTGTGAAAGTGAAATATAACTCTGCTGGGAGATTTCCAGGACATTCTGTGAACAGGGTTAGGTGCTCTGATTTAAACCCCTTCAAGTCCCAGAGATTGGATTGCAGAAAAGGTCAAGAGCAGGGATATGGGAATCTCCCATTTGCCATTTGAAGCCTGGGCTCAGTTGGAGTTGTAAAGGGAAGAAAATAATTCTGTTTTGCCTTCTCCTTCCTCCTATGTTTGGTAGACTGGCCCTGAGGTTGGCCTATTCTGAGAGAGGGTTGAGAGTAGAAGTTGGGCACCCAGTTGAACTGAATGTAGATTATGATCTCTGTGTCCAGAGACAGTGGTAAAGCTGGCCTGCGGCATACTCAGTCTGGGTGTTGAAATGAGAAGCTACGGCAAGCGCCAGCCACATACCCTAAGCCACGTACTCACAGTTACTCCTTGCATTCATTTAGTCACAAGTAATGGCTGACGATTCGATGATAATGAAGAGCTGTGACTCCATATTTTCTAAGAATGTTTTTTTTCTTTGTTATTTTTTATTGTGTACATAGGCTTGAGCCAAGCTTTTCTGGGCTTCAGGAGTGTTTCTTGTTTTGCTTTTATTTATTTATTTTTCTTTCTCAAAACTGGCACTGTGAGTATTATATGACAGAACAGACTGAGAAGCAATCCCCAGCCTTCTACTTGGGGGGCCTAACCAGGCTTAAATGAAAACCGTCATGGCAAACCCTGGGGGAGACTAATGTTTAAGAACCAGCTTTGTAATGGGGGCAGATTGCCAAAGCCCGTCCTCTTCGTCATGTGAGGTTCAAGGTTACTTAATTAGCCATCCCACAGAGTTATGTTGTCTGCTAAGCATCAAAAAAGCTGTATATATTGCATGTGACCCCATCAATTAAAAAAAAAGATATTTTATTTCAGTAGTGCCATCAGGTGAATAAGTGGTTTTAAGAAACACCCTTTACCTACTCAGTGGGCTCTGAATAAATGCCACTGCCATCTGCAGGAGTTGGCGGGCTTCACTGGTCCCTCCATGGCATCATGTCTCCATGTTTCCTTCCTGTTTGTTTTTTTCACAAACCCTGGGCTTGAGCATGCTCTTTGGGCTCTTTATGTAGAGACCTAGTACTCTGTTAATTTTGTACACTGCTTCTGGAATCCCGAGCTCCCCAAACGCAACTCATGTTTTGGTTGCACAGTCCATTCCTCAGACATAAAGTCAGCCTTGCACTCGTGTGAGCTAGTTTGACCTGAATATCATGTATGAAGAAAGTAGTTCAGAGGTTGTCTCATTCACTTGACCTTCTATTCCCCACGTAACTGGGGAATGATTTCAAAACACTCTATGCAACAATATATCCCTGACTTGCAAAATATCCTATGCAAAGCCTTTTGATGGAGCTCCAGATTTTGTTCTTAGACATGGGTTAGCCCAAATATGCTCAATATTTCTTTCGTGTCTGAAATTATGTTTGTTCAATGCATGTTCACATGAGTGTGGGGACATGTGCATGTGCAGTGGGCATGTGTGTGTGTGTGTGTGTGTGTGTGTGTGTGTATGTGTGTGTGTGTGCAAAGACCAGAGGACAACCTAAGAAATGCCATCTACCACCATTAAGACAAGGCCTTTGAGACAGGGTCCTTCAATGGCCTGGAGCTCACAAATTAAGCTTAACTGTCTGTCCAGTGAGCAGAAGGAGTCCCTGAATCTGCTTCCCCAGTGCTGGGATTGACAGTATATGCCACCACACTCAGTATTTAAAATGGATACTAGGGATCAAACTCATCTCTTTACCAACTGAGTTAACTTCCTAGTCCTGACATTGATTTTATGATTAATACCATAATATTTTTGCTTTACAGAAGAGCTCTGTTAGCTTCCTTGAAGAACTATTATGAAGACATATAATATATATGTATGTATGTGTATATATATACACACACACATATGTATATTAGAAAGCCTACAAGGCAGAATTTTTATAATTCTTCCTGATTAGCAATTAAAGATAAATTTCATGTTCAGATTATAATCAGAACAATTACTTAGAAAAGTATATTTATGATAAAATACCAGGGCTGTATAAATGACTCAGCAGTTAAACATGCTTGCTTGCAAAGTCTGATGACCAGAGGTTTGATTACCCAGTACCCATGTAAAGCCAGGTGCACAAAGTGGTGCATGCATCTAGAATTCCTTTGCAGTGGCAGGAGGCAAGAATAATGTATAATATTCAATAAAAATAATACCTATAATTTTGTCATAAATACTTGCTTTCTTCATGGTTTTTTGTGTTATGTGATGGCTTGCTTGTAAAACGTCCCACATAGACTCATGTGTTTGAACACTTGTTCTCCAGTTGGTGGTACTGTCAGGGAAGCTTGTGGAACTTTAGAAGGTGGAGCCTTGCTGGAGGAAGTGTGTCACTGGGGATGGACTTGAGGTTTTATACACCAGCCCTGTTTGCTGTTCTTACTCTTTACTTCCTCCCTGTTGTGTGATTATGCGATTCCAGTTTCCTTTTACTATCATGCTTTCTCTAGAAGTGTAATCCAAGGTAAACCCTTTCCTTCTCTAAGCTGCTTCTGGGTGGATATTTCGTCCTAGCAATGAGATGGTAACTGAAACACCACAGTAAGTAATCTGTGGCTCGTCACCCTTTTCTTTACTTCATCTTTTGTCCTTTTCTTTCTTCAATGTGACTTTTAAGTAGCACTAATGCCTAATACAGATTTACTTATCACTGTTCCTGAATAAGATACTATACTAACTACTAATTTATTACCTGTCAACTCCCAACTCACCTAGTTTTTCCACTCTGAAAAATAGATCTGGTCTCCTTAAACATTTTTATTTTCTTAGCTGGTTGATGAAACTTTTCTAACAGAGAGTGCTGCAGCTTAGTAGCCATCCTTCAGGAGGAAGTAAATTCAATCCATTGTTTGGTGAATGGTGTTTAACTCTGTATCAGTACATCATTTATGGTAGAAAGTGATGAAGTGGGCTGCTTCCCTCATGAAGACCAGGGAGCCAAGACAATAGCAAGGAAGAAAAAGAAACAGAGTCGCAATATCTCCTTAAAGGTCATGTACCCAGTGACCTAACTTCCTTCCCTAACCTCAATAAGGGTTCTATAACATTTCAAATCACACCAGGGGCTGGAGACCAAGCCTTAACACAAGAACCTTGGGTGGAAAACCACTATCCAACAACAGAAGTAATTTCCAACAAAATTCTGCAGGATGCCTTCACTGTGATTTCAGTGATATCCCCTCCATTGAAAGCAGGACCTCAGCCCCTATTGGGTGGGGGGATGTTCCTACATAAACTCTATTCAAGAGTGGTAACCTGGCAGTTTCAACATTATTTATAGTTCTTTTTAAAATTTATTTTATTTTACTAATTTTAGAGAGATAGAAAGAGAAAGGGCAAGAGGGAAGGAAGGAGGAAAAGAGAGAGAATAGGTGCTCCAGGGCCTTCAGCCACTGAAAACAAACTCCAGATATATGTGCCACCTTGTCCATCTGGCTTATGTTGGTCCTGGGGAATCAAACCTGGGCACATTAGCTTTGCAGGCAAACACCTCAACCACTCCAGCCCTTATAGTTCTTTTAAAAACTTTTCTAGAGCCGGGCGTGGTGGCGCACGCCTTTAATCCCAGCACTCGGGAGGCAGAGGTAGGAGGATTGCCATGAGTTCAAGGCCACGCTGAGATGACAGAGTTAATTCCAGGTCAGCCTGGACCAGAGTGAGACCCTACCTCGAAAAACCAAAAAAAAAAAAAAAAAAAAAAAAAAAAAAAAAAAACTAAATAAAAACTTTTCTAATTTCATTACTTAGTCCCCAATTATAGTTGATAATTAGTTTTATCAGCCTCTTCCTATTCAAGTTACTGTGTAGTGTTTCTTCTGGGGCTGAGACTGATACACATTTCCCCCACATGAAGGAGAACATAGCACTTCTCTTTGAATTAAATTTCAGTCTTTTGCAGGAAGCAAGTAGTAAATATACAAATAGATATAGATCATGCAAATAAAAGATAATCAGCTGGATAACTGGGTTTGTGATTAAATCAAGACAAATAACTCTTAATTTAAGACTTGTTGTTTGAGGACCTGTGAATACTGGAGCATTGTGGGTCCTTGTCTTCAATCCTTTCTTCTCTGCCTGCTTTCATTGATGTTGTGATCTCAGAGCCCCGCATCTTTAACTATAGTCCATATGGTGAGAACTCTCACCTTTGTGTTCCTAGCTTCAGGCTAACCTTCAACAGTCCATTACAATTCCTTATGGATATCCAGGGGAAGGATCAAAATCAGCACAGTCCAAATTAGAATCTATCCATATCTTTTTCCATCTTTATGGATAGGGAACTCCATTCTTCAAGTTACTTATGGAAAAAAAATTTGAAATTATCCTTGATCTTCCTCTTTGTCTCACCACCCTCACCCAACATCGCAGGATATACTGTTTATTCTATTGTTAGGCTCAAAATCTATCCCCCCACCATGGACTTAAGCCTCCTATTTGGCCATCATTACTTGTCTGTCAGATGTTCAACAGCTCCTTAACTTGTCAGCCTGCATCTTTACTTGTCCTTCTGCACCCTGTTCTCTGCACAGCAGCCAATTTTTCCACAGCTATGAATGTTTAGGAGAGGTCAGTAATGTGGTCATAAAGGACCATACAAGAAATTCTTAGGATAGAGTTATACTTTGACTGGGGTGGTAGTCACATAGATTACAAATGGAGCAAAATTCCAGAGAATTTACACATATATAGAAACACACAAACATACACACACAACACACACACACACACACAAGCCCAAGCAAAACTTGTCTTGTCTAAATGAAATTGAAGTATCATATTAATATGTTTGTCATGTGTGATGTTGAACTGTTGTTTAGCAACATTTAACCATTAGGAGAAGGGAGAAGATAGGTTAAATATAAGGGCTCTATCTGGTTTATTACTATCCTACAATGTAAAACATATGAAATTTAGTGTAATAAATTTTGAGTTTGGAAATAAATATTTTGTGAATAATGCTTACTGGTTATTCTACTGACTCTATATTCCTCTGCTCTTTAGAAAAAGGATTTATCTTGTTTGGAGAAAAACCCTTGAATTTTCTTCTGAAGTAAGAGAGATGGGAATTGTTCATTGATATTGCTCCAAAAGGGATTTTCTTGCCTTAGAATGAGCCTGAAGCTCGGGTTTGGTTCACTATACTCCTGAGATACCTTTGTCTACTTCTACCTCATGTGGTAAGACTCTTGCATTTATTTTCAGAAAACCTATATTCAAGGTGCCCGGCTTCAGAGTCATAAAGCAAATTTTCACAGAGCAGGGTCAGAGACAGCCTCTCCCTCAAATTTTCTATTAAGAACTTGGTAGTAAGTAAAGTACCCTAAGAAGGCCTTGAGATCTATCTGCCTCAAAGGCTTAGATTCAAAATGTCAAATATTATGGAAAGTCTGGGAGCGCCAGACTAGTTGTTTTTGGGAGACAATAAAAATTGCTATCATAATATAATCTCTTGAGAAAAGAGAAAATTGCAGCTTGTGAAGCAATTTCAGAAAACAATGAAATGGACCTTGTAGTTATGAATTTTCCAGTATTAGTGGCCAGAAACAGCCTGAAAAAGCTCATAATGAGAAGATCTGGTAATGAGATGAAGAAAATTCCAACAGAGTATGGAAAAGAATAGTGTTGTGAGAAGGATTCTTCCATGTGAGGAGTTGACTTTATGTATTGCAATAGTTCTTACTAATACTGTTGCCAAAATACAGAAAACTTACAAATGATGAGATGAATGATACCTGAGGACCACATGGGTTCCTTTGACTAATCTTTCATATCCTCAGGAACATCTTCATGGGCACAGGGCAGGATACACAGTGCCTACTTCTCTATTTTATGCCAAAATTACTCATTCTTCCAGTTGCCAAGGGATGATTACTGTTGAACGATAGCTGAGTTACTCCTCAGGAATTCCTCTGTACTATAGAGAATTACCTTTCCGAAGGATGAATATGTTGCCCTGCTCCCACAACAGCCTCAGGCCACCCTTCATCTAATTACTGGCTAATACAGGAAAGGATATTATAATGACATATACCCTGGTCTGAATCAAAGACAATTTTGAAGGTCTTTTCATTGCTAGAACCCCTGAGTAGTAGGCTGAGGCTTCAGTTAGAATACAGCTTCTTTTAAATTTTCCCACTGTTGATTACTGCTTCCCTCACTAAGTCATGGGTCTTTGTCATAACACACTTTACCCCGCACCGTCAGGAAATACAAAGCAAAACTGTACCTCAAGATATATTTCCTGGAAAACTAAATATGAGACATAAGATAAATATTCCAAATTATTGCAAAAGCTTTTCTCTGGTAAAAATTCTCTGGAAGAATCAACAATACCAAAAACCATCAGTGCTGGTGATAAGACTCTTGAAATCATCCAGATTTGTGACCCACATCAATGAGTTAATAAAAAGATAACAAAAGTAATCCTGATGTAAAATACTACTTCACAGGGTAGGGTCACTGTAGGTGTGACAGTGGAATGATGGCTACAGGAAGCAAAGCAACAGAAGAGATGTTAAGATAGTAGTAGAGTTGGGCCACATCACCAGAGCCCTTCATGGGTATGTCTTGCAAAGTTAGTTGGCCTAGGGGTATGCTCTGCTGAAGAGGCAAGCCAAGGGTATTTTCTGCAAGAGGAACAGCATCAGGCTCTCATGTTAGTAAGGAAGCTCACACTCAGTGTCCTGAAGATCAGCCATTTCTTTATATAAATTAATCCATTGTTTCCTATAACATGATCCAAAGTATTAGGTTCTAGGTATAGAAGAAACATAATATTCACAGAGGAATACTATGTGCCAGACATTGAACTTGCTAGTTAAACATAATCCAAAATAATATCAACATCTGATGCTGAAAAAAGCCTTCTTTGCCTTATTTAAAAGACATGATAACTGCATAATATCCAATACTCCTAGTCAATACCAACTCAACAGGGAAGGAAATTTACAGATTCTTCATTCTCACTTATTAGGCATCTCCAATCTTTGTTAAAACTTCTTGCTGAATTCATCTCATTATCCAAGTGAGTGGTGGCAAACACCTGCTCTTATGACTTTCTGACTCAAAATACATTTCTCATTCTTTGCAATGAAAAATTTTGAGGTTTTGTCGTTCAAGTGCTTTAAATCAGAGAGCCAGAGCCTCAGAGGCCCCAAACACCTCAGCACTGAAGCAGACCAAAAATGAACACAACATGGCTCAGGGAAATTTTGCAGAAGAGGGGGCAAAAAGAATGTCAGAGTCACATGTTGGATCATGATATGCAGAGACATTTATCGTACCAATAACTATGGGCTAACTCCACAATGCACAACCCATTTACATCAACAAGGAGGGTCCAATGGGAGAGGGTAGATTATAGATGAGCCTACACAATGGTACCAAACTGCCTGTATTTGCTGAAAAGAAGACTAATAAATTAAATTAAAAAAAAAAAAAAGAACTAAAGCACACTAAAAAATGCTTGGCCAACAATGAAAGCCCTGTAGTTTGTCTTATGGAAATACAATTGTTGAGGTAATATGCTGTTTTAAAATGTTTACCTTTCATTTAAAAGTCCAGTATCTAAAACATCTGAATCCCTTCTTAACTAGCCAGGGAGAGTGGTGTGACTGCAAACATTGAATAAGGCAAACCAGCCAATAAGTCACTATAATCAAGATGACTGAAATTTTGTTTGAAATTTCTGACAATGATAATAATTTTTTCTCTTTTATAAACGGACAGAGTTGGGCCATTAGCTAATATTTACTGTGAACTGTTTAAATGTTTATGTATTTTATCTCAATGAATCATAGTGGTAGACTGTTGAACACCCCAGGCACTTAAACATCCTGAACCTTCTCCAGCATTTATAGGCTCCTTCCACACTGGGCCTGAATGTGGTCATATAAATTTATTTGGCTAATCAGGCAATATCAAGCATGAGGGAAGGCTTTATAATTATGTATGTAACATAATTTTTATTAAAAATTCCAGCCCATAGAGAGATGGATTAATGGTTAAGGCACATGCTTA
This sequence comes from Jaculus jaculus, assembly GCF_020740685.1. Taxonomy (NCBI): domain Eukaryota; kingdom Metazoa; phylum Chordata; class Mammalia; order Rodentia; family Dipodidae; genus Jaculus; species Jaculus jaculus. The sequence goes on from NC_059103.1 coordinate 191,969,739, forward strand.
TGAAGCCTAAGGACCCAGGTTTGATTCTCCAGGTCCCATGTAAAATAGATATACATGGTGGCACATGCATCTGGAGTTCTTTTGCAGTGGCTAGAGGCCCTGGTGTGCCCATTCTCCATCTCCCTCTCTCTCTCTCTCCCTCCCTCTCTCTCTTTCTCTCCCTCCATCTGTCTCTACTAAATAAATAAATGAAAATACAATCTTTAAAAAAAATTCCAGCCCAGAAGTCTCCTACCTCCTGGCTACCTGTCATAGTTGTGGCTGCTGGGTGAGACAACTTATTAATGGTATTGTCCAACTGTGGCAAAACTCCTTATGCTATGCAACCAACCTGTCAGGCAAGAGGTGTCCACCAGTGCAACAGTGGTAAGACGGATATGGGAGTAACCAACTGCTCTGTGATTGGATTTGAGATCGACTCCATGAGAGAGAACTCAGGCCTAGTACTAAAACCCTAGTCTAAAGGCTCTGGCTATGAAGGTCATAGACTCTAGGGGGAAGTCAGTACTGTTGATTGACTAAATGGCTATGTTGTGTCTATCAAAGTGCTTTCTAAATATTTATATTATATTAGTGATAGGAACTCTGGTCAGGAAACGTCACTTTGCAGATGGAAGCAACTTCTGACAAGACTCAAAACTTATCATCGTTCTGAGAATGAGTGAAGGTTGAGGGCTCATTGCTAATCATGAGACATTTTTAACATACCCTCCAAGGCTCAGAGAACATGGTGGAAGACAAGGTTCCGCCAGAATGTAAGAGCCAGAGGGAAGGGAGGAATACTATGGATATCTTCTTGACGTGAAGTGATGGTCACATTATTACTACATAGCTGCTGTCACTACCTCCACAAAACCCCCAAAATTGAGCTCATCAGCATTTGAATATGGGTGATGAAGAAGGGAGAAAACAGAAAGGTGATGATCAAAGTAGAAGAAATTCTATTAGGAAAGAAGTTCAGTGAAAGCAGGGTGGGTAGAAGAACAGAAGAAGGTATGAGGAGAAGAGGATGAGAAAATTACCTCATAGTCATGCATGAAAATTGTGAATCAATTAAAAAAGTGAACAAATTTAAAAAAAAAAAGAGTGAGTGAATCCATCTATTGCTGAGAGTCCTTCAAAGCAGCCATGTGAAGAAATCTGGCTGCCCTGCTAGAAAAAGTACAGAGATTATGTGAGGAGAAAAGAGAGAAATGGTGAGGATACTGCCTAAGAAATCACCATGGTCAAGGTTGGACTAGGTTTTGTTCTGAGGTAGGGTTTCACTCTAGCCCAGGCCAACCTGGAACTTACTATGCAGTCTTAGGGTGACCTCAAAATCAGGATCCTCGTACCTCTGCCTCCCAAGTGCTTGGGACTAAAGATGGACAACACCACAACTGGCTAACTAGACTTTATTTTTATAGAAACAGCAACTCAGATACTGGACACATAGATCAAGAGATACCATGTGAAGGGGATGTACCAACCAGATGAGCACAGCATTTCAAAGTATAAACTACAACAAATTGTTATTATTGCATTCAACCACTAGAGTTGGGGATGGGATATTGCACACAAAAGCCAAGTCAGTAACTTTTATAACCTTTGAGATTAGCACTTTTATGATAGTGGGTTTTTTTTTTTTTTTTTTTTTTTTTTTTTTTTTTTGGTTTTTTAACAAATGGTGAAAGTAAAGCAGAGAAAATGTTCCCGCTGATTAACAGGACAACCAAATTTCCAACAGATGCACTCTGCTCCACAGTACACTATAGTATTACTCTAAGATGAAGAAACTTCTGTTGGCAATGCTAAAAAAAAAAAAAAAAGAAGAAGAAGAAGAAGACGATAACAATTTTAAGTGTTGACTATAATCTCAGCACTATCATATATTTAAAAAATGCACTTAATCATCATTTCAACCCTACAAAGGAGTCCCATTAGCATTTGTTGTTTTAAGGACTCTTGTTTTCTAAGGGTTTTTTATTTTATTTATTTATTCTAAGGTTTTTTAATGAGAATATCCCAGTTTCTTTTCTTTTTTAACATTTTTTCTGTTTTTTTTCCTTTTAGAGAGAGCATGAGAGAGAGATGGCAAGAGAGAGAATTGGCGCTCCAGGGCCTCAGCCACTGAGATCAAACTCCAGATGTTCAGATCACCATTGTGGGCAAGTGCGACTTCACCTTTATGGGTCTGGCTTATGTGGGATCTGGAGAGACGAACATGGAACCTTAGGGTTTGCAGGCAAGTACCTTAAACACTATGCCATCCCTCCAGCCTCACAGTTGCTTTTTGAAGAATTGCTTCCTCTACTGTACACAGTCCTGATGGTGATGGCTACTGAGAAACTCTGCCTTTCCTTAGACAAAAGTTACACATGTGACCTAGGCTGGACCAATCAGAATCAGCCTTGTATCTGACTTGGGAGTTGAGTACAGCGCTGCACAAAGACAGAAACATAGCTGAGTCCCATGCTTGTGGAAAGTTGGTATGGGAGCCAATAAGGATTGAAAACGAGAATTCTTCTTTTTCCCTCCAGATGCACCTTTTCCAGTGCCTGGTTTTCTGGTGTCTGCTCATGAGTACGTTCAATACATTATCTCCAGATTTGGAAATTTAACTCTAACTGTATATATGTAACCTGCCAAGGGTCTTACATCTTATAAACCACCTAGTTATGGCTCTAGATCACATCATTATCCTGGAAGTTTTTCTTTGAACCATCCTAATACCAGATGTATAAATCTTTCTTAAACTGAATGTCATGATATATATACATATACATATATATATACACACATATATATTTACATATGTGTGTGTGTATATATATATGCCCATGTACTTTTATAAATAAAATAATAAATAAATGAATAAAATAAAAGAAATAAATAAAAAGGAGCATTATAGATTTCATAATTTTAAACATGCTAACATGTTTAAAAGATCACATATATAATATATATTACACCATTATATTAGAGATTGGTAAGTTGAGAAAATAAGTTTGTTTTGAATTTTTCCTTCATATGTTAATAGATTTTGTGGAAATCCATTTTTTTAAATACCAATTCCCTCCTATCAAAGGGAGTTATTCATATTTAATTTAGATTCTTGTTTAGGGTAAATTAAGTTACATATTTAAACTGCTTCTCCTTGAGTGGGCAATCATTGAATATTGTCACTCAAATAAATGTTTTGTATTTTTACTGAATCAAAAATACAAGATTCTTTACTTCTGCAACAAATATAATTTTCTCATAGTCTACAATGACACATTTGATATTGGTGATATATGTTTATTTAGATGAATTAGTCAGTCTTCCTTGAGCAGGTCATAAATCTATTAGAGAAAACTCAAATTAGATAATTTACTGCAACATTAAATTCACTATTAATGGAACATAAAAGTGCCCTTTGGAAAGAAAGGGTAGTGTTATTAACTACCACAGCATCTTCGTGGAACATGATGATACTTCGCCTAGAGGTTACACAGAAATGGGATAAGCTGCCTAAAGCTTTAAAAAGTTCATTAGCCAGGCGTGGTGTTGCATGCCTTTAATCCCAGCACTCTGGAGGCAAGGGTAGGAGGATCACTGTGAGTTCAAGGCCACCCTGAGACTACATAGTGAATTCCAGGTCAGCCTGAGCTATAGTGAGACCCTACCTCAAAAAATAAGTAAATAAATAAATAAACAAAACAACAACAACAACAAAAGTTCATTAACCAAAGTACCATGAGTAAAAACTTGTTGAACTACTGTGACCAGCTATTAATTAACATTAACTCCAAATTTATGACTCCATTTATTCTACCCACTTAGCTTAAGGATAAGCATGAGTGAATTCATTTTATCAATGGACTTAAAAAAAAAAAAAAAAGAATGTCCATTTTATGTTCTTACTCACAGACGTAGAAGGGAATGATGAATAAGGACCCATAGTCATCTGACTGTGGAAGCTCAGCTGGGTTAAATCAATTAAAGAGAAATAATTTGTTCTTTATTTACCAGTCATAGTTCTATGCACAGCTCCTTATCTTGTCTATGAAGGAAATGACTCAAGCAGGAGGAGGGAATATGGGAAATACCCATCACATCATTGGATTTGTCCCTGGCCAGATACTATCATTCCCATGGAGATGCTTTCTTAAACAGAGCTTTGCAGACTGGGCTTCTGTCCATACAGTGAGATATCATCTCTATATGCCCAGAAGTAATTTTAGCAGTTTGGAAGGTGGCCACAGGATGTGGTCCACATACCACCTCAGTCATCAACCTGGAAGGTCACTAGAAGTTCTCAACTTTCTTTGTACTCCTTGATTTCTGTTTCTTCTGCCAAAAATATAGTTAGGGAAAGTTATTGCTGGACACAAACCACCACCCAAGGCCTAGATCCCTGGCTATGTGGAGTGTTTGTCTCAAGTAGGGCTAAACATTGGGCAATCAGTAACTGCAATCACTGGTACATAAAGAATTAATATGTTTTTCTTTCTTATATTATTATCTATACATTTAGATATTAAAAATGCTAACATATAACTAAGATAATTTTGAAATTTAAATATATATTTACATAGAATTAAAATATTTTTTTAAAAAGAACAATATCTAGCACTTACCAAGCCACATTTTTATCATATTTACGTGGATCTAAATTATAGGGATAAATTCTTGATTCACAAGAATGAATAATCAATTGAAAAAAATCTTATTTTCTGTCATTAGAATAGCAAATGAGCAATTCTTTTAACTTTGGAACCCCTTGTGACTTGTCTTAAGTTTCAAATTTGGTCTACCAGGTCCAAAATTTACAAAATGTTGTGGGAGGTTATTTGGCCCCACTGTTGTATGTGAATACTCCTTCAGTCATACTTTATTTAGAATTTTCTGTATGCCAAGCATAGTTCTGGGCTCTGAGGTGCATAGCATGTCTGTGTTTTGTGAATTTTATACTTAAAGAAGTAGAAATTAAGTAAATAAATATCTCTTTTCAATAATTATAAATGTTTTGGGGAAAGTAACAGATAATGTGACAGACAGCACCAGAGGCTAGAATAGCTCTTTAGATAGTATGGCCTGGAAAGGACTCTTTGAGGAGGTGATCTGCATGACAAGAAGAAGTCAAACATTGTAACTTCTTTTTTTTTTTTTTTTTTTTAAATTTTTTTATTTGAGAGCGACAGACACAGAGAGAAAGACAGATAGAGGGAGAGAGAGAGAATGGGCGAGCCAGGGCTTCCAGCCTCTGCAAACGAACTCCAGACGCGTGCGCCCCCTTGTGCATCTGGCTAACGTGGGACCTGGGGAACCGAGCCTCGAACCGGGGTCCTTAGGCTTCACAGGCAAGCGCTTAACCGCTAAGCCATCTCTCCAGCCCAAACATTGTAACTTCTTAGAGACAGATGCTTTATGCAAAATAAATAGTAACTATTAATGGCACTGAAAAGAGAACAAGCTTTTCATGACTGGTGATTGCGGGGAGGCAGGAGCCAGTTTGTAGTGGAGTAAGGAGGTAAGATTCATGCTCACCAGGTGGTCATGGAAAGAAATAAAACAGGCAGAGCATGTTTCATCTTAGGAAACATAGTATCCTTGGATGAAGTGACATTTAAGGACATGTCAGCAGATGTGAAGGCTTTCACACTGGCTGTTCCATGGATAAATATAGAATAGCAAAAGTGTAAGAAACACAGACATTTCTGATTAAAAAACAAAACAGAAAAGGAAAAAAAAAAACATATCCTAGTAGCTTGATCTAAGAAGAGAAATGTCCAGGGGAACCCAAGGCCTTGAACTGACCTCTGTCGGGGTGAAAATACTAATATTTTGTTTTAATGCTCAGAAGTAATCACAACTCAAATCTGAAGAGGTTTCCTAATTGTCAAGTGGCCTTCTTTCCCTACTATTTTTTCTATTTTAAAATCTCAGCATCCTCCCAGAAGTGATGTCAGGGGTGTCCTTATATTATTACAAATGAACAAATTGGAGGCATTTACCAAGGGCCAGAACCTGGTGAAGTAAAGTTAGAATTCAAATCCATCAGATACCAATGGCATGCTCCTCTTCCTGTGGACGTCACCTTGGGGCATTCCAAAACTCTTATTTTGTGAGACACACAATTGTCTGTATTTAGTACTGTGTTTTTCTGGATATTAACATATTCCAGACACTCACACCATTCATCATAGACTATTACAGCCTGTACATAGATCTAGGAGAAAGGAAGGATGGAAGCATCAATTACCTTGATCTGATTAGTGCATAGCAAGCTGGGTTCCATCCATAGGTACAATGACTATAGCTTAACTTAAAATTAAATTAAGAGATAAAATTTACTAGTTCCCTATATGAAAGAGAAGGTAACTACCTATTAGAGAAATCTTAAAGAGACATCATAGCCAACAATTAGGTAAATTAAAACTTTGGAGAGGACATATATATATATATATATATATATATATATATATATATATATATATCCTTTGGTTGGTGCTGGAGATCTATATACCCCAGTCAAATTATACAAGAAAGAAATAGTCATGAACTTCGTTGGTATAAGAGAGTAAGGAGAAAGAAAAGTTTGGCCAATGAAAGAAATTATACAAGGAGGAAATAGTCATGAGCTTAGGTGGCATAAGAGAAGGAATAGAAAGAAAATTTCTATTAAATGCCTATTATTTGGCAAGTGTTCTTTTTTCTTTTCTTAAGACAACTGTCACTTGTCTTGATTATATTGAAAGACGAGTTTTTTTCATTGTTCAGGTAAGTAACATAAGATTTTTTTAATGTTGTGCTTTTCTCCAGTTTATACAGCTGATAAGCAGCAGAGAAGGACTCTGAGTACAAGGCAGTGTGTAACCAAAGCTGGAGTCATAGCTATGAGTTTGTCCAATTTCTGACACGTGACCACGACTGGACTTGAAGCAAAACCTTTAGACTCCGTTGATGTGTCATGCTACTTCTTAGTGGGGCTGCAAGTTTCTGGAAGTTTCCTATAGTTTCAACTGCATTCAAGGGAGATAGATCTAAACATAGCCTCTGTATGTCAGGTTTGAAAGTGGGAAAGCTGTCTAGAGATAGCAAATCTGAAGCTTCCTACGGAAAAACACAGGCTCCAATGAGGTAAGTTAGCTCGCGAGCCACAAATAATTAAGGGACCATAGCAGGGGCTGGAGAGATGGTTCAGTTAGTTGGTAACGCGCTTACTAAGTAAGCACGAAGATGTGAGTTTATAGATAAAAGCCAGATAAGGTAGAGTGTGTGCCTGCCATCCCAGTGCTGCGGAGGCAGAGACATATAAATCCTGAGCTTGCTGGGTAGGTAATGTAGCCAATCAGTGAGTTCTGGCTAGAGGGATACACCTACCTAGTCTCAAACAAATGTGGTGGAGAGCAAATGAGGAAGGCAGCTGATCTCCACATGGACATGCATGCACGTGCACAGGCACCCACACACGTCCTCATGCACACACACGTGCAAAGAAGGGGTCATGGGCCATAAAGAAGGCCCTCACCTCAAGGACTCTATTTTGCCTTTCTCTCTGGCTGAAAGTCCAGAGTTTTGACACAACTAGGAAAAAATGAAAAAAAAAAATAGTTATGATAGCCTACAGAGACAATACTCCCTTTTCTGAGAGCTGTCTCAAACCAAAATGCTAGGACTACAAATGGAGTATGCTAAGGCAAAAATGTTTGTGACTTTTAACCTGATCAGCACTCCTGTCTTGTCTATAAATCTGAAAAAAAATGCAACTAATAAGCCACCTTATAATTCCACTTTCAAAAATGATTCTTTTAAAAAAATATGTAAACCAGCTTTTGTTTTGTGTTACATTTAAAATATCTAATTTTCTGGGCAGGAGAGATGGCTTAGCGGTTAAGTGCTTGCCTGTGAAGCCTAAGGACCCCGGTTCGAGGCTCGGTTCCCCAGGTCCCACGTTAGCCAGATGCACAAGGGGGCGCACGCGTCTGGAGTTCGTTTGCAGAGGCTGGAAGCCCTGGCGCGCCCATTCTCTCTCTCTTCCTCTATCTGTCTTTCTCTCTGTGTCTGTCACTCTCAAATAAATAAATAAATAAAAATTAAAAAAAAATAAAAATAAAATAAGATATCTAATTTTTCAGGTTTACTTACTCTTTGAGCCTAGTTTTAAGTTATATACTGGAATATATACATTCAAAAACAAAACAAGGGCTGGAGAGATGGTTTAGCAGTTAAGCGCTTGCCTGTGAAGCCTAAGGACCCCGGTTCAAGGCTCGATTCTCCAGGTCCCACGTTAGCCAGATGCACAAGGGGGCGCACGCGTCTGGAGTTCGTTTGCAGTGGCTGGAGGCCCTGGCGCGCCCATTCTCTCTGTCTACCTGCCTATTTCTGTATCTCTCTCTCTCTCTCTCTCTCAATCTCAAGTAAATAAATAAAAATAAAATATTTTTTAAAAAGGCATATGGCTAGCTATTAAAACATGTAAGGAGTTTTTTCTTTCTTGATGCCTGCACTTTAATCTAAAGCATATACTACCATTTTCTTAACAAATCTGAAGTGTGCTTCCAGCTGACTCATTCTGAAATGATTGTCTACAGCTTAAGTGAAGATCCCAAGTTCACTTGAGCGAGCAGACTCAGGACAGAACGTGAGCCAGAGCAGCAGGACAGAGCTACCTCTCCCGCTGCCAGGGACCCTCGTAGCTCTTTTCGAATCCTATGAAGCACAGTTGTGAGAATTTTCATTTGTGTTGTTTAGTTTGTGTGATTAACATGGAGAAGCTCACCCCTGCTCTCCTGGCTTGGGCTACTTTTGTTTCGTTTTTTTTTTTTTTTAATTTTTTTTTTGTTCATTTTTTATTTATTTATTTGAGAGCGACAGACATAGAGAGAAAGACAGATAGAGGGAGAGAGAGAGAATGGGCACGCCAGGGCTTCCAGCCTCTGCAAATGAACTCCAGATGCGTGCGCCCCCTTGTGCATCTGGCTAACATGGGACCTGGGGAACCGAGCCTCGAACCGGGGTCCTTAGGCTTCACAGGCAAGCGCTTGACCGCTAAGCCATCTCTCCATCCCCTTTTGTTTCTTTTGATCCTCGATTTTCTGATCTGAGACCCACTAATATGTACTACAGGGACTAAAGATAGCCTATAGACATTTTTGTGTCTCCCCATTGGGTTAGACAGAAAAATCACAGCTTGCCTTGGAGAACACTGTTAGAGGGACTGATCCCCTGATGCCTAGTACAGTCTGGCCTTCAGTAAAAGCAGAAGAGACAGCTAAGACCCTGTTGGGTGAACTCACTCTGGGAAGACCTTTGGAAAAGCTTATATCAGCACATTACTGGATTCAAGACACATTAGATGCCCAACTTTCTGTCTTCTGTCTATAATTACTAAGGTTTTCCTATCCATGTTCCCACTACAGGTGACAGACACAATCATCTGGGTAAGAGAGACCCAGGTGCTCACCCCAGGGAATGTGACTCATCGAGAAAACTTGACCAAGAGAAAGAAATCGCGCTCCTCTCAGGGCAGTCATGTGAGGAAAAGAACTTTCTTCCCTCAACTCTTACCTTCCTCCTTTTCCACATTTCAGTGAAAATTGGAACCAGCCCAGCTCAAATAACTGAGCCTCAATTTCCCTTTCTACTAGGATTTTAATAGCATCATGAGACAGCCACTCAACCTTGACTCCTAAACACCCTTCTTCCTTAAAACTCCCATTTTTCTTTAACTGGAGAGACATACTGTCCTGTCTGCAGAGGTGCAGCCATTCATTCTATGACACACCAGTGCCTCTGTTTACTGTGAGAGAAAAACATGTCCAGTGATTCTAGCCTGACCTGATAAAAAAGACTGTTTACCTGTTTGACTGGCTCAGTGATAAATAAAACACATTTCCCTTGGTTTATAAAGCAGCCATCCTTCGTATTTTCCATCAGTTGCTGGCATATAGATCAATGGTATGTCTAAGAATCTCAAACCCACTCGGCTGTACATTTTCCTAAACCATCAGGATTAAGCTTCTGCAGTCCTACAGCAGAGTGCAAGTAAGTCATTTAGGTTATCTAACTGCTTTATAAACATATACAAAGAATCAAATTCTTTTTTTTTATAATGACAAATAATTTTCAAGTTTATTTCCTTTTTTGTTCGTTTGTTATTTAAATAGAAAGGTAAATCACAAAATAGGTACTACCAAGACATTTAATCTCACAGTTAGATGCTCCTGTCGGATCCTCCTCCAATTCTGTGACCAGGCTAGCAGGGGTGGGGGCTGGGGGTTGCAGGGAAGTTTCTCAGGTAGCACCGTCATGAGGCCCGGGGTCAAGGGCAAGGGTAGGTTCTCATACCCGGATCCATTCACATGTACCCGGCTCCGAGCCCCATCCTTGGATTGAAGGTGAAGAGTGAGAACCAGGTCCTCCCCCAGGGAGGGAGAAGGAAGCCGCTGCTCCTGCTGTCCCATGTGAGCCTCCTCCTGGTTTCCTGCCCCTGAGCCCTGCTGGCTGCCACACACACCCGGTGTCTAGGCTGGCAGGCTCCTAAGGACACCAGGGAATGTGACAAACAGGTCTTGGCAGAAGAAGAGGGAGTGAAAGGGGGAGGGGATCAGTTTTAGTAATTTCTGGTCCCACTACAAAACTTTTCTTTTGATTAGAGTAGAATACTATTGTAAATCTCCTCTAAAAAAAAAAAAAAAAAAGATAAAAAGGAAAAGAATACCAAAAGAAAAGCACAGCCACTTCACTCACTTCAAGACCTATATACATGTAAGTTGTTTTCTGTGGATTTTTTCTTTTTTTTTTTTTTAATAAATTCAGTGTTCACATTTCTATAAAGAATGAGTGCACTTTCAGGGAAAAGTGCTTTTCCCGGCATACCTCTAGTCTGATGCCCACCCTGATGCTTCGAGGTGCCTGGGAAAGCAGCGAGCTGCGGAAGAGAAGGCCTGCGCTTGGCTGGCGCCTCCAGACCCCAGGCAGGTAAGCGTTCAAGAAAGCAGAGGGGAAGACTAACTCACTGCTTTTTAAAAAAATAGTCATTCACTTTGATGCGCGTCCGTTGAGACGATGAGAACAGGAGCTTGGAGACATCCCGTCCAGGCCGTGTGTGGGGGGGCAGCGGTGCCCTCGCAGCTGCCCGTCATGGGGCATTAGGGTGCAGGGTAAGTTCTGGCTTTCAACGCGGGGCAAAGCCTCGCCCGGCTTCCTAGTTCAAGGTTGACTCTTTCCTGTAAAACCTGTGCCGAGTCTTTGACTGCATGCACGGGAAGCATGAACGTTCGACTTGTATGCAAAAAGGTACAAAAACAACTAGAATACAAAAGTTTTGGTAATATAAGGCCATTTGTTCAATTCCACCTTGGAAACCTGACCTGTAACAGTGAAAGGGCATCTTATTGTACTTTTAAAAACATCTGAATTCGCTAAGATTAAGTATGTGAAAAAAGTTATTTCCCTTTGAGAGCACTTTGTCCTTTGAAGAAGGGGAGGTGGAGGGTGGGCACCACCGTGGCTAATGCTTCAGCCGCGGGTGGGCTTCAGTGGAGGCCTTGCTGCGGTCGCCACGGTCCTCTCCCGCTGCGATGTCACGCCAGGCGATGAGGAAGACGTGAGGCACGCCATCGACGTCATGCAGTTTAGTTTGGCACTTCCCGCATTTGCTGTGGTTGATCAGTCTCCCTAGGCGATTTGTCTCTCGAGTGGCATCCACGCAGTATGTTTTGCTTAGATACTGAAAATAGCACATGTAGCAGGGGGTCTTGTGCATACAGAGCCTCCCGCTTCTTGGTTGGCATCACTGATCTCAATGAGGTGCCCGCGGTATTCCAACACCAAGTCGCCCCTGCAGAACTGCTTAGCGGCAATCACGCCTCTGCCTTTGCCATCAATGAGGTCAATCTTCATGCCTTCTTCCTTCCCACTCTCGATCAGCTCGTCTATTCTTTTCCATTCTTCAGGCTGCAGCTCAGCTTGGCTCTTCCTGGAGCTCCTTCGGACCGGGTAGAAATCTGTGAGTTTGCGATTCTGCTGCGTTTTTCCCTGAGCTTTTTTTCCAGGGGGCCTGCTTGCCCTTGAGGGGCTTTTTCAGAGCTTGCTTGGTGACAACTGCATTGGTAGAATCAAATGATGGGGGTGGAGTTTTTGGAGGTTCTGCTGCTTCCGATTTTTGGTTTGGAAAAGGTGCCAGGGGACCTCTCCTGGCATCTTTGCTCTTCTGTTCCTCAGACTTCATGGTGTTTCTTATGGCGTTCCCAGCATTTCTTTTTCTCTTCTCCTTTCCCGTAGATCCCAGCTAATGGTTTCCCTTGGCATTTGACTTGGTGCTGTACAACTGAGTTCTCTTCCTGAACGGGAGTACGCATCCCAGAGCACTTGTTCGGGCTCATGTAGGAATAGGTCTTTGATTGCCCAGCAAACACCTTCTCCTGCAGCCCGGCCAGGCCCATGGCGGTGCGCCCCGCGCCCTCGCGGCCCGGCCACCAGCGCTGCCGCTGCTGTTGCTGCTGCCGCCACCACCAGCGCCACCGTGGCACCCCGGGGAAGGGCCAGTGGCGCCCCACAGCGCCCCCATCCCCCATGGCCTGCAAGCAGTGGCCGGGCCGCCCCTGGCCGCCCAGAGCTGGGGACGCAGGGAGCAAAAATCAAATTCTTTATGAAGAGCCCGATACTGTGTCTGAGGGGCTAAGCCAAGTGTGCCAAATGGCCCCTTCCCCTTACCCTGTGGTCTTCACACTTGGAGCTGGTTACTCAAGAGACATAAGGGGTTAAACTGTGAGTAATGTCTCTAGAGCTAACATGAAACCAAATCCAGCCTGAGATGTTGGACATCACAAACCAGTATGGCCTGAGCTATGTTTTTTGTTTGCTGGTTGGTATTGATTTGGTTTCGTTTGGGTTTTGGTCTTTTGAGGTAGGGTCTCAGGCCAGCTCAGGCTGACCTTGAATTCACTATGTAGTCTCAGGGTGGCTTTGAACTCATGGCGAAGCTCCTACCTCTGCCTCCCAAGTGCTGGGATTAAAGGCATGTGCCACCACACCCCACCCAGCCCTGAGCTATGTTTTGTTAATGTTAAATATCCAAAAGAATTTCCATTGTCATCCAAGTGTTTTTTTTTTTTTTTTGTTTTTCATATGTGGTGATCCCTTTTGGCAGATTCATAAATCTAATCAGTGCATTAAAGTTCTGAGAATTTCTTCAGTATAATTAATGTTTCCTCAACATGCTCCAAAATAGAACTTCTTCAATTCATGTATGATCTCTCGTCATCCTCAAGTACCGAAGCAGCTCCCTGTGTCCACATTTCTGTTGCAGTCACAAATCTAGAACAGAATAGATGCCGAATTCAATACTGGTTGAAAGTCAGGTAGTGCAGGAATGAGCATCATCACACAAAATGAATATCTGTATTTATGTACATAGACCTGCGCTTCATTCCTCTTCTGCAGTAACATTTAACAACACTCCCCTCACTTGATTACCCTGTTCTTTGAGAGGCTTGCGCTAACGTTGGGAATTTTAGAATCCAGCACAAGATCAAGGTGATACAATGTTAGATGCAGACAAACGATGACTGGAGTACATATGATCTGCCGTGACTACAGGCGGATCTGGGGACTCAGGGAAGATTTCTGAAGAAGGTGATACAAATGGAGTCATAATTTAGTGACAACTTAGAATTATACAAGTAAAAAGGGAGCTCCATAAATGTATATGATATATATATAGGAACTTTTTTCAGTATGGAATTGCAATTGTTAAAAATATGTATGTTCCTGAATATATTTTATATTTTGAAATTGTTTATTCATTTACTTATTTGAGAGAAAAAGAGACAGAGGGTGGGCATGCCAGGGCCTCTCACCACTGCAAACACACTCTAGATGCATGTGCCACCTTGCACATCTGGCTTATGTGGGTACTGGGGGATCAAACCCAAGTCCTTAGGCTTTGCAGGCAAAGTGTCTTAACTGCTAATCCATCTATCTAGTCCCAGATTTTATATTTTAAAAGTTAAATGGTTCAAAATGCCTTTGATGAGAGAACTAACTTTACGTTGGAGGAAAACAGAAAACACAGAAGCACATTCCACCACTTATTCAACTTACTTACGTTCAAGAAAAATACAAACCCTGAACCTAAATACAACTGACTTCAAAAATATAAACAGGGCTGGAGAGATGGCTTAGTAGTTAAGCACTTGCCTGAGAAGCCTAAGGACCCTGGTTTGAGGCGCGACTCCCCAGAGCCCACGTTAGCCAGAGGCACAAGGGGGCACACACGTCTGGAGTTCGTAAATAACAATAAACAACAAAAAAAACTTAAAAATATATATAAACACATAAGTGCTTTGAGAAGTCTATTTATCATCATGTAGGAATTCTAATGAACTTCACAATCTTACCTTTTTAAAAACTAAAAATAGCCTCAAGATGGGGAGAAGGCTCCGGAGACTAGGTGCTTGCTGTACGAGTATGAACAGGTGAGTTGGGATCCCATATCAAGCTGGATACAGTAGCACTAATGTCAGTCATCCCAGCACGCCTATAACAAGAAGACAGGTAAAGAAAGAAGAAACTCCTAGATGATTCTAGCACAGGCCACCTCGCCAGGCACATTCCTTGTTGAACAATAAGAGTCCTTCACACAAGGTGGAAGGCAAGAACTGATACCTGAAGTTGTCCTCTGACCTTCACACACACATGGTGTGGCACACATACACCTTCACTCACACACATGAACACACACACACACACACACACACACCAAAAAGTAACAATATATATAAAAAAACAGCATCCTTTGCATAGATTTACTTCCTATACTCTTAAAACTTGCTTCAACATGTTATCTCCCTTCAAATCACAAGTGATATAAACCTGGAGTAAAGGAGTTTTTATAAATAAAAATCTAGGAATTTTACATGCTTGTGTCTTTTATGCTGGCTCATTCCCCACTTACGTTGTCATCTACAAGCTTATGTTGAGTTCCTAGCCCATGACATACTATCTACTAAGATTGGGGAATGCAGTGATCATCCAGTCTTACACAGTTCCTTCCACTTTGGAACTTGTCCTCCAGTGGAAAGGAGAAATATTAAATGGTGAGTCATAGACATGAAACTAAAACATAAACATCGGGGCATTCGAGGAAAGAACTTGTCCAGGAGATCACAGAAGGCTTCCCTGAGGAGGTGAAGAGTAAACTCCCTGTTGAGGCTCAAAGGCAGAATTGGTAGGAAGGGTATGGAATCAGGTAGATCTTCTGGAAGTTCCCACAAGAGGACAGGAGCATAGCTTGCTATAGAAACTCAAAGAGGTGTTTAAAGACAAATAGAATTTCTGATTTTTGAAATCCTAAAAAAAGTAACATATACTTACTTCTCAAAACCTGTTGGTGAGATGAATGTGTCCACTTGGTAGATAATACCACAGTTCTCATTTTTCTGGGGGAAAAAAAAGCATCAGTCCAACATTCATTAGCTGGCTCTACTCTTCTGTGGTGGTTTGATTCGGGTGCCCCCCCCCCAAATTCAGGTGTTCTGAATGCTAGGTTCCCAGCTGATGGAGATTTGCAGGGAGTGTATTGTTGGAGATAGGCTTTGAGGGTTATAACCAGGTTCCCCATGCCAGTGTTTTGCAGACTCTCCTGTTGCTATTGTCCACCTTATGTTGGCCAGGGGGTGATGTCCACCCTCTGCCCATGCCATCATTTTCCCCTGCCATTGTGGAGCTTCCCCTCAAACCTGTAAGCCAAAATAAACCTCTTTTCCCACAAGTTGCTCTTGGTTGGGTGATTTCTACCAGCAATGAGAACCTGATTGCAACAGTTCAGCAGTACTGAGGAGTGGGATTGCTGCTAGACACCTGACTGTGTGGCTTTGACCTTTTGGAGCTGATTTTCAAGAGGAATGTGAAAGGATTTGGAACCTTGGCCTAAGAGACGCCTTACAGTGCTGTAAGTACAGTTTGATGAACTATTCTGGTCAAAGTTGAAAAACCTGAATGCAGGAAGAACTATAGACTGTGAGGTTTGGCTTATGAGGGTAAGAAAGAGCTTTGCCTGGACTGGGCTAGAGGTAGTTTGTGTGAAAGGCTTGCTGTTATGCCCGTGAGAAATTGTGCCCTGTTGCTTTGCATAGAAATGAACTGGTGTAAGCAGAGGGATATAGCACAGGGAAAAAAAAAAAAAAAAATCCTTGGGCCTAAACTGCTGCCCATTTACCTGCAAATCATTTGAGAGATAGCAACTATTGAGATTGGGCCAGCTGACCTGTCGTGGGGCAACAGGAGGAATGTAGACCCTTTTGAAGGGGGCTAAGTGCTCAGGAGTGTCCTATTCTTCAAAGTCTGCTTTATTCTCCCCTAGATTAACAAATTGGCACCCAACCTGGTATTATGGAGTATAAGAAATGCAGTAAAGAGAGGGTCATTGAGTTTGTAACATGGTTTTGTGTTTTGGAAATGGCCATGGGCAGTGTGAAGCAGATTTGCTGGATGCCTTCATGGAGACCCCATGGAACCATGAGGATGAACCGTGGGTTGCAGTGGAGATGTGGGGACTACGAGATGGCTGCCAGGGAGAGATGCTGCCCCCAGATGAAGTTCTCCAGGATTGTGAGTAGCCTAGCTGGAGGGGCAGAATTGAAACTCCAGAGACGTGATGCTGGTTAGAATTATCAGACTTACAGACTTGTCACTGGCTAGAGTTGTTGGACTCGAAGGTACAGATTTGATATTTGCCCTATTTAAGTCTTGTATTTGTTTGTCTTTGCTATGCCCAATGCCATCTTTTGCAGTGTCAATGTTTATTCTGTGCCATTATGGGTTTTGGGGGGGGTGTTTGGTATTGTGGCTCAGTTAAAAGCTTTTGGACTATAGGGATATTTGAATGTCATTGGGATTGATAAAAACTATAGGGACTTTTAAAGTTGGACTGAATATATTGTATTTTACACCATGTATGCATATCAATTTATGGAGGGCCAGGGACAGAATGTGGTGGTTTGGTTCAGGTGTACCCCATAAACTTAGGTGCTTTGAATGCTAAGTTCCCAGCTGATGGATATTTGGGAATTAATGTCTCCTGGAGGGATTGTATTGTTGGGGGTGAGCTTATGTGTGTTATAGCCAGTTTTCCCTTGCTAATGTTTAGCACACTCTCCTGTTGCTATGGTCCACCTTATGTGGGCCAGGGGCTGATGTCCACTCTCTGCTCATGTCATTGTTTCCCCCTGCCATCGCGGAGCTTCCCCTCGAGCCTGTAAGCCAAAATAAACCTCTTTTTCCTGCATGCTGCTCATAGTTGAGTGATTTCTACCAGTAATGTGAACGGGACTGCAACGGCTTCCTTGTTTATTTGTTTTATCATGTATTCATTTGCTGTTTTTTCTTTTTCTTCATCAAACCACATGACCATTCTGGGTATTGTGGAAGATTCAAAAATGATTTTTCAAAAATAGCCTTAGTGAAAAAAAGAAAACAACTGTTTATCTACCTAGTTGTTGCCAGATCCCATGGTAACATAAGGCAGAAAATAGTCGATGCTGCATGGCAGATGCGAAATGCCACAGGAGAGAAGGGAGGAATCTCCTTCTACTGTGGTCTTATAGAAGCATGGGCTAGTAAAACAGGAACAAGGGGAATTCCTAAAACCTACACACAAGGGCTGCAGAGGAGACAATCCACTCCAGCTTAAGAGCAAAGGGCAAGCTAAGATAAGGGCGAGAGGCAAGCGGAGGGAGTGAGGGGCATTCCCCCGCCCCCCAGTCTCGGCCTCTGGAGAGCCGGAGGCAAGGCCTGTAAGAGAAGGCATACAGATACTTTTCAGACTTGATGGATTTGAGGTTTCAAGCCTTATCTTGTTGACAATGAGGAGAAGTAAAGCCTTTGTACTCACAGCTAGGGTGAAGAAAGATTAATTTTGACAGAAATATAAAGAATCCATAGAAGAAAACAGAAATAAGGAGAAAGGGATAGGTAAGAAGTGTTTTCAGTAATGAAAGGAACAGAAATGAGTTGAGGTAGGATTAAGTGTTTAATAGTGATAACCTGCTGGCCATGGGCTTCTCATAAAAAAGAAACTGAAGGGGGGCTGGGGACATAGCTCAGTGATTGAGAGCTTGCCTAGCATGTTTGAGGCAATGGATTTAATCCCCTGGCACAAGGTAGGATAAAAAGAAGGAGGATAGGAGGGAAGAAGGGAAGGAAGGAAGGAAGGAAAGATGGGAAGGAGAGAAGCTGAAGAAAGTGACTGGGTAATATGTCAGAGGCGACGCCATTGGTTCACTGTAAACATGGATCAAAAGGCACCATGGGAAAGTATTTAACAAATAGTGTCAGGTAAGTTGGAAGGCAATACCAATTTATCATAAATATATTCTGACCAGACCATAAATATATTTATGGGATGTTCAAACCCAAATCATCACAACATAAGAATATAAGCACCATTCTTACATTTTTCAAGTTGTGTGATGATCTACCTTCAGATATATTTTTTTTTTTTTTTTTGAGGAAGGGTATTGCTCTATAGCCCAGGCTGACCTACTTTACTATGTAGTATCAGGGTGGCCTCAAATTCATGGCGATCCACCTACCTCTGCTTCCCAAGAGCTGGAATTAGAGGCATATGTCACCACACCCCACAACTTCAGATTTAATTCCTATAGTTTTGTCCTTCTTTATGATCACATATAGCGTATATATTAATTAAATCTGTAATTTGAAGTTCTTATGGGGAGATCCAATGGAAACGTGGTGTGGAGCCTTGAAGATGAACAAGAGTTTGCAAAGAAATCCCTACGATTTTGGAGATGCCAGGCCTGTGGGATGGCTGCCAAGAAATGCTGTGTGTGCTATCTCAGTTGAACCTTCCTAGAAAGCAAGAGTCCGAGCCTGGAGTGGTGAAATTTGGAGCCAGAGGATTTTTCTCGCAAGATGGAGCTCCAAGATTTGATATTTACCTTGCTTGTTTCCTAAGTTGCATTGGTCCAATCTCTCCTTGCTATGTCTTTGTTTGCAATTTGAGTGTTTATTCTTTGCCAATGCACCTAGAATCATTCACAGGTCATGAGGGGCCAGGGGGAGAATGTTGAAGTTTGAATGTAATGGGTCCCCCTGAGCCTCGTATGTTTGGTATTAAGCCACATAATCAAACCATAGCTGGCAGACTGTTTAAGGGATGAAGCCTTGCTGGAGGAAACGTTTGACTGGGGGCATACCTTTGAGGTTTGTTAGTCCAACCCTATTGGGTGTTTACTTGCAAACCCACTCTTGCTGTTACCTGCTTTCTCCATCACGAATAAATGTTTTTAAAATGTAAGTGTGAAGGAAACCTGTTCTTTTCTTAAACTGTTTCTGGTTGAATGTTTTGTTCCAGAGGAGAAGTTAGCTACAAGGTAAAAGGATCCACCACTGCTGTTTTATGGGTTTCTGTTCCACTGAAAGAGGAGAGAGAGCAAGATGAGCAGTCAGGAGTCCGTGCTCTTTCTCTACTTCTTCGTGTGGTGTGATGCATGGATCCATGTTCCTCTACGTTCATCTGCCGTGATGGGTTTCACCTTCACAGTGTAAATACAATAAAGAACATTGCAAAGCTTTGAAAACTATGTTATTACTGCTTGATGAACCACCTGTTGACATTGAATCTTGACCATTTTAATCATGTCTTTTTCACTAAGAGTTCTTAGTTCCTATCTATATTTTCACATTTTTAATGGTTCAACTAAAATGCCACACTAACTTAAAGCCTACCTTTACAGAGATAGCTACCCATGTTCATTACTTCTTCCTGTATCCCCTGAGACATTATTTATACCAGCATTATCTTATTTAACACCAAATCTTTCTGTAGTTTATCATAGTCCTCTAGCTCAATTATGAGCTATTTGTGTAAAGACATGATGTACACCTCTTTATTTTCTTTAAAATTCATACATAATATTCTTTTTAAATTTTATTTATTTATTTATTTTTTTAAATTTTTATTTATTTATTTATTTGAGAGCGACAGACACAGAGAGAAAGACAGGTAGAGGGAGAGAGAGAGAATGGGCGCGCCAGGGCTTCCAGCCTCTGCAAACGAACTCCAGACGCGTGCGCCCCCTTGTGCATCTGGCTAACGTGGGACCTGGGGAACCGAGCCTCGAACTGGGGTCCTTAGGCTTCACAGGCAAGCGCTTAACCACTACGCCATCTCTCCAGCCCTATTTATTTATTTATGAGAGAGGGAGAGAGAGAGAATGAGAATACCAGGGCCTCTAGCCACCGCAAATGAACTCCAGACACATGCACCACCTTGTGCATCTGCCTTCCATGGGTACTGGGGAATCAAATCTGGGTCCTTAGACCATGCAGGCAAACACACCTTAACCACTAAGCCATTTCTCCAGCCCCATATTTAATATTCTCAATAAATACAAGATGCCCACAGCCATAGATGTTAGTAAAAGTAAAAGTGAAAAAAAAAAAAAAGTAAAAGTGGTGGTTTGATTCAGGTGTCCCCCATAAACTTAGGTGTTCTGAATACTAGGTTCCCAGCTGATAGATATTTGGGAATTAACGCCTCCTGGAGGGAGTGTATTGTTGGGGGCGGGCTTATGGGCTTTATAGCCAGTTTCCCCATGCCAGTGTTTGGCACACCCTCCTGTTGCTGTGGTCTACCTTATGTTGGCCAGGGGGTGATGTCCACCCTCTGCTCATGCCATCGTTTTCCCCTGCCATCGTGAAGCTTCCCCTCGAGCCTGTAAGCCAAAATAAATCTCTTTTTCCCAGAAGCTACTCTTGGTTGGGTGATTTCTAACAGCAATACAAACCGAACTGCAACAGTAAAGTGGTACCGAGGAGTGGGGTTGCTGCTAGACACCTGACTGTGTAGCTTTGGCCTTTTGGAGCTGATTTTCAAGAGGAATGTGGGAGGACTTGAAACCTTGGCCTAAGAGATGCCTTGCAGTGCTGTAAGTACAGCTTGATGGACAATTCTGGTCAGAGCTGAAAGACCTGAAGGCAGTAAGAACTATGGACTGTGAGGTTTGGCTTATGAGGGTGAGAAAGAGCTTTGCTTGGACTGGGCTAGCAGTTTGTGTGAGAAGCTTGCTCTTGTGCCCATGTCCTGAGAAGTTGTGCAGGGTTGCTTTGCGTAGAAATGAACTGGTGTGAGCAGAGGGATATGGCACAGAAAGAAAAATCTTTGGGTGAACTGTTGCCCGTTCAGCTGCAACTGAGAGATTACAACCTATGAGACTGGGCTAACTGACCTGCGCTGGGGCAACAAGAATAATGTAGACTCTTTTGACGGGGCCTGAGTGCTCAAGGAGTCCTGTTCTTCAAAGTCTGCTTTATTCCCCCCTGGATTAACAAATTGGCACCCTACCTGGTATCGTGGAGTATAAGAAATGCTGGAAAGAGGGTCATTGAGTTTGCAACACAGTCTTGTGTTTTGGAAATGGCCATGGGCAGTGTGAAGCAGGTTTGCTATTGCCTGCATAGAGACCCCATGGGGCCATGAGGATGAACCATGGCTTGCAGTGGAGACCCAGTGGAGATGCCAGGACCGTGAGATGGCTGCCGAGGAGCTGCCAGCCCCGATGAAGTTTCCCAGGACTGTGGTAGCCTAGCTGGAGGGGCGGAATTGGAATGCCAGAGACTTGTTGCTGGTTAGAATTATCAGACTTGAAGATCTGTCACTGGCTAGAGTTGCTGGACTTGAAGCTACAGAGTTTGATGTTTGCCCTGGTTGTTTTAAATCTTGTATTGGTTGAATGTTTCTTTGCTATGCCCAATACCATCTTTTGCAGTGTGAATATTTATTCTGTGCCATTATGGGTTTTTTGAGGTTATTTTCTGGTATTATGGCTCAGTTAAAAGATCTTAAACTATGGGGATGTATGAACATCATTGGGATTGATTAAAAACTATGGGGACTTTTAAAGTCAGACTGAATGCATTGTATTTTACATCATGTATGGATATCAGTTTATGGGGGCCAGGGGCGGAATGTGGTGGTTTGATTCAGGTGTCCCCCATAAACTTAGGTGTTCTGAATGCTAGCTCCCCAGCTGATGGATATTTTGGAATTAATGCCTCCTGGAGGGAGTGTATTGTTGGAGGTGGGCTTATGGGCTTTATAGCCAGTTTCCCCATGCCCGTGTTTGGCACACCCTCCTGTTGCTGTGGTCCACCTTCTGTTGGCCAGGGGGTGATGTCCACCCTCGGCTCATGCCATCGTTTTCCCCTGCCATCGTGAAGCTTCCCCTCAAGCCTGTAAGCCAAAATAAATCTCTTTTTCCCAGAAGCTACTCTTGGTTGGGTGATTTCTAACAGCAATACAAACCGGACTGCAACAAAAACTAAATGGAATAGAAATATTTTAAATGGAAAACTACCTTAGAAACTGTAGTCTGAAGTGAGCAATGTGAGATTTCTGCGGGCGGCAAGGGTTCCTCAACTTTAACGTGTGTGAAGCCAACTAGAGATCTTACTAAAGATCTGGGTCAGGGACTGCCATTGGACATGGATCTCGATTCAGTAACGTGGTATAGGTCTCTGCCCTCGTGTGTACAATAGGTCCTCGGGCGCTGTTGACATTGCTGGATCACCCGTGGAGAACACAGGGCGTAGTACGGGCTTAAGGGATAAGCCTGATGCCAGGATGGCTGCACACAAGATTCCACCATACACCTTACCTTATTTGTCTGGTGTGGCAGCACACAGCTTTAATCCCAGCCCTTCGGAGGTTGAGGTAGTAGGATCGCTGTGAGTCTGAGGCCAGCCTGAGATTACATAGCACATAGCCAGGTCAGCCAAAGCTAGAGGGAGACCCTACATTGAAAAACCACAACCAAAACAAACAACAACAACAGCAAAAAAAAAAAAAAAAAAAAAAAAAAACTTACTAAATTTATGACCTAACCTAGCAAATTATTTTAAGGTGAACCAGCTTCCCCTGAAAATGACAATAATAGGGAGCACTTTGGAACAGATACGGCAACCAATATCTTTGATCTATGAAACGTGCTCCTCAAAATATCTAGCTATTGTACATACTCAAAAATCAAACAGCGGCCCATTCCACAAGACAGACAAACATCAACAGGGTCCCCCTTAGTGGGGATCACTGACTTTACATGAGAAACCAAGCTCAGTGACTGTTTTTGGTAATATTAATGAAACTAAGAGTAAGTATTTTTATTCTTTTCTTAGTTTTTACCTTTTTACTTGAAAGATATTCCAAGGAGAATATTTTATAACATGAAAATTATTTTAAAATTCCTGCTCTAAATAAAAGGTTGCTGGAACCCAGCCACACCTGTAGATAAATCTGTACTATGATAGCAGAGGCAAGGATTCCTAAGACCCCACAAGGAGAACCTAAAATGAACACTGTCTTTACACTGCAAGATTGCCCATCCTTAATACAGCACCAAGTGACTTTATCAGTGAATTACTGGGATGAGAACATGAATATTTCTATTGTCTCCTAAGGCAATAATGCTCATGTGGTCTCTATAGGTTCCACTGTAGGCAAGTAATGGAGGATTTCTAGAAACCAAATAATAAAAAATGAAAATATAAATGAATTTCTGGGATTAGTGGTAGAGTGGAATAATTAACCAAGAAACTTCCTCATACTAGGAAATGCTATTTGATGCCCCAACCTACTTTTAAAAAACAATATTTATTACTCTTTTTCTAATCATGAAACAATACACATATATGGTATTTGAAGAATACAAAAATGTATACAGGATATAAATCAGGCATATTTCCATCAGAGATACTCACATTTAAACATTTTGCCTTTACAAATTTTGGATGTTACTGTACAAAATATGTGTATATGTGTACATATATGCGTATATGGTATATATATATATATATATATATATATATATATATATATATATGTATGTGCTAAGCCATTTCTCCAGCCAAAGCAGTTCTCCAATACCCTCAATGTTCTCTGAGATAAGTGTGTTTAACAGCTAGCAGTGTTTCCTTTTTTAAATATATCACAATGCATTTAATTATTCCATTGTTCAATTTTAGGTTATTTTAATGTGTTATTATGTGTAAGTAATATAGTAATAAACAGACATGCTTATTTTTACTCATGTCTGTATGTCTGTGTATTTTTTTCTTGCTATGATAAACTACTGTGACTTTTTTCTCTAATTTGTGCAACTTTCAAGGCACATAGAGAAGTTCAGAGCCAAGGTATTCTTGCTTGCCATTGTTCTGTGTTGCTATCTCAGGTTTTTCAGTTAACTGACAGTATTTTGACTAGTTGTGAATTATTTTTTACATACCCCATTTTTAAATTCATCTCATTACAAAATCAGGAAAACAAAACTCCCCCTCCCCTTTAGAATAAAAAGGCAATAATCTTATCAAAAATATTTTATTTACAAAAAAAATCAATTATACTATACATCCTATACTGGAAATACATTGAATAATTGCTAAAATAAATACAGGCAATTAATTCAACTTTTTATAAGAATGGGAAAATTTGACATTTGAATGTTATCAAAGCTTAACTTAGAACATAAATAGTTAAAAAGGCAAACTCAAGTTTTAGTCTCGTATATTGTCATGTGTGTTTGCTTTCCAAAAGCCCTTCAATCAGCAAGAGGCTGCATTCTTCTGAATGTGAATGGACCTGTGTGTGCTCACCGGGGGAACGTGCATCTTTTCCTTAGGATCTGTGTCCCATAGATATCTGTATGGTAAGAAGGAAGCAGAAAGGTAGGACACTCACTGTTTGATACTCTCTCATGTCTCTGCTTCACCACACTTTTTGTTCAATTACTTATGTATTTTGATTGTGCGTCAAACATAGGCGTACACAGCACCGGCCACAGGCAAGATCAGTTATGTAAATCCAATTGAACAGTTGATAGCCCATATAACTAAAGTAGTTAAGTCCAGAATGCCTAGCTCATCACCTCTTTATGTTGCAATTATCCATATACTTATTAAACCTTTATATCTTTTTGAACTGCATGGACTTTTTAGGGAAGCTGAGCTCAGGAAAGATGAAGCAATTATCTGTAGTATTCAGAAAAACATCCTTCCTAGAAAGTAAAGGTGGGTACTTGGAGCTTACATGGTGCCAATTCTGAATGACATGGTGTATTCATTAAGTTATGTGATCTACCCACGTAGACATCACTAATGTGCAGTGCTAATTGGCAAGTTAGAAAACTAAACAGGTGAGACATGCCAAATGTGAACACATTAGGAACTGGTAAATTCCAGCCATGGGGTGAAACTTTTGATGAAGTGAATTGTCTTTGTCCAAATTATGCAGATAAATTTCCTCCAACTTTCCATGATACATGTGTACAAAATCACTACATAATTAAAAACATTTCTGCCATCTCTGAGAATTATTCATCTTTTATGCTCAAGTTTTGTCCAGTGCTGGAGGCCTAGTGTTTTTGATTTCAAAGACTAGCATTCCCTTTATTAAAATCTTAGGAAAAAATTGCACTTTTATACCCCTTTGGCCTTGATTTTAATGATTTGTTTCTATACAATCATAAGTATGTTTTGTTATTCAAAAAATGACAAATATGTTGGCCTTTTCTAAAAGAAATGAAAAAAGGTTAGAATATTGAAAGTTTAAATATTTTTCACAGAAATAGATTATTCAATTGTAAAAAGTAGAGAAAGAGAGAAACATTTTATTCTTTAAATCATGAACATCAGTCAACCAAGTTTCACATTTTGGGCAGGGTTTTTTTTTTTTAGTATGAATATTTTTAGAACCTATTTTATTATTTAAAAAAAGGGAAGAACAGGTGTATTTTGGCAGAGAAGTAAAATACAGAATATGATGTGAAATTTGTCTTAAAATTGGCGTACAAAATTCAAAAACACAGTACATTTATCAAAATACAGCATAGCCTACGGCTTTTTATGATTTCCTTTGGTGTTTTATTTGGTAGAGTTAAAGAAAAAAAAATCCTCCCTAAAAAAAAAAAAAAAGTTATCAAAACAGTCTATAAGTTAGGTTGTATAAGTTGCAAGAACTTTTCCTTGAGTTTCCAAAACCCTTTTCTTCCATGGTCACCCACATAAAGCATGGCTAGTGAGGTATATAGGGCAAAACGTGTCGGGCAGACGCACAGTCAGGAAAAAGTGCCTAAGAACTCATCCCACTTTCATAGAAATCACAGGTTACGTCTGCGTTTCTTCTTATTGACGCTATCATATTACTTTGGCAGAATCAAGATAAACCCCAAAAATATTTCTGTTCAAGTCGCAGCAGCAGTGATATGTCTCCTTAGGTGGCAGTGTCTGATGCCACAATACTGTACAGCCCCTGGAGGGACTAAGGTGTTGTGTGCACCTGCAAACACCGATGTCACGTCATACGTCAAGCACCATGTCATACTGTTGTCCCTTCTTCCGCCTGCCACACTTATTGATGAGAACCAGGTATAGAGTCAAGAGCATGACCCAGTAACATGCATAGATCAAGGTCCCAACAATGAGAACTGTCTGTTTGGATTCTGAAAATGGCTTTTTAGATTCCTTATAAATGGTGAAGATCACACCACCTAGGAGAATTGTAAACCACACGGAAACTGGAATGAGTCCTATGAAGTTAACCACGATGGTTTTCCTTCCCGACGTGCCCCACCCAGCCTTGTTTATGGTTGCGATGGCAAACATCTTGGCCGGAAGTAAACTGGACATGTACAGCACTGAGTAGAGGGACATGAAGACCATGACGATGTTCCCTCGAAGGCAGCTGGCAAAAGACGATTTGATCAGACCTACTAGCTGGACAGTCAGTAAGAAGAGAAGGATGTTCCAAATCTTGCCCCGGTAGAAGAGCTGGATCACCGTGGCGATGAGGAAGAAAGGAAAGAATCCAGTGATGACCGCCTCGTAGGTCATCCACAAGTGGTGCTTGTGAAACCACATGGCGTTGTAGAGCCACTCGCGGAAGTAGGACTTGCTCCAACGGGTCTGCTGGTTCAGCCATCGCAGGTACTCGATGGGAGTTTCGGTAAGGCACTTGGATCGAGCTGTGTATTTTGTCGCGTAGCCCAGACTCAGCACCCTGTTCGTCAGATGCCTGTCATCGCCGAAGCTGCACTGGTTGCCCATGAATTCCTGATTGTACCAATCTTCCACGAACTCGTGCAGCAAGGAGTTTCTGTACATCCCCAGAGGTCCGCTAATGCACTGGACACACCCAAAATAAGACTGGCAGGCCCTCTCTATATTAAAAGCCATCCAGTACCTCACGCTGCTGAGGAACGAGATCCAAGAATCGTATTTGTTTAGAATCTGAAAGAAAGAAAGAAAAAGTAGATAAATAAAAGTAAGCTTTGCATTTATTTATTATTTGTTATCTATCTATCTATCTATCTATCTATCTATCTATCTATCTATCTATCTATCTATCTCTTGCCACTGCAAACTCCTCATGCATGCACCACTTTGTGTTTCTTGCTTTATGTAGGTACTGAGGAATCCAACCCCAGGTCTGGCAGGCTTTTGCAAGTAAGCCCCTTGAACCAGTCGAAAAGTAAGCTTTATCTAAGTAACACCAAGAAGCCTCGACTATTCTGAGATTTTATGCCTCTCTTTTAGCATTTTTTTTTCTTTTGATATGCCTATATGTTGTTTTTTTCTAGGATTCTCTATCATTAGATTATTTTGACTAGTTGGAAATACGTGCTGCCAATCTTTGGTGTTGAATACTTTTTTTTTTTCCTATTTCATTATGCTTGTCCTCCTTGAGCTGTATTTGATGTTCTTGTTGTTATGCTATAATGTTGAGGGATCTTATATATATAATTATATATATGGGATTTTACATATATACACACACACATATATATGTATATATACACATATATACATATATATATATGTATACACATATATGTACATATACACACACATATGTATGTATGGTACCTTATGTGGTTGCTTGCGTTCATGTTTCTGAGTACAGGCATGTACACACCATGGCACACATGTGGATGTCAGGGTACAACTTTGGGTGTCAGGTGGCCTCTTCTGCCTTGTTTGAGGCAAGGTCTCTCATTCACTACTGCTTCTCCAAGCTAGCTGGAATGTGAACTTTCAAGAAATTCTCCTGTCCCTGCCACCTTTCTTGCCCCAGACACGCTGGAATTATAGACGCTGGTGCTATAGCTTCTGGCTTTCAAGGGGCTGTGGGGATCTGAACTCATGTGCTCACACTTGTGCAGAGAGCACGTCTTCCACTGCGCCATCTCCCCAGCCTAGGGGTTCTCTTATGAGCTTTGGTTCTCAGTTATTAAAATTTCCCAGATGCACCTTTGAAAATCTACGGCTTGAAGGTGTTGAAGCCCTGTGCCTTTCCATGTGTTGGCTAATTTCCAATATATCCAGTTCTTTTGACCTGTGATCTTCCTTCTGCTTTTAGTCTTTTTTGTTGTTGTTGTTATTCCAGTGATAAACAAGTTTGTCTGCCTTCCAGAATTTTAACACTGAAATAATGCTTTTAATAAAGAACGTTGAATAGCACAAGCAATTTATTGGCAATATGTCTAAATTCTCTCCTACCTCTCTCTTTTATTCAGTTTTTGTCTGATTTTGTTTGTTTGTTTTTGGCTTTTTGAGGTAGAGTCTCACTATAGTCCAGGCTGATCTGGAATTAACTATGTAGTCTCAGGGTGGCTTGGAATGCACAGTGACCCTCCTACCTCTGCCTCCCGAGTGCTGGAGTGCTGGGATTAGAGGCCATGTATCACCACGCCTGACTTTCATCTGAATTTTGCCTGTTTTCTTTGTGTGCCATCAGACTATTTCTTTCTTCTTCTTAATGTGATTTCTTTGCCTTCGCTATTAATAAGCGTAGGCAAAGATTATATAGCAGCATGAAATCTAAATTGTAAAGTTCACTTTCTATGTGTGGTGTGAGAATTTCCTAAAACCTGTGCTCTTGGGTTTAAAGCATTCTTTGTAGATTTTTTAAATTATTTATTCATTTGTGTGTGTGCATGCATGTGTATGCATGGGTACATGTGATGACATATATGTAGAGGTCAAGGAACATGCTCAAGGTGCCTGTTTCTCTTCCGTCTTCTTTGAGACAAGGTCCCTCATCACTGCAAGCTAATGTCAGTGTCACTGATCCATGAGCTTTGGATTGTCCCGGCTCCTCCTCCTATAGGTGGGCTGGGGTCACAGATTCATGTGCCACTTTTTGGGGAGGTTCAAACTTGCATCAGCAGGCCTGGTGAGCAGGTGCCTTTAACCACTGAGCAATCTCACCAGCCCCTCTACGTCAATGGTTTTAAAATATTTTTATTTATTTATTTGCAAGCAGAGAGAGGTAGACAGAAAAGAGATAGAAAAAGAGAATGTGTGCACCCAGGGCCTCCAGTAACTGCAAATAAATGAACTCCTGATGCATACACTACTGTGAATCTTGCTTTACATGGGTACTGAAGAATTGAACCCAGGTCATTAGGCTTTGCAGGCAAATGTCTTAACTGCTGATCCACCTCTCCATCCCTTCATTAATCTTTACATATTTTCAATACTTATTATTTTCACACCACCAGCTTCAAGGATATGTTTAATTTAATGCATATTTCATTGTTTCTCCACTAAAGATAAATGATGGGCCATATTGGAAAACCCTCTTATTAATTATGTTTTTGCCTTACTAACTAGTATCACTTTGAATTTCATTTTTTTTTAAATTAGTTTATTTATTTGTTTGAGTGACAGAAAGAAGCAAATAGAGAAAAAGAAGATTGTAACACTAGGGCCTCCAGCCACTGCAAATGAACTTCCAGATGCATGTGCCACCTTGTGCATCTAGCTTTACATGGGAACTGGGTTATTGAACCTGTGTCCTTTGGCTTTGCAGGCAAGTGCCTTAACTGCTGAGCCACCTCTTCAGCCCGTAACTTTGAATTTCTGTTTCTTATTTCCTCATTTGTTTTTCAGAATGCACTTTTAAACAGCTACATGTTTGCCAGCTTCTTTTAAATGCAGAAGCATTCAGTATATAATCTAGTCTCTATCACACTTCTTACTTAACTACTCTTATTACTAAATGACTCCAACATCAAATGTTAACAGAACATTGAATAGTATATTATGGCCCAAGGGAACATGGTGGGAAACATTGAATATGTATGCATCCATGTGGGTTGTTACATGGCTATCATCAGCCATTCTAGACACAGATTATAGCTCAGCTCTAAGCTAAGAAATCTTGTTATTGCAACTCAGATAGTAAAACTGGTAGTAATGTGGGTGCAAGGCACATTTTCCTTTGTCTTCAGTTACAAACACACAGTGCAAGCCTGTCTGAGTTGGTGTGCTATGAATATATATTTGAAGAATCAATGAATAAGTATGTTTTTAAAACTACCCCATACAATCAAATGAAGACATATATACCTGGACATCGCCCCCAACACCTCCAACCATAGGGTCTTCTTCCAACACTTTCACCATCTCCACAGATGAGGCAGGGTCAAGCATAGTGTCTGAATCACATACCTGCCAAAAAGAAAGCAGACAAGTATTTTAAAGGGAAAAGCACTAGCAGCAATTATCAAATAGTCAAAATTGAGCATGTGAATTGTACTCTCAATCTTATCAGAAGACCTCGTCAGGTAGCACAATTTTCACAAATTGTTTTGTTTTTGTTTTGGTTTTTAATGAGAGAGAGAGAGGGAGAATTCAAACTCCAGATGCATGCACCACCTTGTGCACATGTGCGGTCTTGCATGCTTGCGTCACCTTGTGCGTCTTGTGCATCTTGTGCGTCTGGCTTATGTGGGACCTGGAGGGTCAAACATGGATCCTCAGGCTTCACAGGCAACAAAGTTAACCACTAAGCCATCTCTTCAGCCCGACAAAGCATTTTTTACATCATGCCAAGTACAGATACTTTAACTTTTTAAATATTTATTATTTATTTATTTGCAAGCACAGTGAGAAGAGAGGGAGGGGGAGAATGGGCCCACCAGGGACTGTAGCCACTAAAAACAGATTCCAGATGCATGGGCCACCTTGTGCATTGGACTTTACATGGGTACTGAGGAACTGAACCTGGGTCATTAGGCTTTACAGGCAAGCAAGTTAACTGCCGAGCCATCTCTCCAGCCCAATAGTTTCATTTTTAACAGCTCGGAGCTTAAGTTAATGGCACTAGCTGGTAAAATAGCTCCAGTAGTGCGTTGGGTGTGATCTATGGGATTTATCAGTTTGCTCAGTTTACCAGCGAAGGTCCACATTTTATCAACTCTCAGGCAGCATCTGCATGCTGGAAAACTGAGTCAGTTGCTACCCTAGTGGTTAGATGTTGGTTTAATTGGCTGGTTTTGATTTTTTTTTTTAAATTTTCTTCCATTTTGTTTTGTTTTAAGTTTCCTCATACATAAGGCTTTTAAGCATTCAACTCAAATGCTTAAATAATAAAAATCATTCTGTAATGTTATAGGAAGGAAGAGATATCACGAAATCTGCCCCATTCCTTCCCCCCATATTAATATGGTAAAGACCATGGAGGGCACTTCTCCTCCAGGTGACTGCTTGTAAATGATATTTTCTTTTCAGCCAGATTTCTGAATCAATAGAAATGTTAATCAGAAGAAAAAAAACAGATGAGGAAAAAAATTACCTCACCTGTAAGTTTATAAAGCTAGTATTAAGAATAGTGCTTATATCAGGCTAGAGAGGTGGTTTACTGGTTAAGAGCATTTGCCTGTGAAGCTGAAGAACCCAGTTTCAATTCCCCAGGACCCATGGAAGTCAGATGCACAAGGGGCACATGTGTCTGGAGTCCATTTGCAATGGCTAGAGGTCCTAGCATGCCCATTTTCTATCTGTCTCTCTTCTCTCTATCTCTCTCTGCTTGCAAATAAATAAATAAATATTTTTATTTTAAAAAAAGAAAAAGGGCTGGAGAGATGGCTTAGCGGTTAAGCGCTTGTCTGTGAAGCCTAAGGACCCCGGTTCGAGGCTCGGTTCCCCAGGTCCCACGTTAGCCAGATGCACAAGGGGGTGCACGCGCCTGGAGTTCGTTTGCAGGCTAGAAGCCCTGGCGCGCCCATTCTCTCTCTCTCCCTCTATCTGTCTTTCTCTCTGTGTCTGTCACTCTCAAATAAATAAATTAAAAAAAATTATTAAAAAAAAAGAAAGAATAGTGCTTATATCTATGGCAAAGTGGGTTTCCTAATTCTGTTACCCAGTCTTGCACTTAGTTCCAGACATTTAAAGCTTATGACTGATGCTTGTTTCTGATGGGTGAGGGGGGTGAACAACCAGCTAAAATCAGAGAGAAGACCTGGCTTACTCATAATTCCTTCCATACTCATCAATTTGATTAAATCATCACTTTTCTCTGTAGTATGGCACAGGCAAAATCCAGGTGGTTTCTACCTGTGAACAGAGCTGTCCCCACATGATCAGAGACCATCAGACCTAAGAACAAAGCTGCCCTATCTCCCTGGCTTCCACTGTTTGAAATGGTGTTTCTCTCCCACATTCGTGGTGAAGCTGGATTTCCAATAGAGCACTGCGTTGAGAGATGGTGAGATCTTGAAAACGTAGATCCCTTATGAAAGGACCAATGCTGCTTTCTAAGGACTTGGTTAATTCTCAAGGGAGCCAGTGAGCTCTTGCTCTTGCAGACCTGGATTACAGCCAATGAGAGCAGGCTGTTGCTCCATGAAGCACCACGAGGTTTCTTCTCCTGTTTCGTCTCCTTCGTACACTCCACTTCTTGGCCTAATGTTTCTCCACTATGTTGTAATGCACTATGCAAGCCCCTGACAGATACACGCAGACTTTCCCACCTCTAGAACAGTGAACAGTGAACTTCTTTATAAGTTATCCAGTCTCGGGTATTATATTATAGCAAAAGAAATGATCTAATGGTTATAGCACTTATTAACAGGGCATAGTATGCTTTTCTGCTGAATTCAGCAAGGTCCTAACCAATATAATTTGATCAGAGTTGACAGGTGATGAACTAGTATGACAGCCTGTAACGACTTGAAGGTGAAATGTCCTCCAAGGACTCCAGTGTTTGAGGATTTGGGCCCTAGCTGGTGGCACTGAATGGAGAGCTTGGAGCACCCTTGAGAGATGGAACCTCACAAGAAGCAGTGGATCTCTGGTGAACAGGTTTTGAGGTTTTTATCCTGGCCCTATTTACTGTCCTTTCTGCTTCCAATAGCTACTTCAAGCCCTTGTGACCACAAGCATCCTGTAGCCATACTTCCCCACCATGCAGGTTTATACTCCTTCAAGTCATAAACCAAAACACATCCTTCGTCCTCTAAATAGCTTCTTGTTAGATAGGTGGTCATCTGACAATAAAAGTAACAAATTCACACCCTCACCCAGACATTGAAGAATATGATTGGCATATATTTTAAACCACCCTGCATTATTCTACCTTCAAGCCTGCCTATAACCAGCTTCATTGAACAAAGATGTTGCTTATTTACGATCACAGGCCACATAATACCACACTGTTCAAAGATAAACCACAAATTTGATGTTGGTCCCTGGAGATTAGATCATCTTGGTGGTGGCCATGTAGACATTTGAATTTGTATAAGTACACTCTGTGATGTTCACACAATGATACAAGCACCTAAGAATGCATTCCTCAGAGGATACTGCCATCATGAAGAAGTATATGTCATTTATAATGAAAGGTAACAGTTTTCTGTGTGGTATGTGTGTTTGTATGCATATCCACCGCATGCACATGTATGAGCTTGTGCGTGCAGTACACATGCATCTATGTGGATGTAGAGGACAGAGGTGGACATGGGGTGCCTTCCTCAATTACTTTCTAGCTCATGTTTTAGGACAGGATCGCTCATTGAACTTGGACTCACTGATTCAGCCACACTGGCTGGTCAGCAAGCTCCAGTGACTTTCCTGCGTCAGCCTGTCCAAAACAGGTTACGGATCCTCGCCACCATGCCTGGCTATGACGTGGGTGTTAGGGCTCCACACTCAGGTCCTTCTGTTTGCATAGAGAGCACTTTCCCGGGTTAACTATCTTTCCAAAGTATCAGCTCAAAAGTAACAAGTAAATAATCCTTCAAATTCTTCTTTGAAAATGATGAAGACTTGAAGAAAAAAATGAATCAATTATTGAAGCATGGAGTCTCTAGAATTAAAGGGAACATTAAACACCTGTAACATGAGTCCCTCCCATTAATTTCTAAGTAATCACAACATTTAAAAAAATTATCACTTTCAACTTTATTCATGGGTTTTCTGAAAGGATTTCATATTAATGAAAAGTACTGGTAAAAATCGCTATTTAAATGCACTGTTGGAACTTAATGACAAGGAACATACAGGGCATCCAATTATTAAAAGTAAACATTACTTCTTTCTTTCTTTATTTTTATTTTATTTTATTTATCTATTTTGTTGTTGTTGTTTTTTGAGGTAGGGTTTCACTCTAACCCAGGCTGACCTGGAATTTACTATTTAGTCTCAGACTGGCCTTGAACTCATGGTGGTAACCCTCCTACCTCTGCCTCCCAAGTACTAGGATTAAAGGTGGGTACCACTATGCCCAGCTAAAAGTAAACATTACTTCTTTAGACTTAGCTAATTGAAGTACTGTGGGGGCTCTGGTTTCTTAGATTTTCATTTTAGTTATTTAGAAACACTCATTTTCTGAATTAAAAAAAATTGAGTTTTTTTTTCTGACATTACATTTACTTTCAGAACAATCTCATTTATATTAAAATGTTAAGATAGGCAGAAGGAAGGTAGATGTTTATAATTTCAGGACACTGAAGTTTTAAATATAAACATCCTAAGCCTCTGGAAGCTACAGAGTCATGGGAGAGCAACTTTGCCTCTCCATGTCTTGCCTATCACAAGTTTGTGTGTGGCTACAAGCTGGCCAAGTCGCCTGTAATAACTGTGGACAGGAGTGAAGCCGAACTCCAACCCACCTTCAGTATCCAGCATCCCAAATGCATGGCCACACCCACACCTCTATTGACTTAAGCTGGGAAAGGTAAAACCAGAAAGCTAAAATAAGCTTAAAAACAACAGGAAGGGAGCAATCCAGAATTAATGTTCAAATAGCCCCGCCTGTTTCTGAGTACAAGCAGGCCAGAGGAACGGCCACTTTGAAATGACTAAATTTGAACCAAATTTCTCAGTTTCTACATATTTAAATTGGCCCAGGCTCCTCCCATTTTCCAAAAGCTAACTGCCAGAAGTTCTGTGAGAGAGACTGTTAGCCCCGGGGACTTTAGCTCTATCAGTAGGAAAAGTTCTCAGAAATCTCTTGGGAAGGGGTTTGTTATTATAGGATTTAAGAGCCTTAAAGAATTTCAGTTTCTAGATGTTTTGCTGACCGAATGCCAACAAGAAATCTAGTCTTTGCCAGTCAGGAAAAGCATGTGTATTTAGGGACACTTACTTAGTAAGACGTGAAGGATACAAATTTAGCCCTTCAAGTCCATCCAGTAGGACAGAGTATTGCGTTTTCTCCTCACCAACGAATTATAAATACAATTCCATGAGTGTTGGTTAGCCAGCTCAGCGTTAGAATCCGGGAGGTATACCAGCTCAGGCAAAGCTAAAACTCACATCAGGAAAAGCTTCAGAACATGATGTGCATACAAGGAGGCAGGAAATAAACCAACAGTCATTTCTGCCACACTAAGGGTATCACATGATGACTAGTTATAAGATTTCTCATAGAGAAATAACATAAATGAAACAAAATCACAACTCAAGAGGAAAAGACATTATTAGGAAGAATGATCCAATCCAGCTAAATCAGAGAATGAGCTATAAACACCAAGAACCTCCCTCTTCCTGGGTCACTATTCCAGCCAGAGTCAACACCCTATGTTTCCTCTCTATCTAAAACTGGGGTTGGAAAACTAAGGCCTAAGGCTAAAGGCCTCTGTGTAAGCTGTTTTGTTATAGCCTAGGGGCTAAGAATGGTTTTATATCACTAAACATTAAAGAGAACAATTTCATAAGGCATACATGAATTACATGAAATCCAGTCAGGCTCATCCATTTACATACTATCTGTGTCTGCATTCATACTACAATGAAAAAACATGAACAGTTGCAAAGCTTAATGTTTACCTCTAGCTCCTATAAGCAAAGTCTGTCAAAAAAAAAAAAGGGTTCAAAAATCCTTGCTTATGGGGGAAGGGCTTAGCCTTCATAGAAATAACAGCAACATTGACATTAAATGTTTAAAATCCCAATTTGAACTCTATATGAGTTTTTAAAATGGTGCCTCATCTCCATGTGTTACAAAGGTAGTAGCTGCATAAAGCACAAAATGTTAATGAACTATATACATGAATATATTTGTTCAGTCTAGTCACTGCCTTTTTTAAGCACAAGTGCCCTCAGAATCAAGAATCTTAAATTCTTGAGTCATGTAAGACCTGGAACAAGCCATTCACCACTTTAATGAGACATTGCATATAAAATCACTGTGTGTATGTTTCAAAAGGACTGTAGAGACGTATGCCATTTGTATAAAGTAGGAACCCTTACATCTTTATATTACTTAAGAGAACCCAAATGTTTATGGTAATTATTGTCACATCTAATTGGTTCAATTGAATCACTATATGGAACACAAGGTTAATTACATACAGAAAATAATCTCTTATCGCCTAACCAAACTAAAATATAATGTACCTGGAAACATCACAGTATCCCTGGTCATTCTAAAGTCTCTCTCACTGTTCTTAAAAGTTAAACTCTTTCTTTGCAATCTAAATAACAATTTCTGAAAATAAGTGTTCTACCCATCCCCCTTCAAATTCTAAGATCCTAGTCTAAAGTGTGAAGTCTCTATGCTTCATTCTTATCTTACTTAAAGGTCTTTCCTTTCAGGCTAGCTGAGGGATCCCTTCTACTTCTCATTTCTCTTCAAAGTGCATTGAAAACGAACACAGCAGGAGAAAACCTTCATTTGCTCTGGTTACCTTCCTGGAGGAAACAGGTTGAAAATGAATCAAAGCCCCTTCTGTTGCTACTGGATTGACCCCTTTCCTGTTTATCAGGTTAACTCTTTCTTAACCTTGACCCTTCATCTTAACCTTCATTGAAATTCTTCTTAACCTTGACCCTTCGTCTTAACCTTGACCCAATGAGACCATTTCTAAAGTATGTGGAATTTGCTCTTTGCCCTTGCGACAGCTTAGCCATACAGTCAATGGAGATTCTGTTCTGCATTCCCAACCATTTCTCTAATGAAAGAGGGTAAGGCACTGAGCAAAAACAAAACAAAGCAATAGACAGAATAGCTTCACAAATAGTTAACGATTAAGAAACACCAGATGGTGCTGCTATCCCTGAACCACTGGAATCAGCGGAGTAGAGTCCATTGAGACCTAGCAAGCACAAGGCTGAGCTCAGCCTCCAGACTCCTTAACTCCACCACCACTCCCAAAAAAAGAGAGAGAGAAAGAAGAAGGGAGGAAAGGCACTAAAAAGGAATAGCATTCATGTATAAGAAGGGTTGCGCCTCCCAAGCTAAGCAGAAAATACAAAATTATAAAATCTAGAAATATTAGAGCAATAAAACTCCTTTGAAACGAACATGCAAAACTATTCCAAAAATGCACTCAAAACAATAATGATTCTGGGAAAACGAGTGGTAACCTGGAAAATGTCCTCTAAGTGTAATTTAATTTACAGTGCAGGATCTCAGATCCAGCCACCAGAAGAACTCGACATTACAGACACCTAAGCTACTCAGCGCTTCTCTGTCACTTTTCTTAAGAGGAAGTAGGAAGATAGAAATCTTCCTTGTTATAATGTCTACCTTCAGTCAAATTAAAATCACTGCTAAGCATTTTAAGTAAGATGAAGGCAGTCATGGGTAGTCCTCCTTGTCTGTATTGGAAAGCTTGGATGTGAGTACAAGTTATAGAAGTGGTGAAGTGAAGGTGGCAAGCCAGCTGGGAAAGGGAAAACCAAACGCTTGCACCTTCACGATTTAGCCTTGTGACACTCTTATTGCAAATGTTTGGAATTTTTATAGTGAAAAAGGAAACCAGAGCTGGGCCTGGGTGCAGTACAGTACACCTGTCATCCTAGTGTTGGGGAGATCAAGGCAGAAGCATCATGAGTTTCAGACCAAAACAGAAGGGAATACAAGAAAGTCAAATGTGGTGGCCTTTAAACTAGAGATTCTCTTCAAGAACTTGACTTCAGAGAACAGGACAGAGTAAGAGTGTAAATAGAAACTCCATAATAAGTGGTCTTTGAAAATTCAGAGAAGCTAGTTGTTTTATCCTGATTTCCCTCAAGCAGAGCTTTAATATTTTGCCAGAAATAAAAGGCCAGGGATGCGAAGATGGTACTGGGGTGAGTCCTGATCTAGGAGGGTTCTTAGGATCTTGTGTCCTCAGCTCAGCTGGAGGCAGGTCCCTAACAAATGACAATAGAGCTGGGTCCACAGTTCAGGCTTCCTCATTCCTGTTTCACTTCACAGTCTTGGCCTACAAAAGCAGGGATGTAAAATCAACGATGCCCTCAACACTGGTCTTCAGAATATTTCAGTTGTTAAGGCTTCCCACACAGAGCATGACCTGGAAAAACATTACCACCTGTTGGCCAGGATTGGGAGTTATGTTCTAGAAGTTTGTCATGAGTACTGAAGAAATGACTGCTGAAAAATTGTTCCTAGTATAATATAGGGTTAGGCTTTACAAAACCTTTCTCTATGGATCAATCCATAGTCTTGTTTTATTTGTGCCTCTGCTGAAATGTGTCTTAATTAATATACATTGCTGATTCATTAACATTGAATTTATGCCCAATTATTTATGCTAGAAGGAGTTTCACCCCCATAGGACATGATAGATCTCATGTGCTTAGAAACTTTAGACAAAACTGCTGCAATTGAGAACCAACTTAGACAGGTACAATACCAATGAAAGTGTAAGAGCGTGGAGCACATGGTGTTAAAAAGCCCCCATGGAAGCCGGGCGTGGTGGCGCACGTCTTTAATCCCAGCACTCAGGAGGCAGAGGTAGGAGGATTGCCATGAGTTCAAGGCCACCCTGAGATGACAGAGTTAATTCCAGATCAGCCTGGACCAAAGTGAGATCCTACCTCAAAAAAACAAACAAACAAAAAAAAGCCCCCACGGATAATAATTCATTGTATAAAAGCCAAAGCAAGGAGGCAAGATGTCACCTTGTTTGACCCCAGCTGGAGCAGGTGCATTGACTGACTCAATTTTTTTGGCACTGTGTCTGTGTTTGTAAGTGACCACCAAAGCATATACTAAATTGAGGGTTAAAAGTAAATTTCAATGAACAGACAAATGTGCAAATAGAAAATCCTTGAGTAATACAAATCAACCTTTGTATTATGATTTATAGCCTCATACTTCCCCACCCAAAGGATATTCTGCCCAGGGATGTCTACCCGGTGAACTCAATGATAGAATTGCTTCTTATGCTTTTCCTGGGCAGAAAATGTTCCTGTCTCAAAATCCTTGACACACATCACAGGATCTTGGGTGTTTTTTCTGTTTGTCTTATAGAGTAGTATCCAAATTAAGTTACAATTTGCATATTCAAAGATAAAGAATACATGAATAAGACCATTATGTAATCTAGATATCAAAGTATGTTTTACCTTTTCATAATGTCATATATAAATTCTATGAAAAAAGTCAATATAAATTCACATTTTAAAAATAAAGACTATATATTAGAGAGTATGCATTGATCATGTATTTCTTGCAGATAATTTGAATTTTGCTCTTTGTGCTTTTTTAATGTGCTTAAGCATAACACTATAAAATGATTTACCCAAATAAATAAAAGGTTGACCTAAGAACTATTTGGGAAAGGTAAAGAAGACCTTTGCCCTTCCTGGAAGCTGTAAGGAATCAGGTCAGAATCTGTCCTTTCTTGACAAAGTTTCTCTAAATAAATAAATTAGGAAAGAATGTTTGAAATCTTCCATTAGATTTTTAAAATTTTTAACAAACTTTTTATTATCTATTCTCATTATACTTTTTTCCCCTCTGTTTTCTGAACCTGATCATTTTCTGAGAGGAGCCACCAATACCTCAGATAATTTGTTGCTCTTCTGTTTTTGTTCTGGACTAGGACTTTGTCAATATTGTAGCCCAAGGTTAGATATTTAAATGACTAGAGTTGGGGACAATAGTCAATAGAGACTGCAGATGGCAGGAGGAAGGGAGAGAGAGAGAGAGAGAAAGAGAGAGAGAGAGAGAGAGAGAGAATTGGGAATTAATACCCTCCTTCCCGAGCAGAGGAGAGAAAGCAGGTCTATAGGTCCATGGAGGAAGCAGAGCCATACCCCAGAAGTCAGGCTGGGTGCTATTGGAACAGGATACACACAGAGTTCAGTGTACTTAGAACCAATGCTGTTGGTTTTCTCCTTCATATGAGGCATGGTCATCTGTTAGTAGTTAACAGGGAGGAGTTTGGACAGGGTGCTGGGAGCATGGTGAAAATATGAAATAATGGGTCATGAGAGCAATAAGACAGACATCCCAAATCTAATGAAAAGAGCACTGATGAGTCCTGTGGATCCAGATGTGACTGGAAATGGATCTTTTTGGTTCTAGCTGTCAAAGGTGACACAGTGTTCTCCAGCAAGTATGTAAACAGGCCATCAGTTTCCTACTTGGCCCTCCATTCTCTCTTGTATCTGCTTCCCCCTTTCTTTTAGGACCCTACACACCAAGTTCAATCTCCAGTGCTGCTCCCTGGACACCATCCTCACACTCCTGTCCCTTTGGTCTCGCTGTGTGGCCGTCACGGTTCCCAAAGTTTGGATCACTCAGAACAGAAGATGAGAATACTTAGTGTTTACTTTGAAGCTTGGGAAATGGTCTTTGTGACAGGTCAAGCTTGGTCACGTTGCCAGTGATTTGATGAGGATGGCACAGGAAGGTATGACGGACCAGTTTCATAATGCTAAATGATGTTTACCCTTGTTTGAGAGTTTGTGAGCGGGTGAGAGTCTCAAGAGACCTTAGGATCTCATGTCTAGCAGCTGCTGGGGTCAATCTTCTGGAAGCTTCAGCCTAGAGGAAGGGACCTTCTCCAGCTTGCTTAGGGCTTGAGCAAAAAGCCTTCTCTAACCTTTCATATTGTGTATTACTTTTTCCTGGGCAGGCACAGTATAAAGTTGTCAAGGATACAAACAAAATTCAAAACAAGAATGATGGAAGAAAGGGGTTGAGGAGGAATAAGTCAAGAAAAAGAAAGAACTCACACAAAGAAGTCTTAATTAGAACTGACTAATGTAGCTGGCGTTTTAACTAGAACTAAAGAAAATTGTCAAAACAGATGTCTTCTCATTTCAGGCACAATATGCCATCCTTTGTGCTCTGAAGTTTTCTGTCCGGCTTTCCTTTGAATATACCCATCCTACCGTCTCCTCATCTGCCCAGATTTGTACCATGTAAATACAGAGTCCTGAATAAGCAGACCCCACCTGACTGTGGAAGGTCTGCCAATAAAAAAATTAAGAGAAACTTGAGAGAAATGGGCTGCCAAATCTGCAGAAGTGAGATTAATATGCACATGGGTCTCAACACAACACTTTACAAGCCTCTGATATTAACTGACCCTGCAGGTACAAGTGACACTGTATTTTTACTAGAGTCTACTGGCATAAATTATATTCATAATAAAATCTTTCATTTTGGGATTTTTTTGTTGTTTGGAGTTAGGGTATCACTCTAGCCAAGCTAACCTGGCACTCACTCTGTAATCCCAGGCTGACCTAGAGCTCACAGCCATCCTCCTGCCTCTGCCTCCCCAGTGCTGGGATTACAGGCATGTATCACCATATCTGGCTAAAATTCTTTAATTTTATTGACAATACTATCAACAACTTTAGCTAAGCATTTACAATGAATTATTAAACATAATTATTTTAAAGTTCTAGAGAGAGAGAAATTGGTTTATTTTATCTGGTAAACTGAGATTCAGAGAGATTGACTTGCTCTGTCAGCAGCTAGTGATGCCTGGGATGAGAACTGTTAAATGACTGTGGAGCTATTGACCATTTCTATCTCATTACCCTGGCCCTGGGGCACATGACTTTGTAGCAATAAAGGATCCTGAAAACACTAGGATCTCACTTCAAATAGGAGAGGAGAAGTGCTCCAGAGGCTTTTTTTGTTTTGATTTTGTTTTTGTTCTTTTTCGAGGTAGGGGCTCCGCTACAGCCCAGGCTGACCTGAAATTCACTATGTACTCTCAGGCTGGCCTTGAACTCCCTCCTACCTTGGCTTCCCAAGTGCTGAGACTGGAGACATATACCACAACTCCTGACAGAAAGTGAGAGAGAGAACGGGCACCTCAGAGCCTCCAACTGTTGTGCATGAACTCTAGACACATGTGCCACTTTGTGCATCTGGCTTTACATGAGTACTGGGGAACTGAACCGAGGCCATTAGGCTCTGCTGGCAAGTGCTTTAACCTCTGAATAATCTCTCCATCCCCTCCAGTACCTTTCTTACACCATGTATATTTCTTCCTTCTTGACATCATGGTGACCAAAATTTAACTAAAGAATCTGCAGAAAATTCAAATGAGAAAACTCAGATTCTAAAGATGAAAGTCTGATGAGCCCTGGGAGAAGAGAGACCCTGTAGTGAACTACCAGGGAATTAAGGACAGCACAGCCTGCCTAATTTTCCTGCAAGCAAACAAACATCAGCCCAAACTCTTTCAAAGGTCAAGTTGCAATGGGTGAGGTAATGCTGTTTGGGGAGTGAAATAAACATTACTTTGGTTTTGCTCTAAGATTTTTTTTTTTTTTTGCATTTTCCTTTTCTTTCTGACTTTCATTCCCTAATTCCTTCCTCTTTTAAAACAGCGTCATTCTCACACTCCACGCCCCGCTTGCTAGTCTATGTGCAAACCATTTCATAGTCTTCCCTTCAGCCTGTACTCTCAAGACCCTTCTGTTTGGGCAGACACTATTTTCTTACTGAGCTAGAGATGTTTTTGAGTGTGGAAAATGAAGTTGAATTGAACTTGGCAGAACCAAGGGAATGGAGAAGAAGTAAGGGTGGAGGAGAAAAAGGATGGAAAGTTCTCCTATCAAAATAATCTTGATTTTTCACCAACTGCATGACATAAGTTAATTATTTTCATAGATATAGTCTGAACAGTTTATGAGATTTATTTTTCTGTCTTTTGAAAAGTGTGTTTTCAACAGCCACGCTGTTTTCAGATGCAATGAAAGGAGTACTGTGTTGAGAAAGGACAAGGATGGGCTATAGCATAAAACTAGAGAGCTACAAATGCGGCCTTATTTCAATGTATGTTTGCCCTGGCAGGCATCTGCAGACCTACCTGTACATAATCCACACTCCGTCCCAGGGCTCTGAAGGCTGTGTACATGACTTCTCTTTTTCCACCCCACTTTTGCATGATGCAAATACTTTTGTTAGACAAGACCAACTGGGTCACATGCTGGGAACTTTCTTTATGTGATTCCTCGGTCTCTCCCGGCCCCTTTTCGTGGAAGTTGTTCTTCCAGATGTAAGTGGCAGATTTGTCCCTGCCCATGACTTCACTGAAGATGTCCATCATATAGAGGTCATCATCTGAGTTCCCATCTATGACCATGACGACTTTAATCCCCGGGTAGGTTAGCCTTTTCACAGATTGCAAACATTTCCTTAAGTAGTCTGGATCTTCCTGATAGGCAGCGATGCAAAGAGCCACAGTTTTGTTCAATTTAATGGGGGTTTCAAGGGATTTCTTCATTTTCCGGTGTTCCAAAAAGGCAAACAGGCTTTGGATGATGAGGTGTGATGCTAAAAAGGCACCGTACAGTCCAAAAGAGAAATAGTAATTATCCGTTTGGATAAACTGGTAGCCAACAATATAAGCAGCTGTGATTCCAAGGAGGAGAGAGACTCCAAAAAGTGTGGTTCCAATTATTCTCAGGATGCATAGAAACCTCTCACAATGCATCTGAAATATAATCAAATAATGTCCTTGGTTAACAACTCTTGTTTCAGGCTTGCTATACACATGGTTTCATAGGTGGGAAGGAGCACTTATATACTAAACATTCAAGAATTAACAGTAAGTTTCTCAGCTAATTTGCTGCACTGACACCTCTTCGCTTATCGAAAAGTGAGGGTACCCAATACGCAAACCTGTTTCCGGAATCACATGAGAGGGCCGTGCTTGAGCATATCACAGCATATTGAACAACTACTTGGCTGCACTATTTGCAGTGTATTAGGTCCTCGATCTAAGACTGCTTTCTGTGTTACAGGCAGGCATGGAACCAAAATTCCCTATAGCATACAGCAATGTTCCTTCCTATACCAACACTTTCTTCAGCCTCATACTGATGAGCCTTTCCACACAGCTGGTTGAGACTGGAGATTAGAATGTCTGAATTCTATAACTGACTCATCAACTAAGTCTGTGACCTTGGGTGGATCACCTTACCTCTCTCTGGGCCTCAGTGGTTTTGTCTGTAGATGAGTTCGTCTTATAAAACCTGTGAAATGCTGGAGTTTACACTTGATTATATCCAATGCCTGTTCACTTTGAAAAATCATCCCCACTAGACATTCTGCATAAATATTTGTCAAAGCCCCTGTGGTTCTAAATCATGCTCCTATTGTCTGTCTCTTCTGTAAACCTTCCCCAACAGACCATTAGATCCTGGGGATCAAGAAATGTACTGGAACCTAGAACACAATAAATGTTTGTACAATAACGAAGACATTAAAAAAGTAACATCAGGCTTAATTT
The DNA here is from genome assembly GCF_020740685.1 of Jaculus jaculus. NCBI lineage: Eukaryota > Metazoa > Chordata > Mammalia > Rodentia > Dipodidae > Jaculus > Jaculus jaculus. The sequence goes on from NC_059103.1 coordinate 192,014,501, forward strand.
CAACAGGCAGATATCCATTCTATTACAGAGCAGAGTATATTAGATCTTAAACCTCTTTCAGCTCTTAGTAATAGTTTTTACTCACCTCTAAATTCTGTTACAGTTTTAAGTAACTTAAGGATAGAAGAGCCTTTTTTTTTGTATTTCCTAAAGCATTTTCAATACTTAGCATCTAAATATTGTTTTGTAATTTTGTATTTGTTTTTCCCCTTAAAGTTTTATTTTTATTCTTCATAAGGGTGACCTACAATAAGGGATATGTGGGCATAAGTGCAATGTTCCCTATCTTCAGTCCATCACATAAACATTGAGAATTTGTCCTATTGCATATCATCACACTTTCTATTTTCCTTTAATATAACTAAATTTTGAAAACAATAAATTTACTTTAAATGAAATCTTGGACTAGGCAATTATCTTCACCAAAACTCTACCTTAATATGCTTTGTGTGTAGTTTCCACATCAAAACTTAAAATCCCCATAGAATGCAACATCATCTTAGCCACTAACAGCTGCATGGCCATCCCCTGGCACAGATCTAGAAAAATACCACTGATGGACTCATATTCCATTGTCTTTAATCATACACTGAGGTGGTACTGTGTGGGTACACACTGCACTTTGGGGAAATGTGGTGCTTTTTGCACAATCATGTTATCTCCCTGAGCACAGAAGACAGGGCGGGGCTATGAAATGCTGACATTTGGAAATTCAAGGTGTGCTTTTTCTAATAGAAGAGAGATGGTGGTTTTAAAAGAAGGTAAACCAGGCTGGAAAGGTGGCTTAGTGGCTAAGATGCTGGCCAGTGAAGCCTAAGGGCCTAGGTTTGATTCCCCAGAACACACATGGTGGCACATGCATCTGGAGTTCATTTGCAGTGGCTGGAGGCCCTGGTGCACCTATTCTCATTCTCTCTCTCTCTCTCTCTCCCCCCCTCTCTCTCGCTCGCTCTCTCCTCTTTCTCTCACTTTCTCTAATAAATAAAACAAAATACAAAACTCCTCCAGTTTCTTTCTCCATCCTCCAGTTTGGAACACATGTCAGCATGGTTGTAGGAGTTCAAAGAGCTCCCAAATGAGGAAGGAGGTTGGTTAGTGCATAGCCATAGGGAATGCAGTCACTCGCCAATCAAGAAAACTACATGGGGAGTCTGATGTCATCAAGAAATGATTTCTGGGTTCTTGTTTGTACTTTTACTTACCACTATATATTTCAAGGTTCTGTTACCCCTAACTAGCCTAATTAAGGTAATGCACAGTAACCCAGAGGCCAAGATGCTTAGCTTCCTAGCTTGGAGACATCACTTTCCTTTGTTAAACGGAAGTGGTCATACCAGTCAGGTATGACTTCAGAGTACTGTCCTGAGTCACACAATGAAATAGTTGGCCAAGGTGTTTCTCAAAGCCAGAGACATGGGTTGGGGAAATAACTAGGTTTGTAAAGTCCTTGCCTTGCAAGCATGAGGACCTGGGTTTGATACCCAGTATCCACATAAAAATACAGGCCTGGTGACAGCATTCCTAAGGAACAACACCTGAGGTTGTCATCTGGCATCCACAGGCACACACACACACACACACACACACACACACACACACACAGGCATGCATGCACTCTCAGACTCACACCCACTCAAACATACATGTGCACATATCTATACACTCCAAAAAATAAAATAAAATAAAACCCAAAAGCACAATGTTGCTTCAATGATCAGTTTGCAAGAAAGCTCAAAAACAGATAAAATATAAATTTGCATCCCATTATTAGCACATATAGAGGACACACGGTTGATTCTTCTGGAAAAGAGCAAGCCACTGATTGTTCAGTGAAAGGCCAGCAAGTACAGCATATCTTGTTAATTAGCACAGCTGACAGGATTCTGCACATTCCCAGAGGGTACATTAACCAATGCCTAAAGGTGCTCCAAGCACCAGACTTGGCATTTGTCATTTCCAAGACATGAGTCATTCTCACAAGAGTGAAAAATTTCAAAGGGACTAAACCACTTGCCAGGGCGAAGCTTAAGTGTGTGTTTAGCTTGTGTTTAAGATCACCATCACCAGCAACAGACTAGCCCACCATTCTGTTCCGTTATTCACATTTTCCCTGCTTTTATCAGCACACGTGGACAGAGAAAGGGGTCACATAGCATCTGCTGGCCACAGCTCAAGTGGGAACACCCGCTTACATCATAGGAGTCTACAGAATGTCCTTTTGAAGCCTGGGAAAGTTGCTAGCAAACTGTAACGACGTGGCTAGAATTTAACCTTTATATTTCTTCTACAGCTCAGTGTTGCCTGGTGAGACACAGAGCATCTCAGAGCAGGCCAAAGGGCAAAACAGGCACATTTTAGAGCCAGCTCTGCTGAACAGACACATTGATCTCAGGGAATGAGACACAGGATGTGCTTTTAAAAAATCCCCTAGGCAATTTCATAGATATGGGCACCATATGTGTAAGACTTTCTGAGAAAATCCCTAATTCAAATGATTTTTTATGCTGTTTTATAAGCAAGATTTTCCACTGAAAGAAGAATAGGTCTCCGTGTGTTTTATGTTCAATTAGAGAATCAGGGTTAGTTCAATGCTAGATCCTAGGAGGAATGATTTAGAAATCTATATTGCAGAAATATTTAAACATACAGCTTGGAAAGATTTTGCCCAGCATCATATTTTGGCCTTTTGATTTTCACATTGCTAGTGGACTTGATCCTAATTATTTCAATAGCTCTAGTGTCCACAGAATTCTAAGCTGATACAAAATGTCAATGAATGGCTGAATATGGTAAGCTCCACCAAGTCAGTGGATGTTACATACAGATAACACTTTATACAGTCTGTTTTCATTAATGTCTCTCAAGAACACAGAACACATTTATATCCGGAATTCATAACTATAAGTTGAATGAAAAAAATATCATCACCATCCTTGTTATGATGGCAGTACATCACTTATTAAATTTACTTATTTATTTATTTATTTATTTATTATTTGACAGAGAAAGAGGGCAAGAGAGAGAGAGATAATGGGCATGCCAGGGCCTCCAGCTGCTGGAAAGGAGCTCCAGACATGTGTGTCCCCCTGTGCATCTGGGCTAATGTGGGTCCTGGGCAATCGAACCTGGGTCCTTTGGCTTTGTAGGCAAAAGCCTTAACCACTAAGCAATCTCTCCAACCCACATATTAGATTTTTGGCAGTAGATTCTTTTTTTTTTTTATTTTGTAGCATGATCTTATTTGATCTTAATGGCTCTATGTGTAAAACAAACTGTTCATCTCATGTCATAGCATATACACATGACCAGAAAATGAAAATAATGAATATTAAAGTAACTAGTTCAAATTATAAATTAGGAGTGGAACGTGTGCAGGGGCCTAGGGCCAGGTGATTAAGAATTTCCAATAAATATTTGATGAACAAACTTGAATCCTCATGACCAGACAGGCAGCATTTTTTACTTCTGAATAAAATATAAAGTTGTATGAGGAAAGATGGGAAGAAGTTTTGAAACTTATGCCTGGTTAAAAAAAATAGTAGAAAATGAATACTCACTCACTACAGGACAGACACCAGGACAAACAACGCTAAGAGACTCCTGGGTGTGTGTACTTTCCCACAGGAGTGCAGCCTAAAGGGACAGAGAATGGGGTTGTTTCCAAAGAGGCTGCTGGTCCCATCTATGCAACCACGATTCTCCTCCTAACGCCAGCAGCTGGACTTCTGTCTCACCATAAGAAAGGCCCTACTGTTTCTATTGCCTCCACCTGTGCGCCAGACATAAAGCCTTGCTGTTAACTCATATACCCCACATGGGACTCTGGGCCACTGGGCATCTGAGCCTGTTCCTCCTCCTCGACCTTTTCATATTACAACATAGTGAACTGTAGGATGAAGAGAAGATTAGCTGCTCTCACCACCCGATGCCATGATAAGAACTGAGTTCCCATAGACCCTATCCTGCTGACTTCCACTTTTGATCTGGGGCAAGGTGAAGTGTAGATTTGTTTCACAAGCATATGAGAGCAGCTCCTGAGATAAGCTCGGATGACTCCCAATATCTACAGTGAATGGCTATGAAGTGTCCCTGACTAGCTCTAGAGGAGCTTGGGATAATAAAGATAGAAAATGCACATGCTCCCCAAGAGCCCTTACAGCAATTGCCACTTGCAATCCCAACCATTTTATGTATTAAGAGGTAAAATTTGGGGTATGGATTACCAGAAATTCATCTTCTATGCACCATAAATATATCCATCACAGTCTCGTGTTGTCCATTAATCTGCACATGGTTTTATATTTTGGTTCTAATAACCTATGGTTGTGTGGACATGAGTGTTTTCTCTTCAACTAGAGAAAATATGTGGCATTAGCCAAATGAACCAATGTTTTGAAATCAGATACACCTCTGTCCAAATCCCACCTTTGGTGTTCTAGAGAATCTGACCTGGGGAACCAGAGTGGGTTGGGATAGGATCCCAATTCTTCCTTTCAGTGGTCAGATCATCTGGATATCTGGTACATAATATTTGGAATTCTGGGTTTCACAAATGGGTTCACAGAACAGATTATGAGATTAAAAGAAGGAACCCAGACCAGATAGATGACTTAGTGGTGAAGGTGCCTTCAGGCAAAGACAATGGACTCAGGTTAGATTCCCCAGTATTCACACAACTGCAGATGCACAAGGTGGTGCATGCATCTGATTCATTTGCTGTGGCTAGAGGCCCTATCCCACCCATTCTCTATTTGTATCTCTCACTCAAATAAGTAGATAAATAAATAAATAAAATATTTAAAAGGAGGAACCCATTTAAACACCTAAAAAGATATAATCAATGTTTGAATGTTGTGATGTTTCCTTCCAATTACACCCCAACCACCTTGGCTCCTTTTCTCTTTATCCTGTCATTTCTTAATTTACAGGTAATAAATGTAGCATGATAAAAGGCTTAGGGCAACTAGGATTGAAACAAATGAACTAGGTCCGATCTCTACCTCAGAGGAGCTATCTGACTATAGACAAACACTTCAAGTTTCTATGAATAGGTCTTGTGACCTTGGACCATTCATTTACTATCTTCAAACTTTAAATTTTTAGCAGCAGTGCTGAGATTCATTAATTTGAGTATCAGGAATGAATATGGGTTACATGGCATGGCCCACTTATTTATCTGCTGAGAGTAGAAAGAATATTTTTTTAAAATTTTATTTATTTATTTGAGAGTGACAGACACAGAGAGAAAGACAGATAGAGGGAGAGAGAGAGAATGGGTGTGCCAGGGCTTCCAGCCTCTGCAAACGAACTCCAGACGCGTGCGCCCCCTTGTGCATCTGGCTAACGTGGGACCTGGGGAACTGAGCCTTGAACCGGGGCCCTTAGGCTTCACAGGCAAGCGCTTAACCGCTAAGCCATCTCTCCAGCCCTAGAAAGAATATTTTTATTGGTGTCCATCCACTCTTAAGACTTCATTTTCTCTTCTATGACTTGTAAACAATGCCATTTCCCCCAAAGATAGCATATACAAGACATAGTACTTGAAATATGGTATGCATTTGATGGTTGGTTGTTATAGTCATGATCACTGTTGATGCCAATATTTTAATCCAAATGAAGAGCAACAAGCTATGAAGTACACTTCTGCTTTTTCTCCTCCTTGTTATATTTTCAAATCCACTGACTTCAACTTGTAGCCAAGGAGTAATTGTACTAAGGCACGAAGTATGACAGAGACATCTAAGGGCCTTTCCTTAATGAAAAGCATCATTTCAGATCACTAAGTAGAACTGGTTCTGGAACAAAAAACACATTCTTCACTGATATGAATATGAATGTTTATATTTACCCCCATAGACCTTCAATCCACTATAGAATCACTAGCATTGGTGATACTGGTCTAGGCACTAGACACTAGAAAGGAGACTGGAAACTTGCTTCTTCACAATAAGAGATAATTATGGGGTAGTTATTCCTGCTAATAGTCATTTGGGATAGTGATCAACAAGTTAAAACATAATGGTTCCAAAATTTTGCTGTGTAACCAACCTACCTACTAGTATGTAAAAGTGACTGGCATGGGTCTCCAACAACATTCAAAGTTAGTTGATGTAAGTTGTGACCCGGCCATCACAAGATTTTAATGTGCAACAAAATTAGGTTTGACCACCACTGTGTTAAAGAATTCATGCCCTCATTAGCACAGATGTATACTGCATGTAGTCCTCATATACATTCTCTCTGCTACTGTTCCAAACTAGACATCTGAGATAGAGGTACCCCACTGAAACTTCTCAAGTCTTCATATTAGAGCATGTGAATCTCTGGGACACAGTGCATGAAGATTGCCCTTTCTCTGGGATTTCCCATTCTCTCTCTCTCTCTTTCTAAGTCCCTCCCTTCCTCCTCTCCCATTTCTCCCTCCTTCCTTGAAATCTGCCTTCTTTTTTTTTTTTCCCCCAAACCCAAGTAGTTATCCTAGCAAAGACCCTGGAGCCAAGCTGGCAAGGTTAGCATCTAAGCCTTTGAAAGCTTTTGTCACCCTGGGGGTTGCTCTATCCAAACCTTCAGGTTTCAGATTTCTTTCTCTGCCCCATCAATTTCAATCAAGTACTTCAAGGATGTCAGTCAGTCCTCCTAACTGCTAGTGGTTCCTGGACCTCACTATCCTACACTACATTCATGTGGCAGGGGTGGAGAATTACAATTTCTTAACATGAAATCTTCCTTCTGGGTGCACTTATACTTGCATCTTGGAAACTCATCTCTGTAAGTCACAATCATAGGTAGCTAAATGCAGTACAAATGTCAAGTCTCTGTGAAATCTCACTGCTAAATAACTAAGATATGTGTGGCAGGAATCTTATTGTTAAATAACTAAGATATGTGTGGCAGGAGGCTTTACAGACTGCTGTCTGAGGAGAGTGGATTAAAGCCAAGCTCGGGTCATGGAACTGAGTTTTCTGTACCAGGAGCTGACCTCTACTTCCCTGGCACAGCTGAAGCTGGCAGCTCTGTACTTGAAGGCACTTAAAGGAACACAGCTTGAGTACGCATGGGTGAAAAGGAGAGTTCAAGAAAAGGTTTATGCTTTAGTCTCTCCTCACATTAATTGATGGATTGCACCTCATGCAAGATCCAGGAAGTGAATAGGTAAAAAACTCCTCTTTATTTGTTCTAGGATTTAAGATGAAGTGGTACAGTGTGGAGTAATTATATAACTTTGCCAAGGGGGATCTCCACTTTAACCTTTAGACAAGGGCTTTTCCCACAGTATGAAACTTAGAAAATCATCATGGCACATGCCTAAAAATACAAGAATATAGACTAGGGAGATGGCACAGTGAGAAAGGTGCTTACTGAGCAAGTCTGAAACAACCAGGAGTTTTTGAATCTCTTGAACCCATGTAAATGCTGGGGGATGTGACAGCCCATAAGTAATCCCATCACTTGAGGGGATTTCCAGGGCAAGCTGGCTTACTAGACCAGCCAAAGCAGAGTTCTGGATTCTAGTGAGAGACTCTGCCTCAGTGCCTATGATAGAGAACAAAGGAAGACACCCAATGCCAATCTCTGTCCTCCACACATGTGCGTGCACACACACATGCAAATGCACCTGAGCAATGTGTACCCACACACATATAAACGTATGCACACCACGTGCATGCACATGCAAAAATAATTTCTAAAAAATTCAAGAAAAAAATCGTTAAAGAAATCTTATAGCCAGGTGTGGTGGTGTACACCCATTATATAAGCATATGGAAGGAGGGGGCTGGGTTACACAGGATTTGTTGAAAGAAAGAATGGAAGAAACAGGGAGGAGGGAGAAACCTTAATTGATAATGACACCACACGGAATTCAGCTTTGTGACACGACCTCCTATAGAACTAGCAAAAAACATCATCAACTTTCTTTCCCGTAAGGCTGGGTCATTTATGCATTTGCTGCTCAGGCCTGTTCTCTGGGACAGTCGCTGAGCATGGACCATGTCTACTTTGCCAAGGGTGATGTTCAGATTTGCTTCTGGTCACCAATTAGTTAAAATTGAATTTATATATGCTGCATATCTTTCTCTGGTGACATATGGATTCCATTGGAGGTACAGTTCACAGGTAATATGCATCGTTCAAAACACTTCTTTTTTCCTATTCATCTAATTCCAGTAATATATAAGAAATCAGAACAGTAAGATTAATATTGTAGTCACAAGGCTTAATCAGAAATAAGCATGTAGATTTATTAACCCCAGAATTGCCGAAGAATGCACAAACATGCCACGATATGTATTTATACTATTAAACTTTCATTGAAAATATCAGAGTTGGCTATTAGGAAAAGCTCTGGAGGAAGAGTGTGAGTGTTCAAAAGCCAGACCTATGACTTAAATCTTATCAACCCTCTAGAAAACATGTTATAAAAACTAACTTTGGGGGCTGGGGAGATGGCTCAGTGGTAAAAGGCACTTACTGTGGAAGTCTACCTTCCTGGGTTCAATTCCCAGCCACCCGTGTAAAGTCAGACAGACCTTTGTTTGCAACAGCAAACACACACACACACACACACACATAAATAAAGTTTGAAAAAACTATCAGTGGGTCAACTTGCACACACTGGAAACAAAACTTTTAGAGTTTTTTCAACCCAATTTTGTAAAATTTAAGATGATAACTGTTGATATTTTAACTTTAAAGTTTTTAAGTTGCAAACCTCACTTCCCAAGGGTCAGTGCATGCTATTAAAAACCTCATTCTGAAATCATATTTTGGTGTCATATGCCTTCGTTGCAGTGAGAGATCTCAGGCTAAGCTTTTGAAACCTACTAAGGGCTGAGACGCTGTCTTCCTTTGGGCTTTCTACAAAGCCTGTCTACTAACTCCCTCCTGAGTGGGTCTATATACTCCCTCTAGTTCGAGAGAAACCCTTCACGACCAATCAGAACCTCGGACTCTATTGCATCACACCCCCCCTCCCGGGCGTGACGTCAAAGGCAATCCCAGCCCAGCCACGAGGGTTGAGCAAAGCTGTTCGGTGCGGCCGTTAGAGACCCATTTGGCAGCTAGCGGTCTCTGGGGGCGGTGACCTGGGCGGGGACGCGCCGCCCGGCTCCGCCGGCTTCTCCGAAGCGGCACGCGGTACTAGAGAGGCCAGGTACTCAGTGCAGGCGGTCAGGGCATGGGGGAGGCTGGCGGAAACTGGCACCCACGGCTGTCAGGCCGGGTCTCCCAAGCCCTCCTCCCCAGACTCCACCTCTGGGCTCGCAGCCCCTTCACAACTGTAATGACGCTTTCACGGCTCCTGCCCGTGGACGGGAGGAAGCAGCGTCCCGGGCTCCCGCGGCTCTCGCCCGTACACAAGACCCTCCTTTCAGACCCGCCCTCCGGGTCCCAGGGACCGATTTCCAAGCCCTGGCTCACACTGGGCGGGAACCAGCGTGACGAATGCCGCCCAAGGTGTTGATTATCCATCCCGACGCGGCCTCTGGCTCCCCTCCCACCTCCACCCAGGCTCCCCGCGGGCCCCTCACCCTAACCCGGGCCAGGGAGCTCAAGCCTGAGTCCCGGAGTCCCCCATCCGGCGGTGCCCCCAGCTGCAGCGGAGGGAACAAGCGCCAGCGTGCTCGGTGCCACGTCGGATTTGGCTCCCGGGACGACGCAGCTGCAGGAGCGCAGCGCGCGGTCTCCGCGCACGCCTGGCCCAGGGATGCTGGCGCGCCCCGCCGCGAGCGCCTCCACCGGGACCCCGCGCCTCTGTAAGGCTTCCGAGTTCCGACAGACCCAGCTTGACACTTTAGTGGGGTTTGGAAAGTGCAAAGGAGGGGAGGCCCAGAAACAAGGGGGAGGGGGCAGGGGGAGTGGCCGAATGGCACGGCCGGTAGCCGGCGGGAGAGGTGGCGCAGGACCCTACTTCTCTGGGGTCTCAGATCCACCGAGCTGGAGCCCGGATCGCTTAACCCTTTCATTGCAAGCAAAAAGCCAACTCCTTCCTTCAAAGTAAAACGCGCAGGACTGTGCCAGGGTTCTTTCCTACCCACACAGAGTGTGCGGATGAAAAAAATAAAAGGCGAAGGAGTGGGAAGGTGAGGGCAGTGAGGAATGCATTTTCCTTGCACAGTGGAAATTCTTGTTTCTTGACTCTGAGCCCCTCTGAGGCGGTGGAATATGCAGAATGGAAAAGTACATCCAGGGAGGAAACGACTTGCCCCAGCCAGGCAAGTAACCTGTGCATCCAGAGAGAGGATCCCTGGTGAGAGCGCAGAGGTGACAAAAGACCGGGCGCGGAGAGGTTGCTTGGAAAGGGAAATAGTCTCTGATGTTCAGCCGACTGAGGAAAAAGAATATCTCAGCCCTCGAACGTTTCTATAGAAGCTGAGCTTTTAACAAGAAAAATCTATGTGGATATTTCCTTCCTGCCCCTCACTTACTTGAGGACGTTCATAGTGTACGCAAACGCGCCTGGGTAACATACCTTGTTCAGCTCTCGGTCATAAAGTCGTCCTCAGCCTGTCTGTGTGGTCCCGGAGGGTCGGTAGAAGGCAGTTTCCAAAATTGAGGTAATAAGAGATCAGATGAATTTGAGACGACCGGCCAAAAAAAATAAGAAATTTAAAAACAACATTTAAAAAAGGATGGGGGAGACTTTAATGCCGGGTTCTCCCTTCTTTTAGAAAAAAAAAAAACCAATATTCTTTTTATTATTTTTGTTGTGCTTCAGTTTCCTAATTCTTTATTTTTAAAAAACCTGTGCTTAAAAAATAAATTAACTTTTTGTTCTTTTTTTTTTTTTTCTTTTTGCTATTTCCTCCGATCCCCCTCCCTCCGATATGTCTCTTTCTCTCCCTCGCATCAACCAACAAAGCCCGGTGAAGCCTCGGTCGAACCCAGGAAGCGCAGAGTGGAGAGAGGGGCTTTGGCGAGAGCTGGTTCAAGTCCCCGGTTCAATGGGCTGCTCGAAGCCAGGACTAGGTAATTCTTTCCAGACTTCTCCTTCCGCGCTGTTGCTGCCTTTCTGCCTCCTCCAACTTAAGGGGGTCTTAACAAGCCAGCCGGTGGGTGTTTTAATAGGGCGGAGGAGGGAGTGGGGGTGAGGGGAGTGGAGGAGGGAGGTGTGGACTGGGGGAACCCGGAGGGGAGGGACGGGGCGGGCGGGAGGCGGGGAGGAGTGGAGGGAGAGGGAGAAATTGGCCATTCAAAGTCCTCCCAGGGCTCCTGGCCCGCTCGAAACTCCAATGAATTCAATTAACTTTGATTGCTAAGGTGTGCAAAGAAACGCGGTGCGCACCAGCGGGCCGCCTCCGGGCTCCCCGGCCTCCGAGGAGCCCCGCTTCGCAGGCATCGCCGAAACCCCACCAGAGTTAAAGGACGCCCAGGACGCGACGGGCTCCCCGCGGCGTCCAAGTCGTTTGTTTTATAGTTTAACGGTGCCCTTGAGCGAAGTCACTGCGCCGGGATGGGGACCGTCAGTGTGCGTGTGCGTGTGCGTGCGTGTGTGTGTGTGTGTGTGTGTGCGCGCGTGTGCGTGTGTGTGTGTGTCACCCAGAGCCTTCGGAAACCTCCCGGGACTCTGGAAAGTCGGCGGCTGCTCGGCCACTTGTTAACCCTTTCTTTCCGCCAACTCCAAACTTCCTAGGCTGACGTCAAGCATCAAAGTCACTCTCGAAGGGCCGAAGTTTTCCGCCGTGGGTGGGCTGGGGGAAAAAAAAAAAGAAGAAGAAAGAAAGAAAGAAAGAAAAAACAATTGTCTTTTCTTTTTGCTCATCATGACCCCAAGACGTGAAAACACGCAATCGCCCCGCATTAAAAAAAAAAAAAAGTGAAACTTAACATAATACAACCCTGCAGGATATGATAGCGCGCTCTCAAAAGCACACCATCTCCAAAGACCGGCGACGTAGGTGACTTGTTTCGTGAGAGCCTTCTATGAAGATAAGGAATCTAAAATAATTTTTATTTTCATATTCCTCCCGATGCCTCCAGGGCTGGGTAAAGCTCTAGTCCTTGTCCCCCACCCCCCACCCCCGTTGTTAGCCCCGTTTTCTTTCTCTTTGGGGTTTTGTTCGCCACCTCCCCCGCCCTGCCCCCTCAAACACACACAAAAAATTTCTAATGACTTAAAATAGACAGTAGGTGGCACTGTTTAGGAAAAAATGAGAATGAGTACGAATTAACTTGGTGTGGAGAATACTGGAATTGTAATGGTTACAAACTCTTTTCTCTCTCTCTCCCTCCTTCCTCCTCTTTTTCCTCTCTCCCTCTCTCCGCTCCTTTTTTACTGCCTCTGTCTCTCCCTGTCACCCTCTCTTTCCTCTGTTTTCTGAGGTGTGATTTCGTTCGAATTCGACCAAATCTTGATTACTGTGTTATTGGCTCATGATAAGGACCGGATATAAATTGCAGCAAGAGTGTCAAGTCAGACCGAAACGGAAACAGGAAAGTGAAATAAAGCGAGGATGATGCTTTCAGCGCGTGAGGCGGAGTGCGGTGCTGGGTAATGTGAACAGGGGTTAAGAATTTTATTGCAATAACCAGGTAGTTGGCCAACCCATCCCCTAGGGCCAGACCTGCAAATCACCGCGCATTTCCCCACCTCCCCTTCCCCCAACACACACCCACACAGCGGTTTCACCTCTGGGAAACATTACCTTAGCAGATGGCTTCACACTGCTTTGGGTAGACCTTGGATTCAGCTTGTGTTAGAACTCTGACTGAAGTGGTTCAACTGGGGAGAGACCAGCTTAAATTTCAGCTCACAATTTCATCTTGCTTAATCAGACTAGAGCTTCCTTATTTTTTTCGGTTTCTATAGTATTTGAATGATAAATCATCATTAAAAAATATATTACCCAACTTCTTTACCATGACCTACCTATCTAGTGTGAAAATTAAACAGATTCAGAGCCAAATCCCTATGACTATGACCTGCAGAGGGACAGGTCCTGTCTCTACGTGAACTCCTATCTTAATAGTTCAAGAAATGACAACATCTAATAAAACAGGGTTTGTTTATTAAAGGGAAACAAGCCCAGCCTGGTGCCACATGCCTTTAATCCTAGCACGAGGGAGGCAGAGGTAGGAGAATCTCCAGGAGTGCCATGCCAGCCTGAGACTACATAGTGAATTCCAGGTCATCCTGAGCTAGAGACTCCACTTTAAAAAATAAAAATTTTAAAAGAAAGAAAGAGAGAAAACCAAAAACCTATTTGTTGTTTCTTCCCTTGTAATTCTTTACTCCTAAAGAAACAATAGCATGCCCTCCAGCTGTGGGCAGGTAGAAAAGTTGATTATACATACCTGTATTTCTGTCCCCCACTAAGGCAAGAGGGCAAAAGGCTAGCACAATGGAAGACCAGAGGATAAAGTTTCTCTAGGCAAAAGGGATCCATCCACAATGACAGTCATTAAATTTAAGTCCCATCTTTGATGTTTAGTTTTCATGGAATCCTGGAAGAGTATGTCACCTCTTTGGTCCTTCCTTTTATAGAGGACAAATGAAAAAAAAAAAAAAAAAAAAACTCAGAAAAGTAGCTTTAATTTCTATTGTTTTCAAGTCTCTTGTTTAGCTTTATAGAAGATAACTGTATTCCATTCTATTGTTGCTTAGATTGACAGATATGAATAAAATTCTGTTCTTATGCAGATATGCAATTGAAAATGGGTTAATATTTTAATAAACTTTGTAGATAGTCATCCTAGATACTATATCACCAGTTGGAAAGTTTCATTGTTGAATCTAAAGCAATGAATGAACTTTTGGTTCTCTGTTGATGTCATGTTTTAAATGTGTATTTTAGTGGGTCCTGTTTCATGACTATAATTCCAGCAATGGAGAGACAGAGGCAGAATAACCATGAATTCCAGCCAATTTGGGCAATTTGGCAAGAGCCCCCCCAACTCAAAAACAAATCTTCTGGAGCCATTCATAAGTTTGTTATATCATGTGTAAATAACAACAAAAAGTTTGCTATTATTCATACTGTCTATTGATACATTTTATTTTCAATATTAAAAATCAAATCAATGTAACATCACCATCAATCTCACTCACTAAGTCTTCAAATATTGGAAGCTGTCATATCCATCATGGTAAGTACAAATTTCTCAAAATTTGTGTTTTCTCGGGCTAGAGGGATGGTTAAGCAGTTAAAGCACTTGTCTACAAAGCCAAAGGACCTTGATTCAGTTCCCCAGGACCCATGTAAGCCAGATGCACAAGGGGGCACAGGCATCTGGAGTTCATTTGCAGTGGCTGGAGGCCCTGGTGCACCCATTCTCTCTCTCTCTCTCTTCCTCTTCCTCCCTCTCTCTCTCTCTCCCTCTTCCTCCCTCTCTCTCTCTCTCCCTCTTCCTCCCTCTCTCTCTCTCTCTCTCTTTCCCTCTTCCTCCCTCTCTCTCCCTCTCTCTCTCCCTCCCTCCCTCCCTCCCTCTCTTTCTGTCTCTTTCTCTCCTTAAAATAAATAAATAAAAATAAAATATTTAAAAAGAATTATGCAAAAACATTGTGTTTTCTCTAGGAATTGGGATTTTTGTTAGCAGCGGATCCTCTCAGTTCCTTCATTGCAGCGTCAAGTTTGCTTGATGCAACTAAAGGAAAAGTAAAACTGGATACATTATGTCCTACCTGCAAGGTCAGCACTTGGGAGGCTAAGGCAGGATCTTCAGTTCAAGGCCGGTCTGGACTATACAGTAAGACACTGTCTCGAAAGAAGAAAAAGAAAATCTTCCAAATACCCAAACCTGACTAAAAATTTGTCTGTTAGTTGGTCATTCAAGTAAGTTACCTTCCAAGGGCAAAGTGGGCAGTTTAGTCAAGAATCCAATCACAAAAAAAAGCTAGTGACTCCTGATGGCTAATAATTTCATGACAGCATAAGTGCTTCCTGTGTATGCCCCACTCCAAGCAGAATATTTAGTAGCTACAAACAAGAGGGTTAAAATTTAATGAAAATGGTAGCTTGTAGTGCTTTATCCAGAGTTGGTGGTTTTTGTTTTTTTTGTTTGTTTGTTTGTTTTTTGGGTTTTTTTTGGTAGCTTACACATTTCATCCCAATACTCAGGAAGCTGAAATAAGTAGATTGCTGTGAGTTTGAGGCCAGCCTGGGCCACAAAGTTGGAAGTCAGCCTGGGCTAGAATGATACCCTCCCTCAAAAAGAAAAAGAAGGAGGAGGAAAAGAAGTAATTAGAACAATTTAGAAGAGATTTTCAAAATACATGTTGATGGATATACGTAGTAAAGAAGGGTATTATTTTTTATTAGTTTGGAAGATTCTTCTGTATCAGAGTAATAATTTACCAATTTTTGAGCATTTTAAATTAGATTCTGAATATTATTTGAGCTTTTCTAAAAAAGGGATTTTTAAAATGAAACTAAAGGGGAAAATCCAAAAGACACAATAATCATATTTCATTAGTCCTTTCCACAGGTGAAGAAACTAGCTTTACAGCATTATGTGGCTTGGGCCAAACCCTAAAATGTAGGTTACTCATGCTGGGCATGGTGGCAGACATCTGCAATTTCAGCATTGAAGTGGATGAGACTTGAAGATTGTGAATCCCAGGAGGCTAAGGCAAGTGGAATCACAAGTTCCAGGTCAGCCTAGGCTACAGTAAGACTCTGACTCAAAACACCAACACACAACACACACACACACACACACACACACACACACACACACACACACACACGGAGGGGGGTTAGAGAGAGGGAGAGATCAGGCAGATAAATGATAAGATTACAATTTTTGTTCACAACAAAAATCCCCAAATTTGGGAAATAAAAAGTAACACTTGGGGCTGGAGAGGTGGCTTAATGGCTAAGGCGGTTACTTGAGAAGCCTAAGGAACCAAGTGTCATTCCCCAGTTCCCACATAAGCCAGATGCACAAGGTGGCACACGCGTCTGAAGTTTGTATGTAGTGGCTGGAGGCTCTTATGTGCCCATTCTCTTTCTATATGCCTCTTTCTCTCTCTCTCTCTCTCACTCTCCTTCTATCTCTCTCTTTCCCTCCCTCTCTCTTTCAAATAAATAGGTAAAATATTTTTAAAAAATAGCCCTTGTAGGTTGCTATGTTACCTAAAATTACTGAGTAATTATAGATGTGGACTTTATTTTTATATTATAGACTATTTAAGTGCTAAGAATTCCAGATTTGCGTGTTCAAATTAGAAGTTACCATACATAGCCTAAATGACACCTTTTTTTTCATTTACTTTTCAAATGCAGACTACAGAAAAGGACAAAACAATCTGTCAACAACTTCAGTCAATGAGATTTTGTACCAGACATAATGCAAAGCAAATAGCCCTCCTGAAGGGGACTTTGCAATATAATTCTTTTTTAAATGATCTTAATTGTGATAACTGAGGGGGAGATTTTGAAATGTGCATGCATGTTCACAAGTACTCAAACTAGATTTGATTGTTGAAACAGGTAAGTGTCACAATATATAAATAGTCTTCCCTGTTGTTGCTAAGAGCTGAATACAAGATGTTTTCATTGACAGGGGAGACCTTGATGCTGTCCTGGAAAACCAGAGGTTGAAGGAGCAAAAACTGGCTTGATATGGCCTGGGAACATGGTAGTAAAGAGTGCCGAGGTATTGGCAGGTAAGAGTGCCTGCCACAAAAGCGTAAGAACTGAGTTCAATAACTGGCATCCAGAATAGAAAAAACATACATGATGATACATCCTCGAACCCCAGCACTGAGAGGGGCAGGAACACGAGGATAACTAACTGGAAATCCCTGGTCATGAAGCCTAATAGAAAAGCAGAGAGCTCCAGCTTCTGTAAGAGACTCTGTCTCAGGGAAATAAAGCAGAAGAGTTACTGAGGGGGACATCCAACCTCTTCCTCCAGCCTCCACGTGCACGTGCCGTGGGCCTGCATCTCACCACACACATGCATATACCACACACATGTATCAAACACATGCACTGCACATACCTACACACACACCAAAATAAGTTTAACAACACTTTTACCCTATAAATATTTGCAATCATGGCTTTCAGTATGTAATACAAAGATTAAATTAAAAAGAAAGAAATACCTACTTTAGAAAAGATGTAACATCTTGGGGCTGGAGAGATGGCTCAGCAGTTAAACTGATTGCCTGCAAATCCTAAGGACTTGGGGTTTGATTACCCAGTACCCACGTAAAACCATATGCACAAGGAAACGCCTACATCTGCAGTTCATTTGCAATTGCTAGAGGCTCTAGGGCGCCCATTCTCTTTCCCTTCACCCCCCTCTCCTTTCTCTCATAAATAAAATAAAATATTTTATCAAAAAAGAAATGATTTGCCATCTCATCTCTTACTCATAATAAACTTAACCTTGTGCTTAAATTCTGGACATGAGTTTATTTCTTAGTGGAGAATATATTTGTTATACTTACCTAGGCAAATACATCATTATGATTAATTGCATAAAAACCTGTGTTTCTAACATAATCAGTATGTAGTCAAACATTTTCATGTAATTTCAGCAGCCTCATAGCATGTTTTCCTCTAAACCTGTTCAGACAAATTAAAAAAACTTCCCTTTCCAAGAAAAATAGTGTACAGTTTTTAGAAGACCATGAAATACTAATTCTCTCCAATTATTCAGAAACCACAACGTATACTTAAGTATTTCAAAAAGAAGGTAGGAGAAAAATCTAAAGACACTGTGGGAGGAGGAAAGGAACTTGGAGAGAGAGGTATTGAGATTACCAGTTCATGAAAGAAGTCATTCGATGAAGGACTGGGAACCATTCCTTCCCTGGGATAAATGTAACAACAGAGTATGGACAGGAAAGGCCTGTAATACACAAATTAGAGAGAGGTGCTTCTATGCAAATGACCTACAAAGGGTTTTGAGACTCATGACCCAGGAGTTTTGAATGAGTATGCCTTTTCAAGTTCACCAGCCCACTCCTGTTCTCAGGAATGCCCTTCTACTTCCTAATAAACTGCCTCTATTTCAGTTACCTTGCAGTGGGTCCTTGGTGCAAGTCTTTGTTCCTGGGCACATGAACCCAGAAATCCTTGTCTGCCTGCCCTTTCCTCTCAGACTACTCTGTAACAAGGTTTACCTCTGCCTCCTCAAAGGAGCTGGGATTAAAGGTGTGCCACACCAGCAAATTTTATATCTTTCAGAGGACATGAAGATCAGGGCTGAAGGGATGGTTTAGAGGTTAAGGCACTGGCCTACAAAGCCAAAGGACCCAGGTTTGGTTCCCCAGGACCAATGTAAGCCTGATGCACAAGGTGGCGCCCATTTTCCCTCTCTATTCTCCTCTTACTTTCTCTCAAATAAATAAAATATATTAAGGAAAAAAAAAAAAAAACAACCTACCTGTAAAGGCAGGAAGCTGAAATTTTGGACAGAAAAGTCTAAGTCTACTCAGTAAAGTGAGAAGTTCTACCTTTATGCAAGGGAAGAGAATGCTCCAACCCCCAGTTAATGTATTTACATCCCAATGACACGCCCGCCCGCAGGGGTTTGTATTGATGCAATCACCGCTGCAGGTGCCATTGAGGAGTGTGACTCCCGCATGACGACCCTTCACCTGACCATCAGGATAGTTTGATGAAGTGAAGCCACTATGATGCTTAAAAAAGAGAGTACATTCCCCTGAACTATAGAAAGTCGAATCCAGGCTGGAGAGGTGGTTAAGTGGTTAAAGGCTCTTCTTTGCAAAGCCTGACTGCTCGGGTTCGATTACCCAGTACCCGTTTAAAGCCAGATGCACAAAGTAGCACATACGTCTGGAGTTTGTTTGCAGTAGCAGGAGGCCCTGGAGTGGTCATTCTTTCTCTTTCTTGCTCTATCCTTGCAAATAAATAAAATATTAAAGAAAAGAAAAGAAAGAAAGAAAGAAAAAAAGTCTCTTCCATGTAATTGTCATTTCTAGCTTTTTACTTTATTTATTTTGAAATATTTAATTAATTAATTTATTTACAAGCATAAAATGAGAGGGAGGGAGGAAGACAGAAAGAAAGAGAGATAATGGACCCCCAGTACCTCTTGCCACTGCAAATAAACTACAGATGCATGTGCCACTTCGTGCATCTGGGTAATAGGAAATAGAACCCTGGCTATCAGGCATTGCAAGCAAGTGCCTTTAATGCTAAGCCATCTCTCCAGCCCCTGTTCTAGCATTTTAACATTCAAAGTTCAAGCCAGATCAGTATTGTCCCAAGACCTTAGCATGGACACATGTATATATAATATTGAAGAAAAAACAACAGTATTTGTGGGGGGGGGGGACTTTTGATCCTAGCTCATTTGTTACAACACCACCTGTTGTTGATTCACACATAATTTGTCAGACTTCTAACTAAGCAGTTTAAGAAGTAGCTGATGTGTTTTGAAAAGGCAGCTGGCTTTTAGAATCAAAGGTAAAACGAAATGTAAACCTGTGTTTTTCAAAGTGGTCACAGGGTGGTCTCCACTGCAATTGTCTGGCTGCTTTTAAAATATAGAGGTTGCGTTCAAGCCTCAGATCTAACTAATTCATCAGAATTCACAGTATCAGGTCCTGGTAATTCGTGGGCACTGCGATGCTTGAGAACTTAGTCTACAGTGGTGTTGGAGGTAAAAGCACTAAGTTCTCAAATACTGTTGTGCTTTTGATGCATAGCTCTTTGTAATTAGTGTTTGCTGTTAACACTGGGCATCAGTGGAGTAACAATGCCCCTTTTTTTTTTAATTTTAAATGCTATTGTGAGTTCCAAAGGCTTTCTCCTTAGCAGTCTTGAGTTTGTCATATACTCCATGGGGTTTATGCAATCAGTAGGTTACCTGCTGGCATGCTAATCCAGCGATAACTATCACTTGGGAGTCAATAGCAAGTGTCAGACAATGAGGGCTCTAGACTTCAGCTTCCCGCTTTTTCATGGTGCTATGCTCACTGTCTGTGTGGTCTTGGGAAAGTCGCTCAAACTGGTTGAGCCTCAATTTCTCTATCTAAAATGGATATAGAAATATAAGATCTAGAAGCCTATTGTAGAGAGGAAATAAAGTAATCCTTGTCAGGCTTTGGTAAGTGTGAAATGAATAGTAGCCATGATTATTGGCGCTGCTGAAAACATTCACGGGTTGAAAGAAGACAAGGTTCCCAAAGAATGTGATCTTGCCCCTCCATCACTGTGATGGTGTTTAATATCTCCTATTCTTCTTCCTATTCCAATACTGGGAATCCCAGTATTGTATATTTTTAGATTGTACTCAGAATTCAAAGATGTAAAAAGCCAGTCAAGTCTCACAGACTTGAGATCTGTAGATGTGATGTTCAATTCCTAAAGAAATTCCTTTTAAAGTGTCGAACCAGTGCTAGCAGTAAGTATATAACAGAAGAAATGCGCTCTATCATATTCCCCAGGTCTTGTCAAAATTATAAGGAATTCCATGTTGAAAGTTTATAAAACTCGCCATTGATTTTGCTATCATTTTAAAGTCCCCTTCAGAACTCTTGTAACTTTAATTAGTATTGTAACATATTAAGAGGTCAAGATCTTTAAATGTAACATAGGTTTGGGGAGATGGTTCAGTGGGTAAGAGTATTTGCTAAGCTAGCATGGAGGCATGAGAGGGCCTGAGACTACCTGAGTCTGATTCCAGCACTCACTGAAAAGCTGAGCATAGCCACGCACATCTATAACCCCAGCTCTGTAGTCGACAGAGCAGGAGAATCATTAGAGCTTGACAGAAAACTGCAGCTCCAGGCTGATTGAGAGACTCACATAGAGGAGAGCACCCAACATTTTCCTCTGGCCTCTGCAAGCAAGTGCATAAGGTGCATGTATCTGCACACATGTGCATACCGTGCACATCACATCAAGCATACATGACAAAAACAAAGGATGATGGTTGGGAGGATCAAGTGAACACTGACAATGATTATAGCAAATGTTTGGTATTTCAAAGCTTATTATTTTTTTTTTAAATTTAATTTGTAACAATTGCTGTCCTGTGAAAGAAAGTAAGATATATTCAGTTTGGCTCTTCTGGTTATATTCAAACTCAGTACATTAGGTCAGTTATTTAATTAGATGTGAGGTAACTAATCACCAATTTACTCATGAATTTATTTAGTCAATGTAGATTAAATATGTATTATTTGAAGGCTTTGCATCAGGTGTCTTAAGAGATACAAAGGGACACTATACAGTTCCTTTTTATATTAGAGAAATCCTAGTTCTAAGAATTTATTTAGTTAAATGGCAGAATTTGGTATTTGGGAAAATAATATTTATTAACAGTAATAAGGATGGAATTTGCTACATTAATATTCGCCAAGTCTACCTAAATCACAGGAAGAATTTTAGCCAAATAATTGTTTTTCACTCCTCCTTATAATATAGAATTGTTCTGTAGGAACTGATATCTTAGATGTATGAGCACGTCTCTAGTCTTACCAGACTGTATGAGGCCAGGCATCTACTACTGAGTGAGATCTAATGCCTTTGTTTTTCTAAGACATAGTCTCACTATCTAGCTCAAGCTGACTATCAAATTAATAATTCTTCTGCTGTAGTCATGCAACTGCTGGGATTTATGTCATGTAATACCAACAATTCCCTTT
The DNA here is from genome assembly GCF_020740685.1 of Jaculus jaculus. NCBI lineage: Eukaryota > Metazoa > Chordata > Mammalia > Rodentia > Dipodidae > Jaculus > Jaculus jaculus. Next base: position 192,036,069 of record NC_059103.1, read on the forward strand.
CCTCACTCACTACAAGAGTCAGACCAGTCACACCGGAGACTGACCAGATACTGTACTTAGTAGCCTGCCTTACTGACAAATACATTAGGAACTTTAATATATAAACATACTGTAATTTGGTCTGATGTCAATTGCTTTATCCACTTTCGTCCCCTCACCCCTCACTCCCATTCCACTGAAGACCTTCCTCTGTTAATGTAACCCTTTCTAGTTTTACTGCCTCAGTCCTTTTGTCCTCTGAGATATTTATAGGCTCACGACTGCTGGTCTTCTGAGGGGTGTCAGCAACCACTATGGGGTCATGAATGTACCAATGAGTTTATGTTGGGAGGACGGTGCCTCACTGTATGCCTTCCCACCCTGTGGCTCTTACATTCTTTCTGGCCCCTCTTTCTGCATTGTTCCCTGAGGCTTAGAGGGCATGTTAGAAATCATTTTTAGTGTTGAGCTCTTGACAGCCTCATATTTTCTGTTTTCCCGAGTTTTGAGTCTCCTCAGTATCTCCTGTTATCTCCATAAAGAATGTTCTGTCATTAGCAGTGTTTTACTTTAAGAGTGGGATTTATTGAAAATCTTGTAACTTTAAGAAGGAAGGAGTGTCCTATCTATGAAGAACATGGAGTTCATTAATGGCAAAGACAGAATCTGGCCTGGTTTTCTGTCCTAGAATTGGATTAATCTTTAACACATAACATAGGTTCTGATATATACAGAATGTAAATAGATACATGATAGATAGATGAAAGATGAAGAAAGGGAGAGAATTTATAACAAAAATATATTTTTTTTCTTTTTTTAAATTTTTTCTTTAATTTTATTTATTTATTTATTTGAGAGTGACAGACACAGAAAGAAAGACAGAGAGAGGGAGAGAGAGAGAATGGGCGTGCCAGGGCTTCCAGCCTCTGCAAACGAACTCCAGACGCGTGCGCCCCCTTGTGCATCTGGCTAACGTGGGACCTGGGGAACCGAGCCTCGAACCGGGGTTCTGAGGCTTCACAGGCAAGCGCTTAACCACTAAGCCATCTCTCCAATCCTATTTTTATTTATTTATTTGCAAGTAGAGAAAGAGAAGAAGGAATGGGCAAGCCAGGGTCTCTTGCCACTGCAAAAGAACTCCAGATGCATGCACTATTTTGTGCATCTGGCTTTATGTGGGTACTGGAGAACTGAAACTGGGCTGACAGGCTTCTCAAATAAGTGCTTTTAACTGCTGAACCATCTCTCCAGCCCTAACCACATATTTTTAACAACCTCTGTCACTTTAATTTTACTATTACAGATGAAATTTTGGTGACCTCAAAACCTCCACAATGACTGACCCTGTTAGAAGTCATCAGTCTTCTAGTTTTTAGAAAAAATAAAATAAAAGTTAAACAATAAAAATGTATGTTTTAAGAAGAAAATAATTGAAATTTGGTAACAATAAAAAAATGCACTTGGGCTGGAGAGATGGCTTAGCGGTTAAGCGCTTGCCTGTGAAGCCTAAGGACCCCGGTTCGAGGCTCGGTTCCCCAGGTCCCACGTTAGCCAGATGCACAAGGGGGCGCACGTGTCTGGAGTTCATTTGCAGAGGCTGGAAGCCCTGGTGCGCCCATTCTCTCTCTCTCCCTCTATCTGTCTTTCTCTCTGTGTCTGTAGCTCTCAAATAAATAAATTTAAAACAAAAAATGCACTCAATGAGTAGCAGTTTAATGTGAGTTGTTATCTGATTCTGTCAGTGCTACATTGCATATCTATGTGTGCTGTATTTTTATTTACTGTTCCTTTTGTAGGTGAGCAATATCCTTTTTCTGTTTCATAGTCATATAAATGTTAAAATAAATGGTGCCAAAGGGAGTAACAACCGATAATGATACCAGAGTCCTAGACCAAGGATCTGACCACGTGCGATTCCCAACAGGTCAGGCTCTGCTACCTGTTGCCTCTAGAGTCCAATCTGAGACTTGGGTGATGGTGAAGCAAGAAACGAATTTACCTATTCTGTGTGGACACACAGGGAAGAGCAAGTGCACCAACATCCTGAGCCTCTTCTAAATACAGAGGAGTCAGTCTCTTAGGAATATGTATGGGAAGAATTCAGGAGACAGCAGGCAGTTTGAGTACATGCATGCTCCAGCAGTTTTGTCGGAAGTATGGTTTGGTGGATCTTTGCTTTGGAGGCGGCCCTGCTGACTCAAGGGAAATTCTCATTGCTTGAGGGAACAATTTGGTTCTCATCACAAGATGTTTACTGCAGCTGTCGGATCTGTTGGGGGTAGGGACAGCCTAGGGTCTCATCATGGAGTCGCCAGCTTCTAGACTTGCTGCTGTTCTTAAAGTCTTGAAAAAAATAATAATAGTTAAGTCATATCCTGCTGTCTTCTTTCTTGGAGGGCAGGGAGAGATAAGAGAGTATATGGAATTTAGGGCTAATAAACCTGTACTACCAGCTTTCACACAATCATTGTATGATAACCAGGTAGATTTGAGCAAATATTTTACCCAAAGTTCACGACAGCAAAGACGACCCTCCATGTCCAACTGAAGCTTGGCCTCCAGCAAACATCCTTTAATTACAAAGGATTATTTGAATATTCATATATATTTAAATGAACAGCTTAGTGTTTGTAAACTATCCTTTCACAGATTTTGTTTGTTTGTTTCTTTTTCAAGGTAATGTCTCAGTCTAGCCCAGGCTGACTTGTAATTCACTATGTAGGCTCAGGGTGGCCTGGAACTCACAGTGAACATCCTACGTCTGCCTCCCCAGTGCTGGGATTAAAGGTGTGTACCACCATACCACATAACATAATTCTTTCTTTTTTTAAGAACATATTTTGTGTGGATACATCACTTCTTATCATCTTTTCCCTCCTCCCTGCCCTCATTCCACAGTGGGCCTTCCAATGGGGTTGCTGGTATTCCCCATGGGGTTATGGGTTATGTGTCAGGGGACCAGCAATCAGTTATTGTGGGAGGTAGTGTCTCTGGGCATGACATCCCAACCTGTGGCTTTTACAGTCTTGCTGCCTCCTCTTTCACAAAATTTCCTCAGCCTTGGTGGGTATGTTTTAACTCTACTTCAGTTATGAGCTCTTAGGAGCTTCTCGCTTTCTGCTTTGGTAGGTGTTGAGTATCCTCAGCATCTGTCTCCTTCACCCTGGTCCTGAATGTCAGGCTGGCCATGGAAGCAGTGCTCTTACCCATCTCCCCACTTCCTCTATGGTTTCACCTGGGGCTTGACTGAGATGCAAGGGATGGTTTGTCTCCTTGGGTCTTGCTACCCTCTGTAAAAGAAAAACAGAATCTCCAAATGAAAGTAAAGTCAGCATAGGCTAAATTGGATAAACATTATTAATTTAGGGAGAGTTTGATGAATGCAGTCCCTCTTTTAGTGCAAGACTAGTGGGATCTTGACATTGGAGAGAATAATCTTTGTCTCCATAGGATTCAGATCTGGTTCCCAGTTCCAGATATGAGTTCCATTCCACTGAGCAAATCTTTTAGCCAATCAGAAAGCCATTGATTACCCACAGGGCTGTGTGCCACCATTGCACTGGTGTGTGCTTCTTCTCAGGCTGGTTGCTTCTGAGTAGATTAAGCCCCTGCTTGCTCATGCCATTTTTGGCCACTTTCCCCCAGTAGCTCATGTAGCACTTTCCAGCATTAGACAGGTTCTCTTGGGACTACCTGTCTTCCAGATTCCAGCCAGGTCTGTGTTCTCTGTTGGTAGCATATGGTGTCTTCAGCAACAGGGCCTTAACTTTAGCTCAGGTGAATAATCATTTGTTTTGACAGAAGCCTAGCTCGTTTGGGGGACCTCATTGGTCTCTCTGATCAACACCTCAATGTGGGTAGCACCTATTTCTAGTACTGTGAGTTGCAGGTGACAGCAAAAGATTTTTAATGTTAGGCTTCATCTCACCTTCTCCAGGGCTCAATGTTTTTTGGTGCTCCCCCTATGCTTCTTTTGAGGGTAATATCTTTTGGTCTACATTCAAGGAGCAAGGTTTCTATGGTGCCAGTTCACTTTGGGTTTAGTTTTGTATTTATTTCCCCACAACTTACCATTCCTCTCCCCACCAAACCCTTCCATACAATTGTCTGGGCATCAGGTTGCCTGTCTAGTATGCCAGCAACTCAAGCTGATCCAGTTTATGAACAGCAAATGAGTGAGAACATGTGGCATTTGTCTTTCTGTGATTGTGTGTGCTTGATGAGTATGATCCATTCTAAGTCCATGCATTTTCCTACAAATTTTATTGTAATGTTTTTTCTTACTGCTGAATAGAATTCCATTGTGTACACATACCACAACTTTGTTATTCATTTGTTCATGAATGATGGGGACGTGGGTTAATTCCAGTTCTTAGCTATAATGAGTTGAGCAGTTATAAACATGGTTGAGCAAATATCTCTGTAGTGAAATGTGACACATTTAGGGTAAATGCCCAGTAATGGAATAACTGGGTTTGTTAATAGTTGTATATTCATCTTTTTCAGAATTATCCATATTGATTTCCATAGTGGTTGTACAAGTTTGCATTTCCACCAAGAGTGAATGAGGGGTCTTCTTTACCCACATCCTCACAATATTTGCATTCATTTGATTTTTAATGATTACCATCCTTACTTGAGTAAGATAGAATCTCAAAGTTGTTTTAATTTGCATTTCCCCGATGATTAGGGATGTTGAACATTTTTTTAAGTGTGTTAGCCATTTATATTTCTTCTTCTGAGAATTCCCTATTCAGTTCTTGTGATGGTTAAAGTGTTGTCAATTTTATCTGTTTAGTAATCAACAGAAATCCCTTTTGGATGGGTCTCTAAGCTTGCTTCTAGGAAGAATTAGCTGAAGGAGGAAGTCCTTCCAGAGCAGGCTGCCCCCTCTCAGAGGAGGACTTTATATAAGGAAGGTCTCAGGGAAAAGAGCCCCTTCCTTCCTTCCACTTGGTTGCCAGAGCTTCTTGCTGCCTTCCAGCATGGACTGAAGAACAGTGTCAACTGAAGACCTGAGTAGACTGAAAACCTGCGGGTCTTCAGGAAGCCTCCAGGCCTTCAGTGCTTGATTGGGACTGCTGAGACATCTGGTCACATGGACTGAGCAGCTGCTGAGTTCTTTGATTCTTGGGCCTGCAACAAGGTACTACCACAAGGTAATCCAATAAATTCCCTTTTTAATATAATTCATTCTAGTAGTTCTGTTCCTCTAGAGAGCCCTGACTAATACAGATTTTGGTACCAGAAGTGGAAACAGAATTGTAAGGATGGATTTCTCTAGTGGGCTTGGTGCTATCTGGGGTTGGCTTTCCAACTTCAATGCTACTAAAGGCCCTACTGGTGATAAGGAGAGTGCTTTTGCTGGAATTAAGGAGGGCAGTAATAATGCATGGTGTGAACTATTTAAAGAACTCCATGGGATAGATGTATTTGTTGATCCTGAGTCATGTCTTGTGAAGAGCAGGGAATTTAGTGACTGTATTTAAAACATTTGAATATTTGTGGAAAAGTAAGACAAATGATGAAGCTCATTGGTTGCTTCTAACAACTCTGGACAAACTAGTGAGGGAACAGCAGAAGCTCAAAAAGGAAAATTCCAAGCTTAAGACCCATACACATGATCTGAAGTTTTCTAAGGGAGCCTTGGAGGAGAGTCTTCTCTCTAGCTAGAACAGGGCTCAGATTGCAGAAAACAAAACCCACACTCTCACTGTGAGATTGGCTAACTTGCCACATAAATTTAGGGCCCCAGCCTCACCAGCTATCAGAAGTTAAAGTGAGGGCAGTGATTGGAAAAGGGTGGGATCCTGTGACTTGGGATGGTGATGTGTGGGAAGACCCAGAAGAACCTGGAGACAGTGAACTCTCAGATTCTGAAGAAGCTGTTTTGCATGAAAACATGATCATTCCTCCCTTAGCAGCAGTTGTATCCTCACCTCCACACCCTGAAGTATTATCCTCCTCCACCCTTGCCTGAGGGAATTAATCCCTCTTTGTCTGAGGAATCAGCAGGAAGTGCTGGTGCTTCTCGGTTCTTACCCATCATTACCTCTAGGCCTATAACCAGGCTAGGCAGACCCTTAATGGTGAGACAGAATGTGTGACTCAGAGGAGGTGAGGTACACCCCTAAAGAATTTCAGGAGTTTTCTAACTTGTTTAGGCAGAAGCATGGGGAATATGTATGGGAATGGATTTTAAGGGTGTGAGATGATGGAGGAAGGAACATAAGATTAGACCAGGCTGAATTTACTGAAATAGGTCCATTTAGCAGAGATTTTTGATTTAACACTGTAGCTCGTACAGTTGGAAGTGGTGCCAAGAGTTTATTTGATTGATTGGCTGAAGTATGGGTCCAAAGATGGCCTCCTGTGAATGAGCTCGAGCTGCCTGATATGCCTTGGCTTAATATTGATGAAGGGATTAAAAGGCACAGAGAACTTGGAATGCTGGAGTGGATTATCCATGTAAACTCATCTTTGCCCCCACAGTGGGAGCATCCAGAAGATGTGCCCTTCACTAATACTATAAGCAACAGATTTGGCCTGTCCAGGAGACAGATGGATCCTAGAGAACGACAGTAGATTATCAGAAACTTAATCAGGTTGTGAGTCCAATCGCAGCTGCTGTGCCAGATGTTGTTTCTTTTCTTGAGCAGATTAACACATCTCCTGAAACCTGATATGCAGCCATTGATCTTGTTAATGCTTTTTTTTTCTCCATACCAATACATAAGGACCACCAGAAGCAATTTGTCTTCAGCTAACAAGGTCAGCAGTACACCTTTACTGTCTTACCTCAAGGTTATATTAATTCTCCAGTCCTGTGTCATAGCTTACTTTGCAGAGATCTTGATTGCCTGTCCCATCCACAAGATGTCACATTGGTCCATTATATTGATAACATTATGGTGATTGGATCGAATAAGCAGGAGGTGCTCTGGAGTTGCTGGTATAGCATATGTGTATCAGGGGATGGGAAATAAATCCATCCAAAACTCAAGGACCTTCTATCTCAGTGAAATTTATAGTTCAGTGTTGTGGAGCATGCAGGGTCATTGCTTCTAATGTGAAGGATAAGTTGTTGCATCTGAACCCTCCTGCCACTAAGAAAGAAGTGCAACATCTAGTTGGCCTATTTGGATTTTGGAGACAGAACATTCCTCATTTGGGTGTCTTACTTCATTCAATATACCAAATTACTTGGAAAGCTACTAGATTTTAGTGGGGCCCACAACAACAGAAGGCTCTTCAGCAGGTCCAGGCTTCTCTGTGGGCTGCTCTACCCCTTGGGCAATATGACCCAGCAGATCTGATGGTACTTGAGGTGTCAGTGGCAGATAGGGATGTTGTTTGGAACCTTTGGCTGGTCCCCTCAGGTGAATCACAGTGGAGGCCCTTGGAATTCTGGAGCAAAGCCCTGCCATCATATGCAGACAATTATTCTCCCTTTGAGAGACAGCTCTTGACCTGCTCTTGGGCATTAGTGGAAACTGAACATTTGACAATGGGCCATCAAGCTACTATGTGACCTGAGCTGCCCATTATGAGCTGGGTGTTATCTGACCCATCAGGCTATAAAGTTGTACATGAGCAGCAGCAGTCCATTATCCAGTGGAAGTGGTATATTTGTGATCTGGCTTGAGTAGGTCCTGATGGCACAAGTAGGTTACATGAGGAGGTTTCCCAAATGCCTATGGTTTCTACTCCTGTAACAATTCCTTGACTGAGGAGGAGAGGACAAGGGCATGGTTTACAGATGGTTCAGCACATTATGTGGACACCTCCCAGAAGTGGACAGCTGAAGTCTTTCTGGGACAACTCTGAAGGACTGTGGTGAAGAGAAGTCTTCACAATGGGCAGAACTTTGGGCAGTGCACATGGTTGTGCATTTTGCTTGGAAAGAAAAATGGCCAAATGTGCACTTATACACTCATGGGCTGTGGCCAATGGTTTGAATAGATGGTCTGGGACTTGGAAGAAGCACAATTGGAAAATTGGTGAGAAAGACATTTGGAGAAGGTGTATGTGGATAGAACAATCTGAATGGGAAAAGGATATAAAGATAATTGTGACCCATGTTAATGCTCATCAGAAGGTGACCTCATTGGAGGATGACTTTAATAATCAAGTAGATAAGCTGACCTGTTCTGTGGACAGTGGTCACCCTCTTTTCTCAGCCACTCCTGTCATTGCCCAATGGGCCCATGAGTGGGTCATAGTGGCAGAGATGTAGGTTATGCATGGGCCCAACAACATGGACTGCCACTAACTAAGGCTGACCTGGCTACAGTTGCTGCTGACTGCCAAATTTGCCAGTAGCAGAGACCAAGTCTGAGCCCCCTATATGATAGCATTCCTCAAGATGACCAGACAGCAACCTGGTGGCAGGTTGACTACATTGGACCTCTTCCATCTTGGAAAGGGCAGCGTTTTGTCCTTTCTGGAATAGACACTTATTCTGGGTATGCATTTGCCTTTCCTGCACATGTTGCTCCTGCCAAAACTCGCATCTGTGGGCTTACAGAATGTCTTATCCACCATCATGGTATTCCACACAGCATTGCTTCTGACCAAGGAACTCATTTCACAGCCAAGGAAGTATGGCAGTGGGCTCATAATCATGGAATTCACTGGTCTTACCATGTGCCCCACTACCCTGAAACAGCTGGCTTGATAGAATGGTGGAATGGCCTTTTAAAGAAACAGTTACAGTGCCAAATACATAGCAATAGCTTGGAGGGCTGAGGGAGTGTCCTCCAGCAGGCTGCATATGCTATGAATCAGCATCCTATATATGGTACTGTTTCTCCTATTGCCTGGATTCACGGGTCCAGGAAACAAAGGGTGGAAATAGGAATAGTCCCACTTACCATTACCCCAAGGGACCTATTAGCTAAATTTTTGCTTCCTGTTCCACAACCTTACACTCTGATGGCCTAGAGGTCTTGGTGCTAGAGGGGGCAGTGCTTTTTCCAGGAGGCACAAAGAACATTCCATTGAACTGGAAGCTAAGACTTCCCCCTGGCCAAACTGGGCTTCTGATGCCCTCCAGTCAACAGGCTAAGAAAGGAGTTACAATGTTAGCTGGGGTGATTGATCCAGACTATCAGGGGGAAATTGGACTGCTCCTCCACAGTGGAGGTAAGGAAGAGTATATCCGGAGTGCAGGATATCCTTTAGGGCATCTTTTAGTGTTAAACTTGCCCTATTATCAAAGTCAATGGACAACTGCAACAACCCAATTGAGGTAGTATGATAAACGGCCCAGTTCCTTCAGGAATGAAGGTATGAATCACCACTCCAGGTAAAAACCAAGATCTGCTGAGGTGCTTGCTGAGGGTGGAGGAAATACAGAATGGGTAGGTAGTAGAAGAAGGTAGTTACAAATATCAGCTGAGGCCACGTGACCAGTTACAAACCTAAGGACTGTAATTGCCATGTTTCTGTCATACCTTGATATAGAGTTTTTGTACATATCTACACCAATATTAAAATATTATATCACTAGCTATTATATTAGAGACTAAGCATTACAAAAGGAAGCTTGCTTTGCGTTGGGGGAAGATTTTGCATTTCCAGTTGTACATGGGATAGTTATACTATGTCAGGCAGAATTATGATGTTGTTACTGTTTTCATTTGGAAATTAAGCATGATACAAGGAGATATGGTTTGGTGTCAAGTTGACTAGGGATGGACTTGTGGTGGTTAAGGTGTTGTCAATTTGATCTGTTTAACAATCCACAGAAACCTCTTTTGGGTTGGTCTCTGAGGTTGCTTCCAGGAAGGATTAACTGAAGGAGGAAGTCCTTCCCCCAGAATGAGCCCTTCTCTCAAAGCAGGCAGCCCCTCTCAGAGGGGGACTTTATATAAGGAATCTCTGGGTGAAAAGAACCCTTCCTTCCTTCTTCCCACTTTGCTGCCAGAGCTGTTTGCTGCCTTCCAGCGTGGATAAAAGACCAGTGCAGACTGAAATCTGGTGTCAACTGAAGATCCACATGGATCAAAACCTAGAGGCTCCTCAATACACCTCCAGGCCTTCAGTGACGGATCTTGACTGCTGAGGCATCTTGCCACATGTACTGAGCAGCTACAAAGTTCCTGATTCTCTGGCCTGCAACTGCTATTTGGACTGCTGTAATCTAATCCAAAAATTTTCCTTTTTAATATATTTCATTCTAGCACTTCTGTTCCTCTAGAGAACCCTGACTAATACGGTTCTATACACCATTGTTTCATTGGGTTGTTTGATTATTGTTTAGTTTTTTTTGAGTTCTTTGTACATTCTAGATATTGGGCCTCAGTCAGTAGTATAGCTGCCAAATTTTTTCTCCCTTTCTATTGGGTTTATTGACTGTTCATATGGTATGTTTGTCTGTGCAAAAGCTTTTTAGCTTCATGAGATCCCATTGGTTGAGAGATGGTTTAAATTCCTAGATGACTGGGTATTGTTCAAGAAGTCCTTCTCAACTCCTATATCATAGAAAGTTCCTTGTATTTTTTCTTGTAGTAGTAGTTGAAGTTTCAAGTCATATATTGAGGTCTTTAATCCATCTGGAGTTGCTTTTTGTGTATGGTGAGATGAGTGGGTCTAGCTTCATTTTTCTATATGTGGTTATCCAACTTGTCCAGCACCATTTGTTGAAGATACTGTCTTTTCTACAGTCTACTTTATTGACACCTTTGTCAAAGATCAAGTAGCTTTAGCTACTTGACTAAGATCTGGGTTTTCAATTTTGTTTCATCAATCTATATGCCTGTTTTTATGCCAGTGCTATACTGCTTTAGTTGGAATGATTTTGCAGTATAGCTGTACATCAGGTGTGATGTTACCTCCAGAGGTGTTTCTTTTTCTGAGGACATTTTTGGTTATCCTAGGCCTGTTGCCATTCCATGTGAATTTTGAGATCATTTTTATCTACCTCTGTGAAGAATTATGCTGGAATTTTTATTGGAATTGCATTAAATTTGCATATTGATTTTGGTACAGTTGCCATTTTCACAATATTAATTTTACCTATCCAGGAGCATGGGGCATTATTTAATTTTCTCAAGTTCTCAGTTTCTTTCCTGAGTGTTTTTATTTTTCATCATATAGGTCTTTCACATACTTGGTTAGTATTATTCCAAAGTATTTAATTGTGTGTGTGTGTGTGGCTATTGAAAATGGAATAGCCTCACTGATTTCTTTCTCTGTTTATATGTCCTTTGCATATAGAAAGGGTACTGATTTTTTTGTGTTGATTTTGTATCCTGCCACTTTGCTGAAGGAATTAGTCACCTTTACAAGTTTTGAGATGGTCTATTTAGGTGACTTATGCATAGGTTCATGTAATCTGCAAGTAGGGCTAATTTGACTTCTTCCTTTCCGATTTATATCCTTTTCATTTTTTTCTCTTGTCTTATTGCTTGGACTAGGACTTCTACTACCATATTGAAGAGCAGTAGTGGGAGTGAGCAACCCCTATTTGTTCCCAGTCTCAATGGGAATTCCTTGACTCTTTCCCTACTAAGTATTCTTTGGGCTATAGGTGTTTATATATAGCTTTTATTGTGTTGAGATACAAATTGTTCATGCCTCTTCTCTCCAGTGTTTTGATCATGAATGTATTTTGTCAAAGGCCTTCTGCATCCAATAAAATGATCATGTTATTCTTGTGATTAAGTTTGTTAATGTGGTATATTATGTTGACCGATTTCTGTATGTTGAGCCACCACTGCATCCTGTGATGAATCCATTTTGATCAAGGTGGATAATACTTTTGATGTGTTGTTGAATTTAGTATGTGAGGATTTTGCTCAGAATCTTTGCATCTAAGTTCATGAGTGATATAGGTCTATAGTTTTCTTTTCTTGTTGTATCTCCATCTAGTTTTGGAATTAGGGTGATGCTAGCTTCATAAAATGAGTTGGGGAGGATTCTCTGTTCTTTGATTATGTGAAATAGTTTGAGAAAAATTGGTTTCAGTTCTTCTATGAAGGTTTGATAGAATTTGGCTGAGAAGCCATCTAGCCCTGGATTTTTCTTTTGGGAGAGGTTTTTGATTTCCTTTTCAATCTCCGTGGATGTGATAGGTTTGTTTAGGAGATTAATGTGCTCTGAGTTTAGTTTTGGTAGGAATTCGTCAATTACTTCCAGATTATCCGGTTTTGTGGAGTAGAGATTTTAGATGTATGTCCTGATAATTACTCCAATTTTATTGATGTCTCTTGTGACCTCTAACTTTTCATTTCTCATTTTAATAATTTGAGACTGGAAGCTGGGGAGTCAGGGGTAAAATGCCCACTCCCATAGTGGACCATGCCCCCTGTGGCTCAGAGGAGCAGGGATTTGGGGACTCAGGGGCCAGTCAATCAGGAAAGCAGAGCAAAAGGCCTATTTCTAAAGCACACTTGCAGGGACCAGGCTGCCCCAAGCCAGCAGCAGGGGTGCTAGAACCAGGAAACCTGGAGGTGGGAAAGGAACCAGGGGCTCTGACTGACTCACTCCAAAAGATGATTTCTTTTGTTGATATTTCTTTTTAGCTCTGATGAAACGAGGCAACACTATAAATGTTTCCCTCAACACAGTTTTAGGTACATATTGTGTATCTTAAAATTCTGTATTTTTCCATATAGTTTAATGCAGGTTTTGGTTTCCTCTTTGATCATGTTCAATTTTTCCTTCTACTAAGAAGGAATCTCTTATCAATTTCCAGTTTGGCTCCTGTGAGGTCAGTGAACATATCTCTATAATGTTTTAAATCTTTTCAATTCCTTGAGATTTACTTTAAGGCTCCTGATATATATTTTAGTGGGTACTTGAAAAGAAGATGTTCTGCTTTTGCAAATATAGTGTTCCAAGCATACTAGCCTTCATTGCTAATGATATTGTTGAGTTCTAGTACCTTATTGATTTCCTAATTGTTCTCTAACTAAATTGAAAAAAGAGGTATTGAACATGCAAACAACTATTTTCAATTTGCTTCCACTTTACCAAATTGCCACTGATTCGTTGACTTCTAAGGAAAATAAATCTTTATTTATAGATCTGGAGATCCATAGATATTGGAAACCCATGATTAACAGGTAACATCCCTGAGGACTTTTGGCTGTCATAACCATATCACAGGGTTAGAGACTATATAACATAGAGAGAAAGAGGACAAACTCCTCCTTGCATAGTAATCAAGCCATTCCTGTGAAAATACTATTAATTCTTTCAAGAGAGGAGAATTCTCATGACCTAAACATCTATTAGGATCTGTAACTTAATATAATGGCAGTTAAATTTCAACATGAATTTTGGAGAAGACATTCCAACCATAGTGGCTTCTTTTCTGTTGCATTAGTCTTGATAAAATTCTATTCTGTTGCTTTCAAAATATTGTTGAGTTATTTAAAAACATTTAAACATGAATACTTCTTTTACTCCTAGCCTGACACCCTCCTCCAGAGAAATAGTGGTAGATACTGAGGAGACTCAAAACTCATCAGAGGACAAATTCAGAGGATGGTGAAAGCTCAAAACTCAATGATACTTATAACGCACTTGCCAAGGCACAGGGAATATTGGGAAGAGAGAGTATAAACATTGTAAGAGCCATAAGGTAGGAAGGCATATCCTAAGGCACTGTCCCTTCCTCTGAGACCAACTAATACATTCATACCCCATAGTGAATACCAACAACTGTGAATACCAACTGGGGAAGTCCCTCAGTGGAACGGGGTCAGGGAGAAGGGATGCAAGATTATAACCTGATGGGAATATGACCAATATGCAATATGTTCATATTGTAAAGTTCATAATAAAAAAAGTAAAAATAAAAATATTGTAATATCACTACATGTTAATACTCTATATTAGAACATTACATATATATATGTATATATATATATTACATATATATACATATTATACATATATATATACATATATATATATATATATATAATCTTATATTATACACTTAATTATTATATATACCTCTGGTTGTTTGATTCAGGTGTCCCCCATAAATTTATGTGTTCTAAATGCTAGGTCCCCAGCTGATGGCAATTTGGGAATTGAAGCCTCCTGGAGGCAGTGTACTGTTGGTGGCAGACTTATGGGTGTTATAGCCAGCTACCTATTGTCAGTGTTTGGCACACTCCCCTGTTGCTTTTATCCATCAGATGTTGGCCAGGAGGAGTTGTTCAACCTCTGCTCTTACCATCATTTTCCTCTGCCATCATGGAACTTCCCCTCTTGTCTGTAAGCCAAAATAAATCCCCCTCCCCAAATTGTTCTTGGTCAGGTGTTTGCTGCCAGTAATGAAAACCTGACTGCAATAGTAAAGCTGGTACTGGTAAGTGGGATCATTGCTGCTAGAACCGTGACTACATGGATTTTGGTCTTTTGAGCTGCTTTTCAAGAGGAATGTGGAAGGCTTTTAAACCTTGGCCTAAGGGATAACATGCAGTGCTGTAAGTATAGCTTGATGGATTATTCTGGTGAGAGTTGAAAGACTTACATGCAGTAAGAACTAAGGATTTATGAGGCTGAGAAATAATTTGCCTCGACTAGGCTAGAAGCAGTTTGTGTGAGAGACTTGCTATTATGCCCCTTTATTGAGAACTTGTGCAGGGTTGCATTATATAGAAATGGAAGGTATGGTGCAGAAAAAAAAAATTGAAGCCAAACTGTTGCCCATTCAGTTGCAATTGTTTGAGAGATTACAACCCTTGAGATTTAGACTAGCTGACCTGCATTGGGACAAGGGAAAGAATGTGCACTCTTCAGCAGTGTGAGTGTTTATTCTGTGTCATTATGGTTTTTAGGAGGATGTTTTGTTTGGTATTATGGCTCAGTTAAAAGACTTTGGACTATGGGGATGACTGAACATCACTGGGATCAATAAAAACGTTGGGGACTTTTAATGCATTGGATTATACATCATGTATGGTTATCAGTTTATGGAGGCCAGGGATGGAATATGGTGGTTTGATTCAGATGTCCCCCATAAACTTATGTGTTCTAAGTGCTAGGTCCCCAGCTAATGGCGATTTGGGAATTAAAGCCCCTTGAGGCAGTGTATTGTTGGGGATGGATAGCCAGTATCCTTTTGTCAGTGTTTGGCACACTCTCCTGTTGCTGTTATCCATCTTATGTTGGCCAGGAATGATGTCCACCCTCTGCTCATGCCATCTTTTCCACCTGCCATCATGGTGCATCCCCGTGAATCTCTAAGCCAAAATAAACTTTTTTGTCCCCCACAAACTGTTCTTGGTCAGGTGTTTTCTGCTAGAAATGTGAACCTGACTATAACAACACCTAACTTATAACACAGACAACTAGTGATGAGATTCTATCAAATTTATGGACATAAAAAACCTCATTTCACTGTAATTTCCTTTAATCTCCACCATTTTTAATTGCTCTAATATATTATTCTCCATGGTTAGAATTATACTTGTTAATTTTGTTTTCACCATCAAATATAATTTAAAATGCTCAACCAAACAACAAATATGTCATATTTGTTGACATTTTCACTCTGTTGTTTTTTCTTCCTTTCTGATATTCCAAAATTATTTATTTTATTTGTTCTTGTTTAGTAAATATCCATTGGTCATTCACTTTAGGGTAGGCCTCCTCAATGACAAATTTCCTTTGACTTCCTTTATCTGAGAATGTTTCCATCCTCTTTTCTTTCTTGGGCGTTACTTTAAGGCATATAAGAGAGTCATAATTGATGTTCTAAATTGTCAGTTCTTTCCTATTGGCACTTCTGGTTGTTACCTTCATATTGGTGGGAAAAAGCACCCAACCAAAAGCAGATGATGAGAGGAAAGGATTTACTTTAGCTTACAGTCTCGACAGGAAGCTTCATGATGGTGAGGGAAGCATGGCATGAGCAGAAATGGGACATCAGTCCCTTGCCACAGAAAATAGAAAACAGTAACTAGCAGGAGAGTGAAGTGACCTCTGACAAGGGAAAGCTGGCTCTAACACTCAAATGTCGGCCCCCTTCAATATGCCCCCTCTGGCAAGCCTCCAACTCTCAAACTCCCACCAGCTAGAGGCCAAGCATTCAAAACACATGAGTTTATGGGTGACATCTGATCCAAACCAACACAGCACTGGACACATTTTAGCCCTATGACTTGAAATAAAAGATGCTGTGGGGAAGGAATCTTTTCCAAGAATTTTCAAGAATTTGTCTTTAGTTTCATGATACTTATGATGATGATGCACTCTGACATGATGTCTTTGTTTAGGTTCTTGAATCTGCTCATATATTTTATGTCTTTTTTGCCAAAATTGGGATAGTTTTAGCCTTTGAGTGCATTTTATTCCACTTAGTTTCTCTTGTCCTTCCACGATGCCAGGAACACTAATACTATATCATTCATTGTAGCCACAGAGGTCTTTCAGGCCATCTTAATTGCTTTTTCAGCTGGTTTTTTCTTTTTGTGGTGCTGAGGAGGGAGCCGATAGCCTTTTGCATGCTATGTGGGTACTTCCATCGAACTACCTCTGCAGTCTTGTTTCAGCCTATATTCTGTTTCCAAGATTGGGTGGTGCATCAGTTACTTTCTCATTGATGAGACAAAATGCCAAACTAGAAACAGCTTAAGAAAGGAAAGGGTCTGTTTTGCACTTACAGTTTTCAGGGTAGAGTGCCTTATGTCAGGAATGTCACATCATCACATCAGCAAGGAGGAAGCAGTAAGAGAAAGATGAAGTCGGGCTCGGCTGTGATACCTCATGGACGATCCTCAATGACATGAGGCTTTGAGGTTCATTCTGTATCCATGCCACTATAGATGGTTTTAATTATTATATCCTTTAATTTGTGGGTTGCTTCTTTTGCCCTTCTACTCTGTTGTTGAATCCACTGAAGGTCTTACTGTGGTTACTGAACTTTTTAGTTCTAAAAGTTATATTTTTAAAATACAGGCTGGAGAGATGGCTTAGCAGTTAAGTGCTTACCAGCAAAGCCAAAGGACCCAGGTTCCTTTCCCCAGAACCACAAAAGCCAGATGCACAAGGTGGCACATGTATTGGCAGCCCTGGTACACCCATTCTCTCTCTCAAATAAATAAAAAATAATATTTTTAAAAAGATATTTAAAGTGCTTTGATTATTTTATTAGTTACATTTAAATTTTTAACCTGCTTCATTTCATTCTATTGGTATAAGAATATGTGGATGATGAATGGGAAAGCCTAGAATCCCACTGACACAAATGGAGTGATGCCATCATTGTTTCTTTGGTGTTTGGTGGGAACTGAGTAGTTACACTAACTGTTTTCTCTCACACTAGGCTGCCTGTGTCCTGACACACTGGCTAAAGAAGAAGGTTTTGTTAGGGCTTTTGTTTAGTTGTTGCCTAAAGTTGTTTGCATTTCTGAGTAACTGGATTCTTCATCACAGTGTCTGAGTGTACAAAACAATCCCTAAATCCAGGGAACCTCACCCCAGTGTTACTCCTTAGATCCCAAGGTCTCTAGCCAGGAAGCCTTCTTTTCCTTGCTCTTCAAAGACTTCTTATCTTTGTCTTATATATAATTTTCAAGGATTTTAGTTGTAATTAGTGGGATAAATAGGGGAAATTATTTGTTTTCTAAAGCAGTTCACTCTGTTTTTGAGTTATGATAGTTGCCAACTCTAGGAAAATCTATCTAAGTTAGTGGAATATAATGTGTAGGGAAATGAATGACTTCATACAAACTAGTGTTAATTAAAATAATTGGTACTAAGTTAGATATGAAGAGAAAGCCCTGTGGAGGGGAGAGGCCAGAGATGAAGCTAATGATGGTACCAGCATGGTTGCATACACACTGTGTACATAACTAATAAAAGAAAAAAGAAGCCAGGCATGGTGGCACACGCCTTTAATCCCAGCACTTGGGAGGCAGAGGTAGGAGGATCGCCATGAGTTCAAGGCCACCCTGAGACTCCATAGTGAATTCCAGGCCAGCCTGGGCTAGAGTGAGACCCTACCTCAGAAAAAAAAAAAAATAAAAAGAAAAAGAAAATAAAAAAGAAAAAGAAATGAACAGAAAAGAAATGAAACACTTGGGATTGCATTTTAAGTTCTCCTAGATTCTCTTTATACTCCAAATAATAACAACTGGAAATTATAGAAGTGTCCATACACTTATATGGTTTATAAAAGAAAAATGGCAAGACCAAGACCCTGTTTCTCTCCCTGTCAGTGCCATAATGATGAAGCAAGACTGACAGGTTACTATATCTAAATGCAAATTTATATAATATTATTTTTATGAGGCTACAATTTAACATTTTCAGTCTTCATGGGAAGAAGAGATATGTATCCATTGTACACTGTTAGAACTTTACTTCCCATTTTAAATTTAACTAAAAAAAGTTCAACAACAGGACCTATATCATTATTGAGTAGGCTTTCAACAAGTTTGACAAGGAACTGTGAAAAGCAACAATGTTAGCTTAACATTAAATTTTTTTGGAAGCTAATCTTTAAAACACACATTTTATGAGACCTGGTCCTTGTTTTGCACACATGTGCACACACGTACACATACAAATGATTTATAAAACAAAGCTAACTACATCCTTGCACCTGCAGCTTCTGGGTGGCAATAACTTGACATCGAAAACCATGTGATGGAGATGTTAAGTCTGTGCTCTCTTTGGACAGCAGAACAGATGCTGTCTTAAACTTCAAAGGCACTTGGTTACGTTCTGAGTTTCAATAATGAACAACAACTTTTCAGTCTCATGTGAAAGAAAAAAATCTAACAAAACATACAAAGGAAAAAAAACCAAGAAGGAATTCATCAGTCTTTTCCTCTGAAATGTTTTTAGGAATTCAGAGGAAGTCAAACTCAAAACATTTGGTCTTTCCCAGGAAAGTGTAATGGCCTGTATTTATTGATTTTCAAATCTGATATTTCATCTTGTGGTCTCACATGATGGAAAGATTCAACTGCATCATGGGAAGATGTTTTTTTTTTATTTTAATTTTTATTTGAGAGTGAAAGACAGAAAGAGAAAGAGGCAGAGAGAGGGAGAGAGAGAATGGGTGTGCCAGGGCCTCCAGCCACTGCGAACGAACTCCAGATGCATGCACCCCTTGTGCATCTGGCTAACATTGGTCCTGGGGAATGGAGCCTCGAACCAGGGTCTTTAGGCTTCACAGGTAAGCGCTTAATGACTAAGCCATCTCTCCAGCCTGGAAGATGGGTTTTGATAGTTCATTTGTTAAGGAGCTGTGAGAAAAAGAGAGAGAGAGAGAGAGAGAGAGAGGGAGAAGAACACTTGCTGGTGAATATTTCTATGTTTCTTTTCCTTTTGCTTTTCTTTCTTTCGTTTTTTTTTTTTTGTTGATATTTTATTAAGTTGGGCATGGTAGCGCATGCTTTTAATCCCAACACTTGGGAGGCAGAGGTAGGTGGATCACTGTGAGTTCAGGGCCACCCTGAGATTACATAGTAAATTCCCAATTACATAGTAAATAGCCTGAGGTAGAGGGAGACTCTACCTTGAAACACATATGTGTGTGTGTGTGTGTGTGTGTGTGTGTGTGTGTGTGTGTGTGTGTGTGTTTGAGAGAGAGAGATACAGAAATAAGCAGGGAGAGAGAAAGAGAATGGGTGCACCAGGGCTTCCAGCCCTGTAAGCAAACTCCAGATGCATGGGCCCCCTTGTGCATCTGACTTATGTGGGTTCTGAGGAATCAAACCGAGGTCTTTTGTCTTTGGAGCCAAGCACCTTAACTGCTAAGCCATCCCTTCAGCCCCTCCTTTTGATTTCTCTTTACTAATGTAACTAATTTTAACTGTTGGAAACAGCTCATATGAACAAGTGGAAGAGAGGAGTCAAATAAAGAATAGGGCCTCAGTAGATTTGAATAATATAACAGATATGTTCTGAAGAGATTTTTATGTTTTAATCACCTCCAAATTAAGAATGTTTCAAACCTTTTAGAAAAAAAAAATATTCTCTTCAAGGAAAGATTACTTAGCTGTTAAAATTGCACTCAAAAGAAAAAAAAAAAAGCAAGTACCTTATCGTTGAGATTAGCAAATACAGTTTTGGGTTCTAAGTCTGACATGTATCACTTGGAATGACTGCTACCCAGGGCGATAGCAGTTTCATTTTGAGTTAAGTGGCTTTTCAACCTTTGGTTTAGACTTTTGTTACACAACTTGAGAATAATGGCCCATAGTACCTTAGTCAAATCTTTTTGGATCAGTTATGTACTGTAACTTAGAAAGAGAACATTTTTTTTTCCTGTACAAATTTTATTGAGGGAGTAATTCAGTATAACTTAGACACTTATTAAACTGCTTAAAAGCACTTTTCCTGAGCGATGAGCAATGCAAAATGAACACTACCAGCCTGTCATCTTGAGCCTTAGTACACTTTATGATTGCTGTGGATTCCTGGGGCGAGTGAAGTTTCATTCTAGAGTTCTAAAATAATATTGATCGTCAGAAGCAGAAGACTGGTTTTGCTAGAGTCAGTAAATATCATTAAAATTATAGAAGAAATAGTATTTGGACTGATTCTTCAATTTAATTGTCATGAATTATCTTTTATATTCATTTTATTTCTTCTCTCTTTGGTGAAAATTTTAACAGTATTCTCATGTAGATCATCATAAACTTAAACCTACATCTGGGGAGATAGATCAGCAGTTAGAGGAACTTGCTTGCAAAACCTGCCAGCTGGGGTTTCATTCCCCAGCACCCAGATGAAGCCAGATGCAAAAGCTGGTGCAAGCATCTGGTGTTCATTTGCACTGGTAAGAGGTCCTGGAGTACTCTTCCTAAACACACACACACACACATGCATAGACACAAATACTAATCAAAGAAGTAACATTGCTAAAATCTCTCTTTCTGTGCACATGTTGGCCATTAAAGTACTGGTTTAGAGAGCTTGTGGTAGAGTTGAGAGAGAAAATGTGATCAAGAGACTTGGTTTTGGAACCTTCTTATTAGTCAGTCTAGAATATTGGAATGAGATTAAAAACTAACATTTGTTTCTTCTTGTATATTGAACTCAAACTCTATGTGGATGGCCCACAAATATCTTTGTCAGCTAAGCCCTGATTCAAAGTAATCACCAGATATCACAGTCGGCAACAATGCTAAACTTGAAACATCTCAGATGTAGCTTTATTAACTTTAACATTCCCACTAATCACATACACTTCTTTTTTCAGCCATTTGAAGATAACTGCTATAACGTATAATTTACGCACCATATCATTCATCTATTTTCAGTGTTCATTTCACTGATTGTTACTAAATTTGCAGTTGTACAACTGTCACCACTAATTATCAAACATTTCTCTCATCCTAAAAAGAGAGAATTTAGATTTTTTTTTCCTTCTTTCCAAGGTAGGGTCTCACTCTAGCCCAGGCTGACCTGGAATTCACTCTGTAGTGTCAGGGTGGCCTTGAACTCATGGTGATCCTCCTACCTCTTCCTCCAAAGTGCTGGGATTAAAGAAAGGTGTGTGCCACCATGCCCGGCTCTAGAAGATTTTTAATGATTACTTAACATTCTATTAAAGTATTTCATTTTCAGGTGATTTGAAACAGCATTCGATTATAAAACACACTTCTGTTTCTGCAATGAATTGTGTATTGAGAATGTCTACAAGTAGCCTTCTGTCAAGTCCAGTCAAATTTCGCCTCAGAAGGAGCTGAAGTCAAGACACCTTATTGCTATGAAACACTTTCTGGGATCCATTTTGCAATTGCAGAGTAGTACTAAACTAAAATCCTCACCTCATAGGATCACTGTGAGAGTTGGAAGCTAAGGTGGTTAGCTAGAATTGGATACTCAGCAGACCTAATCTCTCTTTCTGTGCACATGTTGGCCATTAAAGTACTGCTTTAGAGAGCTTGTGGTACAGTTGAGAGAGAAAATGTGATCAAGAGACTTGGTTTTGGAACCTCTTATTAGTCAGTATATAATATTGGAATGAGATTAAAAACTGACATTTGTTTCTTCTTGTATATTGAACACATTTTTTTAGTATTTTGCCTATTTAAATTGATTTAATTTTATATTGATGCATGACAAGCTCACACAGTAATTATTGTCATTTCTATTTGCATAGAGCAGAGCTTCCTGAATTTTTTTTTTCATTCACAAACTTTCCTCACCAAAGAAAATTTTTGTGCAATCTTGAGAATATAAGTCAAATACTAATAAATCATAAATTTATTTAAAAGTTATTCTAACATTTGTTAAAGTAAATTTGCTTGGTAGTTAAATAGCTGTGTTTGTTTATGCTTTTGTAATGAATTATATTTCGGCTGGAATATTTGTTACTGTGGGATATAGATTATCTTCAGTGTTTCCCAGAGTTAAGCAATATTTTTATTTTATAATCTTCCATGCTAAAAATGTGGCTTCACATAAATACATTGTGGAAAATGGCATAAGTATGTTCAGGGCCATTTTAAAAATAGTTGGAGGGCACTGGAGAGATGATTTAGCAATTAAGGCACTGCCTGTGAAGCCTAAGGACCCAGGTTTAAGTTCCCAGTACCCACATGATCCAGATGCACTAGGTGGCACATGTGTCTGGAGTTCATTCACACTGTGGGGAGGCCCTGGTGTGCCCAACTCACTCTCTTTCTCAATCTCTCTCTTTCTCACTCCTCTGTGTCTCTTTGCCTCTCTCTCTCTCTCAAATAAGTAAATAAATAAATAAAATATATTTTTTTAAATTGTTGGAAGTTCTGTCCTAATCCTAAACCACAATTAATTTAAGTGTTTTTATGAAACTCAAGTTACAAATTCAAATAACAATGTTTAAAATTAAAAAATACTAACATAATACAATTTAAAGATATACTAACTTGATACTTATAAGCTAAGGGATGATGGTATGATAATATTAAATGTGTTTTCCATAATTAAATCATTATGTTTCTATAATAACATAACACTTTGTATATACAATGGAAACATTGTACTGCATGATTTTCAGTAGTCTAGAATCTGAGCCAAGGTGATTAGAGTAGCAATGATGGGCACGGCATGGTGTGCTGGCATGTTCAGTATAAAGTGCACATGTTGGTTGAGACACAGACTGCAGTGAAATCACACAATTCAGTATGGCTGCCTTTTGCTACAAACGGGAAGGATTCATTCAGTGTTTGTTTTGGATTTTTGTTTTCAGTTGTCTTGCACTCAGAAACCTTTTACTGTTTACTGTTGTCAAGTTTTAATGACCCCTATTCAGTCATGCAAATTCACATGGAGTCATGAGCCACAGTACAAGAAGCAGTGGTTTGAGCCGGGTGTGGTGGCGCACGCCTTTAATCCCAGCACTCGGGAGGCAGAAGTAGGAGGATCACCGAGAGTTCGAGGCCACCCTGAGAATACATAGTGAATTCCAGGTCAGCCTGAGCTAGAATGAGACCCTACCTTAGAAAACAAACAAACAAAAAAGAAGCAGTAGTTTAGATCATAAACAACTAAACAACTTGCCTCAAGTTACAGAGATTTTTAAATTAATTTTTTAGTATATAAATAATTCACTTTGTTATGCTGGGTTTGAAACCAATTTTGCTTTTTGTTTCCCTTTCTCCTCTTCCCCCTCCCTCCTTGTACAAACCTCGCACCATGGCCTCTTTCTTTTTGCCTACCCCCTTCTCACATCTTTCCTGGTCTGTAATCTCAGTTCATAGTCTATACTTTCACATCTCCCTTTTACTTATATACAAACATTAGAAGTTAGGATCCACATATGAGGAAGAAGATAAAATACCTTATCTTTCTGGGCTAGGTTACCCCACTTAGTATATTTTCTTATTCCATCCATTTTTTTCCTTCAAATTTCATAATTCCATTTTTCTTTACTACCATGTTTTCTTTATCCAGTCCTCAGGTGGTTGATACCTCGCTGCACAATACTGCTTTCAAAATTCCTTATTACTACACCTAAAGCAGCCTCACTCCCCTTAATCCTGTTTGCTGTATGAATTGCATATGTCAAGAATCTCAGCTGAAAATGTAGCTCCAGTAAGAGAGAATGGAAGTGAGTTGTCAAACCAATAAGGACTGAGAAGTTTCATAGGCAAATACTTTCCTAAGGGGCTCTGAATTTCACCTCAATTAGCCCAGTGAGAGTCAATGAATGGGACAGAGACCTGCTATGTTGCCGATACTGGGAGATAAAAGATGGAAGTGGCTCTGCTATGGAAAGTTCCTAACCTAACAGGGGTAAACCACAGAGGCCAAGCGCTCATTGTGTTCAGTGGTGAGAAGGAGGCATGGGAAGGTCACGTGGAGTAGGAGAAAGAGAGATAATGACCTCTTGCGTCTGGAAGCAGATAAGGAAGGGGGCTGTAGGAGACAGGTGGCTGGAACACCCAGGAGGATAGCAGAGGAGTCTCTGCAGGGGGCAGGGGACTTCTGATGGCTGAGGTGGGGGAAGGCATTCCAGAGGAACTATGTGCACAAAAAAAAAAAAAAAAAAAGCAAGGATTACCTGCAGGACACAGCATGGAGAGAGCCCCGAGTGTGGTTGAACTGAGGGCTCTTTGCCAAGGGTGCTCTGTTCCTGAGCTAGCTGCTGATGTGACAAGCATGACATCACAGTTCTCACGTCCTTTCTGTTATTTTTCTTACCTGCCCTCGATGGTTTAATTGTGACTTAGTTATAACTGTCAATAAGTATATAAAATGACTGACCACTACTATAGGCAAAGTACTTGATAGCTTATCCTGCTGAAATTACAGCAAATATAATTTAATTAACATTTGTTTTTTTTTTTTTTTTGTTTTTTTTTTAGTGACAAGTCATGCAGGGACTCATTTAAGGGCTGAGATGAGATTCTCCATGGGCAATGTAAAACTTTTTTTTTTTTTTTTAAGAGAGGGTGGGCAGAAAGGAAGCAAATGTATAGCATCCAGAGTGGAGTGTCTGACATCAGTGTTTGGCATTTATTTGAAGTTACCTTCCTTGTGTTAGAACAAAAGGAGCAGGAATGTTCTTATTCATACTGGCTAAAACTAGCCAGTTTAGGAATTTAGCTATTATTTTTCTTCTCACTTCTCAAATCAAATCATCAACTTCATTTCGGTTTAGTGATGTGGAAACAGCGTGAGTGACTTCATTTCGCTTTGGTCTGTTCTATTGGAACCCAGTGCGAAAGCTCACTCTGCAATAATCTCCAGTCATAAATTTAATTTAACAACGAGCAACCCAATTTAAGGATCCAATTATGTTGTTATCTTCCTTTTCGAGATAATGAAATTGAGCTAAAACACAGGGTAAGCACCAGTGGGATGTCCAAAGGCAAAAGAGACTTGAGATTAGAAAGTGACATGCTTGTGTTCCGGTGCAGATGGAATGTGTGCTTTAGGTCAGGCTTTACTCAACACTGGAGTGACTAAGGCTGACACAGCCCATCCTCTCTGGAAAGTCTTACTCATCAGAAGACCTAGGCAGTTAAGACTGAGAAATAAAGTGCAAGGAAATAATAAGGGAACCCCAGTTATACAAAAGCCACTTGGTACTTGCTACAATCACATGCAATTAAGGAGTCAAAGATGTTTGTGTCAAAGAAAGAGTTTTCTGACCAAACTGGCATGATTGTGTTGCTTATGATGAGACATCCTCGAGAAAGGAAAACACCAACCAAACAAACAAAATGTGTAAGTTTTTTAACACCTGATACACTTCAAGCTACCATTTTTTTTCAAAACAGGTATTGGTCCATATAATTCTCATGAAAATGTGGTAAAGTAGCTAAAATGGTCTATTTACTGAACAAGGGAAATATAAATTTAGTCATTTGTGATGGTAGTTTGTGAAGTCTGACATGGCCATGCCTCTTTTCCTCCCTTCAACTGGTAACTTCTAAGTTCAAACATGCTGCTGCAGATTAGAAATGAGTATAAGAAACTATGGCAACAGAGAAACATTCAGAACACATCAAATGTATGTGGGATGCAAGTGTGTCCAAGAACAGAGTGTAACTAGGGACAAGAAAGTCTGAGTGGTACTTCCTTGGAGGATTCAAGAGTGTAAAATAAGGCTCCTAGGCTGTCAAAGCTAAGGTTTCTTTATAAACAGAAAAGAGATTTATCTGCAAGAATTGGCAGTCTAGAGTGAAATGATTCAATGAGTTGCTCTCTCCATTTAAAGGTGTTAATTTGTTTCGCTGACATTTAATGACAACTTTGTTAATGGTTTCTATTTACTGAACTTAAACAGTTTCAAACAGCAAACTGATTCTGCATCATATAGAATCCTTTCATCAACTCTGAGGTGACAATTGTGTTGTTAGATTGAAGATAAGACTGAGCTCAAGAGTTGGCTCAAGTCATGGTCTTTTTGTTAGGTCTGTTGTACTCAGACTCTGCTTGAGGAACTAGTCTGCCACAGTATGCATATGCACTTCCACCCAGAATCAAATAAACAAATCAACTGTCCCTAGATTGACACGCAGCCTAATTTCTTTCAGTGGCGACAGTAAACTTCTGATTTTACTGCAACATTACAATGGATGGCAGGTCCCTGTCCTCCAACTCCACTTTTGAAGAAATTACAAATGACTGTGACATGTGGGGGGACTGCTTTTAATCTCTGACCTTACCTCTGTGTGCCTCAGTTTTCTCCTCTGTAACAAGAGTGTTGGGTTAGAAATCTGGGGACTATCGCTGCTCTGTGATGCATTGGCTAGTGGCCATTTTTTCATTTCCCATGGAAAGACGCATTTCCATCCACTTATCCTAAATTTTAAGGTTCTCAGCTGGTGATTTCTGGAGACCTAACTCCAGAAATGAGTATTTTCTGTTCCTTAAGGCAGATTTTCTCTTCCCTCTACCTGTGGCAGGTGGAAAGAGTTTTTTAGACTGCCATGCTAAATGTCAAACTGCTAGGACCCTTGGGTGACCTAACTTCTTGAGATTCTCAGACTGCTCTGGGAGTCACTCTGAAGTAAACAAGAAGCTGCCCCCTGGCTTCCTGGCTCACAAATCATCACATGTGAAATCCAGAAACACAGCAGAGACAACTATCTCTTATTGCAAAAAGATAGGGACAGCTCAAAGACGTTCACTCGTTGAAGAGCATATCTCTGAGCTCCTCGGAAATCCACACGCGAACACTCCTCGATATCAACCCAGCGGAACAGGAAGGACTTGCAGCCTGCTTTCTCTCCTTCACACTCAGCTGATAATACAGAAACAAGGTGAGGCAACTGGTGGCATGCATGTTTCACTGTCTCCAAATTGGAAAATGGAAAGAGGCCCTTTCTGAAGATACAGTTGATGTTCACACCAGACCTCAGCCAGATCTAGGCTCTCCTGTCTAGACATAACAGCTAAGTTTCCAACCGTGGGTCCGTAATTAACACATTCATAGACACTCATTTCTCAGTAAATGAGAATGAAACCTAGCAGGAAGGCAGGTGACTGTGATGATTTGGGTTTCATTTCTTGGAAACTAGTGGTCATATCACAAACCATTCTTTAGGGGTGGAATCTCAACGTGGCTCAAACAAATGGATGAAACAAGAAAAGGTGTGGTAACCGCTACATTTACATTTCCCCAGGTGTTTCGGATTTGTCTCGGGTTTTAGTTCCCTTGAAGTAACAGTATATATGCTCAACTCTAGATAACCCCATGCAACTGGATACAGTTTATGTGATTCATCTGAGAATCAGTTATTATAATGACCCGTGTCTAAATGTTGGCTTTATAGTCATACTTAATCTGAGAATAGGAAAGGAGGGAAGGCAAGTCATGGTCTCCATATTCTGAGTCACCGCTCTTTACCTACGCAATGCCTATGATCTAGATGTGATCATGACTTTTTAATTTTAAGTTGATTTTGGCATTGGCTTGTCTTGAAGCCTCTGGGCTGTTGAGACTGCTCGGGTCAGAGTTAGACTGGAAATTGGGAGTGAAAGGGAATTTCTGCTCAATGAGATGAGTGAAGAGTGGATCAGCATTGGTAAGAAATTTTAAAGGTTATAAGGTGAAAAATGTTTCAAAGAATTATATAGTAGGCTGCCTTTGTGATAAGCTTGAGTCAAGGTTTTCTCCAAGTTCAACCCTTTAACAAAGATGATCCTCTTTTCCCTCTGTCAATTAAAAAAAAAAAAAAATTGTCACTTTCATCTCAGTGACCAAAAATGTATCAAAAGCCTGTGATATAAAAAGCTCTTCTCTGAGGTGCCATAGAAGATAGAGTGCCCATTCTACTGTTCTGGCTTCCCAAATATGGGTTCATAAGCCTGAGAGAAAAATACAAGCAAGGTAGGTTTTGGACAAGTAGTCAGCTAGGGAGGACTCAAAGAGGAGAAGTGAAGAGACGTCACGCAGCCTGCAGTTGGCAAAACTGGAATTCAGTGTCTCATCCAGTCCCAGGCCTCAGAGAAAGCACCCCTTACTTCTTCCCCAAACTGACATACCTAGGTATGCTGGCCCTTGGTGACCCAGCCCCTTGAGTCTGCAAAAAAAAAAAAACAAAAAACCAGTCAGCACCCCCATATTCACCTGGGCCCAAGAGTAAAACCCACCTCAATAAACTATGAGAGGCTTGCCATGTGGGTAAGGGGCTCCACTGTTTAAATTTCCTGCTGATGTATGAACCTGCAGGTCCTTATTATGGTAAGCCATTGCCCCATCCCAGTCAGACTGGGAGGGAAGTCTTTCTTTTTATTATTTATTTATTTATTTTTACTCTCTTCTAAGCTATGGTACCTTTACTTACTGACTTCTTAGCTTCTTTTTTTTTTCTAATGTGAATAAGAACGCTGCTATAGCCCCTCCCCCAAATCCACTTCCCACATGGGAGTCCATGTGCTCCTTAAACTCTCATGTTCCACTTTCTTCGTGTTCATGTGTGTTCAACACCCTCGTGGGGGTAATCTCGCAAGTAATTGCAGCTGAATGGAGCCGTGTCTGTAGCCCAAACCTTTTTGTGTGAGATATCCTACTATCACCAGTCCATTTCATCGAAACCCAACCTTACTCAAGTTGTCAAGACATGGGAAGAGAACAAACAGCCTCTCCTACAAACAGTCCCAACAAATTCATTCATCCACTCATAAGCCACGCCGGTGCAGATCTTCCTACATTTAGCCCTTTGAAACTCTGACCAGAACGGCTCACATTCAGCTATGTTAGCAACATGGCAAGGTATCTCTTAGTACAGGTTTTCAAATCCTTCCATATTCCTCCAGAAAATCAGTTCCAAAAGGCCAAAGAGCCACACAGTAAGTTTCTAGCAGTGACAACACTACCCCTGAAACCAATATTTTGTTGAATTGACCTTCTCACTGATGGGACAAAGCACCCAACCAAAACCAGCTGATGGGAGGAAAGTTTTTATTGTGGATTACAGTCTTGATGGGAAACCTCATGACGACAGAGGAAAGTGTGGCATGAGCACAGACTTGACATCCCCTGTGCCACCGCAGGTGGAAACAGGAGAGAGAGCTGAATTCTAGCAAAGGGGTGCAGGCTATAACACCCCTGATCCTGCTCCCAGCAACGGACCTCCCCCAGCAAGGCTTTAACTCCCAAACTGCCACCAGCTGGAGACAAAGCATCAGAACACGTGAGTTTATGGGGGACACCTAATCCAAACCGCCACTCAGATGAAGAAGAAGAGGAAGGAGATGACAAGCTTGAAGGGCCACTCTTAGCACGAGAATGTACAGGGCTTCCGTTTTGTTCTTTTCTTTGGACTCCTTTGAATCTGGCTGCAGAAAAATAAGAACAAGGGTTATACTTAGTAAAATACTATTTACAGAATGTGAAATGACCTATTCTATGTGTACAAATCTATGTGAACAAATCCAATTCTTATTAAAATTTATTTTTTAATCAAAAATAGGTATAAATTCAATTATCATGTTGAAGACATCAGAGTTGGTAAACTGGCAGGGAAGATAAGGTTGTTATGGCCAGATATTAATCAAATGGAAGTGTTTTTTTTTTTTTTCTTTGCTTTGTGACACTTGGGATCAAATTTAGTCTTGACCATGCCACTCAGAGCTGTACAGTCAGTCCAAATAGAGCTTTGAAGGATAAAGTAGACCATACATGTAATTGTACAGGAAGGACACCAAGGACATGCAAGGAGAAACAGTGACTCAGGCAAGCAAGAGCTTTAGATGACTAAAAGAGGAAATTTGAGGGAAAAAGACTAGAATTCTGCTTATTGAAGAAGACTTGCCAATCATGTATTCATTTGTTTTCCGTTCAGTTCCTTCCTGTGTGTACTCTGTTGTGTATGTTCTGTATATTTGAAACCTATGCTAGTAAGGTGTTTTTTTTTTTTTGTTTGTTTGTTTTTTTTCTGAGAAATACTAGCAAGGGATAGGAAATAGAAGGGAAGAGAAAACTTCCTCCTTCAGGATCCTGAGTGTAAGCTTTCAAACATTTTTGATTAAACAGAAACCCCGAATGCGAACCCTAGGGGTGATGCCATTCTGTCCGCACTTCCGGGGTTGCAGCAGACCCAGAAAGGTTCACCAGGTCATTATCAGTATTGTGCAGCCTTTATTGCCAATCTCTGTACTAGCTTAACTGATACAGAAGGCAACTTGATCACAGCTAGTGAGAAAAATGAAAACAGAAGTTGCAAGGAAGGAAGTCATAAAAGAGGTATCTCCAGGGCAAAATCCAAAGGCTGCAGCTGAGCACACGAAGCAGGTGGTCATTCTGATACCCGTCCTTAGACGTTCTCTATAAGTATTCTTCAAGCTCTTTCCTCAGTACCATGCCTGCTCAGTCATAGTGTTTTACTGCTTTGATTTTTAGTTGTTCATTAGCCCAGTTTTGTTGAAGTTGATTCAGAAATGTTTACTGTACAGAAGAGGAAACACAAAGAGCCCATACAATGCTAAATGCACCCAATTCACATTGCGAAATAGCACATTGCCAATATCTTGGAACCTTCTGTACGCCTCTTTCCCAGGGACATCCTCAACTGTCCCTTGTAGATATAATATTCATCCTTTTTACCTTTTATTATCTTACTTTCTTGATAGTTTTGCTACCTTTGGACAAGTCCCCAGATGGTGCTTTTGGGCTTATCTTTGGAACATTATACTACACACATATTTTGAACATAACGTAGCTTATTAAAAAATGCTTTATTTCCTTTTTTTTTCCACAAGATATTTCGGGTTTTTTTCCTGGATAACCCATATACTTGAAATTTATATATTGTTACTGTCAACTTTCCTCACTTTCTGTCCCTGTATCATTGACAGAGTCATTTGGATTACCCTGTTTGTTTGTTTTTGAGACAGGATTGCACATCACCCAGGATGGTCTTGAACTACTTGCTGGGTATCTCAGGATTACCTTGAACAATATATTAATCCTTCAGTGTCCACCATTCAAATGGTGCCAAGCCTGGGCACTTTGGGCTATGTTTAACATCATGGCTATAAGAAGCATCATACTTGTTTCATATTGCAAGAGTTATATATTTTGAGGTATATATTTGGAACTTGTTATATCATATGCATGTGTCCACTTTTACTTGGCATGATTAAATGTTTTCAAAAGTTTTTTTTCAGCAATTTAAATTTCTTAGAACAGTTTGATAATGCAAGTATTTAATATTCTCATCAGGGTTGATATCATAAGATTCTTTTACAAAATAATTTCTCTCTCTCTCTCTCTCTCTCTCTCTCTCTCTCTCACTCTCTCTCTCTCTCTTTCTCTGTCTATCTTTTGAGACAGTCTTACTCTGTAGCCCAGACCAGCCTGGACTTCAAGATTGTCCTGCCTCAGCCTCTGGAATACTGGAATTAAAGGTGTGTGATAGGCTTCTACTACTATTTTTATTTCAAATTTTCTAAATTCTAGTTGAGGATATGCTTTATGTTTATTGACCATTTTGAGGAAAACTGAAGATGAGTTAATTTAACATATCATTTAAGCAAGAAAAAGATTCTGGGAAGCATTCCAGACTGATGTTGGTTTAAAATGCCACTCACTACTAGAGGTACAGATTATAGTTATAGCCATGGGAAAGGGAGAACATATAGAAACAGGGTGACTGGTTACAGTTGATTTTTGCTTTATTGGGGCATGATGTTATGGGCATTTAAAAAAAAATCTTACTTTTTTTTCATTCATTTATTTATTTAAGAGAGAGAGAGAGAGAAAGGGCATGTCAGGGCCTCTAGACAGTGGAATCGACTCCAGACACATGTGCCATATGCATCTGGCTTACATGGGTTCTAGGGAATTGAACCTGGGTCCTTAGGCTTCACAGGCATTACCTTAACCACTAAGTCATCTATCCAGCCCAACATTTTTATTATATAGACTTTATGTGACAGCCTGTGATTCAGTGACACTCAGATGCTTGGCTATAAGAGCATATTCTTACATTAGGTCAGAATTTTTTACATAGTAAGTTAGGTTAGAATATTCTACCTCTGGAGGCTTCTTTTTACCATCCACATATGGAGATAAATTTAGGCTAAACTTAAGAAAATTTAATACAGCTTGTCTTTTTCTGTTGGCAGAAACTGCTGAAATGTTTTCATTTTTAAGTGTATAGTAGGTCTTTGTATATATTTTCAAAATTTTTGTATTTTATATATATGTATTGAATATATAATTTTGATATATCCATATGTGTGTGTGTATGTGTACATCAGAGGACATATATCAAGTATCTTTTACTTTAAGGCTTTTTTACTTTCTTTAAGGAGTTTATTATGCTCAAAACATCATAATTTGAATGTAGTATTATTATTCATTTCTTTTTAAATACATAGTTTTGAAAACTAAGAAATAATTTTATAAAAGATATAAAGTCTTGCATAGTTTCTTCTGAAGATTATAAGGTTGTCTTTACATATTTTAATAAAGGTTTTTGCAGTTGGTTTTTAATGGTATGAAGAAGGAATTCAATGTTATTCAGCCATATGCCCTTAAAGTTACTTTAGCTTAGCTGAGCTCTGGAAATGTCTAAAAGGTTAAGGGTGCTTACTCTTCATGCTTGCCAGCTGGAATTCTTAATTTTATTACTGTCATCTTCCATAATTATAGATATTAAACCATGATAATTCCCTTCCCTCCCACTTTCCTCTTCATATCACTTTCCACCATTTCCCCTCCCTCTCTCCATCAGTCTCTCTCTTATTTTGACATCATGATCTTTTCCTCCTATTGTGATGGTCTTGTGTAGGAAGTGCCAGGTACTCTGAGGTCATGGATATGCAGGCCATTTTGTGTCTGGAAGAATGCATTGTAAGGAGTCCTACCTTTCCTTTGCCTCTTACATTCTTTCACCACCTCTTCCACAATAGACCCTGAACCTTGGAATGTGTGATAAGATGTTTTAGTGCTAAGCACTCCTCTGTCATTTCTTCTCAGCACTATAGTGCCTTTTGAGTGAGTCAGAGGTCAATGCCATCTGAAAAGAGAAGCTTCTTTGACCAAAAGTTAAAGTAGCATATATGTGTATGGACATTAAGAGAAATGCTTACCAGGAAGTTTGGTGTGTGTAATATCTATATTTAGCCAGATACCAATATGAGTTATACCTCTAGGCCTCATGACTTCTCCCATCATAAGTTTTTCAGTTTCAGGCATGTATTCTCTCTCATGGAGCAGGCCTCCAGTACAATTAGAGAGTCATTGGTTTCCCCCTAAACAGACATGCCACTATTGCACCTGTTGGCTCATTTGGTCTGTCAAAGTTAAGGCTTGCAGTGCCCACTGTTGTTTATCTCCACTGATGACATGTCTCTCTTCCATGGAACTGCATGCAGCATAGCTTTTTCCAGCTTTCTGACAGCTGGTCAACATGGAGAAGGTTATCAGCTCAGTTCCAGCAGGATTTCTCAGTGGACTTGCAGCCCAAGTATGTGGAGTCTTAGGGTCTTACCATCTATTTCTAGTGGAAAACCAAGGGCCTTGGCAATGGTATGAAATGTTTTCAGGGTATCAGTGATTTCCCTGACCAACAACTCACTGGAAGGTATCCCATCCCTGGAACTGAAATTTTTCTACTAACAATCTATGGCTTCTGAGTGTTCCATTGTCCAAAAAAGTAGATTGCCCTATTACTTATTCATACCCTCTTAGATTTTGATTAACCCTTTCCCTACCCTTCCTTTACTCAATCTCTTCCCCTGACCTCACTTAGGCCTTTTCATTCCCAGTAATCTGTTCTTCTACTAACAAATATGTAATGCCATCCCCTTAAGTCCTCCTTCTCCTCCCTCCCTTATAGTTCCTTTCTAGCTTACTGGCCTCTGCTACTGAGTTTTATTCCAACTCACATACAAGTTCAAACATTGGTAGCTAGGATACACATATGAGAAAGAACCTGTTGCATTTGGCTTTCTGGGCCTTGGTTACCTCATTAAGTATAATCCTTTCCAGATCCATCAATTCCCCTCCAAATTCCATAATTTCATTTTTCTTTACTGCTGAATAGAACTCCATTCTATAAATGTACCACATCTTCATTATTCATTCATCAGTTGGGGGACATCTACTCTGGTTCCATTTCCTAGCTATTGTGAATAAATAATAAACATGGTTGAGCAAGTATCTCTAAAGTAATGAGATGAGTCCTTAGAATATATGCCTAGGAGTGGTATAGCTGGATCATATGGTAAATCTATTTTTAGGTGTCTCATGAACCTCCACACTGACTACCACAATGGCTATACCAGATCACATTCCCACCAACAGTGTAGAAGGGTTCCTCTTTTTTGCATCCTTGCCAGCATTTGTTGTCATTTGTTCTCTTGACAATAGCCATTCTAACAGGAGTGAGATGGAATCTCAAAGTAGTTTTAATTTGCTCTTCCCTGATGGCTAACTATGTAGAATATTTTTTAGATATTTATAGGCCATCTGCATTGCCAACTGGAATTCTTATCCCCAGCATCCATGTTTAATCATGTGTAAAGTGGTCCCTATGTCCATGGGAAGGAAACAGATTCAACAAAATCACACCCCTAGTTTGGCCTCTCCATTTCAAAACAATAATTAAGAGATTTTGTCTCAAGCAAGGTGGAACCCCAAGGCTGTCATCTGACCTACACACACACACACACACACACACACACACACACACACACACACACACACACAGTAGCTTTCGTACTGTCATAAATATACATCATACACATAAATATGCATCATACACATGCACACATACATACACAAATAGCAGTTAAAACATTGTTCCAGAATACTTACTGGAGAGAGTCCCCTTTTCTCCCACAGTTCAATCTTTTCACCACTGTGACATACTTAGTATCCATCCACATATTGTTTTCTTCCTGAACCGTCTATGTGATATTTTTCTGTTTGTAATTTTGTGTGTCAATATCATACAGTCTTACGTATATGCAGTATGAGGTAGAGGAGGCACATTTTATTTCAAGGACAACTATAGAAGCTAATCAGTTGCAAATCTTCAAGTTAGGCAGGTGGCCTGGAGATTAGAGATCTGGGGGAGAGCTGATGGTGCTGTGCCAAATCTGAGTCTGTCTGTAAGCTGAGCTCCTTCTCTGATTTCTTGCTATTTCTCTCCCAAGGCCTTCTACATATTACATGAGACCATCATGTTATGGAGGGTGATCTGTTTACCTCAAAGTTAACAGATAGGTTATAGATTTTTTTTTTCTTTTTGAGGCAAGCCGAACAGACTGGCTTTTCTTTTTTTTTTTTTTTCTCAATTTTTATTAATATTTTCCTTGATTATAAAAAATATACCCTGGTAATATCCCCCCTACACTTTCCCCTTTGAAATTCCATTCTCCATCATATCCCCTCCCCATCTCAGTCAGTCTCTCTTTTATTTTGATGTCATGATCTTTTCCTCCTCTTATAATGGTCTTGTGTAGGTAGTGTCAGGCACTGTGAGGTCATGGATATTCAGGCCATTTTTTGTCTGTAGGAGCATGTTGTAAGGAGTCCTACCCTTCCTTTGGCTCTTACATTCTTTCTGCCACCTCTTCTACATTAGACCCTGAGCCTTGGAAGGTGTGATCAAGATTTTTTTTTTTTTTTTTATTAATGTGACAGAGCAAGAGAGAGAGAGAGAAAGAGAATTGTCATGCCAGGTCCTCCAGCCACTGCAGTGGAACCCCATATGTACGTATGTATGTATGTGTATACACACACACACACACACACACACACACACACACATATATATATATATGTATGTATGTATGTATGTATATGTATATATATCTGCCTCTTTCTTTCTCCCTCTCTCAAATAAATAAATATTTAATGAAATTACTTGGAAGTTGTAGCTCAATTTGGATTTATCAAAATTTGGATGTGTATGTTGGGTCACAACAGATGTCATGCATGACTTTGAGGTGCTTAGCCTGAGCAACAGAAAGTAAGAGGATGGGTTTGAGTGGGGAGACACAGAGTTTGGATTTCGAACTACAAAGCATCAGTTGGACATGTAAATTTGGGAGTTGTCAGTAACTAATGAAGCCATTTGGGTCTTGCCTGAATTAATGTAGAAAGAAACAAGCAAGGCATGATAAAATTAATGAAGGCAGCAGCATTTGATGTTTGAAATTGTACCAGATAAAGGTTAAAAAAATAAAGTAAAATTCAAAAAAAAAAAAAACAGCAGCAACAAAAACTCCAAGGAAAGTCACACCTCATGAGTGTGTTCATCTAAAGAACTACATGAAGAAAACATATCACAGGAGAGCGTGAGCTTGGTGCCAAAGGCTGTTGATAGAATAAACAAACACTCAACCTTGGGGATCAAATCGGTGCTTTGGACATCACTATTTTGGAGGCTTGCTGAGGACTGTGAAGACTGTTACATTCTCCAGGATCTTCATACTGTAAATTCACAGAGGAGTGGTGCTACAGAAATCTGAAGACTTCTTAGAAGATTATCCTTATTGCTATTTATTATTTGCTTAGATGAGAGAAGTGGCTGTATGATCTCGGGCAGAGGTGAGCATTCATGAGAGGGGAAGTAATTGACAAAGCATGTCTTTGAGCAGGCTTTAGTGTCTGCCTTGTATATTTGAGGCTTATAAAGAAAATTACATAGTAATAGCTTTCTCTATATTTTATTCTAAGTTGTTATACAATAAATCCCCTGTAGGCAGGGACCAAGATTGAAAGTTAAGCTTGGTGGCCAGGGTGGTCATTAATAGAACTTTGGGTTGATTGATGGATTAATTGATTGATTGATTAGTACCATAAAATGTTAATGAGTAAAGGTTGCTTAGTGAATTACTGGCTCCCAGGGTCTTTATAAAACTGATACTGGGAGAAATCCTGGCTTATTTTTAAATACAGAGGGGTAGCTCTCTTAAGATGGCCTTTTGGAAACCTAGAGCAAGTGATTAGGTGAAGGGATAAGGATTCCTCTTTAACTACACAAGATGCCTAAACCAGCATCCATCCTGTCATTAATGGAAATAACAGCCAAGCCATCTGTGGGAAGCCAAAGTGATAAAACAGTATATTTTGTCTATGAGACTAAATAAGAAAATATGCATCTTATCACATCAATGATAGATTTTCAAAGTCTGTGTGCACATTAAGTATGTAAGGTAACATCAACATCCTTATTCCCTGAACATGATTCCCTTCCTACTATCCCACCCCATGCTCTAAGGAAAAAAAGCAAAACAAAACACTCAGCTTCCTCAAAGTTTAGTACTGGAAAGGTGGGCACCGGAGAGTCAGATGTCTACTACTTAGCCATAACTACTTGGAGAGATTATAACAATCACAAGTGTCTTCCACTCTTTTAAAGAACGTCTTCTCTAACAGGGTCCTCTGGGTTTGACATTAGACTCAATCTGCAAAAGCCTGTCATGAGACAATGGTCCTTCAAATGTTCTCTTTGCAACTTGTTAGGGAACAAAACAAAAAGGTGTGTAAGGCACCCAGGGCAAATGTTTGAATGAAAGGAATGGTGTAACTTAAAAAAATTATTTCAATGAAAATTTCTGTACTAAACCTGATAAAACCTTTTCCTGGGCATTTATTCTGTGCAGGACACTGAGCCATTCACTGGAAAGCTCTCTCTGACATCGTCCCTCCCAAGGCTTATTTCATAAACCTTCCTTGAAGATCCACTTTTACGAGGTTATGGATGGATGAGTGGATAAACATTTATCTTTATTTCTCGCTGCAGTTGCCTGAAACTTCTGAGACTGAGTGTAATATTTGCTCAGCTCAACTTCCTTCTTGTAATCCATGACATTTACACTGTCTTGTTGGCACACCCTTCAAAAGAATCTTGGAAAAGCTTACTACTCCTTACATATTTCTAAATGACATCTACACGTTTTCAATTTAAGTTTGCATAGTTGTGAATCATGTAAGATCTAACCCCTTATAAAGTTGACATGCCATTGTTATACTAGGCTAAAAAAATAATGGAATTTAAGGTTCAGGTTGTTTGATCTTTTTAAATTACAAAGATAAACAGCGCTGTCAAACTATAATTCACACACTATGTAAATACTCCATGAATCCAAGTCCATGGTTTTTACTAGATTCATAGGATTGTTATCACCTGCCGCAATTGAAATTTAAGATATTTCTGTCACAGTAAAAGAAATGTGACTGCTGGCATTGCTCCTACCCTCTTTCTGACGTAATCCTGCCTCAGTACAGCTTTAGAAAACCACTGATTTACACCCTCTCTGTATAGTTGCTCATCTTGGACACTTCATATAAACTGAATTACACAATGTGTGGTTTGTTTCAGTTAACACAGTGATTTCCAAGTAAACCTAACAGGTATTGAAACTTTTTCAGTAAACTTATTTATTTACTAACTACGTTCCTTTGTACAGAGATGTACCTTCTTTTTATACACTATCCACTTGATGGGCACTTGGGCTGTTTTACTTTTTGACTGTTGGGAATAACCATTGGTGTGCATTACTTTGTTTTACAATAAAAGAAGCTACCCATTGTAGAATGAGAGGGAAGTAGGTAGCTTTGTTTATAGGTAGTCAGCTACGGGGAAGAGCCAAAGAGGGAACTCAAAGAAATGTCACATCACCTGTTTCAGCAGAGCTGGAATTTGGCTTTGGATCCAGGCTCATACCTCTACTCAGGTGTGCCTGCCTCTTCCTGAGCCAATCCCCTAAGTCCAGACCAATCAGCTCTCTCTCAAAAATCACCTAAGCCCCAGAGCATGGCCTCTTCTTGGCTGTTCATCTCTCCTGATGCCTGAACTTCCAGGTCCCTGTTTGGTGTGCCTTCCCCCATCCAGGCCATGCTGGGCTGAGAGGAGGGAGAAGGGTGAAGAGACCCTATACTCTGAACCCCCTTCTGCCTTCCCATGGCAGGAGCTCTCTGCACTTACTTCTCCTTCACACAATCTAATACCATCTCTCTAAACCTTAACCTTACCCAGTGCTCTATGGATTTCAAATCTTTGAATTTGTAACATAAGAATTCAGGGATATCCTAAAGTTATGGCACATGTTGGTGTATTGACAAAGGACCCCCAAGGTTCCCTTTACAAGAATACTAAACACCTTTTGTTTTTAACTCTGTTCAACTCCTTTTCAAAAAGAAACACTAAGTTAAACAGGTACTCAAAATGACCACTCTCTCCTGTCATTTTTATAGTGAGGATATTTTGGGAAAAAAAATATGCACCAATGTGCATACACACCACACACACACGCACACACATAAATATACACACACACACACTGAACTGAACAAGAGCTAGAAAAGTGAGCTGGGCATAATGGCACACACATTTAATTCCAGCATTAGGGAGGCAGAGGTAGGTGGATTGCCATGGAGACCAGCCTGGGACTACATAGTAAAATCCAGGTCATCCTGTGCTAGAGTGAGACCCTACTTCAAAAACAAATAATCAAAGACCCAAAAAGTGGTCAGCTATATATGAGATTTGTAATCAAGCTGTGCTTTTTGCCAGTATATCTTTAAGTGTCTATGTATTAACCATAAATTAAATCAGAAAAGGCAATATCTTGGTGGGTTGAATTTTTTCTTCCAATGTGCATGTTAGGCAAGTGCTCTAACACTGACCTACATTCCTATTCTGGACAGATTTGGTCAGGAAAATTCACTTGGCACAAAGGAACACCTGGTGACTCATTGAAGAAAAAAACAAGAAAGAGATGTAGTTTTTCAGGAAGTAGTAACCATGTGCATCCATTCATATTTTCACTCATGGAAAAATGTGTTCATTAAACATACTAATTTAGCCAGGCATGGTGATGCATGCCTTTAATCCCAGAACTCTGGAGGCAGAGGTAGGAGGATCTCCATGAGTTCGAGGCCACCCTGAGAGTACGTAGTGAATTCCAGGGCAGCGTGAACAACAACAACAACAAAAATATATACTAATTTAATGCTTTGACATATGACGCTAACTTTATAGGGACATGACAGGACTGAACAGATGTCTCAGCACTTAAAACTGTGCTTCCTGCACAAGGATGAGCACCTGATGGCACCTAAAATGGCCTAGTTCAGATCTCCATATACTTCACGAACAGCTTGGCATAGACCCGCACCTGTCACCCCAGTCCTACAAAGGGATCAGGGAATCACACAGGCTCACCAAAACCATGGCAAACTTCAGTATCGGGAAGAGATGCCAGCACAAAGAAGAACTGGTATAACAGTGATGGAGTAGAAAACCTAATGTTTGGTTTCAGCCACCTTAGGCAATCACCCCCAACCTCAGGCATCCCCCCACCTCAGCCAAACATGCGGGGTTCTGCAAGGGCACATATATATGCAGATATCCCCCCATTCACACACATACTGTAACACACACACACACACACACGCGCACACACACACACACACACACAGAAGAGGGGGAAAAGAGAGCTAGAACTTTCAAGCAAAATTGTTAGAGAAAACATCTGGCCTATGTATTGGTAAATTTCAGCTGGAGATGTCTTTGGAATGATGGTATCTAAATAATGTTTCCAGGGTTCCTCTTCTCTCTGCTTGTCTTGACCTGTCTTGAAAAACATGTTCTAATTTTTTAAATTTAATTTATTAATTTTTTTCTAATTAATTTTGTACTCAGTGAATACAGTCAAGATGGTACCATTGTTAGGCTCATCCATGACCTACTCCCTCCCCTTGGCCCCTCCTTGTTGAGGTATATGGGTCATTCATTGTGGAGTTAGCCCACAGTTATGGGTAAGATAAATGTCTCTGCATATCATGACCCAGTAGAGAACAGAAGGTCCCAGCACTGTGATGGGATGGAAGCCATCTGATAAGCAGAAAAAGTCATATGGCAAGTCAGCAGGCCTACCTTGAGGGAAGAAGGCACATTTTGTCACCAGAGCCTATGTGATATAGCCAAATCTTCTCTGAGCACTCAGGAAATGGTGATATCTAATGTATGAGATGATTAGTTTATGTATGTATCAGACAGTTTCAGGTTTGCTGAGATGAACTTCCAGACCAAGCACAGTTATGGAGGAAGGGATTCATTGAAGCTTACAGATCCAGGGGAAGTTCCATAATGGCAGAAGAAGCTTGCCTGCTTTCACAGGACCAAGGAGAGAGAGAGAGAGGGAGAGAGAGAAACACAAGCCTAAAAGTCAAAAGCCACAGTACACTTCAGGAACTCCAGCTAGGCACACTTTGCTTATCTTTAGATTGAAATCTGAAGCCCACCAGCACACCTTAAGGTCTGCCCCAGTGACACTACCTCCAGCCAGGTGGCTGCAGATGCAAACTACAAACAATAAAAAACTGAATATATTGGGGGCCATCTATTCAAACTACCACAATGTATAACAAAATATCTCATTTTTACCTGGGAGTTTGAAGACCTACATGTCACTGAGTTTATAATTTATTTTCTTCTTATCAGTATGACAGTGTACTACTACCTTTCTTTCAACTACATGGTTCCTACGGGACACCTGTCACTAAATCAGCTAAGATTTGAGGTATATCGCATCAATGAAAGCTATCCCTAGGCAGAATGAAGGAGGTCAGTAGGGACCTCAAGCAACAGAGCCACTGCCAGCAATCAGAGGCTGTATAACAGAACACATACAGTGTTCTTCAAAATACTAGGGAGTGGCTTCTGTTAGTGGATATACCACATGCAGACCCAAATGATACTCCTAGAAGAGGAAACTTTCATCTACTAGAAATTACATAAGAAGTCATCAGTAAGGATAATCCCTGCTCCATACCTCTTGTAATGGTTGAAGCAATTAATGAAGGGAGAACACGCCCTTGAACCCTGTTCTTCCCATTTAGTACTTGAACATGGAAACACTGGAATTAGTACGTACCTGAGTGCATACATACATTCATACACGCACAGTGTTAGGCTTAAATACATTACAATGAAATACTTTCCTGTATATTGAGTTAACAGTCCTTCCTTCCCATATTTAATTCAATTAGCAGGTATATACATGGATTTTCTAAGAATTGCCTTAAATAAATCATTAATGTCACAAGTACCACCTGAGATGCTTTTGGGCATAGCCTGAGTCATGTAGCTAGCTTGGCATTAAAAGTTGAGGTGAGACCAGCCTTGCCTGTGAAGATCATCTCCCAATTTGTAAGTCAGTGGAGCATGGTGACAATTTGGCTGCACTACCGCAGTGACTGAATGAAGTGCTTTTCTTTTTTGAGTAATAAAGTATCTACTAGCATGAGGACTCTTTTTCTCCATTCAGTTTATTTTTAAAGTCATTTATTAATTTTCCCTCTGGTAGAGGCAATTCCAGAGTTTGCATTTTCTTATTTTTTTAAAGGGAGTAAGGGTGATTTCTCAGGCAGTTGCCTTAGTCATTCTAGGCAGCCAGCCAATGAAATATAGACTAAACAACTCAGGATATTAATTTTACCTTACTATACATGCACGCAACTAGTGATGCATAAAGCCTTCATTCCAGGACTGACATGAGACGGGTTGTGCAATTATCTAGATTCCAGTGTCACTAACAGTTTTCTAAGGAAGCTGGCAGGAGATTGGAGAAGACCCTGGTGACCAATTTAAAATTAACTAAACAGTGTTGACAAGGCAAAGTCATACCTACACCAGCATACTGAAGAGAACCTTTCAGGCTCAGACCCCTGCCATAATTACAACAGTGCACTGAAAAAAATCTCTGTCCATCTCTCATGCTCAATTTGAGATGGGAAACAAACTATAACTAAAAAAGGAAGAGATATAGTTAATGTGTCCTACAAATACAAGAGGCTAGGTAGACAGAAGATTAAAGAAAAACTCTTGGAGGTTTGGAGTATGTTCAACATGTGGATGGTCTTGAGCTCAATCCACAACATTGAAATAGCAGCAGCAGGGCTAGAGAGATGGCGTAGCACTTAAGGCATTTGCCTGCAAAGCCTAAGGACCCAGGTTCAATTCCCCAGTGCTCACATAAGCCAGATGCATAGGCTGGTGTGTGCATCTGCAGTTTGCAATGGCTAGAACAGCTATTGCACCCATTCTCTCAATATGCCTGCCTCTGCCTCTCCCTCTAGTGAATGAATGAATAAATAAATAAAAATAGCAGCAGCAGCAGTGGCAATAAAGGCTTTTTCTCTCTTTTATTTATTGATTTGTTTTTTTTTTTATTAATTAGCTTTGTATTCAGCAAATAAGTCAGTTTGGTACCATTAATAAGCTCATCTGTGACCTACCCCCTCCCCATGGCCCCTCCTTGTTGAGGTGTATGGGTCATGCATTGTGGAGTTAGCCCACAGTTACGGGTACGATAAATGTCTCTGCGTATCATTATCCAACATGTGGCTCTGACATTCTTTCTGCCCCTTCTTCCACAAAATTTCTCTGAGCTATGTTGGGTTCATTTTTGGTCTGCTTCAGTGATGCGGTGTTGGGGGCCTCTGGTTCTCTGATTTGGTAGGATTTGATTTTTCTCTGTGTTGATCTCCTTCCCCCTTGTGCTGGTATC
Organism: Jaculus jaculus; assembly: GCF_020740685.1. NCBI lineage: Eukaryota > Metazoa > Chordata > Mammalia > Rodentia > Dipodidae > Jaculus > Jaculus jaculus. The sequence goes on from NC_059103.1 coordinate 192,079,950, forward strand.
CAGTTCATCAGGAAAAGATCACCCTTGCTTGTTTTGTCAATTTTTCTTAGTTTCAGCTGGAGCCCTTTTGAGGTATGATGGGGTGGCTCTCTTCTTAGGTAATACATCTATCTGAAAAAGAGAAGCAGATTCTCCAACGGAGAGTAAGTTAGCACCCAAACAAATGTTTTCTCTTTCTTTTAAATTGACCACTTCCATGATTGTAAAAAAATATCCCATGGTAATTCCTTCCTTTCCCCCACTTTTCCCTTTCAAACTCCACTCTCCATCATATCCCCTCCCCATCTCAATCAGTCTCTCTTTCATTTTGATGTCATGATCTTTTCCTCTTATTATGATGGTCTTGTGTAGGTAGTGTCAGACATTGTGGGGTCATGGATATCCAGGCCATTTTGTGTCTGGAGGAGCACATTTGTAAGGAGTCCTACCCTTCCTATGGCTCTTACATTCTTTCCGCCACTTTAATACAACTTTAATACATATATTAAAAATTCACACATCATCATATAAATGCATTCACAAACTCAACTATAGGGGCAAGGAAGAAAACATCATCTATATTGCAGAAAACACCCATACCCCAATTTAGTGACTCCCTCCCTCAGAGTAATTCAAGTCTTAATCTCTCTCTATTGCTTTCGCTTTTGCTGTGATAAGATACCTGACAAGAAACAACTTCCTGGGGAGGATTTATTTCAGCCTATAGTTCAAGGGGCTTTAGTTCATCACGGTGGGTTTAGCCCAGAGGCAGCAATAAAGCACATACTCACATTCAACCCACTGCAGGAAGCAGAGAACAATGATGAATGCTCAAGCTCAGCTCAAGGTTTCTTTATTATTCAGATTGGGTCCCCAGTCATGAATGATGTCACTCACTGTTAGGGTAGGTGAGTTTTTTTTTTTTTAATTTAGGCATATATATATTCTTAGATATTCTGATATTCTGAGGACATTTAAAAAGAAAATATGATGTAGCTTGTGGGCTGGGGAGATGGTGTAGTGGGTAAGAGTATTTGTCACGTAAGCATGATGGCCTGAGATTTATCAACACCCATGTAAAAATCTGGGCATGGATACACATGCCAGAAACCCAGGCATCAAGGAGATCAGAGACAAAGAGAATCACAGGTGGCTGAATAGTTAACCAGTCTAACGGAACACTAGGGAGCTCCGGGCTCAGTGAGTGTCTCCATTTCAGGAAAAGCAGGACACTTGGCATGCTCATCTGGTCCACTCAAATACCACCTGTATTATATACCCACCAAAAAAGCAAATATTATATAATTTGGGTCTTGCTGATATTGATTTACTTGTATTTTGCTCCAGACTTATACATCCATAATTATAACAAAGAATGGTCTATAATGTTTGTTTTAAAATAAAGATTAAGCTGACTTTAGGAAGTATGTCCTATCTGTGAGATCTTATAGAAAATTGACCTTACTTTCTCCTTATATTGAAGAATTAACTGGGAAAAGCCTCCTTCTCTTTCTTCATTCCTTGTCTTCTTTAGTTTTATTTGAAATATGGACTACCTCTAGCACCGAGGCTTGACTCCAACTATCTCTATCTTTCTGCTCAGCTTCCCCAGTGCTGGGATTAGAGTTGTGTGCCAACTCATGTTGCTAATTAATATGCTGGGGTCTGCATTTCTTTTATAAGAAAATTCAGTGATGGAACCATCAACTGTAGGAACATGGTTAATCTGAGAAACCCTCTATTACAAATAGTAATGTCCCATTCTTTCTTGATGTTATCATGTCATAGTAGCTTTTAATCTAACTCATTTACATGAAGGATCAATGACATAAATATTTTCAGTCAAAAAAAAAAAAAGTCTTATTGGGGCTGGAGAGATGGCTTAGCAGTTAATGCACTTGACTGCGAAGCCTAAGAACTAATGGTCAAATTGCCAGGTCACACATAGCCAGATGCACAGGGACCCACAAGGGGCACATGTGTCTAGAGTTCATTCGCATCAGGCCAAAGGTCCAGGTATACTCATTCTCTCTCTCTCTCTCTCTCTCTCTCTCTCTCTCTCTCTCTCTCTCTTTCTCCCTCTGCCTCTCTCTCTCAAAAATAAAAAAAAATATATATTTTAAAAGCCTTATTGATTTTCTCTAATGTACAATAGTTTTCATTCCTTCTTTCCAATTCTTAACTCTATTAGTTCTTTCATTTATTTCAGGTTATTTTACTTCTATAATTTTTTGAGATAGTTGATTATTGGTCATTGAACATTATTATTATGCTTATTATTCTACAATATATTCATTCTGTAGTATTTATTTCCCTGTGTTCATTTCTTTAAGAACATACCTTGTCCGTTTTATGATATGGTACTTTTATATTTACATTTTAATTTAATACATGGTTTATTTACAAGTACATTAATTCTAAGTGGTGGCATATAATTTTGCTACTTTGCTATAGTGATTTATTTCTAGCTTAATTTCATTGTGGTAAAAAAAATATACTCAATATTTTTTATTGTTGTTGAGACAAGGTCTCTTGTAGGCCAGTCTGGACTCACATTTATTATTTATTTATCAATGGATGGGATGAGCTCTTGATCATTCTGCTTCACCTCCCCAGTTCTGGGATTTCAGACATGTGTCACCATGCTGAGCCCATTAATCGTTAAGATTTATTTACTTTATTGTTGCCTAAATATGTTAATCATGTCATTTGCTCATCACATTCTTCTATGTATCTGTAGATATCTGAATGTGTATACATGCATACATAAGTAAGTGTGGCTGCCTCCATATATGTGTATGTACACATATACACCTATATTTGCATACATAAAGTATATGCATTAACAGAAATTGCCATCAACTTGGGAAGTTAGAACCTTTAGAAACATGGGCTGGAGAGATGGCACAGTGATTCAAGGGCTTACCTGTAAAGCCTAACAACCCAGGATCAATACCCCAGTACCCACATAAGCCAGATGCACAAGGTACTGCATGCATCTGATGTTCATTTGTGTAGTGTCTAGAGGCCCTAACAGACCTATACTCGCTCTTTCTCCCTCTCCCCTTCCCTCTCTTCTCTTACATAAGCAAATAAAATATATTTTAAAAATTTAATTTTAATTAATTAATTAACTTATTTCAGAGTGACAGACAGACAAACAGAGAGAAAGAGTTAGAGATAGATAGAGAATGGTGCACCAGGGCCTCCAGTCACTGCAAACTCCAGACATGTTAGCCCCCATGTGCATCTGGCTAATGTGGGTCCTGGGAAGATGAGCCTCGAACTGGGGTCCTTAGGCTTTATAGGCAAGTGCTTAACTGCTAAGCCATCTCTCCAGCCCTACAAAAGAAATGTTAAAGCCAGTGTCCTTGTCATAACTGGACTAACATTTAGTCATCAGCAGCTTGGGAGCTGCCACGAGTTAGACTGCACAGATGGTTCTCCACAACACATATCTTGCTCTATTGACCATAGAGTGTGTATGCCTTTTGCTATGTTTAAATTTTGTCTATTTCTCCTTTATACTGGAAGACCTTTTGTGTCTCTTATACTGACATGTATCAGATTAAACCCTCAATCATTATTAAACCTCTTTATGAAGTATTGTTTCTTAGATTTAGGGATTTTAAAAAAATATTTATTTATTTTAGAGCAACAGACAGACAGAGAAAGAGGCAGAGAGAGAGAAAGAGAGAGAGAGAGAGAGAGAGAGAGGAAAATGAGCACACCAGGGCCTCCAGCCACTGCAAACAAACTCCAGATGTGTGCGCCCCCTTATGCATCTGGCTTACGTGGGTCTCTATAATTTTATTCTCTATATTTTATACTTGAAATTAAAATACATGTCTTGTGAAAAGCCCAGAGTATCTAAAAGATTGATATTTGTAATATTCTTTTTCAAATGTAGATTTATATAGCCTACTTACATTTAACATTGTGATTAATAAATATGGATTTTTAACTGATTCTACTAGTTTTAGATCTTAATCCATTTGTATTCATTTTCTTTTGTCTCCCTTTTAACTGAATTAGATATTGTCTTAATTGTTGTATTCTTTTATTTACTTATTGTTTTAACTTAGAATACACTTAGATTTATAGAAAAATGTTGCAAAGGTAGTACAGAATATTCTTACCCTTTGTAGTGCAGTATGCTACAAGTGTTACAAGTAATGATTATGATTTCTTAAAGTTTAAATAGGCTTAGATTTCTTTTACCCCTATATAGTGTTCTATTTTATAGCCCAGTATCCTACTTGGAATACTACATCATATTTAATGGTTATAATTACTCAGGCTTAACTTGGTTTTAACAGTGTTTTTGACTGTACTTGTTTTTGATGACTTCAACATGTTTGGGGAATACTGGTCTGATATTTTATGGAATATCCCTCACCTTAGACTTGTCCGGTGTTAGCTTCATCACTAGAGAGAACAAGTACAGAAGTCCATTTTCATATCATATCAAGGGTATATGCTATCACTATTACTTTCACTCAACAGTGATAAATAACCAGTTAGCCTTCACTGGGAGGCAGGGTTAGCATTGTCTGCTATGAAGCTACTTTCTCCTCTTTCCACTCTTTTCACTGGGAGAAAGTCACTGTGTACTCATAGAAGGAGTGAGTCAGGAATCTTTTATAGTTTGAGGGTGAAATGCCTACATGACTTATTTAGAATTACTGTCTACAGAGATTTAGATCTTTCCTGCTATCTTTTCAGTGACTTAGGTAAATGTTGACTCATGAATATTTGTTTTTATGCTTTGAGTAAAAACAATAATCTTTTATAGTTAATTTATTTTATTGCTCCAATTGTTCCAAGCATGGTGTAGTGGCCTGCTTTTATAAGTACTGTTCTTCATGATTTGAACATAATTTCCTAATTTTGCATCTAAGAAAATAATTTATTTTATAAATATTTTATCTTACAGTGCCAAGGACAGGGCCAAGTCTTTAGATACAAAGGCCCTGAAAGTCTTGGTGTTAACATGTCAGTTATGCTGTGGACATGTCTAACAGAATATTGTGTTATCAATCTAATTTCTGTAGCATTTTTCAATGAACTGACAACTAGTATGATAATTTATTGTCTTCAATATGCTTTGTACATCTTCCCTGGGGACAGGGAGTGGAGTGACTGAGCTATACTCATGTGATACAGTGCTATATAGAGGACCACTGGATGCATACAGAGCCCTTAACTGCTCACCTCACACACAATAAATGCAATATAGAGGCCCTAAAAGTTTGAAGAGAACTGGTATCACTTATAAAATAAAATTAGTTTGATATGAATTATACTTTTTGAGTGTTATTGCCCTAATTTGGCAAGTAATTACCTTATTTTCACTCAGATTTAGAATGAATCAAATAGATTTTTTAACTAATTTTTTTAATTTTTAATTAACTAATCAGTTAATTAGTTTAGTCAGTTATTTGGCTATCTATCTATCTATCTGTCTATCTATCTATCACACTGCAGTCAGGTGAACCTGAACTCACTTTGTAACCCAGGCTGGCCTCAAATTCATGACAAGTCTTCTTCTTTAAACTCCCAAGTGCTGGAATTGCAGGCATAAGCTTTGACATTGAGTAAACTTTATGAATATGAATGTGATTTAACTTCCTCATCTGTGAAAAGTTTTCTTTTTAAGATTAGATCAATTTTCACTTTGAGAGGAAGCAAGGAGAAGAGGACGGAATTCTCAGACAGCATTCCCTGACATTCCAGCCTGTGCGCGTGTGGCTGGGGACCCTCAAGAGAGTGGCTGGCACTGTCTCTTCTCAGAGTCCTCATTTGTCACACGAGGATAATAATAGACATACTTCATAAGTTTGTTGTATGATTAAATAAGTTGATATTTTCGGAGTGCTCTAAAGAGGGCTTGCCACACAGGAAGTGCTATATATGTGTTTCGTAAATAAGTTCATTTAAAAATAAATAACTTGTAACCCAGAGTGGTGGTGCATGCTTTTATTTCCAGTACTTGGGAGACTGAGGTAAGAGGATCACCATAAGCCCACGGCCAGACTAGGGTTACAGAAAGAGTTCCAGGTCAGCCTGGGCAAGAGTGGGACCCTGCCTTGAAGAAAACCAAAAATAAATAAATAAATAAAAATAAATAAAAGTAAATAATTTAACCTCAGTAAAGGCTTTTTTTTTTTAATTCCACGTGCTTATAAAAAAAAATCTCCTATGGATGAAATGTACCATACGATACAGGTCAGAGACTGATCATTGATTTAAAAAAAATCTATATAAAAATAGTTTTCAGCCGGGCGTGGTGGCACACACCTTTAATCCCAGCACTTGAGAGGCAGAGGTAGGAGGATTGCCATGAGTTTGAGGCCAGCCTGAGACTACATAGCAAATTCCAGTTCAGCCTGGGCTAGAGTGAAACCCTACCTTGAAAAACCAATAAATAAATAAATAAAAGTAAAAATAAAAATAGTTTTCAAGTGCCAAGTGTGGTGATGCAAACCTTTAGTCCTAGCTGAGTTAGGAGGATTGGGAGAATTTAAGGCCAGCCTGGGGCTACAGAATGAGTTCTGAGTCAGCCTAGGCTAGAGTGAAACTCTACATTGAAAACAAAACAAAACAAAGCAGTTTTCAGTGTTGAAACTTAAAATTCTTAAAAGTTAAACATTTCTTCCAAGAGTATAAGGATATGTATAAGTATGCACATAGATGTTTATTTAGGTAAGAGTGTGAATAATAATACAAATGTTAATCTGTATAAGTAAATGGATCTCCTAGAATCTCTTGATCCTAACCCTTTGTTATTGTTTACTGTGATAGCATGATCTCTGGACATGCTGGTCAGTGGTAGGTACCCCTTGCACTGAGTCCCACCACCTTGTTCTTTGACAGGTCAGAGCTGGAGATGCCAAGCAACACAAATGCTGTGAACTAATTCTGATCCATCTTGCTTTAAAAGCAGATTTGTGTTTATGTTAGACTATTTGGCATCTGAGAAGTAGAGTTTTTTTTTTTTTTTTGAACGCCTGCTTTTGAGGCCAAATTTGCACAGGGTGGAGTCGTTCTCTTGGCTTAGAAGCCACATTCACCACTGGCCTTTTTAGTGGGGAGGACAAATGGCTAATTGTGTGGCAACCAGTTGCTGAACTATTAACAGAACACTGAAGGGGCGTCCTCTTCAGAGAAGGTTTCAGCTGCAGCCTTTGAAGTATCAGGGTTGAAGGTCTTCGTGTCAGGAGAACAATTTTATCAAATACAACTTGTTCTAACTTTTAAACGCGAGGCCCTTATGGTGACTATTTTATTTGGCAAGGAGTAGGATGATCTTGCATAGAGCGCACCATTTTGGAAAGAGAAAAACACACCGTACGCATTTGCATTGACTGTTTAGGCAACCAGATACTGGCAAGTAACCATATGGCCTCAGAACTTCCCCAACAGCAGTTGTCTAGGGTTTTATGAGTGGTGACCCTTCTATTTCTTTGAAGGCCTTTCCTGACTGCTGTGTGTGTGTGGGTGTGTGTGTGGGGGGGGGAGGAGGTGGAGAAAGGTCTGTGAGAAGAGCCTGAAACAGAAATGTGTGATGTACTTCAGTTCCTTCATCTGAAGACACAGGTCTTGTACAGCCCATCACTGTGGTCTGGTCTGGTCTTTTCCATGTGGGATGGGATTCTCACGCCCTCCTCTCCTTTCTCAAGAGCACACTGATAGTAAGGCTTGCTCTGTGATGTTTGTTCGCCTTCAGGTTGTTTCTCAAGCTATCTTGGCAGAAATGCTCACACAGGATCAAGTTCTTCCTGAAGCTTCCTGCTGGCTCACTGAATCTTTCACAAATTTTAGAACCTCTGACTTTAATTAAACACTGATAATTTTCCTTGACTTATCTAAACAAATAAAAATTATAAGGATACAAATAAGGTGATGGCTAACTTTATTAATGAACAAAACTAATGTTAACAATATATAATTAACAAATACTACCACTTAATTCTAGTTAAAGTGCCCCTTGATTTTAATATTTAAATTATTCTTCCTAAGTGGTTACAGTGGCACATACCTGCAATCCTGGCACTGGGCAGGTAGAAGTCAGGAGGATCCAGAATGTAAGAATGGTTTCCCCTACATAGCAAGTTCAGGGTCAGTCTAGTCTGTATCAGACCGTGTCTGAAACACACACACACACACACACACACACACACACACACACACACACAAATATCTTCCTTATGTTTGCCTCTCTTGTTGCAAGAAGCCTGGTGGCCTGGATAAATTTGATAATCAAATTTTTTTTTTTCAAAGGCCTCTTACCTTTAGTTTTTGCAGTTTGAAGAACCATAATTCTATTGCTTTGCAGAGATCCAGTCAGATTAGGTGTTATGAATACCTAGGCATAGGTGATGGTTAGTAAGAGACCAAAATCAAATCGACAAAAATACAATTCACAAGCCCAGACAGGTCCAGGTCTCTTAACTCTGTGGGGCTCAAGTCAGGAGGATTGAGGCTTGTGGACACAATTGTGATTCTTAAATACTTTACCATTCTCTTCCTGGGGCTTAAGCCTTGGGAATTGGTAAGACAGGAGCTTTGATGATTTTCTTTGTATTCAGAAAGGGCAATTTAGGACAGCAATGGGGATAGCTTTTCAACTCAGCGGGAGAAGAAGAAGGTTTAAGGAAGGCTAATGTCCAGTAAGATCACAATATAACAAAAACAGTTAGAAGAACACCAAGCAACAGCAGGGACTGTGTCTCCTACAATGTCTGTTCCGGTCAATGGCCCAGGATGTCCTCTACATAGTAGTTTGGGGTTCCTTCACAATGAATCCCCTAGATGACAGAACTGAATGGAGAGAAGCCACAGCTAGCTGGTTACCATTGTGTTTATTTAGCAGTGCGGTCAGACAGGTTCTACTTTAAATCAGGGCACTTAGTAAACTATTTTGACTTAAATAAGGTTTGGCTTCAATTTTCGGTCTTATAAATAGGAATGAAGATATTTGCTTCAATGTTTCAGTGAGATTCAAATACAGACTCAAACTGTGCTGAAAAGAAGTGCTCTTTCTCTCTCTCTCTCTCTCTTTTTTCTAATACACACTTAAATATGCCCTAAACTTCCACTTAAAAATACAGCACTTAAACTTAAAGTGAATGCATTCAAAAAAATCACAGAACACAAGTACTGTTCCTTTTGCTCATCCCTTTCAAAAATAGAAGATTCACTGAGTAGCAAAAACTGGAGAAGTGTTTCGTGGGCTAGGAATCGTATTCAACAATAAACAGTGAATTAAACTTGAAGAATACTTCCAAAATATAGTACTAGAAACTGCAGAGCGGCTTACACAAATGGATTCCAGCACACGTAAGGTTTACGACCACTGTGATCACTTGGATTCTGTATTGCCTAATTCTGGGAAATCTCCACACTTTACACTACAGGAGTTAGGTTACACCTCAGCGCTCTGAGCTATGGCTTTCTTTAGCTTAGAACTACCTCAATACTGCCTCCTAGTGGCAGACAGGAGATGTGTGTGTGTGTGTGTGTGTGTGTGTGTGTGTGTGTGTGTGTGTGTGTGTGTATACAGATTGAAATGGGGAGATGGGGAGGAGCTTTACTTAAACAGCAGTAGTCAACGTATTTATGGAGAATTCTGAGAACCAAAACAGGAACAGAATCAAATCAGCATAGTATGTTATTCTGAGCAAGAAACTTAGCACTATGATGAGGTGGCTTTGGAGGTTTATTTATTTATTTTTTTCTTTTCTTTTCTTTAAATAAAAGGAGCAATGGGTGTTGCTTTGGCAGAGAATAGACTGAGGAATAGTCAAGTGTTGGCTGAAAGAGGAAGATGGGATTATTTAATGTTAAGTGTTTTGGAGAAGAGCACTGTTTTTCTCTGTAGTCATTATTGTAAAATGGGTCAACACCCAGGCACCTCTGTCAATGACTGCTAACATCAGAGATGGAAAAGATATTAGTGTTTTCAAGTCCATGTCCCTTGTATAGAGTGACTTGTCCCAAATCCCACAGCAATTAATGGCAGGGCTTAGGACCTGGAAAAGCCATTATTCATTGAGCCCTTTTAAAATGCCAAGTACTGTGCTAAACAATAAACAGCACAAAGTGATAAATAATTATGAATATCACCTGTCTAATCAATCCATTGACCAATGGTTTTTATCCATTATCTTCTTCTGTGAAGAGATTATCTGTAAAGGGGATCCTGTTCAAAGCAAACATTTGATTTAATAAAATATCTCCAAGTTAAGCAGTGAAATTCCTGGAAATTTATTTTCTCTAGGGTAGAGAGAATTTTGCCCCTGCTTAATTTATAATTGTCAAAAGAAACGTTAAGCCCTTGGGGAAGATAAAAACAAAAAGCCTTTAATATTAAAATAATAATAGATGGATCCCATTATCACATTACTGCTCTGTGTCTATAGATGTCTGGGTGTGTCAAGAACCTTGAAGCCTCCAGAGAGAAAAGGCAGCAATTATTCACTTTAGCCAACATGGAAGGAGTTTACCTGTCACTGCTTAAAATCATCACCCCATGCAACGCTGTAATCGTCTGAGTATGAATTTCATGGATTAGTTCACAACACATTGCATCATAATGATTAATGCAGCTAAATGCTAGTAAATGGACTGTGTCTTTTCATAATAGCAAATGAAATCCCAATGCTTTTCAGTCTATGGAAGCTCTAGCTGTCTCAAAAATCACTGTTGATAGTTCTTACTTTCCTGTCTACCTAGACAGTAGAAAACACATTCTACATTGTTCTCATCACTTTGCCAAAGTGAAACAATCTGCCCCCAAAGAATTTCTTTCATAACTTCTTAGTTCTCATTAAATTTGGTTGGGTGGTTAAGAGACAAGTCACTACCAGTCATACATTTTATTAGCAATTTAAAGATTTGTGTTTTTGAAAATAAACTGTAGGGCTTAGACATATACATCTTTATTTTCCACCATGTAAAACATGTTATTAAGTATTTCGAGCATCTCTGCTTTCTCATGTTTGAAGTTATATACTATTAGCTCAATTGCAGACAGAAATATCCTCTTTTACTTTCCCCACTCTTAATTCCAAGGGAAAATTATGTTCTCTGCCCAGACACATGTATATATTAGAAGCCAAATAAAATAATCAATATAAAATGTTCAACACAATACTGTTTACTCATGTGTGCAATAAACAATGCAATAAACATTCTTTTATAATTTCACCAGGTCATTGTCATATGAGCTGATAAGCAGCAACAGAAGTGCAAGTGGGCAGGAGGTTCTAAGGGCACACACTGGCAATCCACAAAAGTCCACATAAGTGAACTCTTATTAGGCACACACTGGTAATCCACAAAAGTCCACATAAGTGAACTCTTATTAGGCACACACTGGTAATCCACAAAAGTCCACATAAGTGAACTCTTATTAGGCACACACTGGTAATCCACAAAAGTCCACATAAGTGAACTCTTATTAGGCACACACTGGTAATCCACAAAAGTCCACATAAGTGAACTCTTATTAGGCACACACTGGTAATCAGCAAAAGACCAAGTATGTAGGTGTCTATCAGAATTGCTATCATGACATTATAGAGTAGTCACATTGAGAGTTGGACTCACGGTATAGAATTGTGACCATGCTAGTGAAGTTGTGACATGAGACAGACCACGTAGCCCTTGGAGACCTTGTGGAGAAAGTCAGCATCTTCAGAACATGACTGATATGGAGGAAGAAAGGAAGTCCAGCAGTGCAGGCTGGACTATCAAGTCAAAGCCCAGTAGATGTATATGGCTTATGCAATGACACCCCTTCCCTGGGAGCTCATGGGCTAGGACAGCTCTCCTGATTTTACCAAGACCTCCCTACGTGGTCCACTAGTAGGGTTGGAGGGTGGAGGCTCAGAGCAATCAGATGGTTTGTTTGTCAAATGAAAGAGTTGAAATTGTTGGAGAACACTACAAAGAAGCAGAATTCTTGTGTGTGCATTTAACAAACTGACCAATAAGTAGCACACAAAGAGACTGACTCCTAAATCCACTCTCAGAAAAGAATGTTTAAAGCAAATCCAACAATTTGAAATTCATATTTTGTGTTTGAATTCTCACTCAACAGGAACAAAATGCTTAGTCTGTCTAAATCTGTTTTATTGTTCTGTGTGAAAACACTGCATATTAAATACACAGCTAACAAGGCAAATGTGCAGAGGCATATGAAATTATGCAGTAGATGGTAAGTCTTGTAAATGCCTTAAATTATTTACTCATCATTGCCTTCAGGGTTTGTGTTTCTGTGTATGTGTGTGTGTGTTCAGATACACACACCAATGTACACACATGCAGAGGCCAGAAGAAAACCTAGGGGCCCTCTATCAATCTTCAGCCTTATTTTCTTGGGAAAGAGTCTCTCGTTGAACCTAGAGCCTGTTAGTTTTGGCTAGACTGGCTAACCAGTGTACCCCAACAAATTTTGTGCCTCCCCCTTCCTCAGCATTGGGGCTACAATCAGGTGTGACTGAGCCTGGCTTTTTGCATGGGTGCTCAATGTTAAACTCAAGACTTCACACTTGTGCAGCAAGTATATTTACCCACTGAGCCATCTCCCCAGTCCCCTGTGTCTTTATCCCTTTTCCTCTCTGACGAAAGAACACACATCACATATTCTTCTGTAGTCCCTCCCAGGAATCTTGGCAAGAGTAGTATTGGAGTGTCCACTGGCTTGGAAGAAGAATGTGTCCTAACTGTAGCAGAACTCTCAATATCACTGGGAATACTCATGCCTAGTCATGCTTCTCAGAGGGAATAGCTTTTGACAGTGCAGTGGGGGAGGCTGCTGCACATGCCCATGAATGATGCTCTGGATGTGAATTAGAAACCATCAGCTCCTGAGTCCTTATTGCTTGTTCATAGAACAATGAATATATCTGCTACTTTACCAGACTTCTCAGCCAGAATCCCAACTCTGAGCTTCCCAATAGACCAGATTTGGACACCTCAAGTCGAATCAGAGAGATGAGAAGTAGTGAAACAGGAAGGGAATTGATTTTGTGACCATATAGGTCAGGGCAGAGATCTAGAGACCTTAGATCTATCTTCAGGGTACTGATAAAAGTTCTATAGTTTTTTCCAGGGCAAGGTGGATGCACAGTAACACCCTTGGTCAAACTGTGCAGTCTACTTGACCTTTGGCTTAGGTCTGATGCTGCTGGAGTCAGGCAACTCATTATTGCATGGGGAGGGGCTCTGTCCCAGCATGAGATGATGGCTCACATCTCGGTGCCTTGAAAGATGATTGCCTGCAGGGCTTATCATGTCTGGAAATCAAGACAAGGTCAGAAGAGCAAAGTGGAGTAAGTTAGGACAATACCTGGCTCTTCCTTTAAATCCTGAATTTTAAGGGAGCCCCAGATATTTGACAAAATACTTCCCTGAGACTATGAGGGGATTGCAGAGAGGCTTTTCTATCATGAGAAGGTCTTCTCTGCCTAGACATCTCCTTGAGTTACATGCTGTGGGGCCAGAGGAAATTTCACTTCTGCCCTCTTATGGTTCTCTGGAGTAAACAGACAAAGATTAAATAGGAGAAAAGGTATATACTCACAAGCAAAAGTCGGGGGGGGGGGAGGATAATAGCACAGGGGAAAATCATAAGTGTGTGGTTACCTACCTATTAAATATTATTGGAAACATGTACACATTTTTCTGTTGAGAAGAGTGTTCATCACGTCTCCAGATAATGATAGTCAGTTTCTAGGCACATATTGGATGCCCCATCTCCTCTTTAGGAAAGATGCCATAGGCATAAATGGAGTATTAGGTTGACAAACCCTGCAAATTCTATTTATGTACTTTAACCAACAGACAGATGTACAGTTCAGTAAGCCAATGGGCAGATTGTCAGCCATTTTGTGACTAGGGTTTGACTATAGTTCTCAGTTAGAATCATGGGATATTTGGTAGTCTTGTGTTACCCTGTTCCAAGTGCATGGTAGATTTATTTTTATGAGCTTTGCATTTGGAGCATCACAATGCTTGCTCTCAGAAACGTGTTTGGGGCTTTTTCTTTCCAGTACCTGGAAAGCCAGAAGAGGTGGCATCATCTCCTTTTCAGGGGTAAAGAGGGGGACTTGTGAAATCTCCAATGATTTCCTTAAGGAAAGGAAACACATCTGTGTGATGTTTTTTGTATATAACACCGATTTAGTGCAGAGAAATTTGAGATTGTTCTTTGATGGGAAGGGAACAATGACATCACAGAGGAGGGATTAATAGAGGTTTCATTGGAGTTTCATCGAAGTTGTTGGCTAATTTCACTCTTAGGTAGAGTTAAACAGCTTAAACCTGACATTTATCTTGATGTCTTGCTGTGGAAGGTTTGGTGAAAGACAGAACATGAGGTATAACCATCAAAATAGATTTATGCAGGGGTGGGGATCATTATTTGTTACTGTTGTTTCATAGTTGCTTTGGGATTCATAAGTTTTCCCCACTCTAGTAGTGATTTTTGTGGTATTGAATTGAATTCCACTGACTCTTGCTTGAAACCCAGCATATATTTCTTGCTTCCATAAATGATTATCATAGAATTCTTGTGGTTTCCCCTCCCAGAGGATTGGCTCATATCTCTATTATCCTGCCCTTCTGTGTTTCTGTCCTGCTTGTTTCCAGCAGAGTTTTCTCAACATCTAAGACCAAGGAAATGATGGGTTTGTGGACATGATTCTTCCCTTTCACCTGCCTAGGGCTGGTGCAGCAATTAGCAAATATTTTGTTTTTCTCCAGGCATGCCCTCCTTTTATAATTCATGAAAGTGTTTTGCTTTTCCTCCCCCACACAGGACAATGCTGATGACCCGTGACCAACAGAAAATACTCAGTCATTTCCTAGTCCAAAGTATCTATGTTTAGGTGGTAAAATGGAGCTATACATAATAAAGGTACCTGAACAATATTATAGTGTGAGCCAGCAAAACTATTTAATAATAAATATGAACCATTTAATTAATTTGCTATCACACTTCTGCAATCCTAGTGGTAGTATTATAATTAAGACAAGGACCCTTCAGTGTGTCTGTCTGAAGATCTAAGTACAAAGCTCATGTGTATCTAGCTATCATCATTGTCCTTTACATCACCATCATTATATTATCTATCATCTATTTATCTATCTACTTATCTAATCTACTTAGCAATGTGTTTGTCCTCTTGATGAATGCCAGGATACAGAAATGAATTAAATAATACATCTCCCCTTTCAACATGGTATGTAAGAAGTAGTTTTCCAACTGTTGGAGACCACTTTGGTAACTTTTGTGAAGTTTTTTTTTTTTTTTTTAATGGCTACTTATGCACAAGAGATTAAAAACTACATCTCCCCACAATGTGCCTCACATCACATTCTTAGCTCTTCCATTGGTTGACCATAGCTGATGTGGTCTGAAGTGAAATCTCTCCTTTTGGCATATCATTTGTATTAATTGCTCTGAAATGGGGATGGACGTGCCCCTGCCATTCTAAAGAACACTAAGTAGCGTTTAGAGGGTGGGAGGTAGAACTGGCTGGTGATCCTCTTATCTAATGGATAGAAGACAGGTATGCTGTTACAAAGTCCTCACAGTGAAATGTCTGGGATAATACATTAGCCCTAGCAGTGAGTGACATTGTGAAACCCAGATCTATAAGAGGGTCTCTCCCCTTTGCCTCTGAGAACTAACTGAACATGGTTTCAAGCCGTCAGCATGTCTGGTTTCTAGTATTCTCACAAACCCACTTCTGTCAGTAGTGGGTTTTGTTGAAAATTGGTTCAAGGAATTGACCCTTACCTATACACGGCAGATCCCAAACTGAATCCTGAGATTATAAAGGGAAAGGCTTCCTTGGGAACTAGCTGTTAGAACATGGCAAGGAAGCAAACCATCATTTTAAGTCCATGTGTTGATGGATATGGTATCTGTGGTAGATTCGGGGGTTTTGGTAAAGCTTCTTGGATTTCCAGACACCTGCTTGGAGGAGGTGTTACTGGGGGGCACATCTGAGTTCCAGTCTTACACATGCAAAGTGCTAGGGCTCCCTGGGACACCGCTGCCTGTTTTTGCTGTTGCTTTTGGTGGCAGCTGTTTTTCCCTCAGCATGGACCTTCTGCCATTATGGAACATCTCCTGGATCTATAAGCTTCAAATAAATGTCATTCCTCTCATAAGCTGTGCCTGGTTTGGAGGTTCATCCCGGAGAGGTGATGCTGTCTGCAACAGAACCAAGGTATGGAAGGTTAAACTTGAAAGGAGCTGAAACATTGCAGCCCTGCTAACATTTTGTGTCCTGACAGAGTGCCTAAGATACGGCAGGCACTCTCCATTGGTAAACATGTAAAAATATTCATCATATAAACATTTGGTTTAGCATCTCTGCCTTTGGCTTGTTTATTTAGTGGGGCGCTACATATTTAAATGTAAAATGCTGCAAACTTGAGCAATCAGGGCAGTCCAGGATGGGCCTGGAGTTCAGAATGGGATTGCTCCCTAAATGACCATAGCATCTAGTTCAGGCACTTGGGTCAGAATGTGATTCCTTGCTGTTGCTGGGATTCTGCTCATTTTCAACTGCAATGTCACAGAACACTAGGATTCACCAGCAGTGGTGGGTTTGTGAGTTTCTGTGTTTGGTTCATGTGGGTGTGGTGGCCTGTTTGATCCCAACAGTATATGGCCTTACAATTCTTTGAGAATTCTAATTAAATCTTCAAGGAAAGCATGCATTTTGGATTCTTTCCATCTAAGAAGATACCTGTGATTTTTGTTATTATATCAACAATTAAGATAAACACTGAACATGTTTGTCCTCTGAGATCCTGGAGCAGCTCTTCCTGACAGAATTCAAGCTGGTAATAAGAAAGAAGTCCCAGGCCACTGACTGGGAGGGCCACGCCTTTCCCTGCTTAACCCCAGCAGCCCCGAATCACCCCTTCACTCAAGCACACAGAGCAACCGCCACATGCAGAGGTGGCAAATAATGGGGGAAGTAGAAGGAAGAATAAACTGGGCTCAGCTCATCTGGATGCCATTCCTTACAGGTAGCTTTGGCATTCAGTGGTCACACAGGACCTACTGGATCATGTCACTGTCCCAAAAATCTCCCCTCCCTCCCTCTCTGAAGACAGGTGAGAGTGGACTGTTTTGTTCTTTCCAAGGCATAAGATTCTTTGAGCTCTGCAATGGGATGTTTTGTGAAAGAGCATCTTCAATCTTGACTGTAACATTTTATTGGCTATGCTCTGGCAATTGAGAAGCTGAAAAGATAGTCTTAGTGGTAATAAAACCAAAAAGGTTTATGGGCTTTAAAGTGTACTATTGCTTAGGTTTCTAGTGGTGAGCTCAGCATTTCCACTATAAACTGAGTTGTTTTTTTTTTTTGTTTTGTTTTTTTTTTTTTTTTTGCTATTTGTGAGTTGATTGAAACCTTTTGCTGAGAAGAGAATCTTGTACCAGCAACTTTAGGTAAGAAACCACAAGGGAAAAAATAGGAAAACAGTAGTGACTTTAAAGCCAAATAAGTCATTTAGGAGACAAAACATTCTTCCTAGTCTTACCCAAGGTTAATACTTGCAAAATAAAGAATATTGAGGGAGAGTTGTAAAGAAACAAGAATATATATATACATATATATATATATATATTTTTTTTTTTTTGAAGAAAAAAAAGAAACACTATGTTCACTGAGAATTTTCATTTATAGGGGTTGTCCTTCTGGGTTTGAACCTCAGCTTTACAAGTCCATAGTTTATTACTGATGAAGAGAAGAACTGAAGCAAGATTCTTTGGTCAAACATTGAAATTTGTATACAAGTGAGGGAAAAAAAAAAGATGGATTGTTATCTGTGTAAATCTAAGTTCCTTTAAGAGATAGTGTGAGGTTTATATCCAAAATGCAAACACAGTCCAAGTTTACAATCAGATATTGGCACAGTAGGTAAAGCAGAATAGGGAAGAAGCGGGCTCTGAGAGATTTCAAAGTTGGAGTCTAGCCTAAGAACCCTGGCCTAGCTAGATGTAGAATTTTGGAGACCAAGAATCATGATAAGAAGCTCTGGATCTGTCAGGGTGGTCCCATTTGGATGAGGGCACAAAATATCTTTTAAAAGTTTGGATGTTAATAATATGAATTTTAAAGCGCACAAAGTAGTACGCCCTCCTTTTATTTCACTCTGTGTGAGTGAGTGTGAGTGTGAGTGTGTGAGTGTGTGTGTGTGTGCGTGGTGATGGGGATTGTGTACAGAGCCTTGCAGATGCTAGCAAGTACTCTTCTATCAAACCACACTCTTAGTCCACAACAAATCATCCAATAGATTATCTTAAAAGGAACATTTTGTAAAAGAAAAAATTAATTAGCATGTGAATGTTGAGGCTTAATCATTGTATTTTAAAATAAAATTTGCTTTTGTTGATTCTTCTGTCCCTTTTATCTGTCCCATCGCCCTTCACATCTTGTTCTTTCCTTCCCCAACCTATTTTCCACTTCATGTCGCATGGGTCCCATAGCACCCTCCCTTCCTCAGTCCCTCTTTTTTCTCTCTGGTGGTCCCCTTTGTAGTTTCATAACCTTTTAATGCTTATATACACACATATAAACATTTAAAGCTAAAAGCTAGGATGTGCCCATATGAGAGAAAATATGCAATTTTTGTCTTTCTGAATCAGGGTCACTTAGCTTGGTAGAACACTGTAAAAAAAAAAAACACCCCTGATTTTCAGTTATAGAATTATGACAAAGTTACTTGAAAGCATTTCCTGCTAAAAATCCTATAAAGTAAGAATAAAATACAACACTCTTGTTTAATACTCTATTGAGCTTCCATTATCATACAATATGGGACAAAATGAGTTAAAAACAAAGCAACACTAAAACCAAGGCTGTTGGCTGAACAGCTACTATAGATTCCCTGGGAATTAGGAGAGCATGTGCCTTTAACTGGTGAGCCCTCTCCCCAGCACCCATTGCTCTATTCTTAAGAGAATCTTATTCTTGCTAGGCGTGGTGGTGCATGTCTATAATCCCAGCATTTGGGAGGCTGAGGCAGGAAGATTTTGCATTTGAGACCAAACTGGTCCACAGAGTGAGGTCCCATGTCAACAAATGAAAAATAAAAATAATAGTATGTGCAGTTGTACTTCTGGTCTTTTGAAGGCAATCTGTCTTTCATCTCTGATTACATAGTCTTTGTTTCTGCTAAAATTGAATGCTTAGTTATCCAATTCTTTGCCATTAGCCTATTAGTTATGTATCCATTTGCTATTTTAATGTTACCTTATAATTGGTAAGTATAAACTTAGTAAAACCTACCTCAAATTAGTACTTTTACAAACTGTCAGACAAATGGAGGATTCAAAAAATTTTAAATCTTGCCAACTTCATTCAATCATTGTCCTTAAAATATTTTTTACTGAGAACTTTAATATATGAACATATTGCCAAGTGGTCATATTCCCATAGGGTTATCCTCTTAGGACCCCCTCCCCCAGCCCCCATTTGCTGGAGGGCCTCCTCAGTGGGGTACTGGTAATCTCTTTGGAGTCATGAATACTCCAGTCAGCGTCTATAAGGGAGGACACTTCATAGTACCCCATTCATTCTCACATTCTTTCCTGCTCAGGAGCTTGGGTGAAGTCACTCCTGCCGCCTTGCCTCCCCGCAATGATGCACTCTATTCCCCCTGACTGTGAGCCAACAAAGGCCCTCCTTCCTGAAGTTGCCTGTTATCAAGTATTTAATCACATTGATAAGTGGCTAATACTTCTTATAATTGACATTTTGCAATTAACACTTCATTGCCCATTTGTGTCTTGACTTATTAGCTATGTTTGTTCCCTACAAAGTACAGTTTTTTTCTTCCCCCCTGGCAGCCTTTAAGACTTGTGTCATTCTTTTCATGAAAAAATAGAAAAATACCTCAACACTCAACAACAATACCTTACCCACCCATTCACCATGCCAGGCTGCGAGCATGAGAAAGGATATTCCTTTGTTACTATTTTTATGGCCTTTTGATTTCTTTGAGAGCACAAGCCTCTTAAGAAAAAAATCCCTTTTCACGTCTTTTTTTATTTTTTCCCCCCTAGGCCTATGTTCCACTAGTACATGGGCTCTCAGAGCACTTTTCCCTTCCTTGGTCCATGAACCTTCCCTCTCCCTCATATTCCTGATATTTCTTAATAAATATGTAATGGTTTGTAAATTATCCTTCTCAGTTATGCTTTATCCCTTTTTTATTTTTTTGGTAAATGCAGACACAAACTCAGGATTTGGAGTTTAAGGACTTCCTAAACCCCATAAATTCAGTTACAACACCACAAATTAAAAGTCAAAGAATAGGGCTGGAGAGATTGCTTAGTGGTTAAGGCCCTTGTCTGTGAAGCCTAAGGACCAAGGTTCAACTCCCCAGAACCCACGTAAGCCAGATGCACAAGATGGCACATTCCTTTGGAGTTCATTAGCAATGTTTGGAGGCTCTGGTGTGTCCATTCTTTCTCTCTCTCTCTAATAAATAAATAAATAAAAATAAAAAGTCAAAGAATACAGCTATACAACTAGTAAGGTTTTCCTTTTTTATTTTTTCTTTTCTTTTCTTTTATTTTTTTAAGTGTTGTGGATCAATCAAACCCAGGATCTCACTCATGTCATGTAAGGGTTTTACCCATAGGCTATATCCATAGCTCCTTATTCATTTGTTTTTCTTTTTTTTTTTTAAGTATTTTTTTAATTTATTTTATTTGAGAGCGACAGACACAGAGAGAAAGACAGATAGAGGGAGAGAGAGAGAGACAGTGGGCTCGCCAGGGCTTCCAGTCTCTGCAAACGAACTCCAGACGCGTGCGCCCCCTTGTGCATCTGGCTAACGTGGGACCTGGGGAACCAAGGCTCAAACCGGGGTCCTTAGGCTTCACAGGCAAGCGCTTAACCGCTAAGCCATCTCTCCAGCCCTCATTTGTTTTTCTGAGGAAGGGTTTTGCTCCAGCCCAGGCTGACCAGGAATTCATTATGTAGTCTTGGGCTGACATCAAACTCACAGAAATCCTCCAGCCTCTGCCTCCCAAGTTCTGGGATTTATGGTGTGAGCCCAAAACACTTTTTAAAAATTTTAAGAAATGAACAAATGAAAATAAAATCCCAGAAGAAAATAGAAAGACTATGTCACTGATTATATTAAACAAGAACAACAACAAAAAACATTATAAAGCAAAAGCAGTAAGAGTAGATTTTTAAAATAATGCTTAATTTTGTTTATAAGAAATACACCTTACAATAAGAACTCAGATATATATAATGCAAAAATTAATAAAAATTTAGCTGCTTTAACTATACTAATTGACAAAATAGGCTTTAAAGCAAGAAATAGTCCTAAAGATAGAGAGCTTTTTATAATAATAAAGGGATCATTTGATTTGGAAGATATAATAATTACAAATTTTGGAGAATGTAAAGATATGACCTCAAAGCATATGATAAAACTGAGATTTAAAGGATATAAATAGGGACTGAGGACATGGCTCAGTGGTTAAAGGCACTTGCTTCTAAAGCCTGCTGGACCAGGTCCAGATCCTCCAGTACTCACATAAAGCCATATGCACAAAGCAATGCATGCATCTGGATTTTGATTGCAGCAGCCCTGGCGCACTCATTTTCTCTCTCTTCCTCTAGTTCTCTCTTTCAAATAAATAAATAAAATATTTGTAAAAAATAAAATAGAATATACAAGTAGAGTTGACAATGTATACTGCTCATTAACTAACAACAAGAACGAACACCCAACAAAATAACCTTAAAAATTCGGATCTGATTATCAAGACTGACTTAACTTTGAGTTACTGGGCCCAGAGTCTTCGCACACATGCTGGTCCCACTTCTTCCTATCTATTCCGCTGGTCAGAGGCAAGTCATAGGCCCAAGGGGGAGGGGATTAGATGAGGCCTGACTCACTGGAGGTCACCTTGGGGTGTGCTTCTCACAGCCCCTCTCAGACATGATTTCCTAGCTCTTTTATAGCTTGCCTGTTATATACCAGACTCTGGACCAGATAAGACTGCTAGATAAATCAGCTCCAGATGTCGGCTCTCCAGGGTCTTGTACTCTAGCGGGAGACAGAGTCTCATACACGTTTAATAAACAAGGCGTGTGTACACCCACAGAGGAATCAGCCAGAAATAAGACCGGGAGATCTATCTGCATCCCCGGGATGGCATAAGCCAAGTCAGAAAGGCTACACGGAGGAAAGTCTGGGCTGATTCTGGAAGGGGAATTTGTACTTGTACTGCTGGTGAGAGTGGGGCCGAGGCATTTCCATCAGGGGGTTCTGCCAGCGCCGCATCTTGCCCAGGGGCAGGGCTGGGGCAAGGCCTGAGGCAGCACTTTTGAAAATCTGAGACAGAAGAGGAAAAAGTTTCTCCCTTGCGTTGCAGTCACCATCCTTTCCTCTGCATGTGTCATTTCGTCTAGACTGCGGGGTCCCTGAGGACGCCCTCTCCCACCTTTCATTGCTTGGCATTCTCCAGCGCCCAGCTCTGGACCTGGCAAATGCCTGGGGACCCTTGTCATCAGTGAGCCAACAAAGATCACTGTAGGGGTTCGGGGTGTGCGCGCGCGCGCGTGCGTGCGTGTGTATTTGTGTGTGTGTGTGCGCGCGCGTGTGTGAGTGTGCATGTGTGCGTGCATGCTGTATGCGTGTGTGCATGTGTGTGTATGTATGTGTGTGTGTGAGTTTGCATGTGTGTGTATATGTGTGTGTGGTGTGCGTGTGTCCTCTTTCCAGCCGGGGGGACCACCTGCCACCCCACCCCGGCCGGGAGTGTGCTCTGTGCTGCGTGGCCTCACAGCTGCTGCCCCCTCCCTGCCTCGGCTGCGGCTGCGTCACCAGTGTTCCGCAAGCACTCCGCCAGCTTTGCAGAGCTGAGGGGCCCCAGGAGAGAAGGCAGCAGCCAGCTCTGCTCACGTTTCCCCCGCTGTTGTGCTTTGTAGGAGGGTGGAGTGCTTGACGTGAGCAAGGGAAGGGGAAGGGTGCCGAGCCCCGGTCGTGCTCACAGCAGGAGTGACGGCTGGCTGGCTGGCTGCAGCTGCTCCGTCTTCCCCAGGCGGCAGGGGAGGAGCTCCGACTGCTGCTTTAAGGGCAGCTAGGCCAGTGAGCAATTGGGGAACACCCCCTTCCTTTGCCAAGTGAGCAGTGTTTAGACTGGAAACGAGGGCTGACTCACTTTGGGAGTGTGGTAGGCGGAAGGGTGCAAAACCCCCAAGCCTCAAGCAAAACAATCAAACCTCCAGTCTGCAAACCTTGAACCACAAAGGGCGCTCCTGACTGTGCCTGATGTTTGCAGCCCCACTCTCCGATGTGGCTTCTTGTGTGAGACACTGGGGGCAGCGCCCGCCCCCCTTAGGAAACCAGGGCAGGCGAGGAGCAGCAGGTCACCTGGGTATGTCTCAGCGCGCTGCACTCTTCCCCCTCTGCTCTAGAATTCATTTTGAATCTTCACCCGCAAAGAAATAAAAAAAAAAAAAATTAACAAGCCAGCCTTCAGTCTTAGAGTATGCTTATCATTTAAACCTTTTTGAGCCTGAAGGCTAGAACTAAGATTCAGTTGATGCAAGCATGCAGGAAGACCTGAGTTCGGATTCCCAGAACCCACACAAAATGTTGACAAGGTAGGAGGCGGAGACAAGAAAATTTCTGGGGCCCACTGACTGGCTGGTCTAGCCAAATGGATGACCTCTGATGTAGGTAAGGTGGGAGAACCTGTCTCAAAAATAAGATGAAAACCAGCCAGGTGCGGTGGTGCACACCTTTAATCCCAGTGCTCAGGAGGCAGAGGTAGGAGGATCACTGGGAGTTCGAGGCCACCCTGAAACTCCATAGTGAACTCCAAGTCAGCGTGGGCTAGAGTGAGACCCTACCTCAAAAAAAAAAAAAAAAAAAAAAGACAAGTAATTGAGGAACACACTTGACATCCACCACTGACCTCCACACATTTGCACACGAACACACCTGCCCACATACAAACCTGTGTATGAACATGCATATCCCACCCACACAAAGGAAGAACAATCCTGAAATTTAGAAATGTAATTGTTTATGCTATTTTTAAAAGCTGGAGTAAAATAGGGGAAAAAATGCTGTTATGTGTTTTCTCTGCAGGTCAAAAGGATAAACAGAACCAAACATGTTTGTTACCTGGGACTCAACTTTCGAGTGGGGAAACGGTTTGAGAGAAGTATAGCTGTGGGCCTCAGGAGGTGACTGCGACACTCTGGCCTATGGCATCCTTATCTGAGCCAGTGGTGTCTGCCTCTAAGTTTCTTCCTTACATGTCTGGGAGTCTAAGCTGCAAAGATATCTTGTTCACAGATGGGATTTGCAGGACTGTGCCTTTAAAGGCTTCCTCCAGGGTTCTTTGCCTGCAGAACAGAAGTATGTCTGGCCAGGCTTGATTCTGCTTCCCAAAGGGGAAACTTCCCACTTGAAGGGTGGGAGCTCTGAGTGATTTTGGGGAAGCAGAAGATACACAGGGTGTAGATGTCTGAAGTCTGGGAAAGGCCCGTGAACTTAGAGAGTGAGGCTCAAACATCTGGCATCTGTTCCATGGTTTATCTCATTAATTCTGGGGATTTGCTCCTCTAGAGATTTGACTTATGATGTTGTGGGAGGGTCAGTGCATACTGAAGAGCCTGCTGCAAACACATAGGATGTGGTCAGCTTGCTCTGAGGTTTCCTCCCAGCAAAATGAGCTGCCTCCAAAGGGCAGGTGGACATTGACACTGTCATAGTGTGGAAGGAAAGAGGAGGGGCACACAAGTGCTAAGGACAACTGGCTGCTTGGTCTTTCATATCCCTTTGGGAACTTGTAGGACAAAGTGTGCCAGAGGGTCAAACAACTCGGCAACAGGTAAGTCTGGAGTAATTTTGGGGTTTAAAGTCCTATGCTGTGATGCTGAGACATGCTGAACACGATGTTTGACTTCCAAGCACTTCACGTTGCTATCAGGACATAAATTGTATTAGTTACTTTCTTGTTGCTGTGACCAAATACCTGACCAGAGGCTACTTAAGGAAGAGAAGGTTTCTTTCAGCTGGCCGAGGTTATAGTCCGCCACGGAGTCGAAGGCATGGCAGCAGGAGCGAGCAGCAGAGCTGGTCTCGTGTCCACAGCCAGGAAGCAAACAGCCGGCAACGCTGCTGTTCATCTTGGTGCCACCTGCAGTTAGGGTGGATCTTCCCATAAACTCGAAATTACACGGATTTGAGTTCAGGTTCTGGCAATCTTACCTCTCTGTGCTTCCAGAGCTTCTGAGTCTGGTAGTGCATATATGTTCTTTACACCCCAAGGCTCAGAAGTGGGGGGATTTGAAATCCAGCCCCCACTCTGCCATTTAAACTGGTTCCCTGGCAGAAGTGCTGCCACCTCTTGGAAGAAGAGGGTTATTCTTCTTATTGCTACAGGATACTGGGTCCAGGGAGTGATTAAATTCTGTAAAGAGGCAGGAGAACACAGGCCTGTGAACCCTGACTTCTGGGTTCTTATCTGATTAGCAAAGAATTGACAAACAACAGGCTCTGATAAGGGTAAATTATGAATTATGAGGTTTATTATAGGGAGAATTATGATCCAAGGGCAAGGCTAGCTGAAAGACCCAAGCCAGAAGGGAATTCCTCCTTCTTGAATGGCTGAAAAGGGACAGGGGAGAATGGAGAGAAAGTTGTTCACCTAGAGAAATCTCCAGGGCAGAAGTCTACACAGAGGATACACATGCCATTTTGCATGTGAGAAGGACATGATTTTGAGAGATAAAAGTGAGATGCTCAGGTCTAAATGCGTTCAACCTAAAAATGAAGGCTAATCATGAGTTTGTTGGTTTTAGGACATGGAACATTTAAGAGGTAAAGAGATCTATAGCTCTCATGAATGAGGACACTAGTGCCTGCGGTGGCGTGAATGTAAACTGTTCTCCATAGACACATGTTGTTGCAGTCCGGTTCGCATTGCTGGTAGAAATCACCCAACCAAGAGCAGCTTCTGGGAAAAAGAGATTTATTTTGGCTTACAGGCTCGAGGGGAAGCTCCACGATGGCAGGGGAAAACAATGGCATGAGCAGAGGGTGGACATCACCCTCTGGCCAACATAAGGTGGACACAGCAACAGGAGGGTGTGTCAAACACTGGCATGGGGAACCTGGCTATAAAGCCCTTAAGCCCACCCCCAACAATACACTCCCTCCAGGAGGCATTAATTCCCAAATATCCATCAGCTGGGGAGCTAGCATTCAGAACACCTAAGTTTATGGGGGACACTTGAATCAAACTACCACACATGTATTTGAATATTTAATCCCTAGTTGGTAGTGCTACTAAGGAAGGTCCTGGAACCTTGGGGAGATGGGGCTTTGCTGGAGGAAGTGTCACAAGAGGCAGACCTTGAGGTATTATAGCCAGGCTTCAGGTGGGTTCTCTCTTTCTATTGCCTCAATGTTGATGTGGAAACATGAAGCTAGCTGTTCCTACTATGCTTCACCAGTCACTATAGACTCCACCTTCTGGACCCATAAGCCAACGTAAACCCTTGTTGCAGATCAGTTTCCTCGGAATTGAAACATTCCATCCTGGCTGGAGGAAGGAAGCGCAGGAGACTCAAGAAGTCAACAGGTGGGGGGAAAGCTTCTAAGATCCTGCTGTAAAGATATATAAAGACAAATCTGCGTGTCCTGAGACTCTCCCCATAGCCAAACTGCCTTCAGGTTGGGCAGAGTGCTGTAGAGATGCAGCTTCCATGAGTCATTGCCTATGCTGGCTGGGCTTTTCCGTAATGCAGCTGCCTTTGAGTCATCTATTGCTCCTATAAGCAATCCATCGCCTGCTCTATAAGTAACTCCAATCAAGTCACTGGTTCCCTAAGACAGGCTTGGGGGCAAAAATACTCTGGTCTGTCTGAGCCCTCACTAGGGTGAGTAGATATGTGTTTCATTCCTTCCGAATTTCAAGACTTAAAGACTAAGGAACTGATAGTGTAACTCCAATCATTGGGCTGAAATCTTGAGATTCAGGATGTGGATGAAAGGAGCTGGTTTAAGACTTACCGTCTAAAGATCCTGACAACCAGGAACCCAAACGCCCAGGACCAGTAGAAGATGGACATAACATATCAAGGAGAGAGAGAGGAGAGGGAACATGATCAATACCCACCACACATCACTGGAGACTGATCTTCCTTATTCAGTTGATTCAGATACTGATCTTTTCTAGAACAACCGTCCAGAAATAACGCTTTACCTCCAAGGTGTCATATGAGTTAGTGAAAGGGTCAAACGTGGCTCCATAGCCTCAAGCCTGGGTTAACCTTTACTTGTCTCCCAGGTTCCTCATCTGAGAAGAGAGACTAAAACATGTGTCCTAGGACTGTGCAGTGACATATGTAAACAAAGCACTGAGTATGTATTAAAAGGTAAGGACTTATAAACACTGATTTTTTTACCTTTATCTGCACCACACTGATCTCAAAGAGTATTTTTCCCAAGGATTGGTTTAGTGAAAATCATGAAACACCTGGCTGCCTTGCATCCAACATTGACTGGAGCTATTTTCTCCTAGTGTTCAACGGGCTCGTGATAAGTAGCAAAGCTGCAAGTGAGGTAAGCGATGAAGAGAAGAGCAGCTCCGTGAAGTCAGGCATGAGGACCCTTCATGGTAAAGGTGAAATTGAAGCCAGGGATCCTCTGCACATGGAAATGTGTTGGAAAGAAAGATATCATTAAAAAAAAAAGTTTTGATGAGCAAAAATAATCCTGGGCAAAGGGGGCAGCTGCTCTTGAGCTGGCCGTGGTTGGATACTGCCAGCAGAGGAGCTTCTTCCCGTAAACACCATGGCTGTACAGAGGCTTAAAACCGGCTCTACTTGGAACATACCTGACCTCTCCAAGACAGCGTACCTGAAAATAGAGCATCACTTCTACAGTTGCACCAGTGTCCTTTCACAGATTACTGAGGACTAAGGGCAGTGTTGCAGTTACCATCATGTTACTGGGACCAAGCACCCAGCCCAAAGCAGCTAGTGGGAAGAAAAGATTTATTTTCAGCTTAGTCCTCCAGGGGAAGTTCCATGATGGCAGGGGAAATCATGTCATGAGCAGAGGCCACAGCAGGTGGAAAACAGCCACAGGAGAGTGAGTTGAGCTCTGGCAAGGCATAGTTGTACATCACACCCTGAAGTCTACCTCCAACAGCATGCCTTCTCCAGCAAGGATCAATCTTCCAAACTGCCACCATCTTGGGACCAAGCATTCAAAACACGTGAGTTGGGCTGGAGAGATGGCTTAGCGGTTAAGTGCTTGCCTGTGAAGCTTAAGGACCCTGGTTCGAGGCTCGATTCTGCAGGACCCATGTAAGCCAGATGCACAAGGTGTCACATGCATCTGGAGTTCGATTGCAATGGCTGGAGGCCCTGGCACACCCATTCTCTCTATCTATCTATCTGCCTCTTTCTCTCTCTGTCCCTCTCAAAAAAGTAAATAAAAATAAACAAAAAAATAGAGAAAAACAAAACAAAGCAAAAAACAACAACAACATGAGTTTATGGAGATATTTAACTCAATCTACCACATTTTGCTTGGCTCCTATAAACACAACCATACATGATGTAAAATAAATTTCCTAACTTAAAATGTCCCCATAGGTTTTATCCATCCCAACACAGTTCAAACATCCCCATAGTACAAGGTCTCTTAACTATGAGCCTATAAAACCAAAAAGCACATGATGACATAGAGCAGGCATTCACACTACCAAAGAAGGCATTGGGAATAGTGAGGAAATATTGAACCACTGTAAAATATAAAGGAAGCAGGGGAAATATTAAATCCTGCAGCTATATGTACATATGGGACCCACAAGAAGTCTTTGGTGATCTAATTCCACCACTGCAGCTGATCTTCTTGGGACTTGAGGAAAACTCCCTACTAAGCCAACAGTTCTCCTAGGCAGCTATCTCATATTTCATAATACTGACATCTCCAAATTCCTGGGGTCTCTAGCAAAACCCACAGTTCCATCCTCATGGCTCCATCAGAACCCCAGGACGGAACACAGGAGACCCTGCCCCACAGTAGCCAAAACAAACAACATTACAAATGCAATAACCTTTTCTTTTCCTGCATTAATTTTCCTCCATAATATCAGATAGGCTACCAAATTTGTTAATCCAGTATAGGGGAGGATAAAGTTGATTTTTAAGAGCAGAGTAACTTTCAACATTCTTCCTTCAGGTCATCACTGTATTGAAACAAGAGAGTGGGTCTAGAGAGACTGATTAGTGGTTAAGGCACTTGCCTATGAAGCCTAAGAACCTAGGTTCAATTCCCCAGTTCCCATATAAGCCAGATACACAAGGTGTCACATGTGTTTGGAGTTCGCTTGCAGTGGATAGAGGCCCTGGCATGTCCATTCTATCTGCCCCCCTCTCTAAACACCCTCGGATAAACACACACACACACACACACACACACACAGTAAACTATCACAATACAGAATAGCTGGCTGAATCTCAATGATGGTAATCTCAAAAAATTATATCTCAAGAAATCCATATTCTCTAGCTCAAAGTTTCATTTATTTCTGTGTCATATTCTTCTGCTCACATCAGTGCATTAATTTAAAATTCAACTCTGCCCATGATCCCAGCAAGCCTGTCACACAAACTGATTCTAGCCCAGTCTAGACAGAGCTCTTTTTTCTCCTTATATGACAAACTTGCACAGTCCATAGTTCTTCCTGAGTTTAGGTCTTTCAACTCTCAACAGAATGGTTCATCAAACTCTGCTTTTAGTACTACAAGTTTTCTCTTAGGCCATAGTTTCAAATCCTTCTACATGCCTCTGGCAAATCAGTTCTGAAAGATCAAAAACCACACAGTCAGGTTTCTAGCAACATTTATCTTGCCCTCTACACCAACTTTTGTTTTAGTTACTGTCTAATTGTTGGGACAAAGGACTTGATTGGAGGAATCTTTTATTCTGTCTTATAGTTTTGAGGGGAATCTCCATGATGGCTGGGGAAAGCATGGCATGAGCAGAGGCTAAACCATCATCTCTCTGCCACAGCAGATAGGAAACAGCAGCAAGAGAATGAGATAAGCTTGCTCTAGCAAGGGAGAGCCCTAAGTCTGCCTCCAGCAACACACCTCCTCCATCAAGGCTCCACTCCCCAAATTAGCACCAGCTGAAGACCAAACATTCAAAACACATGAGTTCATGAGGGGCATCTGATACAAATCACAGCAGGCATCAAACCATCGATCTATCACTAGTAATTAGTATCCTATCACAATCATTCTGTCAGCAAATATGTAGGGTCTCTAATTGCTTGAAAGAAAGAAGGATGCTTCTGTCTTCAACCCATATTCAAAGATCCACTTTTTTTGAGATTAGAAAGAACAAAAGGATGTGCTTTCTTTTGTATTGATTTTTTTAAGGTATAAAGTCTTGTAACTTTTTAAATGATCAAACATTAAACATAAGAATTCTTATTTCAAAGTGTTTCTGCTCATTTGGTTTTTTTTTTAAGCTATTAAAATAAGTTGGGTCATTGAAGGTCAAAAAATAGATGTAGTTCTAAATAATTTTCTAAGACATCCTATTGCTTTATTTTATTAAATCTGAATTTTCCTTAATGGTAGTATTTTTATTCAGCCATACCTGTTTACACAAAAAAGTTTTGCAGAAAAATAAACTGTATTATTCATTAGTGAAACAAACAACAACAAAAAAAAGAATTCTTATTTTATTTTGCTTTATGAACTGAGTTTTGAGCTGAATTTTGTCTTTGCCTACAGCC
Source organism: Jaculus jaculus (assembly GCF_020740685.1). Taxonomy (NCBI): domain Eukaryota; kingdom Metazoa; phylum Chordata; class Mammalia; order Rodentia; family Dipodidae; genus Jaculus; species Jaculus jaculus. The sequence goes on from NC_059103.1 coordinate 192,110,773, forward strand.
ACTATGTGACTCATTGTTTACATGACAGGAATTCCATCCATTCTAAGTTAGACTGTTCTCACCTGCTCCCTGGTTGCTCCTTACAGTATTACTATGCTTATTTCCTTTATGGGACTTTTTAAAAGTTGTAAATGCTTTATGCATTTATTATCATTATTATTAAAACTCTATCTTCACAGTGATATAGCAAAGGCTATATCAGGTTCAGTATATGATTGCATTATTACCATACAAGAGAGGGAGCCAGTATACAGATACAATAATATCTATTTAACTAACAGATGAATTGAACATGCTAAGTTTATGAAAGGTTTTAATTTTTTTTGTACAGTTGATTGAAGTGCTGGTCAGCCTTTTATATCTATAACAAATTACCAAAGTTAAACAACATAAAGGGGAAAGATTTATTTTGGCTCTAATTTTGGAGGCTTTAATATGTGGTTGCTCATCTCTGTGATGAGGCCAAGAATCCTGGTAGAGTGAAGATAATGGTTAAGGAGTGCAGTTTATGGCAATCAAGAAGCTGAAAGAGAGGCCAGGAACATGTTTTATCCAAGTAGACTATGCCCCAGTGACATACTTCCTCCAAAAAGTCCCCACCACTTCCTTTCCTCCCAATAATGCCATCATATTGGATTCCATCAAGGGATTAATCCATTGATTAGGTCAGAGCATTTAGGATCCACTTGCTTCCCAAAGTCCATCAGATGACAACCACACCTTAACACATGAGCATTGTGGGTACATTTCGGACTCAAACTGTGACACTATTACATAAAGTTAAGGTATTATTCCCATTTTATTTGACATCTACAATTTAATTTTTCTCATGTCTCTCCTCCTCCTTAACTTATGGACTAAAACTGAAATCATCAGAAGTTTTTTTGAGTTGTTTGTGCCACAGTCACAACAGACTGAGAATCCATGACCTTTTTTTTTTAACTCAAGGACACACTGGTTGCTCTGTACTAGAAGTGACATTACTGTCTGCCTTTTGCAGTCATGCAGCCCTAATTCTACCCTGAGAGACTGCCTTTAAAAAACTTAGTCCTGAACCCCAAATGCCAATAACATAGGAACAGTTAAGTTCATTTATGTATCGCCAGGTATTTACTATTTCCATAAGGCCAGGAAAAGGGATATGAAGTAAAGAAACACACACACACACATAGAAAGAGAGAGAGACAGAGAGAGAGAGAGAGATTGAGAGAGAGAGAGAGAGAGTTCTTTATGAATAGCAGAAGTGTGCAAGCATAGGTCACTGTTGCAGTCAGGTTCACATTGCTGGTAGAAGTCACTCAACCAAGAGCAGCTTGTGGGTAAAAGAGGTTTATTTTGGCTTATAGGCCCCAGGGAAGCTCCATGATGGCAGGGGAAAGCAATGGCATGAGCAGAGGGTGGACATTAACCCCTGGCTATCATAAGGTGGACAACAGCAATAGGAGAGTGTGCCAAACACTGGCCAGGGGAAACTAGCTATAATACCCATAAGCTCCTACCAACAGGAGGCATTAATTCCCAAATCTCCATTAGCTGGGAACCTAGCATTCAGAACACCTAAGTTATATGGAGGACATCTGAATCAAACCACCACAGTCACTTACCAAAAGTAATTGCCTCTTTAAGGAAAGAGTCTCAGAGATATAGTATGACTTTCACCTGAATGTATTCACTGTTAAAACTCATCTGTGTTATATATGGGAAATATCATTAGAGAAATATTTGACCCCACATTTATAGAAATAAAAGTCTTTAAAAAGTTCTTTTCTTATCTCCATATGAGAGAAATAGTTTGCCCTAAAATTCAGCCTTAAACGTCCTGAAAAACAGAAAACTATTATCAACCTTAACTCTGTAGTATTTCCACTTAAAAAAAATTCATTTATTTATTTGTTTATTTTTTTGAGAGAAAGAGGAAAGGAGAGAGCGAGAGCGAGAGAGGGAGGGAGGGAGAGAGAGAGAGAGAGAGAGAGAGAGAGAGAGAGAGAGAGAGAGAGAGAGAGAGAGAGAGAATGGGCATGACAGGGCCTCTAGCCACTGCAAACAAACTCCTGATGCATCCCCTTGTGCATCTGGCTTACATGAGTCCTAGAGAGTTGAACCAAGGATCCTTTGGCTTTGCAGGCAAACGCCTTAACTGCTAAGTCATCTCTCCAGCCCGTATTTCCACTTGTAGCATTAGCAATTGCAACACAAATCTGAGTCCTGCTTCATCAGCATTTCCTATTATATACCAACCTAGATTGCTCACAGTCCCTTTCTTGTAATCATCACAGCAAGAAACTACAAAAAATACTTTCACTTTATTATCTCCATACACAATTTGTCATCTCCATACACTATTTTGGACATTGTGATAGGTGGTTTTTTCACTATATCTCTGAAGATTTCCTAACATAATACCACAAAGGTTATGAAAACCTTTTAGATTTTGTACTTAAGTCCTTTCTCCCACCTCCTCATAAGCAGACAATGCTGACCACAGCAAACATGGAGGCTTTGCCTGAGATGATATTACAGCTGTTTGCATAGACCCCTATAAGGCTATATGGAGAGGAGCCTTACATCTGTAGGAGGGAGAAATAAATGTTTTACTTTTTTATTATTTAGTTATTTATAGATTTTTTTTTGATGTGGGGTCTCACTTTATCCCAAGCCAACCTGGAATTCACCATGTAGTCTCAGGGTAGCCTCAAACTCTCCTCCTACCTCTGCCTCCCAAGTGCTGGGATTGGAGGTGTGCACCAACATGCCTGGCTCTAGAAATAAACTTTTTAAATGACAACTCTGTGGCATGAATGTGAAATGTCTCCCACAGGCTTATGTTGCTTGAACGCTTTTAGCTGGTGGGGCTGTATTACCAGGGTGTAGAACCTTTGGGAGGTAAGGTGGTAGAGCTGGAGGAAAGAAATCTCTATGGGAAAAGTCTAGAGGTTTATAGGCTTGCCCCAAGTGCTGTCTTTTTCTACTTCCCACTCCCCGGAGATATGAGCAAACAAATTCACGTTTCTGCCATCGTACTTTCCCACCATGATGGACTGTATCCCTTTCATCTTTGAGACCCCCCCCCCAACTTCTCCAACATTAAGTTGCTTCTTGTTTGCTGTTTAGACACAGTGATAAGAAAAGTAACTCCGACAACTGTCATTACTCTAATAGAACCATTAAGAAAATTGCCTTGAACACAGAAACAGTTGAATGCTTGTGGACTATTATTACTACGTTTATTACTTGTGGGGTTTGTCTCTACAACAGCCCTATTTTTCAATGAGAACTATGGTAGACAACACTCTGAGTGCTGAATAACTATGCGCTGTATTAATAATTAATTTAGTTCATCTCTTCTTCTGTTTGAGACAGGGTCTCTGGCCTCTAGGCAAGTGCCATACCACTCAGCTACATCATACAGCTAGGAAATAATGTGCAAAGAATAAAACACAGAGGCTCAAGGGTAAAGATGAATGTCCTCTTGTTATTTCACTTACTGATTTGAAATTCATGTTGTATTTTAGTAATTACATTTTTTTCTCTTTGTTCTGCAAATATGTGAACCTTAGAAGAACAAATATTTTTAAAAGTAAAAGGATTTAAAATACGTCAAGAAAGGAAGGTATTCTAGCATATAACCTTTCCTACAGATGAAGAATGGGGGAAGAAATATAAGCTTTCACTTCTCAGTCCTTAAGCCAAGTACTGGACAATTGGAAAACACAGGATTTCAGACAAAGATGTGAGTGACTTTCATATATGGGTAAATGGGTTGCTACCAGGATGTAAAAGAAAGTGTGTGTGCCCATTTTAAAGATAAGAGCTCCTCTGTCTCTCTTTCAGTGAGGCATTTTTCCCATATTCTATCAGGTGTTTTTTTTTTTCTTTATTCTTCCCTCTAAATGATCTAGGATAAGACTAAAGGGCTCAGAAAAGTTGGGAATCAATTGGGAAACACTCCAAAGGAAGAGCTGAGTCATGACCTTGGAGACCAGGGCTTCCCTCATCTGTTCTTTCTTTTCGTAGCAGTGACCCCACCTTGTGTGGTTCCAACAAGTGCTACAAGTACAAGAAAATCTGCATCTCATTTCTACTGAAAGATGTTTTCAATTTAGGATATGAGTTTCCAGAATCACTTCTGAACATCTAAAGGATGCAACATCACCCTAACATAAATAGCCAGTTGGGTATCAGCAAAGAAATGGACAGTGATTAGCTGGCCATCAATGGTCAAAGGTACAGAAACGACTGCAGAAATCATCACAGGAAAACAGAGGAGAAAAGGGAGGGATGTATGGGGAAAAGTGGCACAAGAGAAGTTTGTTGAGATGAAATATGAGCAGAGACTTGACAGAGAAGAATGGAGAATTTATTGGTGATTTAGAATGTGCTCAAAAGGTCACTTTCAATTAATATCAACAGTATAAAGATCTTAAGAAATACATTTTCAACCAATGTATAGGTACCACAACAAAAAGGGGGGGGAAACCCTTACATTTGAAGAATTTAGATTCACAGAAAGATCAGGGGCTAATCTTGATGTAATTATTATTATTATTATTATTATTATTATTATTATTATTATTAGCTTATTTGAATGAGAGTGAGAGATCTTGCTGGTTGTCATATTTACATTCAGGTGTCCCCCATAAATTTAGATGTTCTGAATGCTAGGTTTCTAGCTAAAGGAGATTTGGGAATTAATGCCTCCTGGAGTCAGTGTATTATTGGGGGTGGGCTTGTGGGTATTATAACCAGCTACCCCTTGCCAATGTTTGGCACACTCTCCTGCTGTTATTGTCCATCTGATGTTGGCCAGGGGGTGATGTCCACCATCAACTCATGCCATCATTTTCCCTTGCCATTATGGAGCTTCCCCTCAAGTCCGTAAGCCAAAATAAACCTTTTTTCCCCCCACAAGCTGCTCTTGGTCAGGTGATTTCTGCCAGAAGTGTGAACCTTACTGCAACAGTAAAATTAGCACTGAGGAGTGGGATTGCTGCTGGATATCTAACTGTGTGTCTTTGGCCTTTTGGAGCTGATTTTCAAGAGGAATGTGGAAGGATTTGAAATCTTGGCCTAAGAGATGCCTTGCAATGCTGTAAGTACAGCTTGATGGACTATTCTGGTCAGAGTCGAAAGACCTGAATGCAGTAAGAACTATGGACTATGAGATTTGGCATATGAGGGTGAGAAAGAGCTTTGCCTGGACTGGGCTAGAAGCAGTTTGTGTGAGAGGCTTGCTGTTATGGCCATGTCCTAAGAAGTTGTGTAGGGTTGCATTGCATACAAATGGACTGGTATGAGCAGAGGGATATGGCACATAAAAAAATGAAATCTTTGGGTGAAATTGCTGCCCGTTCAGCTGCAATTGAGAGATTACAACCATTGAGATAGGACAAGCTGATGTACATTGGGGCAATAGGAAGAATGTAGACTATTTTGAAAGGGACTGAATGCTTAAGGACTGTCCTATTCTTCAAAGTCTGCCTTATTTCCCCCATGGATTAATAAATTGGCACCCTACCTGGTATTGTGGAGTGTAAGAAATGCAGAAAAGTGAGGGTCATTGAGTTTGCAATGTGGTCTTGTGTTTTGGAAATGGCCGTGGGCAGTGTGAAACAGGTTTGCTGGATGTCTGCATGCAGACCTGATAGAGCTATGAGGATGAACTCTGGATTGCAGTGAAGACCCAGTGGAGATGTGGGGACCAAGAGATGTTTGATGAGGACAGATGCTTACCCCAGAGGATATTTTCTAGGACTGTGAGTAACCTAGCTGGAGGGGCAGAATTGGAACTTTTGAGACTTGTTGCCGGTTAGAATTATCGAACTTGGAGACCTGTTACTGACTAGAGTTGTTGGACTTGGACTTAGAGAGTTTGATGTTTTCCCTGTTTAAGTAATGTATTTGTTGAATATTTCTTTACTATGCCCAATATAATCTTTTACAGTGTGAATATTTATTCTGTGCCATTGTGGGTTTGGGGGGAGAATTTTTTTTTTTTTTTTGTATTATGGATCAGTTAAAAGACCTTGGATTATGAGGATATTTGAACATCTCTGGAATTGATAAAAATTCTTGGGACATTTAAAGTTGGATGAATGCATTGTATTTTATATCATGTATGGATATCAGTTTAAGGGGGTCAGGGGCAGAATGTGGTGGTTTGATTCAGGTGTCTCCCATAAACTTAGGTGTTCTGAATGCTAGGTTCACAGATGATGGAGATTTGGGAAACAACACTTTCTGGATGCAGTGTATTGTTGGGGGTGAGTTTATGGGTGTTATAACCAGCTCCCCTTTGCCAGTTTTTAGCATACTCTCCTGCTATTGTTGTCCATCTGATGCTGGCCAGGGAGTGATGTCCACCTCCTGCTCATGCCATCATTTTCCCTTGCCATTGAGGAGCTTTCCCTCAAGTCTGTAAACAAAAGTAAACCTTTTTTTCCACAACCTGCTCTTGGTTGGGTGATTTCTGCCAGCAGTGTGAACCTGACTGTAACACTGCTACAAGTGAATTCCATATGCATGCACTACTTTATATGTCTGGTTTTATGTGGATACTGGGGAATAGAGCCCAGGCTGGTATGCTTTGAAAATAAGCACTTAACTGATGAGCTGTCTCCCCAGCCTACTATAACAGTTTTTAACATCATGATAATAATAATGACTAAAAGAAAATAGTCATTCTAAGAACAACTACTACTACTTATGTATTCTTAATATTTTCTGTTACATGATAGACACTCTACAAAATTCATGTAGGTGGTCTCATTTAATAATAATAGTAATAATACTTTTTTGAGAGTATTACCATTTTACAGAAGAAAACAGTAAAAATTATCAGGTTTAAAATGTTTAAATTCAGGAGAGAGCTGCCCCAAAAGGGGCCCGACTGAAACTAAGGAAAATTGGCGAAACAAGTAAGGGTGCTGTTTTCCTGATGAACCGGATACCAGCACAAAGGGGATGGAGACCAACACAGAGAAAAATCAACTCCTACAAAATCAGAGAGCCAGAGCCTCAGAGCCCCCAACACCTTAGCACTGAAGCAGACCAAAAATGAACCCAACATGGCTCAGGGAAATTTTGCAGAAGAGGCGGTGGAAAGAATGTCAGAGTCACATGTTGGGTCATGATATGCAGAGACATTTATTGTACCAATAACTGTGGGCTAACTCCACAATGCATGACCCATTTATATCAACAAGGAGGGGCCATTGGGAGGGGGTAGGTCATGGATGAGCCTAAACAATGGTACCAAACTGCCTGTATTTGCTGAAAAGAAAGCTAATAAATTTTTTAAAAAGTTTAAATTCCCTTATATTTTCTTCTTAGAACAATAGCACTATTTAATTTGAGAAAAAAAATCATAAAATTATAAACAAAAGCATGGGGAGAAAGGAGAGAACTATTTCACTATGCCTATTTTCTTAATAATGTTTCTAGTAATAGACTCATTTAGTTTAAATTTAAGCACATGCATCTCCCTTTTCCTTTTTATAACATCCCTTGACAAGCCTCTTCATTTCTCTTCACTGGACCTTCTCTGATTCCAGTCCAGTTTTCCTCAAAGCAGTCATTTCTGGTATCCTCCAGGAGATGCTTTGATAGATTCCATCTGATTCGTTGTATCTTAGGAATGACTTCACTCCAAAGCCCACCTCTTCTGTAACTGAGAATCATGAGAGAAGGAGCTCGCTCAAAACACAATTCAGTGCTGGTTATGGGAGAGTGGCTTGGAGGGAAGATAATCCTTCTTCAATATTTAGCTTGAGAACCTTCTGTGAGAAAGGGAAGTATCATATGCCAGGCAGAGCATTTTGTTCTCTATTTTGATTATTTTGGACCTTGAAAGGTCTCTTTTTACATAGATATGCTGGCCATTTAAAATCATGTCAGAAGAACAATTCTCTGGAAAATGATACAATTATAGACTGTAATATAGAGACCTTCACAGTTCCCGCTAAGGTCTTCTCTTCATCCTCACAGTGATATTCTATATCGCTGCAGTTGAAATTCATGAATGATTTTATGTTTAGATAGGAAATTAGGTCAAATGGGCAGAAAGTTCAAATTCAAGTTCAAGTGAATCTAACTATATATCAAATATTCTTTAATGAGTTTAAGATCTCTGTTTTAATTTTGTTTCTTGGTCATAAAAAAAATTGAGAAGCAGTGTGAACCTTCTTTGTGTATAACTCTTAGGTGACAGACTTTGACCAGGGTTAGATTTGTTTCTCATAGACATATAATATAGTAGTTTACATTTTGAAAGTTGTTTAAGAGTTGAACAAGTAGAGCTTGAGAGTTTATCAGTGGGATTTATTAATCAGATCAAATTCTTACTTACCCTGTGTCCCATGATATTTCCTTAAAGTACCTGCTATATTATCTACATTTTCATGTACATAGCACCCTTTGTGCTATGGAAATTGGGATTATCTATTAATTTTTTAATATTATTCTATATTGGTTTATTTAGTTTATTAACATGTTTTTATTCAATGAGATATTTTGCTGAATTTCTTTAGTGCTTGTCAGCTCACTAGGAGACCAGGGTTTTGCTCAAGTGCCTGGTTACCTTGCAGTTTTTCAGGTGTATAATGCATTTATTCTTTTATTTTTTTTTTAATTTATGTGTGAGGGGAGAGAGAGAGAAAGAGGAAAACACAGGGAGAGATGGAGGGAGTGCATGTGAGCACTCACTGCAAATGCAACCCAGATGAATGGGTCACTTTGAGTATCTGGTTCTACATGAGTACTGGGGAATTGAACCTGCGCTGACAAGTTTATCAAGTTCTTTTAACTGCAGAGTCATCCCTCCAGTATTCTAAAGCCTCCTTCCTTTCTGGACTTTCTTGTTAATAAAAAAAAAAGTTACCAAAACAGTCCCTAGATTGAACAAGATGCTTAATACCCGTGAGTGAGATGCAATCTGTAGAATAGTTTTATTAAACCCCCAATTTTGTATTAGTTATTTTACTCAATGCTGTGACAAAATACCTGGCAAGAAACAGCTTTAGGAAGAAAGGGTTTATTTCAGCTTACAGCTTCAGGGGATGCATTCCATTACAGCAGGGGAGGAGCAGGTGTGCTGCTTGTGACATAGCATCCTTAGTCAGAAACAAGAGAGAGAGAGAGGGGGGGGGAGGGAGACAGAGAGGGAGAGAGGGAGAGGAAGAGGGAGGGAGAAGAGAGAGAGAAGGAAATATGAATGGGCTATAAAACTTCAAGTCCCTACCATCCCATACCTAATACTTCCTCCAGCAAGGCTTCGCTTGCTAAAGTTTTTCCAGTCTTCCCAAATAGTGCCACCAATTGGGGGCCAAGTGTTCAAACACATGAGTCTCTGGAGGACATTTCACATTCAAACCACAACAGACCAATTACATTTAGATTGTGAACAAAAAACAATTTTATTCCAAAGAAACCAATAGGAAAAGAGAAAGTCTAACAAAAAAGTTACATGCCAAAAAGAAAATATGATATGGGAATAATATTATGTCTAAATTTTCTAAGTAGAAAGATGTTTTATAAAGCATTTAGTTTGGAGAAATCTAACTGACTTAAATAGTAACATTTTCCTTTTCTGGAAACAGATGATTCAATGTTATAGAAAAAATTGGGGGCTTAGTAGATTATGCAAACTTTATATTAGTAAAGAGCACTGGTATATATTAAACTGTGTATTTGAAAATATAATTACAGCCCCTATCTCTTAAGGTATCGAAGAAGACATATTGGGATGTGAAGTGTAGTTGAGCTATGTGGGTATGAAGAAGCACTTAATTCCTTACAGCATAACTTTCCAAAAGTATGTGGTTGACATGCAACAGGGAGTGACATGGCTGGAAGCTGGAAGACAGTCAGTCCCCAGACAGTCAGCGCGTCTAGTGCCAGAAGGTGCTACATGGGTGACTGGGGGAAAATGACCAATCTCTGTCCAAGCAACTTATGTTCTAACCTACTTAACAGCAAATAACCTGTTATGATGCTCACACAAGTGCAATAGCGGCACACAGCCATGGTGGGAAACCAACTGCTCTTGATTTGGCTAATTGATCCCCTCAGTGGTATGGGATCCATAGCTGAAGCTGGGAAACATGTCAGAACCATATCCAAACATGAGCCTGCTCTCCATTATCAAGCTACCACCAATCGTTGGGCTAAAAGAGGGCCTACACCTATTAAATTCTCTCCAAAAAAAATAAGGGTTATCCCATTTATTTGGTGCTAACTTTACTCTCTGTTGGAGAATGTGCTTCTCTTTTTAGATAGATGCAGATCCTAAGGAGAGAACCACTCCATCATATCTCAGAAGGGCCCCAGCTGAAACTAAGAAAAATTGGCCAAATAAGCAAGGGTGCTGTTTTCTTGGTGAACCTGGTACCAGCACAAGGGTGAAGGAGAGCAACACAGAGATCACTCCTACCAAATCAGATATCCAGAGACACAGAGGCCCCCAACACTTCATCACTGAAGTAGACACAAAATGAACCCAACATGGCTCAGGGAAATTTTGTGGAAGAGGGGGTGGAAAGAATGTCAGAGCCACACATTGGGTCATGCATGATACGCAGAGACATTTCCTCCTACCCATAACTGAGGGCTAACTCCACAATGCATGACCCATATGCCTCCACAAGGAGGGGCCAGGGGGAAGGGGGAGGGCATGGAGGAGGCTAACAATGGTACCAACTTGACTGTATTAACTTAGTACAAAACTAATTAATAAAAAAAAAGAAAGAAAAAAAGTGTGTTTCGATAAGATCAAAACTTCAGATAAACATAGGGCTGCTCTCTGCCACTTCCAGTGGTGAGGGGAAGAGGGAGTAAGATGCCCCATTCACAGAACAGATCCTATTTTGCTTTACCCTAAAATCATCAGGTACTGAAAGCACCCTCAATACCAAAAGAGGCATATTTTGAATTCTGGGTAAAAACTTGAAAGATTCATGTTCAGAGCTTCACTGTAAAGTTTAGCCTCAAATCAGATGAGTAGAAAGGACTTGTGAAGCAAAACAATCAAGTTTCCAGTTCTCTGAGTCTCAATATAGACTCCCTGGATCTGGAGGTCAAAGCTTCCTGCTCCAAGTGACACTTCGTGTTTTGTGTAAGTGCTTTACTTGAGTAGCTGGAAGTACCTGGCAGTTATGAGCTCTTTGTACAGTGGAAGGAGACACAGATATCTAAGAAGAGCTACATGGAATGATCTGAGTCTCCTGGTTCATTTACTTTTTCTATCCACTATCACGTAGGATACCAGTAGTCATCTGACCACTAGGAGGGCAGTGCTATCAACTTGACTTATTTATTTATTTACTTATTTACCCACAAGGGACATTAGAATTTCCTCAGGATCTTATTTTTTTTTAATTTTTTTTTTCTTTTCATTTTCCTAATTATTTGTTCCTCATTTTTTCCACTAACCCAAGGTTGTCTTAATAATGTGCAACAATTAATTTAGGAACAAATGTTCAAAAGAAACATGAAAAATAATTAAAATGCCATCGGGAAATGAACGTGTGTTTATGGTGACACTGTAGTTCAACATCTTCATTTGACTGATGAGGAAGTTAAAATCTAGACAATGCGAACCCTTCATAATCATTAGGGGAGAGAAAAAAAATCCCGCTGTTGTTTATAGACATAATTTACTTTGAAAGTCGAACGTGCCAGGCAGGGCTGATTAAGGCAATACCTGGCTTGGAAATGAATGGCTGCTCCTCAGTATCTGTCTGGTCATGAGCAGCTCTGCTCAACAGGGCCTGGCTCTTCCTCAGAAAAAGGAGATTAATATAGCAAGTGATACACACTTTACAGCTATAGAGACCACAGTCATGCGCTGACCTTCCATTGGATACTGCAATTCTACCTTGCTCTGAATTAATTGCGACCCGCAAGCCAGCGATGTATTCAGACTTGTCATGAGCCCCTACTGTTTCCCTTTTTACACACCTTTGGCTGCATGTCAGATGGAGAATAAATAGCCCCGTGGCTTCTGGTAGCAGGTCATCTATCTCCCGGCTCTATCTAAAGAGTACTATGTCCCTCCCTACACAAGAGTAGCTTCCTGCAACCACTCACAGTATCGCTTTGTACACACAAATTGCTGCCTCCATGGAATTTTAACCAATTATAGCTCTGGGCCTGCTGCACACTTAACACTGCTTTTGAACTCTTTATTTTCTGCATGCGTAACTATCTGCCCTGTTTTTTAATTTTTTTTTCCCAATGTGTCCTTAGAAAGCCCATAAAGGTGGGAACTGGATCTTTCACATTAGTGAATGTCTGCTATGCTGTTGGACATGAAAGTAGTTGCCTGAGGTCTATTTTACATTTCTTTTCTCTGCTTTGAAATCTATGGTTAGAAGAAGATATTCCTCCCTTAATTTTATCCTTTTATTCATTTTTTCCCTCACTCAAAGGGACTATTCCTGCTTGAACCTGACTAAAATAAGAATAATTTGGGATTAAAAAATAGGAGCAAGATAGCTTTATATATATGTATATGTACATAAAGCTGTCTATATATGTCAGCTAGAGACAGAGGCCCAAGGAGAACATGGTTGTTACCTTGTCTGCCACGGAAGGACTAGAACCCATGTCTGACTGAGTCTCATCCAAGATGATTGCAAACAACAACACTTGAGCAGCTCTTCCTTCTTCTTCTGGTTTTCCCAGGCTCAGTACACCTGTGGACTGACCCTTCCTGAGACAGCCTTTTGACCCAACCAACCAATCAGGTCTCTCCTTTATACACATAGTCTGATGATGAGGCTCATCCTAATTGGATGTATCTTCTCCATATAAGTGGACCTGGCACTGTGTTCAAGTCACTTCCTCTTCTTCTTACCTTAGTCCTTGCCCCCTTGGCTCTGATTGGCTCTTAGAAATATTGATGAGCTCTGGCTCTTTCATTACAATACTTGGTTTCCACTCCATTCCCCCCCCCACGCTGTGGGAAGGGGGAGAATTTCTTTTCCTTCTTCTTTTTTGTTTGGTTTGGTGCTTTCCCATGTTGTTTATAGGTGCTTTCTTGATTTGTTAAGGGTATGATCTATCTCTAAGCCCTGAGCCACCTTATTCTCTCTTAGTCTTCTCCACCCACTATGTGAGGGGGATCTGTTGGCTTGAGTTATCCTGCTTTGCTGCCCATGTGCATAGAAGAGATCCATTTTCTTTACAATACTTTATTTTTATTTATTTATTTAAGAGTAACAGACAGAGAAAGAGGCAGAGGGAGAGAGAGAAAGAGAGAGAGAGAAAGGGCACACCAGTGCCTTTAGTCACTGCAAATGAACTCCAGATGCATGCACCACCTTGTGCATTTGGCTTACCTGGGTCTGGGGAATCAAGCCTTGAACTGGGATCCTTAGGCTTCACAGGCAATCACTTAACTGCTTAACAGCCTGGTTGAGAAGGGGGAGGACTTCGTTTAGCTTGGACTTCCTGGCTTGCCTCCCAGGTGGATCCTAACTTTTCCTAACATAAATCACATAGTTTATAATTTACCATTATCTGAGTCCATGCTTTCAATTCATTGATAACTTGACAAGGACACAAATTGGGATTTCAAGGGCCTGGGAGCTCACGGGGTGGTGATCTCACCCCATCCTGGACACCCACAAGCCTTCATCACTAACACTTTATGAAAATTATACTGTCAAGTGCTTTTATCCTAAGTTTTCACATGAGAAAATGGAGAAACAAATAGACTACATATAACTTGTTTGGGTGTGACAACCAAAAACTGGGATGCGTTTACAATGTAAAATGTTCGATCCCTAAGGGAAATCATTTCCCTCTTCACTGATGTCTCATCCTTCTAAGACAGTTTAATAACACAAACTTCCATATCTGTGAACTTCCACATCTACAAAAATGGCTGATCCATGACCAGGTAATTAGTATATACACTTATAAAGCAGACATTGTTTTTATTGGCTATTGTAGTTTCACTTTCAGGGACTTTCATCTGTTTCTGGAAGAAACCACCCAACAAAAAGCAGCTTGTGGAGGAAAGGGTTTATTTTGGCTCACAGACTTGAGGGGAAGTTCCATGATGACAGGGGAGACAATGGCATGAGTAGAGGGTGGAGACATCACCTCCTTGGCAACATCAGGCACACAACAATAACCAGAGAGTGTGCCAAACACTGGGAAAAGGAAGCTGGCTATAACACCTATCAACCTGCCCACAACAATACGCTGCCTCCCAGAGGCTTCAATTCCCAAATTGACACCAGCTGGGGACCTAGCATCTAGAACACTTAAGCTTAAGGGGATACCTGAATCAAACCACCACATTCCACCCCTGGTGCCCATAAACTGATAACCATACATGATGTAAAATACAATGCACTCAGTTCAACTTTAAAAGTCCCCATAGATTTTATCAATCCTAATGATGTTCAAACATCCCATAGTCCAAGATCTTTTAACTGAGGCATGATACCAAACAAAAACATGATGGAACAGAATAAGTATTAACACTGCAAAAGATGACATTGGCCATAGCAAAGAAATATTCAACCAATGCAAGATTTAAAACAAACCTCAAACTCTGTACCTCCAAGTCCAACAACTCTAGCCATTGACAAGCCTCCAAGTCCAATGATTCTAACCAGTGATGTATCTCTGGAGTTCCAATTCCACCCCTCCTGCTAGGCTAGTCCTGGTCCCAGAAAACTCATCTGATGCTGGCAACTCTCCTTTGTAGCCATTCTACAGTCCTGGTATCTCCACTGGGTCTCCATTGCAACCCACAGTTCATTGTCATGGCTCCATCAGGTTTCTATACCTGATGGTAATCCAACAAACCTGCTGCACACTGCTCATGGCCATTTCCAAAATACAAAACCTTGTTGCAAATTCAATGACTCTGCCTCAATAATACCAAGTGGGCTAACAATTTGTTAATCTGGGGGCGGGGGAGGGGATAAATCTGACTTTGAAGAATAGGACAGTGCTTTAACATTCAGGCCCCTTCAAAAGAGTCTGCATTCTTCCAGTCATCCCATTGCAGATCAGCTGGCCAATCTCAGAGGTTGTAATCTCTCAGACAATTGCAGGTGAATAGGCAGCAGGTCACCCATAGATGTCGTTTCTTTCTTTCTTTCTCTTTCTTTCTTTCTTTCTTTCTTTCTTTCTTTCTTTCTTTCTTTCTTTCTTTCTTTCTTCTTTCTTTCTCTCTATCTCTCTCTCTCTCTTTTTTTGAGGTAGGGTTTTGCTCTAGCTCAGGCTGTCTTGGAATTCACTATGTATTCTCAGGGTGGCCTCGAACTTTTGGCAATCCTCCTATCTTTGCTTCCCAAGTGCTGGGATTAAAGGCATGGGCCACCATGCCACACTCCAAAGATGTTATTTCTTTCTGTGCCATATCCCTCTGCTCACAGAAGTCCATTTGTACTCATTGTAACCCTGCACAAGTTCTTAGGACAGGGGCATAACAGCAAGCCTCTCACACAAACTGCTTCTAGCCCAGTCCAGGAAAAATTCTTTCTTCCTGTTACAAATCAAACCTTATGGTTTGTAGTTCTTACTACATTCAGGTCTTTCAACTCCTACCAGAATAGTCCATCAACCTGTACTTATAGCACTGCAAGGTGTCTCTTAGGCCAAGGTTTCAAATCATTTCATATTCCTCCCTAAAATCAGTCCCAAATGACCAAAAGCCACACAGTCAGGTTTCTTAGAAGCAATGACCCCATTTCTCAGTACCAATTTACTATTGTAATTAGCTCCATGCTGTTGTCAGCCTCATGCTACTAACAGAAAACACTCAACAGATAGCAGCTTGTGGGAAGAAAGGGTTTATTTTGTTTTATACACTTGAGGGGAAGCTCAATGATGGAAGGTAAAACCATGGCATGAACAGAGGGTGGACATCATCTCTTGGTCAGCCTCAGGTCAACAACAGCAGCAGGAGAGTGTGCCAAACACTGGTGAGAGGAAGCTGGCTATAATAACCATGTGTCTTCCCCAACAATACACTGCCTTCAGGATGCTTCAATTTCCACTAGCTGAGGGCCTAGCATTCAGAAGACCTAAGTTTATGGGGACATGTGGATCAAACCTCTACATCCCCTCAACATTTGTTTCTGATGATGCTTAGGAGTGTACATTTCCTTTCACTCTTGCTTCTTCCTCCGCACTTCCAGTCCCACTTACTCAGAGCCCTTAAAATCCACACTGAAGTGTAAGTGACAGCTAAGCCTCAGTAGATCTTTCTTCTATAAGTACTTGCAGTTTCTAGGTAGGTAGTGAACCCTAAGCTAGACATGTTGGCTGGGAGAAGCTCAGACTCGTATAGCGAAGACGAGGCATGCCAGCAAGAGCTACCAGCCCATTTCCTCTCATAAAGGCACACAAGGAAAACATTCCAGAGGAGTACCTTGCGTGGTCCCTGGGTAGATATAAAAATTTTTATCTCAGCTTTCTAGGTCTCTGGGACATTCCTCTACAGTGATAACCAGTATGGAATATTGTAGAATCATAAAATGTGCAGTTTGAAAATCAACCAGTCTAGTGTTTCAGAGAGACTAATCAAAATTCCAGATGGCTCCCCTCTGAGCAGCTCCATAGTAACAGCAAAACGCAAACAGGTACAGGGCAGGTGCAGTGGAAGAAGGGAAATGTAGCTATAGAGTTGTGTGTAGGAATCAAAACTGCTATTAAAAATGAAGATTATGGGGCTGGTAAGGTGTCTCATCAGTTAAAGATACCTGCTTGCAAAGCCTGTGATGGGAGTTGGATTCCCCACCAACTACATAAAGGTGGGTGCAACATGGCACCAATGTCTCTGGTGCCAGCTTGCCTAGACCATGGGAGGTAGAGCTAGAAGCATCCACAGCTATGAGCAATCTGGACTAGTATTCACTGACAGTGTCCAGGAGACACTGCCTCAAAGAAGGCAAACAACTTACGTTTGCTGCTTAAAAATGAAAAGAATCTATAATTTGTACTATGGACAGTGTGCATCGAAAGACAAAAGATGGAGAAAGGCATTTACTCAGACCCAAAGATAGCAAGGAAGAAGGAACTATAGAATACTGTTACTGGACTCATGGCTACAGCTAAAAGTGGTAAAGGTGTCAATCTATGTGGGTCATATTTTACTATTTCTTTCTATAAAATGCAAACTAAAAATGTTAATCCATAATAAACATATCAGTACTTTTATTCAAGGTAACAGGAAAACTTAGCATAAAACCTTTACTTAGTAAAAATGATAAAACAAAATAAAAAGTAAAGGTGTTTTTAGATAAATGATTGCTGAGAATACTTCATAGATACTGGAGAAAATAGTCTCAGAAAAATAAAAGTGACATTTGTACAAAGAAGATCCGATAGAATGAAAAAAAGTAAATAATGTAAATACTTAAATGAACTTGAAACATAGATCACATTCATTTCTAAATCCATGCTTAAAAATAATATCTAAGAAAAACAAATATGAGACCAAAAACTTGAATTGACATTGTTGCAGCCAGCTCCGTGTTACTGGAACAAACATCCAAACACAGAGTTCATGGGAGGAAGGGATTTGTTTCAAGCTTATATAGATCTAGGGGAAGTTCCATTATTTTGGAAGAAGCTGTTTATTTCCATACATCCAATCAGAAAAATAAAAAGCTGAAGCAAACATGAACCAGCAGCAAACAGGATCCTCAAAAGCCAAACTCCTCTCTCCATACCTTTGGGCTGGAATTCAGATTTGCCCCCAGTGACAAGCCCCACTTTAGCAGGAGTCTGTCTGATAGGAGCTGAGGCTGCAAACTCAATTTTGACAAAACATCTGAGTCTACGGGGCCAATACATCCCAACTACCACAGGCATTTTACAGTACCTATGGCCAGTTGGAGGCTGGATGGTGTAACCTCTCTCATGGGTCTACATAAGCTTTATCTTGGCCTTACATCAAAAGTTTGAACAGGCCTGGAGAGATGGCTTAGCAGTTAAGGCACTTGCCTGTGAAGCCCAAGGACCCACATTTTACTCTGCAGATCCTACATAAGCCAGACACATAAAGGTGACACAGAGCCAGGTTGCACATGCTTACTAGGTGTTACAAGCATCTGAAGTTTAATTTCAGTGGCTGGAGGCCCTGGCATGTCAATTCTGTCTCTCACTCTCTCGAGCACTCTTGTTCTTTCTAAAAATAAATAAATAAAATAAAGTATAAAATAAAATGTGAAGACATTTTTTAAAAAGTTTGAACAATGCATGTCCTTTTAAAATTTAAACTAGATTAAATGTGTGTGTTTTTCTCATGATTCTTCACTTTGAGGTTTTTGATGAATGAATGACCCAATGTGGATTTTTAGATGAGGTTTCTTCCACTATACTGTCAGGAACATGAGAAAAGTATTGCAATTCAGAGATCTCTTGGAATCTGCTCATTCTCCATTCACATTTGTCTTGATCTTGAATTCTCATCCCATATCCCATAATTTATAACTTTATTTGGAAGCCTCTGTATTTGGCCCCTGAATTGTCATGTAGTTCCAGGGTGACAATCACTCTTTATTCATTAGTGTTATCTATTGAAGGGTTAAAATATGGACACAAATACTTTAGCACAATTCCCTAAAAAAACAAGAATGCTTGCTATTAATGTTTATGTTACTTTTGAAACATGAAAACAACTGCAAAATGGTGGCATCCATTTGTATCTTTTAAAAACTAGACTGTGTGTATTTGCCTGTGTTTCTGCCCAGGTTGTACAAAAGTAAGAGTGTAGATCAAGTCTGCCAATTTCTGTTGAGTAACTGATGGATGAATGCATCCTTAACAACTTGAAGTGTTGAAATCCTACCTTTTTTTTTTTTTTTTTTTGTATATACACACAGTCTACCTAAATTCCCAAATGCAGGAATTTTATAACCATGGTACTAAGAAGAGTCAGAATAATACCAAAAATTAACTGAGCTTTCCCTCTGCACTAGGTACTGTGCTGAGTGGACCACAAGGCAGAAGGCACTGCATGAAGTTGTCATCCAGAATAAGTTAAGAATTAGAACTGTTGGGGCTAGAGGGATGGCTCAACGGTTAAAATACTTGACTACAAAACCTAAGGATCCAGGTTTGATTCCCTAAGACCCACATAAGCCAGAGGTACAAAGGGGCAAATGTTTCTAGAGTTTGTTTGCAGTGGCTAGAGGCTCTGGCACACTTATTCTCTCCACCCCGTTTCTCTGTCAAATAAATAAATAAAAGATTTAAAAATGTTAAAAAATGAAGAATTAGAACTGTGGACTGGCATGGTTTCTTAAACCTGCAGACACAGAGCTTAGGAGGCTGAGAAAAGATCACAAGTTATAGTCTAGCGTTTGATACAGAGAGATATGAAACGAGACAAAACCGAACAGATTAAAACTGAAACTTCTAAGGTTTTTAGGCAACTATTAGGTAATGAATTATAATTTAAACCTAAGAATTCTGACACTGGAGCCTGAATTCTTACTCACTATCCTTTGGTTTGTGATTGGATGTGTTCAATATATTAAACTTTTTGAACAAATATTTTTAAAAGAGAGAGAGAGAGAGAGAGAGAGATCACTCCAGGGCTTCTAGCTACTGCAAATGAACTCCAGACACATGTTCCATTCTGTGCATCTGGCTTACATGGATACTGGGGAATATAACCTGGGTCCTTATGCTTCACAGGTCTTAACCACTAAGCCATTTCTCCAACCCCATTATATTAAACTTTTTAAAAGAGTATTTTTATTTATTTATTTGCAAGGAGAGAGAGAGAGAGAAAGAAATAAAATGAGGGAGGGAGAAGAATGAACATATCAGGGCTTCCTGCTTCTCCAAACAAATTACAGCCTCACATGATACTCTGTGATTCGGGCTTTATGTGGATACTGGTGAATCAAACCCAGACCATCAGGCTTTGCAAGAAAGTACCTTAACCACTGTGCAGTCTGTCCAGGCCCTATATGTTAAAATTTTTTATTCACAGGAAGCCTAGGCAATTTATCTTTCTTCATTATGTGTATATCTATCAAAGTTTTCCAAGATTCAAACCTTTCCACAAAGCAGAAATAAATTTGCAGCCACTGTACCCATGGAAGCTTGATTATAAATTAAAATGTGTTATAATCATCAAAACAGAGATGTGAAATGAACAATCAAATTCTTATTCAAATTTAAAAGAAAGTGCTCTTGGAAAGAATGTAGTCTGGACTTTAGATATAGGAAGATTACAATAAAATGCATCTCAATGCAACACCCATTTTTTCCTTCCAAACAAAACAAGTTGCCCTATAAAAGTAAGACTATGTCACAGAAAACTGTTTTTGCCATTCTTGTCTTTTCAAGGTAGCATTTCTCTTTGGTATGTCTGATTCCTTGTCTTCAAAATTATCTGTTATTAAATACATGTAAAGATATTGTCAGTAAATTAATTTTGAAGAAGTCCAAAAAATTAAATTTCTATGTTAAACAGAAATTATGAATCTAAGACTGGGCATGGTGGTGAACACCTTTCATCCCAGCACTTAGGAGGCAGAGGTAGGAGGATCGCCATGAGTTCAAGGCCACCCTGAGACTCCATAGTTAATTCCAGGTCAGCCTGGGCTACAGTGAGACCCTACTTCAAAGAAATGAAAAACAAAACAAAACAAAAAAGTATTTTTCACTTCTATAAAAAGACTGTGCGAAATATTTCTGCTGAGCATGTTTTCTACAGGGTATGAGTAAACACTTAACCATGAACATAAAAATACAGAGAATTGTTCAATAATGCCTAATAAAAAGGCGTGCCAGTTTTGATGGTTAGATGTTTAACAACTTGAGGTGTTAACATATTTTGGCACCTAATATTTTTTATGGTGCAAAAATAAGTCCATGGTTGCTGCTACTAATTCTCTTCTTTCTTATTGAGCAGTCATGAGAACATGGTCATTATTATTTTCACATTTAGGATTAGGTATTTTTAAAAAGAAAACTCACAGAGCTGTTATGCAAGTTAAATTATGAATAAGGGCCACATGCCACACAATCTCAAGAATGAAATATATGTTGTAAGCCTGAGCTCCTGAGTGTGTGGTATCAGGTCTAGATGCTAAGTCACTATGGCACAATCAAAATAACTAAACATGTAGAGTATCAAAACAGTGAGTGTGGAAGAATTGAGGGGGAACTTTCGTGAGGATAATGCTAAAGTATGTCATAGTATACAAAGACTGGCTCAGGGCTTAGAGGACCATAACTTAACAAGTACAAGCTTCTTTAAACAAGTACTATCTGGGGATATCTGTATGCAATACAAGGTAGAGATTAGCTGTATTTCAAAATCTCTGTAACAATACTATGAGTTTGAATAACCATTCACTTACAGACTGAAATTGTGCAAGTTTAAAATTGGGCCTCACAGGGAAATTTCTCTGTTTTTCACTGTAAAATGGGGATTGCCATATACTTCTTCATGGGGTTCTCTTGATATTTCCATGATTGGAAATAACAGAAAAGTGAATATTGAAATTTCTGTTATATCATCTCCTATTATTTCCAGGGGTGCTGATGGAACACAGGGACTTGTGCATGCACTGCTTCTTTCTCAGCCACTAATGTCAACTCTACCTGTGAACATTAGCCTTTTGAACACTCAGGGGAAGTAGCATTTTTAGGACAGCTACTCATGTGCTCAGTTCTTTAAAGCTGCCTGGCTCTAAGTAATATTTGAAGTTCTGCTGGACTTTATTGTACATGTGTTTGCATTTTTAAAAATTATGGATATGCTTTGGGGTTGGAGAGATGGCTTAGTGGTTAAGGCGCTTGCCTGCAATGCCTAAGGATCCATGTTCGACTCTCCAGATCCCATGTAAGCCAGACTCACAAAGGTGATGCAAGCGTAAAGTTGCACATGCCCACTAGGTGGCACAAGTGTCTGGAGTTCAATTGCAATGGCTAGGGCCCTGGCATGCCAATTCATTCTCCCTCTCTCTCTCCCTCTCTCTCTCTCTCTCTCTCTCTCTCTCTCTCTCTCTCTCTCTCTCTCTCTCTCTCTCTCTGTCTTGTTCTCTCAAAGAAAACAAAAGGCCCAGATTCCTGGATGATTTCCTACCCTATCCTCAGAGTTCAAATATGCCATAAACACATAAGCATGTGTTATCAATCCTTCTGTTGTACAGTCTCTTCAATTCAAACCCTCCATCCTGGCATGGAAGACAGCTAAGAAACCTGCTTAGATTTCCTTCCTCAACCTCCCTGCTGGCATGTCTTTTTACTTCCTATCCACAAGGAAGCCAAGAGGCAGCAAAGATTTCCTTTGCTGGATACCTGTCCCACATGACTTCAACTCATGCTCAGCACCAGGTAGGTGTTTTGCATTTTCAAACTCCCTGACCCCTAGCTGTCAGGATTCATTTCCAGGAGAAATGGCAGACATCTGAGTTTCTTTCAGACTCCAGTGGGTAAATTGCTAATTTCCATTTGTTGAAAATAATTTTTGCTTTGATGGAATAATCTTTTCCTTGAACCGTTCCATTAAACAAAATTAGAAAGGATTAGGACTATAGAGAAGGCTAGGCAGTTAAAGGTGCTTTGCTTGCAAAGCCTCATGTCTCAAGTTCAATTTCTCACATAAGGCCAGAGATGCAAAGTGATGTGTGCATCTGGAGTTCATTTGTAGTGGCAAGTGGCCCTGGTCGGCCCATTCTCTCTCTCTCTCTCACTCTCTTCTTATAAATAAATAAATAAAAATATTAAAAAAACAATAACTATATTCATATATAAGGCTGAATCTGTGATTAACCTGTTTGAGGCCTCTTTTCTAACATTTTTAGAGAGGTCTCCAAACATGTGGCTAATGTTCAGTTAACCAATGAACAATGCAACCAAACTCCTACTAATTTCATTCTCTTTAGATATGTTGTTTGATGCATTTCAGTGTCTTTTACTTTGCCAAAATATTCAGGGCTTGAAAAACAATTAATGAATCAGAAATTCTAAGGATAGGACATAACGTAATTTACTTAAAATAGATTCATCTTAGTAGACGCTGGTCATGAATGGAAGCCATTGTACAAGACAGTGGTTCAACAATGAAAAATTTAAAATGTGTAAATATATGCTTTTTATTCCACAGGAGGGGCCAAGAATGTCTTTATGTTTTCTTTATAGAGCAAAAGAAAGATTAGAGGGAAATGATCAAAATGATAAATGGTCTCATCAATTTATGATTTTCCCTTTATTCCAGTAATTTAAGAGATGAAGCATGGTATTGCTCAAAACTTTAAAAATTCATTAACAATTCTCCTTTTGAAAATCTACACAGAGATTCAGTTTCTATAACTCAAGAGTTATGCAACTCCTTATATGCTCTAACATAGAGAAGATTATTCCAGAAGGCCTTTCCATTCTTGATTCTTGCTGATCATCACTAGTTGCTTCGCCATTATGGTCCTCAAGCTGACTGAGTTAGGGGACACTCTGATGTTCCCTGAAATCTGTGTGTGTGAGTGTGAGTGTGTGTGTGTGTGTGTGTGTGTGTGTGTGTGTATACAAATGCATGTGGGTGTGGGTATGGGTATGAGTGCAAGTATATGGGTGTGCATGTGGAGGCCAGGCAATCTCAGGTGTTTCTCCCTTGGTATCATTCACCTTTTATTTTTTGAGACATGTTCTCTTATTGGATTGGGCATTTGCCAGTTTTCCTAGAGTAGTTGACTGGCAAAACGCAGGCATCTTTTTCTCACTGGCCTCTGCTTCTTCTCCTGTGCTGGGGTCATAAGTGCTCGCCACAATACTAGCTTATTTTACCTGAGTCACCTGCACTGGCTGAGCTGTCTCTGCAGCCCTTCCCTGCACTTTTGAGCATTGGCTATTTAGTCGGACTGAAATCAGGGCCTTACATATATCAAGTTGATCCTAGGAATGAGAGAGATATGATGTATCCCTACTAAACTCATGAAATTAACTCCCAGTGTAGTGGCACTGAGATGTTTGGGGAATTTAAGAAGTAATTAGGTCATGGATGAATGGCTCAGTGTTGTAGTTTTCACTCTGGTAGGATTGGATTGGTACAGAGGGCAGATGGTACAAAAGCAAGCCTGGCCTGTTCCTACACTCCTTGCTACACATGCTGCTTTTACACAAGCTCACTTGCTGCCATGAGTTGGACCTCAGTGAGATGAACCAGAAGCTAAGTTGTGTTGAGAATCATACGCTAAATGAACCTCGGTCCTTGACAAAATACTCTGCTCAGGTGTCCTCCTATAGCTATAGAAAATGGACTAGACAGTTACAACCTTATCAAGCTTCTACCCTGCACTGGACCGTGGCTTACAGTGCTGCTAACCTCAGTTCCTGCAAATGCCTCTCTTTCCCTACTCTTGTATAATTACCTTTAAAAAAAATATGAAAGAATGAAAGAGAGATAGAGAGAGAAAGAGGACAACTCTAGATGCATGTGCTACTTAGTGCATCCGGATTTACTTGGGTACTGAGGAATTGAACCAGGGATGGCAAGTTTTACAAGACAGCATCTTTAACTGCTAAGCCACCCCCTGTCCTAGCACAACTTTTATCACTTGTGCTTCTATTTATTGACTGGTAGTCATTTGAAGCATATTTCATTTCAGATGTGATATGAATCCATGTCAAAGAAGATTCAAACAGCTTTCATCAACTTTTTCATTACCAAAGTCACATAGAATTCTGGGAAGCAGAGCAGGGTGATCCAATGAACATCAGCTTGAAACACTGTATGTAATGGGGCACAACATTGGAGATGCCACTTAATGGTAGAGGTTTGGGTATAGCTCTCAGTCCTGAAATGAGAGCAGTGACACTCACCTTCTCTGACATTGCTAGAGGCTACAGTTACAGTACACCTGGCCTGGAAAATTTGTTCCTTAAGCAAAGCACAACACTGAATACATTGCTGAAGGTTGCCACAAGGCTGTGTGAACTACTCTGAGTTTCAGATGAATTTATATGAGTCTTAAATGAAACCTCACCTAGCAGCACCCTGTACTTTTGATAATGACTACAATCTACCTTTCTCGTATGTTTTATGTCTCCATCCTTTCCTTCAACAACGTTTGTTGCTTCAGATAAATCATACTTTGCTATATTTACAGATATTAATGTTTTAAACTCGTTCCATCCTTTCTCACAGGGCTTATGTTGAGCTGGGCTAGGAGATAGTGTGTTGAGTGCTTATTCAAATATAGGGATGGGTATTTTTAGATGGACAGAGGCGTCTGCCAAGACCGTGTAGTAGAGAGAAGAGGTATCTGCCCACAGAGGTTATCATCTGTCTCATTAATTTGTATTTGAGATGTTGCTTAGATATTTTGTTAACAGGTGAAATATTCTACAGGTATGTGGTTCTGATCTTCTCATTTTAGAACATGGTATTCTTGGGGCTGGAGAGATGGCTAAGCTGTTAAAGGTGCTTGTTTGCAAAGCCTGCTGGACCAGGTTTGATTCTCCAGTTCCCACGTGTTGCAGTCAGGTTCGTATTGCTGGTAGAAATCACCTAACCAAGAGCGAGGTTTATTTTGGCTTACAGGCTCGAGGGGAAGCTCCATGATGTCAGGGGAAAACGATGACATGAGCAGAGGGTGGACATCACCCCCTGGCCAACATAAGGTGGACAATAGCAACAGGAGACTGTGCCACACACTGGTATGGAGAAACTGGCTATAACACCCATAAGCCCACCCCCAACAATACACTGCCTCCTGGAGGTGTTAATTCCCAAATCTCCATCAGCTGGGAACCCAGCATTCAGAACACCTAAGTATCTGGGGGACACCTGAATCAAACCACCATACCATGTAAAGCCATATGTACAAAAGGATGCATGCTTCTGGAATTTGTTTACAGTGATAAGAGCCACAGTGCTCCCATTCTCATTCTCTCTCAAATAAATTAAAGACAATTTTAAAAGAAGAACATGCTATTCCAGCCAGAATTCTGTTTTCCTCATTAACTTCTACTTAGTGGAATCAGGAATGAAAGGCAGCGAGTCCACACAACAATAGTATCCTTTCCTCATTTAGCTTGCCTGGCGAAAGATTGAAACAGTAACTTTCCTATCTCTTCTTTGTCTACTTAGAGGAGTGATACTTTCCTTAAGCAAACATTTTATTGATATATTACACAGTTAAAACTTAGAAAGGGATGTGAAGCTGTTATCGAGAGTTTCTCAAACTTCCTCTGTCTCCACCTTACTCCTTTTCTCAAACATTTCAGGACTTTCTCCCCAGTATACTGATTTAGCTCAAACAAGGCAGCTCTAGGCACACAGCAGCCATTCTGGAGAGAATCATGTTGATGGAATGATTCAGAAGTTTCTATAGTAGACATTTATGGGTAGGTGGGGATGACATTTCATATTATCTTCAATGATTATGCTTTTTAGATAAAGGGTGCTTTAGTGAGATCTGAATGCCTTTTATTCAAAACATTTGATCTTATATTCCTCTGGAGGCATTCAAGCCATAAAGATGAAAAGCCTGCCAGGGCCACTGGAAAACAATATAAGATATTTCACAACAGGATGTAAAGAATAATCCTGCCAATCCCATTCTTGTGGAGAAATAAGTGCAGCCTGTGTTTCCCCTTCTGTTCTTCCAAGATTTGAAGTCTTTCTTTCCACAGATGAGGCTTTGCAAAGGTCAGTATTCAGTAAGAGCAGAAAGACTTGGCCATATCTTATAGGACTCTTGGGAGAAAGGGAGAATAAGAGCAAGTAAGAAAATCTCCAAGTGGCTGACATACTAGTGTGTGGCATATGTACTTACAGCTGGTGATAATCATTCCTCTCTAGCATCATAGTTATTTCCCAACATCAAATGTGGGCACATGAGTGACTTCCTTTCCGGGGTACTTTCTGCTCATGTCTTGAATGCAGGTTGTTATTATTCTCATCTTAACCCACATTTTTAGAATATGGTTTTAATCAAAGAAACGCTTTTTTTGTGGGTTTTTAAAAAAATGAAACAAATTGGGCTGGAGGGCCCAGGTTTGATTCCCCAGGGCCCATGTAAGCCAGATGCCCAAGGTGGAGCATGCTTCTGGAGTTCATCTGCAGTGGCTGAAGGCCCTGGTGCACCCATTCTCTCTCTATCTGCCTCTTTCTCTTTATTTCTCTCCAAAATACATAAAATAAATAAACATTTTAAAAAATAAAATTAAAAAATTAATAAAAGAAATTTCACTTTGCTGTTTTAATGTTGGAAAACATGGCTTTGATGATGTGTCCCTTTAGAGAATATTGTTTGTTTCAGCTACTTTATGTATCTGTTTACTATGATACAGAGTAAGTAGTTCAGTAAAGAAATTCTTTTGGAGAAGATTATTACCCCTCATGATTAGTACCAAGGTGAAGGATACTTTGACCACATCACATTTTTTTTTTTTCATAGAAGTTAACTGCTATTATGATCTAATAACATTATTACTATAGAGGACTAGGAGAAATGGTCCCCTAAAGATATATCCACTTCTCAATCTGCAAAATCTCTAATTTTGTCTTATAGTAAAATAATGAATGTTACCTTATGTAGCAAAAGATGTGATTATGTTAAAGGCAATGAAACAGGGAGCTTACCCTACAGGATCTAGGCAAAACTTTCATGCCACTTCAAGTGCTTGTGTAAGGACAAGAAGAAAGGTTTGACAAAGACATGCGGCAGCACAGATGATGAAAGGATGGAGGGAAGAAAGAGGAACGGGGAGGTAGGCAGGCGTCCACAAGCCAGGCAATGCTGACAGCTTGCTGAAGTTGACACGGGCCTGAACAGATCCCCCTGAGCCCTGTAGGAAGCACAGCCCTGCTGGAACATTCCAACTTCTGCCTCCAGAACTGTGGGAGACTATAATTATGGTGTTTAATCCACTAAGGTTATGGTAATCATTTTAAAAATAGCCATATGAAAAGAATATAATTAACCTTAAAAACACAATCAAGGGATGGAGAGATGGCTTTGCGGTTAAGCGCTTGCCTGTGAAGCCTAAGGACCCGGGTTCGAGGCTCGGTTCCCCAGGTCCCACGTTAGCCAGATGCACAAGGGGGCGCACGCGTCTGGAGTTCGTTTGCAGTGGCTGGAAGCCCTGGCTCACCCATTCTCTCTCTCTCCCTCTATCTGTCTTTCTCTCTGTCTGTCACTCTCAAATAAATAAATAAATAAAATGAACGACAAAAAAAAATATTTAAAAAAAAACACAATCAAAAGTTACCTAAAACAATGAGTTCCCAGTTTCTATTTTATCTGAAGGGAAAGGTGCTACTGGCCATGGACTATGAAATATTGACTGTTTTTACAATTTTTAACCCTTTCTGTATGATGAAATCCATTTTCTTCCACAGTCCCACATTGAAGTTTCGTTAAAATATTTCTTCCAATTATAGTTTGCACTGGTTCAAGTTGTTGGAGAAGACATGGATTTGTGATTAAAATTCAAGTTTCTGTGTGTCATCTGAATTAGTGGACACTCTACTGCTTCACATGCATGTTTATATCCCATTGCTACTACTAAGTCTGGAAAATGGATGATTAGTCAGACTTTGGTCACCATGACAAACTACATGGCATAAAGAATTTAAGTGAGGAAAGATTTATATTTCCACTCGGAGTTTCAGAGGTTTCGGTCTGTGGTTAGACTGTGCTAAGACAGAATGCCATGGCAGAGGGATGTGCTTAAACAGCAGCTTATATCACTGCATTCAGGGAGCAGGTGGGAAGGAAGAGGCTGAATGTGTCCTGCAGGGCATACTTGCAATTATCCACATCCCCCAATTAAGCCTCACCTAGTTTCCCTGCACTTCACGGTAATGTCATATTAGGGATTCATCAGAGGATTATTGATCAGATCTGAGGCCTCGGGATCAAATCACTATCCAAAAGCCTATCATCCTTCACTTCCATGGGCTCACAGACCAGTGGGAAGATACTCTAAATTAATACAGAAACCAAGCAGTGAGAAATGCTTAACCCCTGTGGTGGTTTGAGTGTGAAATGCCCTTCTCAGGCTCACATGCTTGAACACGTGATCCCTACCTGGTTCAGGAAAGTTGATCAGGAACCTTCAGAAGGCGGAGCCTTGTTAGAGGAAGTCCGACTCTGGAGGCAGTCCTTGAGGTGTTCCAGCCCAGCTGCTCTTGCTGTTCTCATGCCGCTCCCTGTGGTGCCATGTGATGCTGGCTTCCTGCCCCTGCTCCTGCCAAACCTTCACGGCGAGGGGGAAACTTCCCCTGGAGGCTGGAAACTGAATTCAACCTTTGTTTGACTGTAAACTTCTGGTCCAGTATTTTGCCTCAGCGCAGGAAAGTCAGTGATACATCCTTTCCACTTGAAGTCTTTGCATTTTTAATCAAATTTGGATAGCGCTTATTTTATGAATGTTTTAAAATGATCTAACCTGGAGAAGTTATTTATGTGTATTTGTATACACATAGCTATTGTATATATACACTAGGAGTAAGGATTCAAATCCCAACACATAAATCTATGTAAAATGTGTACATATATCCACATACTGATAATGTGCATTTGGACTTTTAATATGATTTTTTTTTCTCCTTTTCACTGAAAAGAGAAACCACTAACTAAAATAGTATCAACTCATGATTCTAGTATTCTGAAGTTAAAGATACTAGCTACTGTAAAATTGCAATCAGGATTTGAAATTCTGTCTCTTCATGACCAAATCATCATGTTTCCTTATCCTGCTGTGTATCAATAGCACCTTCCCTTAGCCTTGGACTTGAAGTTTCAAGTTCTAGGTCCCCTCGGTGTGTGTGTGTGTGTGTGTGTGTGTGTGTGTGTGTGTGTGTGTGTATGTTCAAATGTGTGGGTGTACTTGTGTCCTGGAGTGGATGCATCTGTGGGTGCATGTGCATGTAGGTGTACTTATGGAGGTCAGAGGTTGATGTCAGGTATTTTCATGAATCATTCTTCACCTTATTAACTGATGCAGGCTTTCTCACTTCAACACAAAAATTGCTGATTTGGCTAGTCAGTGCTAGCCTGGGGAGCCCATGTCTCTGCCCCCCTTGTCCTGGGATGATTGGTGTGCTTCGCCGTGTGCTGAGCATTTGTATAGGCACTACGGCTCTGCACTTGCTTCCTCAAGTCCTCATGGTAGTGCCGGAAAGGTTTTCTCCTCTGAGCCATCTCCCCAGCCTTGCTAGTGTCTTGCTTTGTAGTTGTTTCCAATGCAGGTTTGCACTAGGAACTTCATCCTACTGTTTGATGAATAAGTCATCAGTAATCTCATGCTGTGTTTTTCATGCTAAATAATGGAAATTTAAGCATAATCTGGTATAGTGCCTGGCAGAGGAAAGCTAATGAGAATATTAATATAAACTCCTTTTTTTCCCCACAGTGCATCTTATGAACTCACATGAGCCTTGTAATTGCTGACAATTATTTTTGACCTACAAAAACTGTGATTTCATAGGATTCCATCCAATAATTAGATGCGTTTTGGCAGCTCACTGGTGAGATAATTTGACATAATGCACTTTGCCAAATTCAGGCCAAACTTCAATTTGTTTCAATCACCTTGACCAGAAATCAGTGGTTCTCTTTCATTTCCCAAAGGTCCGTGCAGAACGAATGGGATCTCTGCAAACACTTGGAGGTAGAGTTCTAAATAGGCTGAAGGGTTAGGGAAAAACAAAGCAGATTTTTTCTTTTCTTAATGTTCTAGGACAGAGATCCAACAAACGCTTTTAGCCAAGGGTAGGTAGTAGAAAATATAAGGTGGTAAGCCACATTCTTTTCCTCTCACTTTTCCCCCCCCCTCTCTCCCTCTTCCAATTCTTGGAATTGAACCCAGGGCCTCACACATGCTAGTTAAACACTTTGACATTGTGCAATACACCCAGCCAACATTTTGTTCTCACTCTTTTTTATTTTAATATTTTGAGACAGGCTATAATTAAGGCTGGCCTGCAATGCTATATGTCACTGGATTTGCAGGCCTGTCTCTTCTGTGTTCTCTTAACTGCTAGCTGCCATTGTCACACAGAGGAGCTGTGCGTACTCTGTAACAAAAAAAGTGTGCGTATAAAGCATTATTTATTCATGTTGAAATTTGAAGTGTATTTCTTCTTTTGATCTTTTTTTGCAGTTAAAAATATAAAAATCCATCCTTGGAGTGAGTTGGTCACAGAAAACCACAGGGAGGGCCATAGGTAGCTAGGTGCTATGCCTTGCGAAGCTGCGCTGTGGAAGCAAACGTGTCAAAGTGCATGGGGAGCTCCGTGTGGAATCTCTGTGTGGGAGGGCTGCCACAAGTCAGAATCTCCTAATACCCAGCCGTCTCCATTCTTGGAAAGATGACCTCTTTTCCAGGAGACATGCTTAGCAGTTCTGTACACTAACATAAACCAAGTCAGAGATTGGAAAAAAAAAAAAAAGACAGAGAGAGAGTTTCATTTCCTCTCTAGTAGAGAAAAGGCAGATGGTGTCAGGTTTTTTACTTCACTCATCAACACCTGTTTCAGATGAAGGTACCTCTTAGAAGGTCAAGTAGAGCAGAGGACAGGGCAACACTTTTGAGATCCAAGGACTTCCTCAGGAGCTGGTTTCCTCATTGTGGAAGTTCTAAATGAGATTAACTGGTTTCCCCTTTTCCCTCTCTTTCACTCTTGATATCTACCGAACAGTCTTTCATTTTGCCAGCTATAATCACAAACAGCCATGAGGTTGGACTGTTTATATTCCTAACCTACAAAGATTTCATTCAGATTGATTTCCTGTCTTAGTAAAAAGAATGACTACCTGTAGGTTGTAAGTAATTAGGTGTGAGCAATTCCTTGTCTTCAGAAAAGGGAGCATTTTATTCTGACATGGGGTTTGGCCAAAATAGAAGATTGGAAAACCTTTTTCCTTCTTTAGCAAACAACCCTTTTCACACTAGATAAAAGATTTGTCTCTCTTATCTGTGCCCCCAAATCAAATCAACCATTTGAAAACCTATGCTATGTTATATGAGTTGCTTAGAGATGGAAAGCAACAGTGTTATTTCATCTTGCTTTAAACACAACACAGTGATATAGGGTACACTAAGAACCTTAAATTTACACTTGAAAATTTTCTCTGTAAGAGAGAAAAGGTCTGGAAATGAATTACTGATTTGGGAATTGTGAATAGTGAATATGTTACATATGGGGCATTTTCTTTTGGCCTTAGTGACTGCAGGTATCTCTCTCTCTGTACATATGTCATGTTATGTGGTGTGTGCATGTATTATATAGTGGTGTGTGAATGATTATGAATGTGGCATGTGTACGTGTACAGATGTGCTTCCCCCATGAATGCATGTGTGGAGGCCAGAGGAGAACGTCAAATGCCTTCTTCTATCGCTTTTCCAGTTTTTCTCCTGGAAACAGCGTCTTGCACAGAAACTGCTGCAGCTCTTTGCAGTCAGACAGGCGGAGGGACCAGTGAGACCCAGAGATTCTACTGTCTCTGTTGCCCATAGGATTGGACTCACAGCCCTGTATGGCCATGCCTGGCTTTCTAAATGAGTGCTTGGGATCAAACTCAGACTCTCTTAACCCTCTCCATCCCTCATGTTTACCCAGTGAGCCATCTCCTCTGCTCCTGCATATAGATTTCTAGATCATGTGGATTTTGGTGGTATAAACCCAGGTTTCAACTATGACCTCATCCTTCCCTTCACATGAATGAATTTCTTACCATCCTGTGTCCCAGTCTTATCATGTACAAGTGAGGTAATATTAACAAATGAGTTGATTAATATACTCAGTGCTGTCTGTCTTCCTTGATATTAGTGTTACAAATGTCAGTATCTCTTTCTTTACCCAGATACCCTTAACTTACTACATTTGTCAGGAATGTAATCCTGCATGTTAGTCTTGATAAAACCCACTTTTGTGGTTTGAATATAAAATATCCCCTACGGGGTCACGTGTTCCCAAATGGTGGCACTATGGGGAGGACGGAGCACCTTTCGGAGAGGGAGCCTTGTGAGACACGAGTCACTGGAAGCAGGACTTGAAGTTTTATAACCTGACCCCACATCCTGGTTTCCTCTCCTTCCTGATTGTATTGAAATGTGATGCCAACTTCCTGTTCATGCCACCATGAAATTTCCCCTCCAAAAAGAAAGCTGAAAATAAACCCCTGCCATCCATCATGGGTTTCTAGTCAGGTGTTTGTTTGTAGTATTGACAAAGTAACTGATTCACGCACTTTCTCTTTTTGTATTTTTCTACTCAAATCTCATTCTCTAATCCCATAATCTAATAGCTTTCTTTGATTGTGTATATTTTTGAGTGTACACATTGGCTTAAAAACACAGTTCCCTTCCTTCAGCTTTTCCAAAAAAATAAAATCTAAGTGCCTTGTGCTTAGGTAGTTTTTCTTTCGGAAGGACGTTACCAGAGTTTGTCTTTCCGTTCTTGTTCTAAGCTGCTCTGGGCTATGATGGCTTTTGCTCAAGGACTCATTATTGTTTCAGCTATTCATGTGCTCCCACGGTCTCCTGTGACTTTCCCCACAAGGAATGGGTGTCTTCTCTTAGCCTTAAACCCTTAGCCTAGTATGAAGTCAGTAAGATAACATGAATTTTATAATGAATGAACAACAGAAATGGACTTATATAGAACATCTTAGATTTGGCTCTTTTCACCCTTAGCAGGCTTGCCTGCTCATTTCAACTCAACCCATCCAAAAAATAAAATCCAAACCAAAATTCAAAAGCCCAAAGCCCCAAAGCTACACCTAGGTGGAGAGAAACCATATGACAGGTTCCGGTAGCACAACCTCTGTAGGACTTACAGAAATTAATTAATTAATTAATATATATTCCATAATTTCCTCTACTACTACATTCAGTAAATCACATGTCTGAGTTTATGTTACAAGAAATATAAGAGCCAAAGGAAGTACGGGTGTCAAGTAGCTTCTGAACCCAGCTCAGTCTTAATTGTACCAACACATCACTTTGTTAGGAGATAACTTAGAGACAATGCTTGGATTTCTCTTCATACATATAAACCTTTTGCCTTTTTCCCCCCTGAGAGACAGCAAACCTCAGAACATGAAATCAAACCAGATGGCACATACTTGTTCCTTTACTTTAACAGAGACATCCAACAGGAATTGCTATGTTTGTGTTAGAATGAAGAGGTCACTGGACTAGCTCTAAGAAAGCAGAGTTCCTATCCCAAGGTCATCACCTCCTGTTGGAGGAGTTGTACAGAGTTATACTTTTATTACCAGTCTACTTGTCTGTAGAACAGGTCACTTACACAAGCATCAGGGAGGGATTTTATCTCTCTGTCAGAATATCTAGCTAACTGTGTTGGAGTCAGCTCTCTGGCAAAACCCTCAGTTCTACCTCGTGCTCTCTCAAGAGTCCTTTATTTCCAATCTGCATTCGTGGGGAACTCATTTTGCTTGCGAAGTTGTGAAATCGCAAAGTTTTGTGATAGCACTTTAGTCAACAGGGTTGCTTCTGTTCGGTACGCCACTGTGAGACATAATGGAAGCCTGGCACTTAGGCCTCGACCAGGACACTCAGTTTCCAATCGAACTGCATTCCATTACCCTGATCCAGGACATGCAGGATGGATATACAGCAGTCACTCTTCTGGAAGAAGTTTGTGACCATTGGCAGACAAAATCAATTGCCTAGGATCCTACTATACTTCTGTGATCAAAGAATATCACACAGCCATTGTCTGAATCTGAGACAATCTTTATACACTTAACCTCTTAAGTGAAATTCCCGTCCAGAATGCAAGCTCAAATGAGTTTAATTGGCAAAGTATTTCCTATCTTCTGACAAAGATTGCCTTGATCTTGCCAAAAACAATGTTCTTTGTTCCCCAACCTATAATTCTGGGTCCCAGAGGCCTAGGTGTGGCAGTGAGACGGCACATAAATCAAAGGAGGTGACACTGGTGCACTGACTCAACCGGAACTTCATCTTAGGATCAGCCTTGGCTCTTGGGCTGATTAGAAGTTGCTGTTTCCTCTGTTTGCTCTCATTTGTGTCTCTCTCTCCAGAGTCCATTCTGTGTATTATCTCTCTCTCTTCCCTACAGTTCTTAGCAGCCAGTACATCCCTAATCTAGAACACTTGCCATGTTCCCCTTACAGCCTTTCCTGTACACTGGCAAGTGGATGACTCAATAATCTAGTAGCAGATACATGCCAATGGTGAGAGCCTAAATTGTTAATAGCAAAGATAGAGCCTGAATTGTTAGTAGCAATTTAATGAAAATAGCTCCTGCCTATAATCTGTAGGGAAAATACATCACCATCTAGTATTACAATCAAACACACAGGTCCTTTTACAAGCTTGGCTCTGTCCCTGTGCTCTATCTTGGTGATCTGAGGCCTTTGTTATCCCAGATCTTTGCTCCATGTATTTTTGAACACCTTAATTCCATTCCAAGGAGGGAATTTTGTTGATCACTATATAGTGTAAGATGAAATCATTCATCCCTTTGTCTCATCTTAGCCTTACTCTTGTACTTTCACTCCTCCAATGCTTTATTGTGCCTCCCTTCCACTAGACACGTTGAGAAAAGGATGGCAATTCATTCCAGACAAGCTCCTAATATTATTTTAAATACTCATTTTCTGTTCCTCTGGGTGATATCAAAATCATTGACAAATTTTGGCTTAGATCATCCCCTCACCAGCTGGATAGAATTCAAGGAATATATTAAACAAACACTTACTGCATTTGAAAGACTCATAGCTATTTTGAACTTTTCAAAATGTAGAATTTGTATAACATTTTTTCTTTCATATTCACTCTGCATGATATCAAATGTTGCTTATTACTCTTCTGAGGAATACAATGATAAAAAATTTGAGCTTCACTTTCTTCATAGGAGATAGATTGCCAAATAATAAGGGAATCAATTCAAATATATTTGGCAGAGAAAAAAAGAAAGTCCTCGTAGGCCCCCTCCCCCTTGCCCTCACATTTGTGAAATTATTCAAGCAGAATGAGTGAGAAAACTGCCTCTCTTTCTGGGAAGGAGATCATTTTATTGATGACTGGATTATATTAGCTATTTCAAGTGAAATTTCACTCTGTGACTGAAACAGAAGCGGGGACACAGTAAAATTGTAAGCACAGGAGAAAAATCCAGGGACCCTTAAGGCCCTAGCCATCCTTTGAGAGTTTACAATGCCTCAGTGAGATTGACAGGAAAAATGAGGAGGTTGTCACTTTCCTTCTTATTGCTCTGAAGTAGTATCCTATCCCTTCTTCTGACTTAATCCTGTAAAAAGAAATTTTTAAAATGTGTAACAGCAAGGGAGCCACACCCTGATATTGTATTTTTCCAGAATTTCATAGCCAGCCCGAGACTAGTGAAAAACAAAAAAGTAACCGAGCCAAATAAAAGTTGCATTCTGAGTTGTTCTGTGGTTCTTTGTTCCTATGTGGCAAATAAATAATAGGAATGTGAGAAGCAATATGTCTGTTTTTTTTTTTTTATTTTTAAGATGACACACAAAATAAACCCACATTTTGGTCAACATGAACTTTATCAGGGTCAATTACTGTTGCTCCTCAAGGGAGCGTTAAAGATCAGCTCCAACACTAGACCTTTAGCCTCTACCGCACTTTGTCAGGACTGCCTCAACCTTTGTAAAATGTCATGTTTTTCTACCAGTATACTTTATTTTCCTGAACATATTGGTGGGACTATGTAACTTCTACGTTAGCTCTAGACTAAGTTTATCACATGTTTAAGTAGTACATATCCAGTTAAGTTCTAAGCAACAATGTAAGAGATTTATCCCATTTGTATGCTTTCTCCTTGTTATGGTTTAAATAAAAATGATGAAAGATTGTTAGAAACTCCATTTGAAATCAAGGACTCTTCCAAAAAAATTAAGTTAGGAGAAAGTAGTTACAGATATTATAATCTCTTATATCCAATAGTCACAAATCAAAGTTGTTAAAACCTAGTGGAAGAGTAACACCATTTTTCAATTTCTGAAAAAGAACTGCAAACAAAAATTCATTCTCAGGGCCAGTCATGGTGGCACAGACCTTTAATCCCAGCACTAGGGCGGCAGAGGTAGGAGGATCTCTGTGAGTTCGAAGCCACCCTGAGACTGCATAGTGAATTCTAGGTCAGCCTGGGCCAGAGTGAAACCCTACCTTGAAAAAGAAAAAAAAAAAAAAAAATCATTCTCAAATGACCATCCACATCCTTTAAAATTACAATCAAGAAGTAAACCATTTAGTAAGATTCTAAATGTATCATCTTCAACTTTAAGAAGTAAACAGGGGCCTGGAGAGATGACTTAGTGGTTAAGGTGCATGCTGTGAAGCCTAAGAACCCAGGTTTGATTTTCCAGGTCCCACATAAGACAGATGCATATGGTGACGCATGCGTCTGGAGTTTGTTTGCAGTGGCTCGAGGCCCTAGTGTGCTCTCACTTTCTCTCTCCTTCTCTGTCTCTAATAAATAAATAAAAAGAATTTTTTTTTTAAAAAAATAACAAGTAAACAGGGCTACAGAGATAGCTCAGAGGAGAAGTGTATTTTTTTCACAAGCATGAGGGCATGAGAGTGCCTGAAATTGTTCAAGTTCAATTCTCCAGGTTTCACATGAACAGATGGACAAGTTTCAGTATTAGTAAGCAACTCCAGTGCTAAAGAACAGGCAGAAGAGCAATGGAGGAACACCTTTAGGCCACTGAAAGCAAGTTCCATAAGGCCATATATATGTGCACAGAACACACACACACACACACACACACACACACACACTTTGAAACAAACAGCATTTGAAATACCAGGAAGCATATTGGTATCAACAATATCACCAGCACCATGAAATGCAAAACAGAGATCTCTTC
Organism: Jaculus jaculus; assembly: GCF_020740685.1. NCBI lineage: Eukaryota > Metazoa > Chordata > Mammalia > Rodentia > Dipodidae > Jaculus > Jaculus jaculus. The sequence goes on from NC_059103.1 coordinate 192,148,608, forward strand.
TGTAGAACTCACAGTGCTAAAGATAAAGAACTCAAAATGTATATCTTGCTTCATATTCTCCTCATGCATTTATTTAAATATAGAAAACTTTCTTACACTACAGAAGATACCTGTGGATGATCTAGTCACAAATTGCTGTGAGAAATCGTGAGGAAAAATATTGTGATGTGTGTAACATAGAGTGACCCGGGGGAAGCTGGAGGAAGTCAGTCCCCAGACAGTTAGTGTATCTAGTGCCAGAAGGTGCCAAATGAGTGAGTAGGGAAAAATGACTAATATCTGTCCAAGAACTCATGGTCTAAGCTACTCAGGAGCAAATAACCTGATGAGATGCTCACACAAGTGCGATCGTGTTGCACAGCCATGGTGGGAAACCAACTGGTCTTGATTTGGCTAACTGATCCCCTCAATGGAATGGAACCCATAGCTGGAGCTGGGAAATAAGTTGGAGTCATATTCAAAAATGATCCCACTCTCCATTATCAAGCTACCACCAACTGTGGGCTATAAGAGGGCCTACACCTATTAAATCCTCTCTTAAAAAATGGTTATCCCATATATCTGGTGCTAAATTTACTTTCCATTGGAGACTTTGTATCTCTTTTTCAGATAGATGCAGATATTAAGGACAGAACCACCCCCTCAGACCTCCAAAGGGCCCCAGCTGAAACTAAGAGTAATTGGGGAAATAAGCAGGAGTGCTGTTTTCTTGGAGAACCTGGTACCAGCACAAGGGTAAAGGAGATGGACACAGAGAACAATCAACTCTGACCAAACCAGTTATCCAAAGACACAGAGGCTCCCAAGACCTCATCACTGAAACAGACCTAAAATGAACCCACATGGCTCAGGGAAATCTGCAGAAGAGGAGATGAAAAGAATGTCAGAGCTACACATTGCGTCATGATCCACAGAGACACTTCCTCCTACCCATAACTGATGGCTAACCCCACAATGCATGATACTCCCCAATGAGGAGGATCCCTACAGATGGGGGAGGACAGGGAGGAGGCTAACAATGGTACCAACTTGACTGTATTCACTGAGTACAAAACTAACAAATAAAAGAAGAAAATATTGTGATGTGATAGCCTCAGTGAGGGGATATGGTTTCAGTTTTGACAACTTGCACTTACACAAGAGGACAGAACATTTTATACAGTTGGGTCCAGAGAGCAAAGTTTTGGAGACTATAAGCACAGTGTCTTAGAGACAATTTATATAAACAACTTAGTTTACTGGCAGTAGAGGCCCTTGGAGACTACAGGAACCACTGTTAGAGAGGCACTTGTGGGGAGCCTTTGGTATGTGGATAAGAAATTAGACTGCAGAATTTGCTTGGTGGGAAATGGAGAAGAATCCTTAAGTGTGTCAGATTATGTGTAATCATATTAGAGGGAGATAGATGAAGCATCAGAAATTGGAAATTCAAGTGAAACATCTCAGAAGTGGTATTGCTGCATACATCTTGGCTGGTGTTAAAACTCTCACACCATCTTATCATTTTTTTATGCCCTCATATCAGCTGAGATGACATTCTCATGGCACTGAATTGACCAGACTATGGTGCATGTTTTTTCCTCTAACTTGTTTCCTTGTGTGCAGGACTCAGGTATTTTTTCATTGAATTTCTAGTGTGCAGCACTCTAATAACATTGCACACTTAGTAGCTACTTGACACATAATTGACTGAACAATTAGGTAGGAGAATTATAAAAATTAGACATTTCACTTAGTGGAACAAGCATACGAATCTCCGCTTAGACACAAGCTACAATATACTTTCTCCCTTTCTCATGTCTTCTGCATGTAAACAGACATTGAGACCAGTGATTCTCAGTCACCTCTAATATATCTTTCCTCTTCTTGCCACTCTAATTTATAATCAACAACAAGAGTGAAGTTCCGTTTCTTGTTGACTGCGCTTACAAAAAGCACATTTATATAGTTCTACCCCAAGCCTTAGTGAGACAGAGCAGGGGCATCCTGTCAGTGCCTCTCCAACATGCTCTCCGGGTAGCCAAAGAAATAAAGAAGAAAAAGCACAATGTATGCAGAATCTTGAAACAGAGTGATGTCGGAAGAAGTCAAGGGCTCTTCACCATTCACCTAGCTAGGGAGGGCTTTTTCAAGACTTGAATTCCATGAGGAGAACCAGGGCAAAAATCCCTGGTGGATGATCCAGACAAAAGAAATGATGTAACACAGACATGGGTTTGGTATGTCAAAAAATAAAAAAATTAAAAAAAATAAAGAGGGAAAGACCACTTTTTTGGGAATAAATTCAGAGGAGGAGAATGTCTACAAGATGAAGTCAGAAAGCAGACAGCTCACTTGGAACTTTAGGACGATTATAATTATAATATATATTAGAAATATCTTATAATGTGAATGGTAAATGATACAATTTGTTGTTGTTTAATATTTTCATTATTTTTTTTAGATGAGGCCACACTGTGTACCCCTGATTAACCTGTAATTTGCTATGTAGTACGTGCTGGATTGATTGTGGTGATCCTCTTGCCTCTGCCTCCAGGAACCACCACACCATGCAAAACAATGCTTTTCAAAGAATTATCTCATATATATTGATTTCCTTTACATTAATTAATATGGTGCCTACAATGTCCCAGGAGAACTTAGGTGTTCAGGCTATCATGTAAGGTAAAACTTCTAGTATAAAACAGAAGACAAAAAACAAAAACAAAAACCAACAAACAAACAAAAAAAAAAACCAATGCATCCTACACAAAATCTTGAAACAAAATGATATGAGGGGAAGAAATGAAAGAATAGTTCTTTGCCAAATAACTAGTGATGGCTTCTTTGAGATAAGAAATACATGCTCAGAACCAAGTGGAGAAAACTTGGAAGAAGACTCACAGCAAATGAGGGAAAGTAGAAGTGCGTTTGATGTGTTGGTCATTTCTCTGGAGTTCACTGAGAGGAGGAGAGTGTCTGAAGATGAAGTCAGAGAGACAGGAGGCAGGTCATCTGCAACGTTAGCCAAATAATGATAAGGAATTTGGACTATCCCTAAGTGAGAATGAAAGGCTACAGGAGGATCTTCAACTTCAAATAATGTTTCATTATTCTGAGTGTCCAGAAGAATTTTCTGTAAAATGTTATTCTGAAATATATCATTCTGTCTTACATAAACAGATAATAAATGTGTAAGGTCCATACCTTCTAATTAAAGCATTACAAATTAGAGACAAAATATTTTTATTCACATTAGGTATGGTTGAGTACCCCTTTTATCCTATTACTTGGGAGGCTGAGGTAGGAGGATTGCTGTGAGTTTGAGGCCTGTCTGAGACTACACAGTGAATTTCAGGTCAGCCTGGGCTACAGCCAGACCCTATCTCAAAAAAATATTTTCATTCATCTACACGAGACTGCATGTTGAATGGCAGGAAAACAATTAAGAGCAGCACACATAAAATAAAACATAAAAGTTACTCCTCTTGGAGCCATAGTAATGTAGCAGAATTGGAAGGAACTAGCTCAGTCACCAAAGCCCAGTCTTATTTTACTCCATGATTATCAAGCCAAAGTAATTTACCTGAAATGATCTCCATAGTTATCTAGAAGCTTCTACAGTCATTATATACCAGGAAAAATATTGGTCACTAAGATTCAGTGACCTGTACAGAGCAAGCCAACTCCATATCTAAGTCAGGCATAGACAATTGGATGGAAAAAAAAGAGAAAAGTTTAGTCCCATGTCCAGATGGTTTATCAACATGACACAAAGCAATATTGTGAAACAAGCTGAGTATACTGCACCATTGCAGACAATGGCGTTTCCAGGAAGGGGAGAATTTCAACTTACCATCATATTTATAAAGAGAGAAGTCAGCTGTGGGAGCTGCTCCTCCTGAGTGATCACCCACCCACCCCTGTGGTTTCTCTTAAGTGATTTCGTATTTTTTAAGTTTCAGTGTTTCCTAACAATTCTTTGATTTACTTTACATTTCTGCTCTCATCACCCATCCATTGTCATCATGGATCTTATTAACTAACTACAGAACACAGCAAAAGTTCTGGAAAAAATGACAGATATCCAATAAGTTCCCCCTCCTTAAGCACAACATTTCATTTACTTGGAAAACTAATAAATATAATGTAGGCAAACAGTCATGAACTTGAATTTTAGCATTTACTTTTAACACATGTGGTAACTCATACCTGCTCATATCCTGTCTTCCTCCAAATATTACTTTTTATGTACAATTTGCTTTTTTTGTAGTTTTAAACTAAGATAAACTATTAATTCTGGTTTATTTCTTAACAAAATAGGAATTTATTCATCTAAATAATATCTTTTCTAATTCTGTATGTATTAGTTCCTTATATTAGTTAAAATTAGATAATTTTATACAGAAAGAGAATTTGAAAGAAATGCTATTGTTAGGAGCTGAGAAGACAACTCGGCAGTTAAAGGCTCTTGCTTGTCAAGCCTGTTGCTTGGGTTTGATTCCCCAGCTGCTCACAGAAAACTGGGATCAGAAAGTGTCATAAGTTTGTTTTAGGTCTACTTCAGTGATGAGGTCTTGGGAACATGATTCAGGGAAATTCGCAGAAGAGGGGGTGGAAAGATTGTTAAAGCCACACGTTGGGTCATTATGCACAGAGACACTGCCTCTTACCCATAACTGATGGCTGACCTCACAATGCAAGACCCACATTCCCCAATGAGGAGGGTCCCTGCAGAAGGGGGAAGACAGGGAGGAGGCTAACGATGGTACTAACATGGCTACATACACACTGTGTACATAATTAATAATAATAAAGTAAAAATAATAAAATAAAATGAAGTGTCCCAAGTTTATGACATTCATTTGTAATGGCAAGATAGCCTAGTGTGTCTATGCACACCCAAGTACACACACACAAGTGCTGTGCACGCGTCCACATATTCACCCATACTCTCACACAGGAACATATGCTCATATAAATAATAAATAAATAAAAATAATTTAAAAATAAATAAGGTAATATTACTGTTTATTATCATAAACGGAATAAAGCTCTCATCTTATTGGACTTGGTGCACAAAGGTGAGATATCTTATGCTTTAACTTAGTTTATTTCCATTTCTTACTATGCCATTCTAACAAAAATATACATAATTGGTTTAGAAAACCACTTCACTGGCCTGGAGAGATGGCATAGTGGTTAAGGTGCTTGACTGTGAAGCCAAATAACCCACCTTTCATTCCCCAGTACCCACATAAGCCAGATGCACAAGGTGGCACATGTGTCTGGAGTTCCTTTGCAGTGGCTGTAGGCCCTGCCATATCCTTTCTTTCTCTATCTGCCTCTTTCTCTCAAATAAATAAATAAAAATAAAATATTTGTTTCTTAAAGAGAAAACTATTTCAGTTTAGAATTTGGATATAGAAATAAAATCAAAAATATTCAATTAGAACAAGCAAAAAGTCTAGGAAACATCATTTGCTCTCTTATTTAGTGGTTCTTCACTATTGGGCCATGAAGCCTTCCAAAGTTTGCTGCCAAACTTTCAGCCCTAACTATATTAAGTTTTGCTGTGATAAACAACATGTCCCACTACAACAATTTTTAGATGGATTGTAGAGCTGGATGGGAAATAGCTGCTCATTTTTTATTAGAATGGACATTTTTTTCCACAAATGTATATAGTATTTGCCACATTAATAAAAATTTATACCCAAATTGTAACATATATTGCACATATGTGCAAAAAGTACATACTTCTATAAATTTTGTCTATGTTTTATTGATTTTTAACTATAAATTCTATATGTATGATACTCAAAGTCTCAATTTTGAAGACTATTCATGACACACAAGGTGTAACCATTTGTCTTATATTCACACCTTTAGTATATTATCAGATCTTCAAAACTTGATTCAAAATATTTATCCATACTTTTAAATTAAACAGTTGTTTTAACATTTAACTTATAACCATATTGAAATCCTGTCAAACAAGGAGATACATTAAGATACAGAATTGTTTCATGCCTTAAGAACTTAGTTATTTTTATCACATAATCCCAAGGCCACAACTGCAGCTTAACTTTTTGCTTTCTCTGTACCCATAGAAAGTTCCAAGATCAAGACTGGGTATTTATTTCCTATGCTACTTTGCATTGCCCCCCACCTTGCCCTTTAAAATTAATTTTATGATTTCTTTGGAAGAAAGTGTCCTATGTTTATTCCATGATTTAACTTCTTTATCTTCTTTTTTTAAAAAAAAATGTAAAGGTAACCACTGATACAATCAAAATATTCCTTTTATTTTTATCTATCAGTAAATTTTCAGGTGACAATTGCTGTTATAAATATCAAAACCAAACCCCCAACAAATATTACTGCTACTTACTGAACACTGATGATTGTTTTAGGCATCAAACTCTTGCGAATATTACAATATAGATTTTTCTCCCTGTTATACATAGAAGGGACTTTCATATCAGGGGCAAAGGGAACTTGCTACAGGTCAAAAGTTGATATGTAGACTTGAGATCAAGGCCTTGCTTCAGAACCTATACACTTTGCAGTATAGCATATTTTTTACCTGCAATATAATATGCAATAGGTAACAGTTATTTTCTGTATATATCTACTACATACATCTTTAGATCCCAAGAATATACTTGATTCACTCAAGTTATACATTTCCAAAATAATTTTATTCTGAGAAAGAACCCTCTTTGAGTTGTGAATTTTGTGATTATATTAACCATTGACAATATATACTCATGTGCTAATGGTTATTTTGATGAAAATTATCTATCTTTATTGTAAAATAGCCAACCTTTCTACACATTTCAATCCAAAGTCAAGATGCGAAATCTTCTTCTCTTTTGAAAATAAAAATATTTTATTATAGCCATTCTAAGGGTTATGAGATGTTAACTCATTTTTAATAAATTATTTTTGAGAATGAGAGACTCCATCAAAATTATTTATTTCATTTCATTATTTTTTAATTCTTTTGTGGTGCTGGGTATTGGACTCAGGCCTTATGCATGCTGTGCAAGAGCTTTACCACTGAATATAACTCTAGCCCCAAAACTCTCTCATAAATTTGATTCTGTTTCAAGAGTTTCATTCCCAATTCTATATATTTAAAAAATTAAACCAAAACATCCATTCATTTATTTACTTATTTGACAGAGAAAGAGAGAGAGAGAGAAAGAGAGAGAGAGAATGGGCGCACCAGGGCCTCCAGCCATTGCAAATGAACTCCAGATGCATGTGCCTTGTTGTGCATCTGGCTAATGGGGGTCCTAGGGAATCAAACCTGGGACCTTTGGCTTTGTAGGCAAACACCTTAACTTCTAAGCTATCCCTCCAGCCCAATTTTTTATATACACAGAAAATATACAACTTAAACCATTAAATAAATAAGACTAAAACAGAATACAATTTATTTTATAAAATTTAAACCATTAAATATATATAGTTGTTTTAAAATAAAAGATATATGTAGTATATAATCAATCAACCAAAAGATTACAAACTTAAATGTGGCATAGTATGTAATTCTTCTCAGTGATTATAATTTTTTGGCAATGATTACTAAATTAGTCTCTATATACTGGTCTCTTGCTTTTAGTTGGCTCAATTTTGATGCAAGGATCTTCCTGTTTATTTTCTGATAATAGGACCAGTTGAACTGGTTGCACAATAGTGTTTGGGGATCTGTAGTAATCAGTCTATAATGAGGCTATTTAATCTATTTTTTCCTTCAATAAGTAAATAATTTAAAACTTAGCAATCTAAACTAGGCATACTGAGATTTTGAGTTTGAATAATTACAATGTCAGCTCAAATTCCAGAAAAAGATTTTATGTCATTAGTCCTATCATAAGTATTGTAGGATTTCAAGAGGCCATTAAATAATTAGATTGATGTCTTAATATGATAAATATAAAAAATGTAGTATAGGACAATATAGCATAGTATGTATGTAGTCTTAGAAAACTTAAAAATTGTTACGGGGCTGGAGAGATGACTTAGAGGTTAATATGTCTGCTTGCAAAGCCCAAGGACCTAGACTCGATTCCCTAGGACCCACATAAGCCAGATGCACAGGGTAACACATGTGTCTAGAGTTCATTTGCAATGGTTGGATTCACTTACATGCCCATTCTCTTTTAAATAAATAAATAATAATAAGCTAAAAAAGAATTACTGTGAACACTTTGAAAAATGTTATTGCATGACATGGACTTACCTTTGTGCAGTCCTTTGTGTTTAATTTTCTGGGTGCAAAGCTTCCGTAAGAATTTGTTCTTTACTCTTAATGCATTCTATATTGATTTTCTCTATGAAATGAAATGGACTTTTATACCAACTTAGGCAAAAATAATTTATAACCACCTCTTTTGGGGAACTTGATTCTAAACACTACTCTAAATTTCTCTTCACTGTAAAAGAAAGTCTTAGTGTCTATCAATTATGAATCAAGGAGAGTCGTTACCATGTCATCTGGAACTTTGGGTGCTGCCCACAGTTGAGGGTGCATCTCATTCATTATTTCTGACAAAACCATAGTGGAATCCAGCATAGCTCAAAGATTCAGGAGTCTGAGTAGATATAGGTAGGGGATAGTTGAGTATGATCTTGCATTTATAAAGTTTGTCAGGCTCGTGACTGTCACCACTGTTTCTTTTTCTGAAGCAGAGAATATAGGGAACACAGTGTGATAAGGAGCTACCATTGGCTTAATATGCATCTACTCACTGGTCATAATATCCCAAGTAAGCAGAGATAAGTACTGTCTGCAGTGCAAAAAGAAGAAGATAAAAAAAAAAAACAATAAAGCAAATACTACACTCTCCCATTCATTTGTAGAAACTGGGTGTCAGAGAAGAACCCAATGAAATAGTGGTCACTAGAGCTAGGAGAGAGGAGTCTGACACAGAGATTTTAGATAAGGCACACCAAAACAGTTAAATAGAAATTAATTTTGGTTTTCTATAGCACAGTAAGCTCACTGCTGGCTCCAGTAATCTTTGATGCATTTCAAAATAACTAGAAAAGAAGTGTTCCTACCACTGAGAAATGATTTGTGTTTGAAGTGCTAGGAGTACTTATTACTTTCATTTGATAATGACACATATGCATGTATCAAATCATCATACAGCCGGGCATGGTGGCACACGCCCTTAATCCCAACACTCGGGAGGCAGAGGTAGGAGGATTGCCATGAGTTCAAGGCCACCCTGAGAATACAGAATGATTTCCAGATCAGCCTGAGCTAGAGTGACACCCTACCTCAAAAAAGAAAAAAAAAAAAAGCATCATACAGTGCCAAATAATGTAGATAAGTATTGTGTCTCAATAACAAATAAATAAATAATATATAAAAAATTGAATTGCCTGTGAGATCACTATCCATTTTTGCCAAGAAGGTAACTATGCAGCATATCAAAATTGTATTTAATTTTACTCATATAATTAGCTCTATCATAGATGGCTTTAAAACAACAGGGTTAAATTTTATAGATAAGGAGATGAAATTGAGGAGTGAGAAGTCAAGAGTTAGGAGTAAGTGACCTGTAAGGAAGGACAGAGTTGACAGGAGGGACTGTGGATGAAGAGGGCAGCTGAAAGTCACTGGTTCAGGAGCCTTGTTGTGACCTCCAAGGAGATGTCGTACCTCATTAATTGGTCTTACACAGAGCAAAAAGAATTGCGTATCTGACATTCTGTCTTTCCTCACTCACTCAGTCATCACTCAGTAAAATTTCATTGAGCACATACAGGATAATGAACACAGTGGTAGGTAAAACAGAACATGTGTAGGTTAAGAGTCAGCATGTGCCTTTGGAAAGGACTGCATTGGGAATTTATTAAGGCCAAGTGTCCCTTGCTTCCTGCCCCAGAGCAGCTCTTGTCAAGCTCACTTGGAGTTCTCCCTTCACTTCCTGGAGGGATGCAGCCCGTCTCAAAGCTGCCAGAAGTGTAGAGCAGTTTATACAACTTTATTCCCGTCTGGCCTGCTGGAGCGGCTCACGTGCCCAGCTGCTAGGAAGGGGACACGGAAGGCAGCTGTGCAAAGCCCACAGGCCTTGCTGGGCCACCCAGGAGCTCTCCCTGGAGGGGAAAATCTGGCTCTGCAACCCTCCAGGCTACTGCAGGACACTGAGAGGTCAAGCTAGAAAGGGCCCGTAATCTATAATCACCTTCAATACAGAACAATGCAGAAGAGGGCTTTTGAGGGCACCCTAGAACCCAGGGCTAACTGTTTTGAGCAAAAGATAGCATTTAGGCCCTCCTGTTACTTGGCATGGAAGAAGATTGAGAGCTGGGTTACGGACAGACAGCTCAGTGCCTGTGGGACTATGCAGCTTCATGTATGTGACTGTGTTTTACTCACACCTTGGTGTCTGTCATTACATCTGTTAAACAGGGGGAATGGTAACACTGACTTCTTAGAACTATCTAGAGGACTGAAGTAGAAAATGTATATCAAATAATGACCCTTTCCCATAGTATCCTCCTAATGGCAATGACCTTATGGACACATTTTTATTACCCACAACCCCTTTTAGTTTGTCACTGTCCACACTTGCTATCCTTATTCTCCTGATTAATCTTTTAAAAAATATTTCAATTCATTTATTTATTTGAGAGAGAGAGAGAAGAAGAGAAAGAGGAGATACAGAGAGAGAGAGAGAGAGAGAGAGAATTGGCATGTCAGGGACTCCAGCCACTGCAGATGAACTCTAGATACATGGGCCACCTTGTGCATCTCGCTTACACGGGTCCTGGGGAATCGAACCTGGGTCCTTTGGCTTTGCAGGCAAGTGCCCTAACCACTAAGCTATCCCTCCAGCCCCTGATTGATCTTAATACTTATGGAGCATCTACATCTTGCCTGACATTTTAGAGGTTATGAAAGAATACACAAATCATAATGGTATTGATCCTTCACTTAAGAGTTCTTAGGCTATCGTGGGAAGTGGAAGGCACTCAGTTTTTACTGTGCTCTTATTGTGCATGGAACAGGATCTGAAAGTACACTGTGTGTTAAGGCTGGGCACTATGGAGCAGTGGTTGGACCATGAACGCAGTTAATGAGAACTTAAAGTAGTTCCTTTCCAAAAACTCCGCTGCCTAAGATTTGTTGTACTTTTCTCTCTTTTCCTGAAACTACAATCTCTACTTAAAACAAAAGTTTTGTCAGTTTTGAATTTTCATTTGCCCAAAAGGCTATCTTATTTTTTTTTCTCTTATTTTTTCAGAAATGATAACTTTCCTTCACCCCAATCGTGGCTGTTTTGAGATGCTTTCTCCCAAACTGCTAATTTTGTTTTTGCAGTGACGGTGCAATAAAATTTCTTTCATTAAACATTTACATCTCAAATAAGACAAGTTCTTAGAATAATCTCTCATCTTCTTAACTCCATGAAATATTATCCTATTATAAATCCACAAAAAATTAATATATTACAGTATTAGAGAGATGGCTTAGAAGTTAAGGCATTTTCCTGTGAGGCCTAAGGAAGTAGGTTTGATTTCCCAGGACCCTTGTAAGCCAGATGCACAGGTGGCTCATGCCTCTGGAGTTCATTTGCAGTGGCTTCCAGTCCAAATACCACTAAGCTTGAACCCCTGATGTAAGTGGTATTTAAGTGCAAATCTAAAACTTATGTCACAGTTCAACAGCAATCATTTAGAAGTAATTCTGTGTAAACTGAGTCTGCCTTTTTTAAAAAAATATTTATTTTATTTATTCATTTGAGAGAGAGAGAATGGGCATGCCAGGCCAGGCCACTCCAAATGCATTGCAAATGAACTCCAGATGCATGTGTCCCCTTGTGCATCTGTATGACATGGGTCCTTGAGACTTGAACCGGGATCCTTTGGCTTTGCAGGCATGTGCCTTAACCGCTAAGCCATCTCACCAGTCCCTAGTTTTATTTAGACCGTCAACTGATTAGCTAAGGCCCATCCACAATAGAGAAGGATAGAGAAAGCTCTATGTTTCACCAGGCCTGCCAATTAAAGGGTGTGTGAGAGAGAGAAAGAGGGAGATGAGTTTATGTGTCAGTGTGTGTGCGTGCGTACACGTCATAGCTCAAGTGTGGAGGTCATAGGACAGCTTTAGGGGTTGGTTCCTGCCTCCCACCTTGTTTGCGGTAGTATTGCAGTCAGGTTCACATTGCTGGTAGATGTCACCCAGCCAAAAGTAGCTTGTAGGGAAAAAAATAAAGAGGTTTATTTTGGCTTACAGACTTGAGGGGAAGCTCCATGATGGCAGGGGAAAATCGTGGCATGAGCAGAGGGTGGACATCACCCCCTGGCCAACATAAGGTAGACAGTAGCCACAGGAATATGTGCCAAACACTGGCAAGGGGACCCTGGGTATAATACCCATAAGCCTGCCCCCAACTATACACTGCTTCCAAGAGGTAATTTCTGAATCTCCATCAGCTGGAAACCTAGCATTCAGAACACTTGGGTTTATGGGAGACACATGAATCAAACCACCCCAGGTAAGGTCTCTCGTTGTTCACTTCTACAGGTCACCAGTCTAGACAGAGAGCTTCGGGCTGGTTCCCCTGTCCCCCCCTCCCTTTTCACAGTGGGCACACTGGGATTACAGGTGCTAATGCTACAACAGCTGACTCTATGTAGGTTCTTGGGATCCAAACTCAGGTGCTCACACTTGCTTTGTCCACTGAACCATCTCTCAGCCCTCGCTGTACCAATTTCATTGTTAAGTTCTTCCCAAATCACCTGCAGACACCTTAGAAAGATGCTATACCAAATACCTGACACTCTGTGGTCCACCCAACTTGATACATAAATACACTATTTGAAGTTGTGACAGGGCCTGGCCTGAGATTTCACAAAGGTACTCAGTAAAGGCAAGAAGAAAAATGAAAGCGTTCCAAGCACAAAGAAAAATGGTTTTCCTAAGTACTGTTTACTAGTAAACAGGACAAGGCTAAGAACTGTTTCAGGAAAGTGAGCTAGAAGGAATGTGAAGAAGGAAATGACTTCAAGAATTCACAAGAAAACACAGACTATTGACATCGTTTTCCCAAAAGTCAATATTATATGCAATCAACCTCAGTAAACCACAAAATGAGAAAATCAGTTTGTGGCCAACCCAAAGGACAACTTTCACCCGCAGGCTGGAATAGATGATGAACCACAACTCTAGTGGAAATCTAGCATGGAAATGGAGAGGGAAGGCTTTGTGTCTGGGCTGTATCTATCACTGAACTCTAATTTATACCAATCTTGTAAGACAAGAAATTACAGTGTGGAATAATGCAGGGTTGTGAACATTTAATTTGCCTTGAGAAAATAAAGATTATGTTAGAAGAAAGGAAGCTATAGACATGAACCCTTTTGTTCTCCAACAAAATTCATCACTTAACTTATTTGTATCTGAGTAGCTTATATTTATTGAATACCTGCCAAGTCAGGCATGCTGATTGCTGTCATTATTGTCAAACTCACAAAATCTCTGTAAGGCCTGTTAAAAATGTTGACAGTAGACATTGTGAGGAATGATTTACAATTACATATCTAAAGGACAGTGGATCTGGCATTCAAACCCAAATCTTCCTATTCCAAAACCAGACATTTCACAGTACTGGGATATCTTCAGAGTGGATCTCTTATCATTGTACAGCAAGTTAACATGCTCATTTTAGAAGCCCTTTGACATTTCTATAAACCACAAGAAATTCCCCTTCCTTCATGTATAGGTTAAATAAAAACTGATGTCCAGGGACTGGAGAAACAGCTCAGAATTTAAAAGCACTTTTTGTGAAAGCATGAAGTCCTAAAGTATTTGGAAAGAATTCTCGAGTTTGATCTCTAGCTGGGTGTGGCTATGCATCACTGAAACCCCAGTCCCATAATGGAGCAGAGAGCTGAACATTGCTGGAGTTTGAAAATAGAAGGTGGGGGTGGGGGGTGTAAGCTCTGGGATCAATAGAAAATTTCTGGCTCACCACATGCACACACACACACACGCACACACACATCAGTCTGATGTCCATATTATGTAGTGGATAAGGGTAACCATACATAAATTAATGCTAAGGCTATACCTAGTTGTATCCGCTATTATGGTATAAAAAGAAGTTGAATATTAATTCTATGATGGAAGCAAGAGGTGGGAAGAGCTATCACCTTAAGATGTCTTGCCCTCCATGGTTAAATTTGTTACAGGGTGTTTGGGGGTACTCTTCAGCCCTGAGAACATGGATATCTGCTAAAAGGAAGCTAAAGGGACATGCAAACTAAAAACTTAGATTTTTGAATTGAGAGAATGTATTCACAATGACTATTTGTGAGGGCTGTAGAGATGGCTCAGAGGTCAAAGGTGCTTTCTTGCAAAGCCTGGTAGACCAGGTTCTATTTCCCACTACACATGTAAAGCCAGATGCACAAAATGGTACATGAATCTGGAGTTTGTTTGTAGTGGCTGGAGGCCTGGGGTGCTCATTCTCCCTCTGACTCTATCAGTCTATCTCTCTCCTCTCTCTCTCTCAAATAAACACCTATTTGTGAAACAATGTTTTACAACAAAAGATATTTGCAGTCAATTTTTAACAGCCAATGAGCTAAATGATAATCTCAATGGTTTTTGTGTTCCTGCAATTTTTATGCTCTTATTCCTCAAAAAACCATAAAATGTTATAATTAAAAACATCAGAAATGGAAAAAAAAAAATAGGATGAAGTACTTAGCCTCCAGCACAGCATGGGCACAATTGTATGGCTTGGTCTGAACAACAACAACCATATGATAGTCATGTAAATCCTTCCACTTATCAAATTCATACAAATAAAATGAGATTGAGGGCAGGAGAGATGGCTTAGCATTTAAGGCTCTTGTCTATGAAGCCCAAGGGCTCAATTCCCCGGAACCCATGTAAACCAGATGCACATGGACGCACATGCATCTGGAGTTCATTTGCAGTGGCTAGAGGCCCTGGTGTACCCTTTGTCTCTCTCTCTCTCTCTCTCTCTCTCTCTCTCTCTCTCTCTCTCTCTCTCTCTCTGTCTCTCTCACAAATAAATAAATAAAATATTTTAAAAATTGGATTTAAATAAACATGTAGCTTGAGTACAGCAAGGAGGTTTGGCCGGGGAGAAGTGGGGAAAAGAAACAAAAAAAAAGTTACTTGAAAGCACCATAATGAAACTGATTTTTGTCATGCTCATAAAACTAACATAGTATCTTAAAGAAGAGATTATAAATGAGCCAATGGAAACTTACTTATTTTGTAGCTAATTAAACAAGCATATAAGCTTGAAAAAGAATTTAGGCAGAAGTACACTGTGGGAGTAATAAATGCTACCCCCAGAAACCATCAGTTATACCAGAAAATTTTCAGTGCCAGGGCTGGGAGACCTTATAGTGAGGTACTAGTCAGTGAAGCCCCTGAGGTCCCCAAAACAATGCAGGCTCTTGTTAAGGCTCATGGTTGCCCACCAAAACTAGATGTTAAGACCTAATTGATGAAGACACCACATGTTTTGGTTCCAGGACAGTGAAAAGTCAAGCCATACCTGAGCCTGGAGCCTCCTTCCTGTTTTCTTACTAGTCATGGTGCCAGAAAGAGCTATGAAGGCTGCTGGGGAGAAGTCAGTAGTGGTCTTAACCAGCAGTGGACGCTGCAAGCTATACATCTGGCCACACAGGCAAGACGTGCTCATTAGTCCAATAGTGGTATGTTTGTTATAGAGGATATTAACTGCTAATTAGATCTGGGGCCCACTGAACTTATGTTTGGCATTGCTAGCACTGAATACCTAGTCACAGGTCTATGACTGGGAGGGTCACAAACCCGAGGGGGGAATGTTACTACTGTTAATTGTGTATTATTGTATTATGCCCACCAAATTGTTCTCTAAGTACTTACATTTATGCATACATATATGAGTGCTGCTCTTACTTTTGGTTAGAGAACTCTCTTTTCAGATGGTAGTCTCTGCTATCATCAAAGAGCTGAAAAGGAATGACAACTGAATGTTCAACACTTATTGAGCCATCTCTATTATACACTCCGATGGCTCAGAAAGTATAGTAGAAAGAAGATGAACAAAAAGACAAGGAGGGTGCATTGGAATGCTGCTTCCTAAACATAAAGTGGTTGTTATATTCATGATCTCACAGCATAATACTGGGCCCACCGACAGGTTTCATGGATGATAGAGGAGTACAGAAAAGGTAGACATCAATATATAAGTGGAATAGAGGAAACTTGGTGGTTCAGATGAGGGGGGTGTAGAAGGGAGAACAAAAGAGGATGGTGGGAGAGGATGGAGACTATATTTTTTTTAAGTTGCTATTTCATAAAGTAACAAGTTAAAAAGAAAATTAATAAGGTAATTTGACAATGCAAGTCATTGGACAAATTCATGACCATCAGACTCAGACAGCATTCACTAAGAAAAAAATGCAAGGCATTATTTTTCCTCTGAGTCTGTTACATGGGTTAAATAGGTAGGTACTGCAAATTCTTGTGTTAGTATGGCAAATGTCAAGGTGTCTTTGCAAATAATAAGAGAAATGAACTAGTTATATGACTAAAAATTCTTACCATGAAAGCAAACTTGTCTTGAGAACTTAACTTTTATGTAACATATTTATTATTTTATTTTTGTTTTTCAAGGATGGGTCTCACTCTAGCCTAGACTGACCTGGAATTCACTGTGTAGGCTCAGGCTAACCTTGAACTAACAGTGATCTTCCCACCTCTGCCTCCGAGTGCTGGGATTAAAGGTATGTATTACCACACCTGGCTTATGTAACAGTTAAATATGTAGTTTACTGTGTATCATAAATAAAATGTCATCATAAATATTATCATTTGTTTGATGAATTTAATTTTCCTGATTATCTCAAAATTGTTTCAATCTTTTTTTTCCCTATAGGATGACATGGCTTAAATTTTCTGTAAAAATATTTTGCTAAATGTAGTTTTCTTAAAACAACAACTTCAATCACAGAGTCAGATATTTCCCATTTCAATAACTATCTCCTCTGGGGAAACCTATTGAGTGGTTATCTTTATAAGGCTACTAACAGAAAGTTCTAGAAAGTGTGAACAGATCTGTTTCATAGATTCCAATCTATTTCCTGGTAGTGTTTTGTCAAAACAAAGCCTTTTCCCACAGGTAAATCTGTTTGTAAACTTAACCTCTCCAGAGCTACCCTTTAGTAAACCATGTCCCTTTAAAAAGACAAAAGAAAAAAAAAAAACAGAAAATCTTCTGCTGACAAAAATATTACAATTGTCTAAAGCTATAATTGGTATAAAATATAACAACTGTTGTTATAGTTGGTTTTAGTAAAATTAGCATAAATAACAATGCTATCAGTTGGTAGGTTTTCATGCTTTCAGGTAATTTGAAGCTGATATATGCTTACTATTTATAGTTTTACACAGAATTCCTTTTTTTTTTCAAGGTAGGATCTCACTCTAGCCCAGGCTGACCTATAACTCACTACATCTCAGATTGGCCTTAAACTCACAGTGATCCTCCTACCTCTGCCTCCCAAGTGCTGGGATTAAAAGCATGTGCCACCACAACCTGCTGCTGCACAGCATTCCTTTAATGACAAAATTATGGATGGAGAGCAAAGGTCTATGGTTGCCAGGGTGAATGCCAAGACAGAGTGCATCTGGAAAAGAAGCTAGGCATTGCTATAAAAAGCTGACATGTAGCCATTGTGGCGGTGCATGCCTTTAATCCCAGCACTGGGAGGCCAAGGTAGGAGAATTGATATAAATTCAAGGCCAGCCTGAGACTACCTAGTGAATTTCAGGTTAGCCTCAGCTAGAACAAGACCCTGCCTCAAAAACACAAAACAGGGATGAAGAGATGGTTTAGTGGTTAAGGCACTTGTCTGAGAAGCCTAAGGACCCATGTTCAACTCTTCAGGTCCCGCGTGAGCCATGACGCAAGCATGCAGAGTCTCACACGCGCACAAGGTGGTGCGTGAGTGTGGAATTTGATACAGTGGCTGGAGGCCCTGGTGCACCAATTCTCTCTCTCTGTTGCTCTCCCCTATACAAAAAGCAAGGCTAGTCTGTTGGGGCTTGCCTCCAAACAAAACAGAAAGTCAATAGTCAACATGTAGCATTTTATGGTGATACAAATGGAGTTGTTCTGTACCTTAATGTGGTGGTGGATATAGAAACCGGCACCTGTGATGAAAATGCAGACCCATCCATGTACACTTGCACACACAAAGTAATTGGTCCAGGAAAACTGATACAATCTGAATAAAATGAGTGCATTTTATCAATATTTTACTGATGTTGATTTCTTTGGTTATAATATCGTACTATAGTTTGGCTCGATACCAGGTCACAAACACATTCTATATTATTTGTTCCCACTGCATGTTCCTACTGTGGTTTATAAAAGTTAGGATGCAAACATGCTACTTAATTGTTTTTTTAATATTTTGTTTATTTTTATTTATTTATTTGAGAGCGACAGACAGAGAAAGAGGGAGACAGAGAGAGAGAGAGAGAGAGAGAATGGGCACGCCAGGGCCTCTAGCCACTGTAAACGAATGCCAGATGCATGTGCCACCTTGTGCATCTGGCTAACATGGGTTCTGGGGAATCCAGCCTCAAACTGGGGTTCTTAGGCTTCACAGGCAAGTGCTTAACCACTAAGCCATCTCTGCAGTCCTACTTAATTGTTTTTAATCTAGAAGTGTTTTTGTAGGACATTTCATGCATTTTAATAATATCTTGAACTTTGTCCAATGCCAGATAGTGTCTTATGTCTTGTATTACTTATTTATTTATTTGCAAGCAGACAAGGACAGAGAGAGAAAGACAGACAGAGAGAGAGAGAGAGAAAGGGAGAGAGAAAGGGAGAGAGAGAGAGAATGGGCATGTGAGTATCTCTAGCTACTGCAGATGAACTCCAGACACATGTTCCATTTTGTGCATCCACCTTCACCTGGGCACTGGGGAAGCAATCCCAGGTCATTAGGCTTTGCAGGCAAGCAAGAGCCCTAAATGCTGAGCCATCTCTCTAGCCATCTTCTGTCTTTGACAAATCCTATAACTGATACAGAACAGTGGGGTCCACTCTCCTCAGATAAACATGCTAGACACATGTAGACATAGACTTCTCATGTGATGAATGAGGAAAAACTTCTCCCAGAATTGTAGCTTTGGTCACTAGGTTCTCAAAAATGCATAAAGGAGTCTGATGTGCCTGCGGTTCCACAGGACACTATAGCAGCCTGCCAGGCAAGCCAAGCCACCACCAACGACGACAGTCCACAAGGAGAGTCTGGCATCAATTAAGGAATATGAACTTCTAACCTGGATGAACTGTCACAGCTGAGGTCCAGCCCCACTGATCCCTGAGCTCCTGGAGGTCAATCCCAGCCCTACACCACTGACAAGGCCTCCCTTGCTTTTCTATCTTTATGTACCAAGTTGTGCCCTCTGAGGCCCCACATGGGAGAAATTTCCCACTCCCTCTATTTTTACAGTAGGAAAAAGAAAACAGGAATGAGAATGGACTTAATCAAGAATGAATACCCCGTGACTGGCAGTGGTTTGTGATGGTCAATCAACATATTATTTTATCAACCATTACTTGAAATAAACCTGAATAGGAATTTCGGCTCACGGGTCCTGGTCTGTATATACACCAGAAAAAAAAAAAAAAATGTCAGCCATCCATTTAACCATCTGTTTAGTATCTGTCAGCCATTGCCTAAATATGCAAGTATACACACACACACACACACACACACACACACACACACACACACACAAAATCAATTAGTTATTTCAAATATTCTGTACAAAAAAAAATAGTAGCTTAGTGTATGTTTTATAAAGGAAGATATCGAGGCTGAGGAGGAAAACAGTTTGCCAGTTACGAGGTAGAACTGGACTGTACATACAACCTCTTCCATCCCAGCCATCTTCCTTAAGCCACCATTCTGCTCTGGTGGTTTCTATGGAGTGCCCATTCATTCGGAAGAGGCTTGCATTCAAAATGAAAACATCCAAAAACTTTTAAAAAGCATTCTAGCAGCCCACTTAAGGGTTTACAGTGCTGTACTGGGGAAGGGCTGACCCTCGTTTATAAATGAGACTGCAGCTACGAGATACAAATGGTAACTTGTCTGGCGTGTAATGCCCTCGGTCTCCCTCGTGCGACCTTCCAAATGTGCCTGTGCATTTGAGGATATACTGTGATTGAGATGGTGCCACAAGTCTGTTGCCTGTTGGATAGGGAGGTATTTTTTGTTCCATTGAGGTTATTATTTTTCAGAATTGTTTTAAAATAATATCAAAATTGGAAGTTCCTTGGATTATAAATTTAAACATTCAAACCTGCACTTACGATTTTTCCATTCATTCGTTCATTTGCTCAGCATGTATGTTTTGACCATTATCAGATTAGATGCCTTAGAATAGACCTCGTAGGAAATACAAAGTATGAACTAGTACTGTGCCTAAGAATCACCCACTGAAAAGAAAAGCACCCCCCAAACTGGGATTGTGTGCAGCATCCCCGCCCATGCATAGTCACAGCTCCTGCTCCGTAGATGCTCATGGAAGGTGGAGTAAACACAAGGCGCAGACTTGTTCCATTAGAAGTCAATGATGTCAGCCAAAGAGAAATGAAATCATGAGTAAGTGCATCTTATAATTTACCAGATGAAGAGTTAACTCAGTTCACTCTATAGGAGTGGGATTTACCTCAAGCAAAAGCCATTCCAATAGACCTGGCTAGGAATTACTTATCTGAGTGATACTCATGCTTGCAATGGTGTCCTCTGCCCAGCAACTCCATTCTGATTCCTTAGCACAGTTGCCAAAACAACAAAAAACCTCTGTTAACTGTGTTCAAAAAGTACTGATGGTTATTCCTATGACCTGGTCAGTTTGAGGAATATGGAAACAAAAGGATGAAGTGAGGAAAATTGCTGGACAAGTTGAGAAAGAAGGTCTTCAAGAACACAAATTCACTGTTGCCTTATTTGGCAAAGTATTCTTCTACAGACTAGGAACATTTGGAAAAGAATTTTTTTTTTTTCAAAATGTATGTAGGCTTAAGCATGCAGGGTTAGTGTTAGCACTGACCCATTTATGTCCTGAGCTAAACCAGCCATTAGTGTGATTACACATGATACAAATGATTATTTACTGTGGTTCTGACCTTTGCCACCATCCGTGCCTACTGCTCTACCCAACCACGCTCCCTCCCCATTCCCTTTCCCCTTGCACAGACCGTAGCTATCCACTCAGATCTCATAGAATTTGCATTAACTTTGCAAGCAATTAAGAAATTAGTTATATGGATGGTGAGTGTTTTGCAGAGAAGGCTGCAAATTCAGCCCACCACCAATGTATGACCTGACAGAGATCACTTAGCCTTTCTCTTAGTAATTTCTACCACAATGTAACAAAGGAAAGAAAGCTGGAATGAAACCCGTAAGAACTATATGTAGTCACGATTTTAAACTGCTAGTATCAAGGGGCTCTTGGCAAAAGAATACTAAACGCATTCTAGTCAATCAGACAGGTGCCATTTTATACCCAGTCTGTGGTGGGCTCTGACTTCCTTGGCATCTTTGAAAATAATCATATCTTCTCTAGACAGAAATGTATTCTCCAGAAGTGTTTCCCCAATAACATTTATTTTAATAATAATATGCTCAGTCTGTTCTGTACATACAACTTCACCGATTAGGCAGTCAGCCAGTGAGATGTTGTCTAGGGTTATAATTATAGCTATTTAGTTGCTGAACAATCTCATAATAGTTGCAAACGAATCCATTTGTGTACACACAGCAATTTAAAACTTGTTTCTACTCCACTTTTTTTTGTGTGTGTGCCTTTAAAGGAGAACTCAGAATAATTCTATTCTAGCCTGAAACACCAGAGCACAATTAGGGCCCCTACAAACATAATACAAGCAGGAGAATCCCTTTGGTCAAAGTGAGGAGAGGTTGCCATGATTTGTTTTAGTTTGATAAACAGAGAGAGCTGTTCTGTTCTGAGACCTCTCCCCCCCCCCCCACTCAGAAAGGGGGTGTTTATGTCCAGCTGTGGGGAATTACTCACAGGAGGTTTAAACAGTGGAAAAAGAAAACATCCTCTTTTCATTTGGACCCACCCAGCCCACCAAGGTTTACAGACTCAGCCAATGGAAAGAGGGACTTTGGGTCACTGAAAACTCCCCTTAGGAAATGGCTCCCCATCATCTCTGAGGACAGCTTGAAGATCTGAAGGACTCACAAAGTGCTATTAACAGCTACAGAAGCATGGCAAATCAGACCCTTCCAGAAGGATTTGATACTCAGATTAGAGACAGCTCTCAGATTAGATACTGAAATAGGCAGAGCCTAAGAGAGCATGCTTGTAACGAGACTGAGAGCAGGCTTGTATCAAGACTGGAGGCTGGGTTTGAAAATACAAACAAACTCTGCTTTAGTTTCTATAGGGCCATTAAACTCCCTCATAACCAATGAACAAAAACCAGACTTAAATTATCTTTGTTTTATATGGATGTTGCATAGAGGATATTAGAGTCCCTTCTTCACATTTTCCCACAATTCATCCTTTTTCTGTGCATTTTATTTAATGGTTTTAACCACACAAATGGGAAATAGAAAATATAATTAAATAAGAACTTTGATTTAAAGATATCAGAGTGATTTACTGAATAATACCTTGAAATAAGAGGCTACAATTTAAAAAATCACACTGACTTGTAATGCTGTCATCGTATCACAGATAGATAATTGTGAAAAATTGCATTAAGAAGATCCCTTGATGAAGGGTTTAAATGCATTGAACATCACTTAATTTCCCTTACACACTGATTGCAAAAAAGCACTTCTTTAAATGACATAATTTAGAATTCTTTTAGACATTGCTATGGCATCTTTTTAATTGATAGTTTCTAATAATTAACCTGAATATTTTTCATTAAACAATAATTTCTAACAACAGAAATATATAATGGTTATGTAGGGCTGGACTGGATCAGACATAATCAGCAATTTGAGTAGGCAGGATTTTCCATAGCCTTGCATTTAAATAACAACAAACATTTTATCTTTATCCATTTAATTCTTATTTTTAGAAAGAAAAGAATATGTATTGACAGGCCCATAAGAAACAAGAAAACTAGTTTATGAAAATAATGTACCATTGTCATAAAGTAAAATACTGTGTTTATATGAATTAAACAGTCACTGAAGCAGCTTTTATAAGAAAAATTAAAGTTGCACCTTAATATCTTCTTTGGATCTATTGCATTAAGGAATAAATTATTATTATTATTATTATTATTTTAAATTTTTTATTTATTTATTTGAGAGCGACAGACACAGAGAGAAAGACAGGTAGAGGGAGAGAGAGAGAATGGGCGCGCCAGGGCTTCCAGCCTCTGCAAACGAACTCCAGACGCGTGCGCCCCCTTGTGCATCTGGCTAACGTGGGACCTGGGGAAACAAGCCTCGAACCGGGATCCTTAGGCTTCACAGGCAAGCGCTTAACCGCTAAGCCATCTCTCCAGCCCAGGAATAAATTATTTTAAGAAATAATTATTTCCTCTTTGTTTCCTTCTCCCATCCTTACCTTCCTGTCTGATGCATTTCTTCATAAATTTATATTTGTATTTTAAAATATCATTGTTAACTTTATTATTTATTTTTGTAATAGTGATTTTTTTTTTTTTTTTTTTTTTGTTTTTGTTTTTGTTTTTTGAGGTAGGGTCTCACTCTGGCTCAGGCTGACCTGGAATTCACTATGTAGTCTCAGGGTGGCCTTGAACTCTCGGTGATCCTCCTACCTCTGCCTCCTGAATGCTGGGATTAAAGGCGTGTGCCACCACGCCCGGCTGTGATATGTTTTTATTTCATTTTTTTTTTCTCCTTTCAGGAGTCTAGTCTATCTGGTATGTAATAACTTTTATAAAAAGTTGTTGAATGAGAGCATGTGGTGTTCTCCTTTTCTGTGCCAGTCTAATTTCAGTTAATATATAGTCTTCCAGTTCCATTCATATTACTGTAAATAATGTTCTTTGTGAGTGAATAACATTCTGTTGTGTACATAAAGTACATTTTACTTAACTTTTCATCCATCGGCGAGCATTTACCTTGATTCTGAATCTTGGTTTTTGTTAACAGTGCTATGGTAAGTAAAGGAGTCAAGATAAGTTTTTCAGCATACTGATTTTCTTTCTTTTACATATATGCCAAGTAGTTAAGTTGCTAGATCATATGGTATTCTTCTACCTTTTTAAGGAATGTCCATGCTACATATTCTCACTTACATGTGGAAACACAAAATGTTGTCTCACGTTAGACAGTAGAGTAGTGGTTACCAGAGCCAGCCATGCAAGTGGGTAGACAGAATGGTTAGGGCATACCAGAGCATACTTAGATAGAAGAAATAACTTCTAATGTTCTACAACACAGTAGGCTGACTGTGTTAGAAATTTAATTATACATTTTAAAATAGCCAGTTGAAATTATTTTAGCTGTCCTGAACATAAGGACAGGATAAATATTTGAGCTAATAGGTATGTCAGTATCCTGATATAAGCATCACACATTGCATCAATTATCAAGATATCAAAATACAGCCCATAAATTATACATGCAATTGTTATGTTCAGCTAACATTAAATATTTTTTTCTGAGTGAAAATGAGTACATTTAGTCACATCTCCTCATTTTTTAAATGTGAAAAATAGATGTTTCTCAGAGAAGGATCTGGAAGGAAAAAAACAAGCCAAATTTTGGTTGTGTTGGACTTTCCACTACTTATCAATGCCTGGGGAAGCCCAGCCCTTGAGTTATGATTGCCCAAACTAATGGTGATTCTGATTTTCTTCCTCTTTGAAGGGATTGAGGTGTTGAGCATAGCTGTCAAGGATAACAGAATGATGCCATGCATAAAAAGTGGCCTTTAAAACATGATTATCCAGGACTCCACGGGCTTAAAGTTTATTCATTCATGACTAGAAAATGAACATTATTTATCCAAAAGGTTGCAGCTGTTCTACTCTCTTGGGAAAATACAAAGTAAGACCTATCCATGCCAGGTTTTCTGGATTGCCTAACTTCAGTGATTCAGAGAGAGAATCCCAAAATAGGCATTTATAAAGGCAAAGATGAGAGGATGAAGAGACTCAGAGCTGGGATTCGTACGCATTCTTGTTAGTTCTTCAACTCTAAAGCCATTAAGCTCTTCTGATCCTAACTTCACTCTTCTTCACCCAGCCAAAATTCTTAGAGGTATGTCTGTAGAATTTATGGTGTTCTGTCTACACTGGCTGCTACTTCCAAAAACAGGATAATGGAAGCCCTGAATCAAATAATGAAACCATATTACTTAATCTATCATGTAAAAGAGGGGGAAAAGGAAGAGAAAATATTTTTTCCCAGGAATGGTCACATCCCTACAGATCCGGTTTTCAAAGCGGGTTTTCTTTGAAGAGAGTTTAGATTTGCCAACAGGCTATTAGGATATAATACACTGGTCACAATTCTCTGAGCAAGGCTCTCAGGTTTGTTATAAATTTCTCATTTTCCCATAGATGGGTTGAGCCAAGAGGAAGGAGTGAGGAAAGTGGGCAAAAGATTGTGGGAGCAGGGGGAGAAAAAAAAAAACTTGCTGGATCTTATCCAGTTGTCTTCAAAGGAGAACCTCTACCAAACAGAGCAATCCTTCAGGGGGAGATTATGCAAAGTGCCTGCCTTCCAACACCCCTGAGAACCTGCCACCCTGGTCCATTCAGATGTGAGGATTAAGGAAACTGGAGGAATGAAAGCATCTATTTATCCCTGGTCCATGTCCAGTATTCTTCTTCTGGGCTGGATCCCGTGTCTTTATTGGTGGAGTAATCATTGCTTTTACATTGGGGGGGGGGGGAGGGAAGGTGATATATCTGTATTATCTGATAATTCTGTGCTCATTTTTTTTCCACTAGGATGCACAATTGTGTAACTCCTGGCTAAATTTCCCCAAACCAAGTGATAGAAATCAGAGTTGGAAAAGACCTATTAGGTCATTTTACCCTAACTCCTGCCAGTGAGAATGTTGCCTCTAATATGCAAGATGAAGTGTCCACCCCTTCCCTTGGGAGATTATCCTCTACAATCCAATTAGTTCACACTGCCAACATTTTCTCTGACTTTCAATTCACAATTAACAGCATTGTTTTACTTAATTCATTTCTCAAAAGTTGTGTTTATTTTTTCCTTATGGTTTTCAAATTTTAATCCACTGACAAGCCCATTTTCTTATTTCTCTCCAAATTCACTGTTCTATTTCATTTATTTTCTCCCAGAACTTTAGTTTACTTGGTATTCTTTACATGACTTTGTACCTCTTTGATACAAAGATAATGAAGGTTTCCAGTTTCCCAACTTGGCACATCTTATTAACAGGGATGAATGGAGGGGAATTAAGCAGAGAATTGAACTACTTTCAATTTGTCATAAAATTTATCTCCACCCCCACCCATATTTCATTCCCATTTTCCTGTAAGTTTCTAGAAGAGTTATTAGTGGCCTGAGATATAAGGGTGATAACATACCTCAGCTTTAAGGTTGTGTGTGTGTGTGTGTGTGTGTGTGTGTGTGTGTGTGAGTGTTTCCATGTGTCAGAGTTTCTGCTACAAAAACCAGCTCCAATGATTACATGTGACAAGATAGGCAAAGATTATGGATGGAGAAAATAAAGATATAATGCTGAATTTGGAAATCACAAGGAAACAGTTGAGTAGATGGACCCTCCACAGGATGAGGGGGCGATAGTGGAACGTACAGCGTTTCCATGAAGCAAACCCCTCATGCACACAGCTCGCTGTAGCAAGGCAGTGCCCTCCCGGGATTTTCTATCTTCATTGCTTAAGGCCCCGGCTTCTTTCTCAGCCTGCTTTGTCTCCCTCTTCTGATTCCCTGCCTTTGTTTTGGCCACTAGATATCATTTCCCTGCCCAGCTGACCATGCAGCATCAGTCTCCTCCTCCTGACCTTCTCTCAGCTTGCTTGTCGAAGGGAGGAGCCCCTATTTCTTGATTTTCCCTCTGACTAAGCTCTCCCTTGTGGCCCCTCCCTTTCCTGATGATCCAAAACCAACACCTGCCCACATGCTACTTTTTCTCCTTACTCACTCAGATGATATTTAATCAAGATAGCTTGTCCACTCAAATTTGCAATTAGCTATACCTGAGGCCACCTTTCTGGTTCAAAATAGTCTGCTCACATGATTCTTCCAGAGAATTTTATAGAAAATTGTCTCTCACAAACATAAGGCATAGGCCTAAAGAGCTCCTGCCTGCAAACACTAGCTGTCTACAGAGAGTTCCTGCCTACAAACATTAGCCCTCTGCCACCCTACTCTGGCCATGCTGGTTTCCTGTCCATCACGCACTGTCCTCTACCCCACTTGGAATGAGACTCCATGCTATTCCTCTATGTGCAGAGACTTGGAGAGATTGCTCCCAGGAGGAAGATTCTATAGTTCACTTCATCATTTGCACTACATTTGCATTGTTAACATTCCCCTCAAACTGGGGGCATTTATTAGTGCATTGTTAAGGTATTTAGAATGTTTAAAACTACCATGCTGTATTAGGACAGGGCCCTGTTGAGTGTTCATTTCTGCTTTGTGCATAGTATATTACAGGTACTCAGATAGACTAGCACCTTACCATAACAGCAAAGAGAAGACAGAATGGAAAGTGACCATTGGTCAGCCCTTGGTTGATAACCAGTTAATTGCTTAGTGATTTTGCTTCCCAAATTCACACTTGAAACCATATAGTTTGGTTTAAATAAAAATGACATTCTGAGAGCTAATATATATAATAATATGATAATTATATTCAGGGATTAGAGAGCAACAGTATTATTTTACTTTAAAAAGACTATTCGGAAGAACAGGAGCGTATGTCCTTGATGAACAAATGGTTTTGTAGGCTTGGAGAGTATTTCAGTCAGGTTCTCATTGCTGTAGAAATCATCCAACCAAGAGCAGCTTGTGGGAAAAAGAAGTTTATTTTTGCTTACAGGCTCGAGGGGAAGCTCCAAAACAGCAGGGGGAAATGATGGCATTAGCAGAGGGTGGACATCACCCCCTGGCCAATATAAGGTGTACCATAGCAACAGGAGAGTGTGCCAAATACTGGCAAGAGGAAATTGGCTATAACACCCAGAAGCCCACCCGCAACAATACACTCCCTATAAGAGGCGTTAATTCCCACATCTCTGTCTGCTGGGAACCTAGCATTCAGAACACCTAAGTTTATGGGGGACACCTGAATCAAACCACCACATTCCGCCCCCCTATAAACTGATAACCATACATGAGGTAAAATGCAATGCATTCATCTAACTTTAAAAGTCCCCATAGTTTTTATCAATTCCAATGATGTTCAAACATCCCCATAGTCCAAGATCATTTAACTAAGTCATAATACCAAAACATCTCCCCAAAACCATAATGGCACAGAACAAATACTCACACTGCAAAAGACGGCATTGGAAATAACAAAGAAATATGCAACCAATATAAGAATTAAAACAGACCAAACATCAAACTCTGTAGCTCCAAGTCCAACAACTCTAGCCAGTGACAAATCTCCAGGTCTGATAATTCTAACCAGCAACAAGTCTCTGGTATTCCAACTCCGCCCCTCCGGCTAGGCTACTTACAGCCCTAGAACACTTCACTGGGCCTGCAGCTTTTCTTAGCAGCCATCTTGTGGTCCCAGCATCTCCATTGGGTCGCTACTGCAAGCCACGCTTCATCCTCTGAGCTCCATCAGGTCTCCATGCAGACATCCAGCAAACCTTCCTCACACTGCCCATGGCTGCTTCCCAAACACGAGACCGTATTGAAAACTCAATGGCCCTCTTCTTCCTGCAATTCTTATACTCCACAATACCAGGTAGGATGCCAATTTATTAATCCGGGGGGGGGGGGGCAGACTCTGAAGAACAGGACTCTTCTTGAGCACTCAGGCCCCTCCAAAAGAGTCTACATTCTTCCTGTTGCCTCAGTGCAGGTCAGCTGGCCCAATTTCAAAGGTTGTAATCTTCAATTGCAGCTCAATGGGCAAAGTTAACCCAAAGATTTTTCTTTCTGTGCCATATCTCTCTGCTCACTCCAGTTCACTTCTACACAAAGCAACCCTGCACGACTTCTCAGGACACGGGCATAAGAGCAAGCTTCTCAGACAAACTGCTAGCCCAGTCCAAGCAAAGCTCTTTCTCACCCTTCTAAGCCAAACCTCACAGTCCATAGTTCTTACTGCATTCAGGTCCTGCAGCTGTGGCCAGAATAGTCCATCAAGCTGTACTTACAGCACTGCAAGGCATCTCTTAGTTCAAGGTTTCAAATCCTTCCACATTCCTCCCAAAAAATAGGTTCGAAAGGCCAAAGCCACACAGTCAGGTGTCTAGCAGCAATCCCAATCCTTGGTACCACTTTACTGTTGCAGTCAGGTTCTCATCGCTGTAAAAATCTCCCAACCCCAAACAGCTTGTGGGAAAAAGAGGTTTATTTTGGCTTACAGGCTGGAGAAAAAGCTCCATGATGGCAGGGAAAACGATGGCATGAGCAGAGGGTGGACATCACCCCCTGACCAACATAAGACGGACCACAGCAACAGGAGAGTGTGCCAAACACTGGCAAGGGGAAACTGGCTATAACACCTGTTTTAGTCCGGTTTGCATTGCTGGTAGAAATCACACAACCAAGAGCAACTTCTGGGAAAAAGAGATTTATTTTGGCTTACAGGCTTGAGGGGAAGCTTCATGAAGGCAGGGGAAAACGATGGCATGAGCAGAGGGTGGACATCACCCCCTGGCCAACAGAAGGTGGACCACAGCAACAGGAGGGTGTGCCCAAACACTGGCAAGGGGAAACTGGCTTTAATACCCATAAGCCTGCCCCCAACAATACACTCCCTCCAGGAGGCGTTAATTCTCAAATCTCCATCAGCTGGGAACCTAGCATTCAGAACACCGAAGTTTATGGGGGACACCTGAATCAAACCACCACAGAGAGTGAAGAGAAACCAAAAGAACATTGGCCCCAGATACAGATAGCAGGAGCAGCACCGTCACCATGGCCGTGTTGCAGCCTTTCTGTTCCCAGATGCTGGTGGAACCCGAGCATACTCTCACTGGCTCCTAATGTAGGAACCCCATACTAGCTGCCATGTAGACAACACCCCTGTGCCCCTGACAGTCACTGATATGAACTTCAATGTCTTGCATGAGAGGACTTCCAGAGTCAAGGACTAATTGTGTGGTCTGGTCCTGGTCTTCGGACGAGACAATGGGATTACTCATTGTCTTCTCAGACATGTTAAGGTAATAACCCTTACCCCTCTAACTCTTCACACAATGAGTAATTCCCCTTAAATCAGGAGGGTAATGAATGATGGATATCTGTCAAGCAACCAGTGAATCAGACTAGGCAACACAGAAGCCAACAGCAACTCCTTACCACTGGTATCATGTCTTGGATACTGTTGCAGTCAGCTAATGGAATGAAGGGGGTTATTTCAGGCTTACAAAACTTAGAATAAACTGCATTGATGTTGGAAGAAACTGCTGACTTCCATAGATCCAAGCAGAAACAAACAAAACAACTATAGCAAGCAAAGACCAACACCAGCATGCACAAACTTCCAGAACTCAAACTGCCCCCCACACGCATTAGGCTGTACTTAAGGTAAGTTACCAAGCACACGTTAGGGCTGGACTCCAAGATCTGCCCTCAGCGACATATCCCCGGTAACAGGGATCTGTCTCCTAGGGGCTCATGTAGGATGTCGTAAGCTCAGTTTTAAAAAATACACGAATTTATGGAAGCATACATTCAAGCTATCATATTCAAACCACTACAAATGTGGTGTACATTGTGGTTGAGGTATAGTCTGACCTCTTATCAACTTACTGCCCATATTATTACTTCTGAGAATCTTTTTTCTCTGAGTCTGTGTTTCTGGAAGTTAGCACATTGATACTTCTGAATGGTTCTTCAGGATTTTTTAAAATGTAATCTTAGGTTGTATATATGCCCTAGATGCTGTCTAAGATGCTCATTCTTGTAAAATTGATGTATTGGCAGAAAAACTCACCAGGGAAAAAATAAAGTAAGAGAGAGAAATGAAAAGTAATGAACAAAAATGAGTTTCAACAAAGATCTAGCCTTGGCCAGATCCACGGGAAGGTCCTTAGTCATTGATCATCTGGCTATCTTATATTCTTTGTTTTCAAATATATTTTATTTACCTATTTATTTGAGAGAGAGAAAGTGAGAGAGAGAATGGGCTGCCAGTATCTTTAGCCACTGCAAACACTCCAGATGCTTATTCCCCCTTGTATATCTGGCTTACATGGGTACTGAGGAATTGAACCTGGGTCCATAGGCCTCACAGGCCAATGCCTTAACTGCTAAGCCATCTCTCCAGCCCCCTGGCTTTTATTATTAAGGGATGAGGGTCATCCCTTTATATATCATATCAGTGAGTCATTGGCTCCTGGCAATTGCCAGAACATGGGCATAGCCCTCCAAGTGGATCAGGCAGCATCTATGAGCCATGAACTGCTGACCCTCACAGAAGCTGGGGTTGGGGTGGTTCTCACATGAAAGGGGGACAGAGAGGGACACTTTAGCATTTACTACAGACATTTTATACTCACCCTGCTGGTTTTCCATAAAATAGGAAAAGAGGAACTAAACTGAAATGACATCTCAGTTCTTCCTTTTGACTTTCTTGAGGAATAATAATATAAAAATAAAGCCAAGTACCTGGCTGGAACAGGCATAATTCATAATGCTAAGGAACACTTTGCCCAAGCAGTCTCAAGCATACATATACTTAGAACTAAGACCTCATAGTACTCTGTGATTGTCATTTTCCATCCAGATGTTTACATTGTATTAGGATATGGATATGCCAACTAAATAATCTGTGCCATCTTTCTGAGAGGACTTGTAATCTCTACACATAGCACTCTAAACACTGGCATTAAGCTTCCTCCCTCCCTCCCTCCCTCCCTCCCTCCCTCCCTCCCTTCCTTCCTTCCTTCTTTCTTTCTTCTTTCTTTCCTCTTTTAATTTTCCAAGATAGGGTCTTGCTCTAGCCCAGGCTATGTAGTCTCAGGGTGGCTTCCAACATATGGCAATCTTTCTACCTCTGCCTCCCAAGCCCTGGGATTAAAGGCGTGCAACACACCCTGCTTAAGCTTTCTTATTGAGACAAGAAATTGGCAGAAATATTGTTGTCGTGTAAAATTATAATGAAAATGATAATGATCAGTTTTAAAAAAATATTTTATACTTAATTGCCCAAGACATTATATATATCATATATATGTGTGTGTGTGTGTGTGTGTGTGTGTGTGTGTGATATAAAATTTAATTTTAAATTTTTTGTAATCTCTGAAGGATCATATGTACAGACAATTTTCTAACTTAACCAGTAGCACACAGCCAGTGTGTGATGAAACAAGAATTACTAGTATTGTTGTTGTTGTTTTTGTTGTTATTTGGAGTGTGTCAAAATGACCTCAGCATCTCACAGCTGGTTGATTTTGAATTAATATTTACTCTGACAGACTTAAAAGGTCAGTGAAGTCACCACTATTCTTTGCAGATTTCTTGTTTTCCAATCTATTTGTTGAAATCTCAGCGCAGTAATGTTCTGTTTTTTCAAGATATTGCAAAAGCTCTATTTTACTGGAGGAGACGCTGCACTGAACTCATGTGGGCGGGTACATCTTACTCTCATTACCCAGGTAGTTCTGAGACTTACTATCATGGCCAACATGAGTGGTCCACACAATGTAATTGGCATAATATGTTGGTTGATCCACCACATTAAAATTAATTCCATGGACAGTGAGCATAGTGCTCATACCATGCACCATGTACTTTAAAGAATGAAGAAGATACTTGGCTACATTGAGCATAGTACTCATGATATGTACCAGGTACTTTAAATAATGAAGAAGATACTTGGCTACTTTCTTATGATATGCCTTAGTTCCCTCAATCCCCCTTGATTGCAGTGCCCACAGCCCTTTTCATAGGGTTATACCCATCATAACCAGTACGATGGGCCAACTTGAGGATTCCATCTACCTGACCACTTGTGATTAGTCCACAAGTGACCATGGAACATAAGCAAGGTCATCACTTCTTCCCAAGAAGTTTCCTAACTACAGTTGGTTGAAGGTGATTTCTTTCTCCTGTACTAATGAAACTTATGAGAACATTAGCTCTAAGCTGACTGTGATCTCAATTCTAATTTTATAAGCATGATTATGTTGAGAGAACCTACCTCTAAAGAAAAATGGTAGGCTGAGAAGACAGAATGCAACTCACAAGGATTCAAAGCCATATAAATAAATTTATTGATTGTATTTTTTATTTTGTCTCGTTGCTATAGTTTGGTTAATTGGAATATGTCTATTTTCTTCTTTGATTTTACCTAAGCTACCCATGTCTTGTCTAATCATTTACTTCATACATACACATGATTATCAATTCACATAGAAACTTTCTCATGTATATGTCATTGTACTTATTTTACAAATATAAATATAAAAGCTGAAGAGTTGATTTCAGGGCCAAAAGTATATACAATTTAGCAAGGATAACAGATATGAATTCTACATTTTCTCACATCAAATACTTAATCAGATGCTCCTACCCTCACAAAGACCTGCATTAATGAATTATATTATTATAATTAATAAATTATATTAACTTATCAATTTCTAAGATATTTGGTTGAAACTCACAATAAGAACTTCACACATTGCTGCTTTATGTGTTTTAGTTCATCATTCTTGCTTATCTGTGTTGTATAGTCTGTCTAGAAATTTTAGCTAGATGTTCCTTAATTCAGATGAATGCAAATATAGTAGGTAATGAAATTAAGCAATTGCAATTTAGTAATTTTTAATTTTTATTTATTTATTTTTATTATTATGTATGGACATATTTAGTATTTAGTATGTAAACATCACATGTTGGTACTATCCTTTCCCTCTTCCCTGCCTCTTTTCTGAAGAGGCCTTCCTCATTGGGGATACAGGTCAACCCCATGGGAATTGTGGGTCATGCATTATGGGGACAACAGTCAGTTATGGGGGAGAGGCAATGTCTCTGTGCAAAATGTCCCAACTTGTGGCTCTAACAATCTTTCTGCCCCATCTTCCACGAAATTCCCTGAGCCATGCTTGGGAGCATCAGTGAAGGGCACATAGGAGCATCTAGATGTCTGGTTTGGTAGGTGGTGAGTGTACTCAGTATCTTTCTCCGTCACCCTTGTGCTGATGTCATCTTAATGAGAGCAGCATTCTTGCTCATTTTCCCAATTCCTCTGTGGTTGCAGCTGGGACCAGGGTGGAGTGTGCTGGGTTATTTATCTCCTCATGTCCAGTTCCCATCTGAAAAAGAGAAGCAGATTCTCCAATGGAGAGTGAAGTCAGTGCCAGTTAAATGGTAGAACCGTTTAGAGAGAATTAAAAGGGTTTAGACACTTTTATAGTGTAAGGTTAGTGGGAACTTGACAATGGAAAGGAGAATCATTATCTGGATATGATTCTGACTTATTTCCTAGTTCCAGATATAGTTTCCTTTCCACGGAGCCAATCTGTTAGCCAATCCAAGAGCAGTTGGTTACCTACCCATGACTGTATGCCACTATTGCATTTGTGTGAGCTTTGCAGGTAAGCATTTTAACCACTGAGCCATCTCTTCAGCCTTGAAAGGCACTTTTTTTTTTAAACAATGGAGGCCATCTTCCACATGATATAGGCAGTGATATATTCATCCACATTCATGGTACCCCTTTTTGTTTTCTGAACAGAACAGTCCTGTGGTTAGCTTTTCATTGTATGAAAGGCTTTGGAACGTCAGGAAAAGGACTGTTTGTGGACCATAGGGCTATACTAAAATTATCTGTGATTCAATGTTTAAAGAACTTCTCATGGTGGCTTGAGGTCACCATGATACAGAGAGAATTCTCCAGGAAGCAAGGGTGTTGCGGCCTGGTGGCTTTAACTCAATGTGAGGTCAAGGGTCAAAAACTAATAGTTTCATCACAGCAAGAAGAAGAAGGATGGTTGAGTAAGTAAGTATGCAACAAGAGAATGAGATGTGTCCATGATCGAGAACTAGGACAATGAAGTGCATGGTAGGGATGGACAAGCATACGTCATTCCGAACAGACCAGATCTCCGTATTTACCTTATGTGCCATGTGGCCAGCTACTAAAGTTCTTCAAGATTTTTAGTTGTGCTTTTTGCTTCTCTCATTACTTGGTGATGTATACACACACACACACACGTGTGTGTGTGTGTGTGTGTGTGTGTGTACAGAGAGAGAGAGAATGAGAGAGAGAGAGAGAGAGAGAGAGGGAGAGAGAGCAAGCACAGAGTATACTGCTTAAGATTAATTTGAAGGAGAGAATGGGATTGACAAAGGACTCAGAGTTAAGAGACTGTGCATCCTATCATTAATACAAAGCACCGACCAAGTGAAATAGAAACACAATATATAAAATAAAAACAGGAATGATGACTACACACAAGTCAAATTAGGTTTTACCATGAACGCATTAATTTCTGTTTATATCATTCATTCTCTGTCCTTCAGCTTGCATTTCTTTATTTTATTTATTTATTTACCTGTAAGAAGAATGATATATAGAGAGGGAGGGAGTGTATGGGCACTCCAGGGCTTCTAGCCACCGCAAGCAAATTTCAGATGAATGTGTCACTTTGTGCATCTGGCTTTACATGGACATTGGGGAATTGCACCTGGGTCATCACGCTTTGCAGGCAAGCACCTTAACTGCTGTGCCATCTCTCCAGCTACTCAGGTTGCATTTCCACAGGAGCAAATAATCTCCAGATATCAATGGATTATAGCAGTGAAGGTGTAGGTTTTCTCTATGTTCCCTGACAGCGTAGGCCCAGTGTGATTCCACATCAGTCCATGGCTTGGCACTTACACCTTTTGTAACCCAAAATACAGGAAGCCTCCCTGTCCCAGCTATGATGATCATGCGCGTTTTCTATTCATGTGCAACGTAGATCACTTTTGCACATAATTTATTCATCGGTCAATAAAAGAAAACATAACTAAGTCTGCCTCCGTTGGGCAGGAAATCTGTTCCTCACACGTAACCGTGAAACGCTTATAGTAAAATAGAAGGATGATTAATGTACTTACAGAGAGGAAGTAAATAATGAAAGCAATGATAAAATCTATTACCTATGAGATGCAGAACCTGAACAGCTTAATTTTTTGTTGTTGTTGTTTTTTGCTGCTTCTTGCTTTATTGCATTATTTTGGGATGCAGAAAACAGAAGTGATGTCTACTTAAATTAATGGTACATTTTTAATGGAAACAGAAATGTGTATTTTAGAAGAAATGTACAAATATGGCCTTATCTTCATTGTGCAATTGGATGACCTCAGAGCCATCATGCATGAGCTGTCGAATGACGGCCCTTTCCTTCTGGACATTTAAAAGCGCCACTTACGGTAGCCACTGTGTGAAGTGGTGGGAAAGAATGTCCGTGTGTGGGCTCAGCAGTGAGAATGAGGGTCAGTGGAATGAGGCCCTGCCACCACAGATGAGTAAGTGTGATTCACAGGGCAAAGGCTTTAGTTTGCCTTCTCCTTAATGAATCAACACCGATCATTCCAACCATATGGGATTTTAGAATATTTCCCATAATGGAACAGGAAAAAAAAAATTGCTGCTGTATCCTGGGCATCTAGCAAAGCACACAATAGTGTGAAGCAAATGGTGTGTACCAAAATCAATTGAAAATTTTATTTTATGTTTGATGATGCTGGGAATAGAACCCAGTTCTCTCATGCCTGCTCAGCAATGCTGTAGCATTAATCTATCCTGCAGCTCCAATGAACTATTATTATCTTCAGACCAAGGAGATTCAATAACTGATATAGGTGAGTTTTTGCATTTTGTAAATAAACAAACATACTAACCAGGGACATAGAAACTTACCAAAATGTGTCTTTTTTCATGCTGGTAGATACTTTCCTTATGTTTGAAAATATTCTACAGAAAGTAGCATTGCTACCACAAGGAGGAATTGCCAAAGCATGCAGAATGATCTGTAAATACTTAGAACACATCTTGAAAGGCAGGAGACTTGCTTATATTCCTAATGATTTGTATGTATGTAACATATACATGTGATTACAAGGTTTTATGCAGTTTTGATCTTCTTTTTATTTTTGGTTTTTCAAGGCAAGGTCTCACTCTAGCCCAGGCTAATCTGAAATTCTTTATATAGTCTCAGGGTACCCTCAAACTCATTGTGATCCTCCTACCTCCAGAGTGCTGGGATTAAAGGCGTGTGCCTCCATGCCTGGCTATTGTATGCAGTTTTATGTGGAATATATGGCTGCCATTTATAGAAAATTTGAAATCTATGCATATTAAATCACATCTCTGTTGAAATAGATTTGTAATCCAATTCTTGTCATGTATTTTGCTATTTTGCTCATATCTTATTACTTGATGAGAAATTTTGTATTGGTTGGTATATTTACTAAAATAACTGCAAAAATATATTATCTTGGTCATGGAAGGAACATATAGTAGGATTTCTAATGTTAGAGATCCCATTTAACATCATCATCAAATGATCAGTACCTTCATGTTTCCTACCAGGAAACTCACACTATCTAAACTTTCTGTACATATTTCTTCATATCCATATACACCTCGTGTGTGTATATATATATATATATATATATATATATATATATATATATATATGTTTCTTAACTGCCTGGGTCATATTTTGATATAGAATGCAGTATTTTTCTACCTTCATCAGGTTAACTGCTTTGGAATAGAAATGGAGGAGGCTATGGCATTTTGCAGAAGTGAAATGCTCCAGTTTTAGTCAGACCTGTTTCCTAACAAAGGAATGAACCATGTATACATGCCCCTGTGCTGAGTACATCTATTGTTCAGGAAACATAATTCAAATATTTGTCCCAAGACTTGGAATGTAACTCAATGATAGAGCACTTGCCTATCATTCATAACACTCTGGGTTCAATTCTCAGTGCTGAGAATAAAGCTATAGTCAATACTCACTGCTTCATATTATAGGCACTAGACAATAATTTTAATATTCAATGGTCAATTTATACAGTCAGTTTCATGCATCCTATAGGTATCTTTAATTATGGCTAATAATGCAGCATCTTACCTTAAAAATTTCTAAACAAGATTGTGGCATGCATACACACACAGGTAACATGACCTACATATTCCTCACTCACCCATTCATTTATTCATTATTTTATCAATCAAACTTTAGTGGTTATTTCAAGACCCTAAAACTCACGCTGAGATAGTTGAAGTACGGTCCTGAACATTTGGAAAACCTTCATAGAGAACTTCTTTGTATCTGAGCTAATTTAATTTTTCCACAGTCTTACACAAATTATATCACAGTAAAAGCTTTTATCCCCATGCACAGTCTGCTCCTGCTCTTTTCTCTTTATTGCTCTAGTGGGACCCTTCTAATTCCTCTCAAATAAACACGACTCTGTGGTCTCTTCCTTCTTTCCTGCCATTGTACATTTGTGGTACAGCATTTAGTATTTCATGGAAAGGGAGAATGGTATTTCATCATGAACTACTTTGTCTCAGAGGTCTGAAAACCCTGAGGATTCCCTGTCTCCATCACCCAGCACTGGGATAGCAGGGGCATGCTATCACACATGACATTTTACATGGAAACGGGTAATTTGAACTCAGATCCCTTTGTTTACATGCCAAAACAACAGACCCATCCCTCCAGCCTCACAAAAACTTTGCATGACCACCTTTCTAATACCAGCTTACTAGTGCAGCAACAAAACTACTGTAGATGCATTTCACTGGCTGGTGTGGTGGTTTGATTCAGGTGTCCCCCATAAACTTAAGTGTTCTGAATGCTAGGTTCCCAGCTGATGGAGATTTGGGAATTAATGCCTCCTGGAGGGAGTGTATTGTTGGGGGCGGGCTTATGGGTATTAAAGCCAGTTTCCCCTTGCCAGTGTTTGGCACACCCTCCTGTTGCTGTGGTCCACCTTATGTTGGCCAGGGGGTGATGTCCACCCTCTGCTCATGCCATCATTTTCCCCTGCCATCGTGGAGCTTCCCCTTGAACCTGTAAGCCAAAAAAAGCTTTTTCCCAGAAGCTGCTCTTGGTTGAGTGATTTCTACCAGCAATGCGAACCGGACTGCAACAGCTGGGGTGCACTTTTTCTTGATTATAATCCTTGTGCTTTGCTTGTCTACACTTATTTTTTGTTTGCTTATAACTTTATATAATTAGAGAGATACTGATGATTTTTTCCCCAGGATTACATGAGGAGGAAGAGGCATGAAGAAGGGAAAGCAAGGGTAGGAAAAGTAAAACAAAACAAAACAAAACAAAACAAGCAAACAAACAAACAAAAAACCACTACAAAGACACTCTTCTATTCCGCTTGGGATCTGGATGTAGTGGATTCTTTAAAATACTCTCAAGATCTAATGGATATGCAGGCGAGTTCTTCTCAGGCAGAAGTTCAAACACTCAGATGTCCCCTCCACTGTAGAACACAATAGCCTTCAGATTTTGCTTCTTGCGATTCTTTGTTCTAACCACAGACTATCTACAGGACATCTTTGAAGGTCAACCTTTTCCTGGTATATTGTAGGCTGAAAACAATTTGTATGTTCATTTTCAGATTACTTGACACCAAAGTTCCAGTTGCTTGGTATGAATCAACTAGATGTAGCTGAGAAAGTCTTGGATGTCGCCAGCCTCTCGTCACCAGTCTTCTGGGGGGTTACTCTGACAGCTTCCATGTGGGCTCCAGAGAAGGGCTGGGTTGCCAAAGATTGTAAATATGAGCCTCGGGCGGGGCCCATATCCTCCAGATGTGGCTGCTTTCATATTTACATTGTGAATTCAAGGATTTACCCTTCTCTTTGACAGATAACAAGTACCTCATCTCCTAATCAGAAAAACGTGGCCATTGGAGTGGGGATATCAACAAACAGCTTGTCCTTCAGGCTGCTCTGGTGACGAGAAGTAAAAACAATGCGGGCTTCTTTTCTCTCTGGTCCATGTGAGAATCTAGGGCCATGTCTGAGTACTCATTACTTTTGCTAAACTAAAGAATTCTTTCCCCATGGGCATGGTGGCGCTTGCCTTTAATCCCAGTCCTTGGGAGGCAGAGGTAGGAGGATTGCCTTGGGTTCAAGACTACTTTGAGACTACATTGTGAATTCCAGGTCATCCTGGGCTAGAGTGAAACCCTACCTCAAAAAAACAAAACAAAAAAAGAATTCTTTCACCACTTTCTATGTACTCCTCTGTAAGAACCAGTTCAGTCTCTGACTAGACAAGAAAATTACTTGAGGAAGGAACTTATCAAATGAGCAAATGCTTGTCTGACCAGAACTTCCTTTTTCTGCTGGCTTCCTTTGAGTCTGACAAGCTCTGGCTTAGTGATGGTAGGAAGTGTTTTAGGCAGAATTCCTGTGGTCAGTTTTTCCATTTTCAAGCAATGGGTCATTCAGTGTGCACTGGGATTAGCCAGGCCTTTGGCTTTTCTCTGAATCCTTTAAGTGTATCCTTAAAAGGCACATTTCCTATGAGAAAATAGACAAAAATGTAACAAAATCTGGGCACATGCTTGATAGACAGGTTATTGAATTTACTGAAGGGCTCAGTGGAATGAAGGGAATTGATAAAATTATCCTTGTCCTTTCTTTTAGGCACTTTTATTTCTTCTGAAAATTGTGTATGAACATTTAAATTAAATATGTCATGTCAATTAATAGGAACAGTATGTGAACTGATGTCTTC
Source organism: Jaculus jaculus (assembly GCF_020740685.1). NCBI lineage: Eukaryota > Metazoa > Chordata > Mammalia > Rodentia > Dipodidae > Jaculus > Jaculus jaculus. The sequence continues at coordinate 192,189,533 of NC_059103.1, forward strand.
CTTTGACTTAGTTTGATATGTTTTAAACATTAGCAGTGTTTTGTTGTATCCAGTTAGAATGGATAATTCTGATTTCGTTTTTAAAAGGTATCAAAATGAATTTACTTTTTCAAAAACTACATGTTCGTTACATTGCTCAAGAAAGTGCAGTGCTCCTTTTTTTATGCAGATCCATCAATTTCCTTTCTCTCCTAGTCAAACCCATTTGAAATAGCTGAAACACTAACCATTCTGCTACCTCAT